>NC_040042.1:40382342-41017356 GCF_003713205.1 Coffea eugenioides | reverse complement strand
AGTTGAGACGATATGGATGAAGATCCCGAGGCATTGCATCCACTGTTGAAGCTCGTCAAATCAATGGGCATGTCAATGTCTTAATGTCTATGTCCATCTTCTCATCCCATCTCCAACTAGGCAGTTCGGAAGGAAGGCCCCTTGAATGCAACCCCACGTCTTAAAAAGTTGTGAGCAATGGCAGACAGGAATTTACTGGCTAAGGACTTTGAGCTCCAAGACAAAAACACATTCTACTACTAACCAAAAAGTTGAACAAATTCCTCTGATTAACAATTTCGGCCCAAGCTTTATACATTTTCTGCAAAAACATAATACAGTGGACTAACAAAAGACACGTAAAATACAGTGGACTCTCTACTTAATTGTATAGAACATCCTTCCCCCCTTTTTTTTGCCAATTAAGGACTCAGGACCGAGGATCATGATGTTTCCCGATTTTGGACCTCATTTTGCCTTGACATAAAGTAAAGACAACGCAAAGTTTTTGTGATTTATGTCTTTACTCCCACCACCGCAACAACTGCCGAGGTAGTTGGGGGTCTTCAAGAAGTCTGTCGTGTTTTCAGACAACTCCTACGTTAGAGATGATGGTAGCTTTAAGTATTGTTGTTAGCTCCGTATGAATAGATGTGGAGTATATGTTTTTTAAGGCGTTTCTTTAAAAATTTTACTGCAACGATATATATAAAAAAAATTTGACTGTAAATGATTTTTTTGAAAATGTTTTTTTTTAAAACTTTACTTTATCAATGTATATAGAAAAAACTTTTACTATAAATAGATAGATTTTTTTTAATGTTTTTAGGATATTTTTAAAATATATTTTTAGAATTTAAAATTGAATAAAGGTTTTTTAAATTTTTTTAAAAAAACTACACCACTATCCACCCTCCCCTCCTCCACATCTCTTCTCCCTCATCCTCCTCCTCCCTCTTTTGCTTTCCACTGTCCTCTCTCTTCTCCTCTTCTTTCTTACCTCCTCCTTCCTCTTCCCCTTTCCTTCTCTTTGTCCCCTGCACCCCTCTGTTCCTGTGCCCAACCAAATCTGATCGCTATCAGTGCAACCAGAAAATGGGAGAGGAAGGAATAGTGGGGAATGGGGGAACGAGAAGATAAGGGTGGAGAGAGATGAAGAGACAGAGAGAGAAAAAAAAAAATAGATAGCGACCGCTAGTAGTAGTGGCTATCGGCGGTGATGGCCAATGATGGCTAATGGCTGGTGGTGGTATGTGAAAGAAAAGAGAGGATGAGGATTTATTTTATTTTAATATATTTGAAATTATTTTTGGAGTTACTGTAGACTCCAAACATTAAAAAAAAAAAAAGTACTTGAGAAACACTGGAATTCAAACAGAGTCGTCATTTTTTTTTCCCTTTTTACTTTTGATGGTTAGTTATGCTTAATAGATGATGGAGCTAATTGAGAGTCTGTTTAGATTACAAGTTTTACAGTAAAATTTTTTGCGTAATTGATCATTTGATGGCATATTCAATACGATAGAATGCTACTGTAGGAGCTTAATTATGTTTTTTTTTTTTTAAGTAAAAAATTTTGAGTCCAAGATTTTCTATACAATCCATTCATTTGTATCACCCAATCCAACCATTCTCACACCATCTTAATTAAGTGAGTTTTGCTAGAAATGAGTGTAATAACTGTCACCTGTAGCACAGTCTTAGCCCACATTTCCTGTCAATTTATGGCAGTGCAAAACTTCCTCTTTAGCAATTACGTTTGACCAAAAAACACCTAATTTCAGCTGTATTAGTAAGTAGTGAACCAGAACCATTGGGCTAATGGCTCAGTGGCCAGCATTCGTTTGACCTGGTAGTGGTTCAGTCCCTTTCGAATTATTTTTGGGCCTTCTTAAATTCGCCTCCTTCCTTTTAATGTAGAATAAATTAGATTTACCATTTTCGAAAAAAAAAAAAAGTACGTAGTGAACCAGAGTTAAGTTTTGTGACGGCTCCATAAAATAAAAGATGATCGATATCTGCTACTATGTTTTGGGGTGGGGAAGCACAGGATTCCAGGACATCCCACTGTTACATTAGCGCATCATAGGACACAAACAAATCACTTACGGCTTTTGAGGAAATATGGCTGGATAGATAGATATGCTGCCGTTTCCCCCTTTTGCCTTTGCGTAGTTCAACGAGAACTACTGAAAACTCAACCAGGTACACTTTGGACCATCCCATGATTGTTTCTTTTGTCGGCCTGTTTCATACTAGTTTTTAAATCCACCCTTGTCCCCTCCATAATGACCAATTTACCCCCAATCCCCAGGGCCCACCTTATCTACGTCCTTATCTACTTGACCATCAATAATAAAATATACTATCCTCTCGAGCCTGTAAAATTAATAGTGGATCATCTTTTATACGATGTATTAATGATTATGAGAAATAAGCGGTGGATCACATAAAAATAAAGATAAATTTGTATTGAAAAACATGAATTAATTTTTTTAAAATGATAATTAATTTAAAAAACAGTGATAAATATGATAAATTTTATGTGACAGAAAAGTACCATATTAGCAGTAGCGCTATCCTATTCTATAAGGAGGGAGGGAGGAGGGAGGAGGGAAGGGGAATCTAAAAAAATTGTGTAAGAGATTAGCATATATACAGACTTGACTAGATCAAATGGATGATCAGACACTTTCTTTAAATTTTTTTCGCTGCAGGTGTGATTCAAACCTCCGATCTACAGCCCCAGTAACGCATTTGAATATTACAGAAAATACATGAACCTGTGAGCTTGAAGAAACCGAAGAAGAGATTAGAGTCACAGATATTTGTTGTGGGACCCCCAAATATCAGCAAGTGGCACCTTGTCAAACCGGTCCCTGTCGCTTCATTGAAGGCTTCTCCCAAGAGTAAAGAAATATTAGAGATTTTGTCGTTATTAACCAGATATTGTCCAAACTGAGGATTTAATTAATTAATGATTATCCAAAAGCAGCACTCCACTTCTTTCACCTAACACTCATCCAAGTGGGCATACAGGCAAGTATCAGGCGTCCGTTTGTCTGCAGTAAATGAGTAAATTAATACTCGCTCTATTATGTTTCACTCAGCTTTTCTTTTCTTTTCTTTTTTTTAGAAAAATTTAGTCAGAGAGAGATGGAATTTAATAAGCAGGGAGAGGGATTCAAATCCAAATCAGCGGTGAAACTAATAAATTAAACTAAGAAAAGTTAAATATAAAGAGAGTGGAATAGAGACATGAAAATAGTAAGAGCGTTCACTTCTATTATCAAAGGTTTAAAGGGTTACAAATGAGGTTTATTTGTCCTCTATATTTATAAGTGATACAAGATCAAAAGTACATCTACTAACATTAATATAGATGCATGAATTTTATACTTCAAACACATGAATTCAATAATTTCATAATGAACTAATAAACTATAAGAACACACGTGATTGTACCATGAATCTTGTAGGGATTGAATGTTTCAATGTATCTCTTCGAAAAATTAATGTACATCCATACTTATTATTTCATTAACTTCATAACAAAATCATTTAATTTTTGGATTTCAACCTTAGTCACTACGTTATATTTCACTTGGTTTCTTGTTGGCATTACAGTTTTTTATCTTTTTCGTTTTCAAAAAAAAAAAAAAGGGTCCAATCTGAACGTCATTTCGGAACCTTTCTCATTGGATTTTTTTTTTTTTAGCAAAAAGTCTAATTTGTGGTGTTATGTAATTTTCACATGATGCATCTCGAAAATTCTTTTTTTTTTCCCTCAATTTCTTGTATTTTGGGTAAGCAATGTAGCAGAGATGAATTTCAAATATATATACATATACAAAGAGATTATGGACAGTAAGTACGGACCAAAATAAAAAAACAAAAAGGTCACAGTTTTGCTTAAAGATAAGGACGTTGTTTTATTGGTCCGAGCGTCCACGTCACAAATCTAATCCTAAGGAGATAAGTCTTCTCTTGCCTTCTGCGACTTAATTGGTTCTCCCCTTTTTCTTGTGTACTCAATAAACTGGTCCTGTTTTTCACAGATGGAATGCAGTCATTATTATTATCTGCTGCACTAAGCTCGTGAAGAAGACAAGAAGATTTTGTACCACACCTATCCTCTTTTTTTTTCTTGGTCAGCAACATACATTTGTATAATCTACTCTATCCTAATTTAGGGAGAGAGAGAACCTAAAGAGGCTGTTATAGGGACTAGTGAGTATACAGATCCAACTAAATTAAAAGAGTGCTATGGCACAATCCTTAAATTTTTTTTCACCGCTAGTAAGGTTTGAATTATCGTCAACAATCCAAAGAGGGATTTAAGTCCCTCCCTGATGACCATTGAGCCATTAGCCCAGTGGTTCGTACCACACCTATCTTCTCCTCCTCTAGTGACTTAGACCCCAGCCCATCCAATCCATTTTATATATGATAAGCCGTAGGTCCCGAAAATCTTTTCCTACCATTCTATGCCGCTATCTCTGTGCTCGTTTTCTTTTGCACTCGTTTTTTAAATGAATAAATCCCAATCTTTGATTAAATACTACCAAAACTTCAACGGGGGTCGCTTTAATTATTCTTCCATGGGGACAAGACGAGATCTTATCTCCATTGACAGTAGTGAACCTTTCCACACTGCAGAATTTCCGGAAGAACCAACTACAGTTTGTTGGCTCTGTTTGTACTTTCGACTAGGACCGTCAATGCAACCAGCCCCATCTCCTCCCATTCGGTCCAATAAAAGTTCGATGAATAATAATTATCGTTGAATTGAGTTGAGTTTGGACCTAAATATTAGATTTAAATTAAATATGAGTCGAGTTTGAATCTTAATAGCTTAAATTTAATACAGGTTCGACCCTTCAATATGCATCCGTATATATTATTTGAGGACTTTTAAAAATGTACTGACTGATGATCATATTTTATTATTTATTTTTCATGTACATTGAACTAATTGGATATATTATTGTTGAAAAATTCTTGATTTATATACTTTTTAATTAACTGTTACTAATTCGTGTATAGTTTTAATGTTGTGATCTTGTGGATGTTAAATTAGCTTTAGAACTTGATAGTTATAATAATTATATTAAGAAAATTCATGAGCAATAGGGGAATTTGAACTAAATCCAAATTAAACTCATAACCTGAATATTTTATAAGTCAAGTATGAGTTCATATTTATCAATCCGAAACTTATAAGCCAAAATCAGAAAGTTGTACTAACTACATGAGTAGAACTTTGGTTTGTTAAAGTTCAGATGCCCGATTGACAAACTTACTTTCAACTTTTCATATTTCACTCGTGCCCGTTTGAATTACTATATTTTGAAATTTTTATAGAAAATATATGCTGTAATAATTTAATATACATGTGTTAAAAAAGCGATTGAGAAATATGTTCACGAAAAACTTACATTTTTTTTAAAAAAAAATGGAAATCTAAACAATGCTTTAATTCACATCTTCAATGACTTTTTTTTTATGATTAATGCTAATAAAAATGGAATTGAATTTCATGCACCATATAAAAATCTAAATGCATAACACATACTAACATCTACCTTTTCCCTTTTTTTCAATTGCACGTATGATATGACATGCATCACTAATTCTCGTGTAAAAGGAATGGTTACATTGAAAGTATTAAAAAAATTATCTCTAAAAGGGTATCGGATGCATTTGGAGATCAGATTCTTTAGAAAAATCTTTCTTTTTTTTTTTTCAAGTGAGAAGATTTACACCCAAAAACTCTACTTACAATCCCTTCAATTTTACCATCAAATTCAACCCTCTCCACTTTAAAAAAAAATTACTTATTATTCTTAAAAAACAAATTTTATTTTTGAACCACATTTTGACCTCAATTACCGTATATTACAAAAAGAT
Source organism: Coffea eugenioides (assembly GCF_003713205.1). Taxonomy (NCBI): domain Eukaryota; kingdom Viridiplantae; phylum Streptophyta; class Magnoliopsida; order Gentianales; family Rubiaceae; genus Coffea; species Coffea eugenioides. The sequence goes on along the minus strand of NC_040042.1, from coordinate 41,011,467 downwards.
TACAATAAATAGTAATTATTTTCCATCGTGCATTTTTAGTTATTAATAAAGTGTTTTACTAATTAATTATCGATTGAACTTAATGTACAGGCTTTGCCTTTTAATCAATAATCTCAAATCCAACCCCTCTCTTACTTGAAAAAATAAAAATAAGTAAAACATAATAATATTGCTCTCTGGCTTCTAAAAACAGAATAAATCTTTGACAGAATAATCAGTATCCAGATACTTAATGCCCAAACCAGACTCCTCTCCGCACATATTTTTGCCAAATGCCAGACTAACCACTGAAATGTATCTCACAATTAAAAACCTCCCAAATATACTAACCACTGAAATACCAGGTAGGTGACATTTTCTAAGAGAGATTAACCTCTTGAAATTCGAAAGGCAATACAGAGTCAAACGTGGTTAAGAACATGAATATGAAATATACATCGGCAGCCCTAAAATCGTACTAAAATCGAATATACAAAATATACAAACTACATTTTTTTTATCTCCCTGCTCTTCCAAATTTAATCTCCCACAAAATGGCGATTTAAACACTTAAATCCCTCCACCATTCAAAAATTTAAAGCTTTATTTACACAACTTTCAACTTGCATCCACGTACTCACAAGGCCGCCGACCCGATTTAACCCGGTATCTGACACATCAAAAAAGAATTCAATCAAAGCACGACCAGGATCATTTCACGAGTTCGGAAATCCACCCGAAATCAGGAACCGGGGTGGCTGACTCGAGGGAGTTCTCCTTGCTCAGTTTTGCATAGATCTTTGCACGAAGGTCCCGACCGGATTCAACCCGCTCCATCGCCGGCTCCTCTTGGCATGCCTTGTCCCACAGATCAAACGCACCGAGTCCGGACCGAGTTCGGGCCGGGGCCGGGGCCGGGGTCGGAGTAGCGGGCAGGCTCGTGAACCCGGGCCTTAAAGTGGAGGGGCTCCGAGGCGAACAAAACCCACCACCCACTTGAATCCCCCATGGAGGAGACCCAGCAGTCATCCTCGTGTTACCAATCTGCAGGTTACGCATTGACTGAGCCAGTCCACTCACTGAGTTCAAACTCACCGCTCCGCTAGGCGACATGGGCGGGGACTCGGAAGCCGGGGAAGAAGGCGGGGAGGACAGAACCGAAGTGGGAGACGACCCAAACGCGCCATTTTTCGCGTTCAGGGGCGAGACACCAGAATCATAAGCATGTCGACCCGGCGAGTTGCATCCGAGTCGACTAGGAGATCCGTCATAGCACTCGGTCTGAGGAAGGACGCGCAGCTGATCAGGAGTATGAGCAAAGAAACAGACCCTCCGGCGACACTGGGTCCCATCTTTACAGGGCTGCGTACGATAGCGAGCAGGGTGGAGCCAGCACTCGAATACGCCGTGAGCGAACTCGCAGGAGTCGCCCTTCTTACACGCGCCTTTCCTGAAGTCCGGACAAGCGCTACCGGAATAATGATACTTGCGCGGGTCCCTCCGGCGAGCCTTCTCGCCCGGATGAGCATACGGACACTCAGTCCAGTCATGTGACCTGGCACGTGCGCACCTGCGGACCTTAAACTCGAACATGCGGAACTGATCGCATGAGAACGCGTCCACAGGTATATCCAAGTCATCGGTATCCGAGACGACGTCGTCGGAGCCTGTGTTCGACGGCAGATATCGCTGTAGCGCCGTCAAGTTATCCAAGGCAAGTTCGAAACTGCTAGCATTACCGCCGTTAAGGGAAATGGAATATGGTGAGTGAATATTAGCCGTGCGATGGTCATCTAAGAAATCCCAGGGAGGTACTTGGACGGTTGGATTTGAACGGGGAGAATGATCTCCGATCATCATCCTGATGGAACTATGGTGGAAGTTCTCTCTCTCTCTCTCTGGGTTTACGCTTGATGGGGTTGAGGGCAGGGTTTGAATATAAACTACTTTGTTAACTGTGGTTAAAATGTGGACTTAACCACGGTTGGGTTAAAATATCTGTTGGCTTCCGCCTCCACTATCTACTGTTTGCCGGTTAAAATTAAAGCACAAAACTAACTTCACGTAGCAGTCACTACAATTTTGTCACAGCCCGACCCTTTCTGCTAGGAAGTGGATTCACATGGGTCCTACTAGACAAGGACACGTTTGGAGAATGTTTAAGGCTCCTCTAATCTGAGGAGCTAGAGCCCAGACCCAGAGGCCTGGAGCAGTGTCTAATGCTTTTGAACGACTCAAATTGCCCACCATACCATCCGAGGATAAATCTAACCTTAAAGAGTATAATTACTTAGAAGAGGCTGCATAATCTTTTCTCGTATAGGAAAACATGTAACGTTGATTCTCTATGTTTTTTTTTTCCTTTGGTTACACTATATTATAACAGTAGCGTTACTTGTTTTTCCCTTTCTTTGAGCAATATAACTTAGTTATATCGTCCGATCAGATGGATTGGGGACCGGCCAATTTGTTCATAGAACAAATTTAGTTATGTGACTAAATTGTTTAAGAAAATAGTCTTTATACCAATAGATATTTGTGTAATTACCTAACTGGTAGTTTAAACTAAATTTATACACAAAACGACATGGATGTATAAGTAGTGTGGTGCTCTCAGGTAACTCTGACGGTTTTCATAGTCTCCTCTTTAAGAGTATATCTCAGGTTTAACTCTCGGGAGTTATCCTGTTGTGATTCTTGGGGCAGGGCTCTCACAGCTTGGGAGAAGTAGTCTGGTCCATTCAGGTGATTCTGACCAGATCAGGATACCTCCCAGTAAAAAAAAAAAAAGTATAAGTAGTGTGGTTTCGAGCATTGAAAATAAAATATAACTCATAACAATTTATTTTATAGGATTACTCGATTCATAGTTTCTTACTGAACCGTGAGACATTTAATATAGCCAACATAATTTGGATTATTCAAATATATTGGCAAAATGACAATTATAAACATTCGGCTCTATGTTCTACATCGCACCTATTAAAAATTTAAAAGTGAATTGATTTGTTCAGTCACATAATTCAATTTTACTATAGATTTGTTTTCTATAACTCTTTAAAAGGTCGAGATGGAAAGAAAAAACTTTGAGTTGGTGTAAAATATTTCAATTGTAATTTTTTGTGTAGGTCTTAACAATGCCAAAATAAGAATAAACCCAAAAAAGAAACAAAAAGAAAAGAAAACTTGTCCACAAGCTCTCTCTCCAAACACATACCTGTAACCAGGTTTTCCAAGCTGGGTCCAACCGCCGTGGCATCACGACCGTGGACTGAATCTAGGAGTAGGTTGCAGGTGCCAAGCAATGGGACTTCGTGATGTGCCGGAACTACCCCTATGGCTATGGGTGAATTTAGCATATCATTCCACGGATAGGACTTTATGATGTGCCGGAACTACCTCGCCAGGTGAATTTAGCAGACAAAAATGGGTTATTTGCAGTTAGCACCTCTCAACTATGTTGGGTCGGAACATCGATTTGGACCTTTGGTCATCATAAGGGTGGGAGGTCAAGGATTTAGACTTTATCTCCCATCAAAAAATTTATCATTATGTGTGACTAATCACTTTCAATTGATTCTTCCATGATGCTTCCTATTGATTAGGTTTTCATTTCCCTATAATATGTTATAAAAATATTATCATTGTGACAAAAAAAAAAAACTACATTAGGATCGGACTTTACATCCTAATATTTAACTTTCACCCTAAATAAAGATATGGTTTTCTTTTTTTTTTTGTTTGACAAAAAAAAGGGAAGAAAATAGTGTTAATATGAGTTGCAATTGAGATCTCTCGGTGGAGAATTGAAATCCAAAAAGTGGAGTAGATTAGAAAGAAAGAAATTTGGATTTGCTTTATAGGAAGATTTCCATACTAGACTACTGGTGGTATTAAGACATAAAGGTTAAAATTTAAATTTCAAATTTTACTCATATATCATGTATTCAATCATGATAGTGTATACACTGATAATGTATATAAAAATTACTCTAAAGGTTAAGGGGTTATTACAGTGGTGGTGCTGCTGTCACGGGAATAGGACACTGGATTTTTTTTGATTGATTTTCTTTTTTGTCTCATGACCTCGAACAAGTTATTATGATGGTTAGCTGATAAATTTGAATAAATTTTGATGGTAGTAAAAATTAAGAGGTTATGACGGCGTTAATGCTCTTGGTAGTGTTGCCGCGTTAATGGGTTATTTATCTTTTTCTCGATAATTATTTGGTATCAATATGTCAGTTTGATGTTGTATTATTAGTTGGATTGAGATATTATGGTAGTGGTGGTACGTGTGGTAATAGTTGATTGTTTTAGACAATGTACTTTTTAATATTAATTTGTGGTATTGAAGAGGCTATGGTAGTGGCGGTGTGGAACAAGTTATGATGATGGTAGTCCCACTTTTTAAGGTGTGAGATATGATTATTGCCACGTTTGACAAGCAAATTTTCGATCAAGTTTATCTACTACAAGTTTTTTAATAATTTTTAACTACGATAATTTAAAAAACTTCTCAAAAATTTTAAATTATATACTTTAAAATATTCAAAAATTTTTTTATAACTTTTACAGTAAATTATAATAAAATTTTAGATAAACATCAAAAAAATTCACTTGCCAAACGGAGCCATGGAGTGTTACATATATATAGGGTTTGATGAGTTGGTAGATATTAAACTAGAGGAGTTTTGTTTAAATGGATATTTATAGATTTTGAGGGATACCAGTCACGGCATTCTTTTCTTTATCAGCTTTAGCTTGAATTATAAATTGTTTTAAAAAACACACACACACAAAGTTGGAGGTAGTTAATTGCAAAAATTAAAAGTTTAGAATGTAAAGATCTTTATATAATTGAGGGGTGTAAACTGTAATTAACACAAAAATTACCAACCACATCACAGTCATAGGTTCCAACTTTCCCCTCTGGTGAAGTAGCACATCGTCAGAAATAGTTTAGCTTCATCACGTTCCTGCTTGTGCGCTATTTTGTCCCGTTTCTACTGTTAATAGTTGACATGGAAGTTTTCTCCTCTAATCAAATGAGATAACTATTTGTGCGGTGAAACTTTTAGGCAATCATAGTAGGATAAATATTACAATGCTGCCAAGTTGTACATACGTAATTTGGTGTATTGTAGAGTGAAAGATATGAACGAAATGCAACTTTTTTAAAAAAAAAAATTTGTCATTTTTTATTTCCCCGCGACAACAACAATCTATTCTACTTTTATACTAATCAATACTATGCGGGAGGGGAGCTCAAAAAAGTTTGTAGGAGGGTCGGGGGCAAATTATATATCCACATCACTTATTTTAGTTCCACAACAAATCTATATTGAAGAATAATTATGCCCTTCAAACTTTGGAAAGGGTGAATTTGGCATTTCAAGCATTTTTGGATCTGGCAGTATCACTGCCCAGGTTGAGAGTGAATCGCGAGATCAGACAAGTGTACTACTGCACTTTATGAATTTTTTAAGAACAACTCTCTTGTGATGTAGTGTGTGAGGATTGAACTCTGACCTAGTACACGGAAGAATTTTAAAGAAGGCTCTCCTTAACTATTGGATTTTCTGTCTAATTGAGAAAGTAGAAATTTGTGCATCAACCTTTTTTTTTTCTCTCTTTTTTGTCTAGTTGATAAACAAGAAAGTTGTGCATCGGCTATTAATGTTACTTGTCAACAAAAAATTTTACTTGACCAACTTAAAGCGAGACTACAATGCAACACGAGAAATAATAGAGGCCACATTTTAGTTAACTTTATGAGTTAATTTTATATACACTTATAAAGTATACATTATTATAGGTATATGTATAACAAATATCCAAACTTTAGATTTTAAATTTCAATTCAGATTAATTATCATGTATCCAGCAATAATAATTTGTAGATTGTTAATGCATAAAAAATTAATTCAAATTTTTATTCACGCAGTTAAAAAAAATGAATTGCATTATCCTTAAAACTTAAAGTCAAAAGAAATACCTCTAAAGCGATTCGACACAACCACTAAATCTTGATAGCCAATTAATAAACAACAACCTTAAACATATTATTATCACACTCTTAAGCAAAATGCCAAGTTGCAAAAAGTAATTCCTGTTCCTTTGTGCTGCTTGACTAAAAGTTGATTTAATTGTCGTACACTTTTCCTCACCCTACTCAAACATGTTACCATCTCATGCTATGGTTGAGGTGACGAGTGATCCGATTTGAACATGAAAGTTTAAAGCGGATATAATAGCAATTTTGCAAGCTCCAACGTGAAAAATGATGCATTTTTTTCAAGCATGATAATTTATTTATATACTGTTGGTTCATAAAAAGATCAATTATATTCTTATAAGTAAATTTTTTATATATACTGACAGTATGCTAAAAAATGAATTCTGATTAATTAAAATGGGGCAACTTTTTTGAAAGAATGAATGTTTCATTTAATTTTATATACACTTTGAGTGTATATATTATCGTAATTAGATGCGTGATAAATACATAAAATTTAAATTTTAAGATATACACACATATGCTTATGAACATATATAATAGTGATAACATATACACTTACAGGATGCAGACAATTAATTCCTATAATCATAGATAAAGATTAAAGTAGTTCATGCAATAATAATTAAAGGCGTGTATATGTTCACAAACACAAGTTTGAACCATGCTATCGTACAAAAGGATTCTTGCATAAATGTAATTTTGTTGGTCAAAGCACAAAACCATTCCATAAAAAAGTATAGCACCTGAATATTTTTAATTTGATTTGTGTGAAGGTACAGAAGAAAGTAAAAAAAAAAACATAAAAAAGTAAATTAACGAAACAATTGAAAAAGATTAATTTCACCGTACCATTTGGTGAGAAAGATCAAACAACCAAAATTACTATCTGAATCTAAAAAATCATAAAAACCAAGACAAACAAATCTGAAATACAGTTAGAACCACTAATGCTTATGAAGCACCCACTGACCACAAATCTTGAAGAACAAAAAGGACCAAAGTTGTTATTACGACATAACTATGTAATCGAATTAGACTTTATGCTCTAAGCATAATTGTAGATGAGGAGAGAACTTTTATTACTTGTTAAATGTCATGATACACTTTGTATAGCTGGTTGAGCTGGTGCTCAAGTATTATAAAGTCCCGTTCATTTATAAAATTCATCAATCGTTTCCGAGAAAAAAAAAAAAAGTTATTACGGCATAACAAACAAAAGATGAAAAGACACATGATCCTTTGGTTTTGGGCGACCTAGAAAAATATCCGTACGGATCCGACGTGGCATCCGGTCACGTGCAAGGGGAGCACCATAGTCAATGGGTGGGTACACGTGGTTGGTGGCATATTCAGCTGCTGCTGCCCCGCATCGGTACCCTGTTTAATGAGCGTGAGGGCGACGTGTCAACGCGTGGAGTAGAGTTTTCGGATATGGCTTGGGTTTGAGTGGGGGCCCACTGGGGGTCCTGAGATCCTCATGATTTTGACTCTTCTTTTGTTCTTCTTCCTGGCTTTGCTTTTGCTTTCACTTTACCCATCTCACGTTTATGCTTATCCACAACCACAACCACAAACCACAACCGGACCGGCGGCTTGGGCCTTGTTTGGATTTCATTTTTCTTCCAAAATTTTTTTTTATTTATATTTTTAATTATTTTTTATCTCATATAAATTAAATTACTACAATATATATAGAATTAATCTTTACTACATTGAGAGTATATACACTATTTATTTTAGATGAATGATAGTTATACAAAATTTAAATTTAAAATTTTAACTTTTACGTACGTGTCATGAATCTAACGATAATAGTATATATTCACTGTCAGGAAAATATACAAAGGGGAAAGAAGAGAGGGGATATATATATATAATATATATATATATTTTTTAGATTTCTTAAAATCCGAAGATTTAAAGGAATCTAAAATCTTTAAATCTTCAGATTTTTATTTTGAATTAATCTTTTATACACTGACTGTATATACACTTTTATTATTGGATACTATATATACACTTTTATTATTTATTGGATGCATGATATATAATCCAAATTTAGATTTAAAATTCAAATTTTACATATATATCGTGCATCTAATCGAAATATTGTATCCACACTCTCAGTGTACATAAAATTTACTCTTTCATTTTTAGCAAGGGAGACATGAAAGTTTGCAAAGGGCTTGCACGTAAACAGCCCATGGACTTGTTAGGATTGGCGCCCACAACCGATAGAAGTCCAACAAAAAGTGTGGAGAAGACTTATAGATTTGAAAGGTATTAGTCCAAGGCTGGCTGCATGGCGCCGTTTAAGTTGGGCTAGGATGCAGTGATACTTATCCTTGAATGCAAGATCTCTACTTTGGGCTAAATCCAGGTGGATTCTCAAATAAGTTATTCCCCATGCTTCTATATTCTTTTCAGCAAGTTTGGCTCCATTTGGTGAAAAGTTCAACAATGAGAGATTTCTGCTGGCTGCACCCTTAGCTTCCTTGGTTTTTTTGGGAAAGGAAGTACTCAGCCAACAGTACTATTTTCATGCCAATTATTTTCAAGTAGTAACATGAAAAATATATGTTTACCTGCAGGGACAAAAATCAAAGGCATCACAGTTGACGCTGATCTATCTTCCAATTAGGAAATAAGAATCAGTTAAGGCAGCTATTGATTTTTCTAAAGCACATTGGATGGTCCCTTTGATGTCAAAGGTAAGATTTGCAAAGTTTCTCACTAACCATTTTAAGCTTTGGTTGGGAAATATTGCAGTATATATAGGTGAATAAGGTTAGAATTCTAGTTTCTACTTACGGCTAGGCCAACTCAGTTGATCATCTTGACAAATTTAAAATTTTATTTAATCCTTCCTGACTTATTTATTTATCAAATCGAGTTTAAACGAGTTTTTATAATTCAAATTGAGCTAAATAACCTGAAATTTTTGCATATAAAATTTAATTTAATATTAGTCAAACCAAACTTGATTTATTTATTCGTCGAATCGAGTTTAAACGAATTTTTACAATTCGAATTGAGCTAAGTAACTTAAAATTTTTTACTTATAAAATTTAATTTAATATTAATCAAACCAATTTCGGGCAGAGTTTGAAAGTTTATTAGACATAAAATACTGTTTAAAGAAACTCTTGTCAAAACGAAGCCGATTCAAGTATGGAGTAATTTATTTATCTTTCAACTCTAAACCCATTGTTAGTGTGGTAGAATCTCGTGAAGTCCCAAGGGGTTAAAAACTGAAAAAAGTGCTCGGGAGATATTCAAAGCTCAGACTCGAACCTCTTGACCTCTGGCTTGAGATGGGGAACCAGTGGCTGAGAGCTGACACGACTTGTGCAACGTGCATCCACCGACTCTCACCTTAACTTCCAAGCTCCAACCGCCATGAGATTTAATGGGCACCATTCTCCTTCTTTCTGGGATTCGAGTACACTTGTGGTATGGGTTTTAGGCTGACTCCGAAATGGGGTTTCTCAATCCAGCTTTCCTTTTCCACCAAGACATCATCTTGGCCCTCCTCAAGTTCACGTGGGTTCTTTTAACTTTGGCTGCATAGAAAACATGAGTATTTTTTTTTCCTGTTTTTCCATTTGCTTCTTGTAGTAGCACTTACCTGCTCTTAGTGATAAAGGGTCTATTCTGAAACTGGTTATTCATGGAGCTGAGTATCACGTCGACTAGTATTCTGGATTGCTCCTGTGAAAAACTGGGAATAAGGGTTTTTCCTATGCACAAAAAGTTTGCCATTTTTAGTAATCTATTGTCCTTGGTGCAAGATAGTAAAGGAGAAAAGGTGTTTTATTCAGCGAGTTTATTGCGTCCTTATTGCAGATTTAGAGTAGGTAAGCTTGCAATTTCCACCAAAATTCTTATTGCTGATAAAGTAATCTCAAAACAATTGTAGTGTCGCTTAGGTGCTCGGGGACTGGGGAGTGGTTGCGACAAAATACAATTGTTAGAGAAGGTCGGGTGCTGCAAGATTAGTCTGGCATTTGATGTGGTTTGACGTATATCACAGAGATAATTTGTTGCAAATGACCTGCAAATAAGAAGGATCCAAGAACAGAATGGGAGGCAGCTAGATAATTTGCTTGAAGGTCCAGTTTTATACCGGATATAGCAAGTCTTGTTTTTTGTGTTCCTTGTAAGTGTGATGGGCCTGGAAGAGGGTGTAGGTTTCAAGTAAGCGCCTTTGATCATTCTTAGGACTATTCTGGTTGTAGCGAAGACACAAATAGTTCAGGGGAGAAATTTGAGCAGTTCAGGCCCTAGAAGATTAATATGGCGGGATCGTGCTCTTTATTCGTAAATAGTTTCCTATAGGACCTTCATGCCATTTGTGTGCACTGAAATTCTTTAAGGTAGCATACTTCCATTACTACAGTTTTTTGAGGCATTGGATATTTTATTGTATAACATATTGATCATTGTTTGCTTCCTATTAGTTGTTAAAACTGTTTCCCTTCTTATCAGTTGCTGTGCAATTAACATTACCTTTGGACAAGTATCTTGCTTTTTGTGGGAAAAAAATCTTTCATGAGCGAAGCGGGAAGCAGCCTTGCAACAGCAAGTAATAGTTCCAATGTCACCTTACTAACTTCACTATCAAACCAGTACCCCTTTTGAATTACAATATCGGCAACGTTTTTGTCTTAAGTATTCGAGGAGCGAAAAGTAACATTTAAAAGGGGGGAAAAAGTAGGGCCCCAGTTGTATCAAGTTGACTGCAATTTGTTTCTCTGTAATGTTATCCTATTAGTTCTTTGAAAAATAAGAAGGATTCCTTTTCATTTTCATGTCTTTTAATAGCAATTATTTTCTCACTTTTCCTATCATCATAATTTCTGGATGTCCACAGTCAAGACTCATAGTTTCATAGGTGGACAATATTTTGAAGGGAACCGAACGTATCTGGTGATTGATATTGGTCAATCTTATGCTTCTAAGGCTACGCATAATTTGTTGGGAAACAGTATCTTGTTAGTTATTTTATAAGTACCTTTGGAGTTTTACACCGTTTTACTGATGAATTTTTAGTCTTTTCACAAGCTCTTGGGAAATTGAATTTGTAGTAGTTGCTGTCGACATATAATCATAAAATGTTCATCTTGACAGGAAATCATGTGCGATTTCTTGTTTTAAGTATTTGCATGTGTTGTTTTATCATCTATGTTTGTTATTCTTTCAGGTGGATTTCTAGCCTAGTTGTGTTTAGCTTGCATGAAATTTTACTTGTTCTTGTTTTCTTTTATAACTCTGTCCCATTGCAGAAATTGTTAAATAGTTCACCTACTCTTGAAATGGTGCAGTTAAAGGCTGGGAGGCTGTTTATGACTCAGCAAAAATGTCTTCCTTTTCTGTTGCCTACGGCGATACTACAACCTGGTTAAGTGATCCAATGAGAGTCAAGATGTGTTCGTCAGCCACACAAGCCCGTGAGAATGATAACTCAGAAACAGAAGACATGGAGGTTTCTTTCCCTTTTCAATAATTGCTGAGTTCTCAGCGTAATATACTCAAGTTTCATATTCACCATTCTTTTCCCCGTCTCCCGACTTTAACATGCGATGCTTATGTGTAACTGTTCATCCAGGATGCAGTTAGCAGATGGTCCTACCATGGTTCATGCAATATGGTTCACAATGATATCTCAAGCTCGAGAGAGAATGACAATTCAATATATCTTGCAAGTTTACGGAATACTAAAGCATTACATTTTGGTTTACTGATGAAAAATCTTGATGTGTTGGAGGAGACAATTGCAGATTCAGGGGTCCTAAGGTTGGAAGAAGATATTCTGGTGCAATTGGAAAGACTTGGGGCTCTGGAGTTATTCCAGACCTGTCTATGTAGGATGCTTAAGCCCTCAACCTTATATGATCTGTCTGACGAACCAACTAAGCCTGTTGAAGCATCTCAAATAAATTGCCCAGTGGAAGATGTTGTGGGTAAGAAGGTTGCTCACTCTGTAAAGAAAGAAAAAAGAAAATCAAGAAGAAAGAGGCCATTGGATAAAGGAAATGGTAAATTTATGCAGGAAAAGTACTCAAGTACGCTAGAGGATGCTCAACAGGTTAAATTTTCTCCTGGGAGGAAATCATCCGATTCTAGAAGTAGAAGCCTGAAAATTGCTCGAACTGAGGCAGAAATGTCTCAAGGTGTTAAGGTGGTTTTGTTGTCTTTCACTGAATAACTAATTTCTGCTTCTCATATTTCACACAGGCTGAGGGCAATATTTTTGACATGCAGTTAGTTTCTGAGCTTGAAAGAATCAGGACAATAGTTGAAGAGAACACTGGACAGGTAGTTGGCATGAGTAACTGGGCAGAAGCTGCTCAAGTTAATAAACAGGTGTTGCAGCAACATCTGCAGTTTGGTTGGTATTGTAGGGATGAGCTTCTAAGAAGCACACGTTCTTTAGTTTTATACATTGCTAGAAATTACAGGGGACTGGGAGTTGCCTTTGAAGATTTAGTTCAGGTTGGTAATATGGAGTTTACTGTGTTCAGCTATGTTTTGGTTGTTCCCACTCTTCTTTATTGCTTTCATTAAAGTGTTAGTCTAACGATCGTCATGAGATAGCTTGTGACAAAAAATTAATCCAGCCTGGCCAAAGTAGGTTCTTCAAACTCCACTTAATTTTCAAAAGCGTGAAATGTGTTCAACCATCTGGTAGAAACTGTCTCTATTTTAGTTATCATGAGCAAATGAGAATCTGATTCAATTTATGTTTGGTATTAATCTAATTGGTAAATTCACTTAATTAGCCAATAAATCTTACAAGTTTCTAATGACACAACCGTGACTGAGTTTCATGATCTCTTATGTGTAGATGGACCAACCAGATTGCCAAGCCTGTCCAAATTAAAAGTTCTGTTGGTGATGAATTGACATGCATTTGAGATCACAATTTTATGTCTTTTATTCTGAAAAGTCAATATACTTAAACATTTGGTGTCCCATATGTTCTCATGTAAACTTAATTGTTGCCATTGTGATATAAAGTTTCAAATTAGAATATGGCAAGCTATTGAAAATGCCCTACTCAAGACATAAGAAAATATGATTGAATTGCTATATGCTTGGTTTTCGGTGCTTCCAATCTGAACCAAGTTTTTCTCCTTGGCACTCTGCTCACTTTTCGAGCTCAGTTTTTATAAATAGTTAGGTAACAACTCAACCGAGTCCAACATTGCTCTGAGATGTGCCTGTCAAGGTTGATTTTGTTCAGAGTAAAAATGCTTTTAGGGTTGAATTGACTTGTGGAGTGGATTGAGGGAATTAAGACATCTTAAGGCTCAGTTGTCTGAGGGTTATGCCGGTTGTCTCTTCTTTTTGAATGAGTCTCATGTTTGGTTCTATAGGATTATAAATAGGTAGCTCCGGCCAAGAGAAGAGATAATAATCCCCTTCCAATGGAGCATGACTCAATTCATGCATGGTTGAGGAAATAAAATAGGATAAGTGATCCATGTACAAAAGTGAATTAAACATGTGATATTGCCAGATCACAATCCTATCAAAACCTCATTCCATGTCCCAAAAGAACCCAAGCAAGTCTGCCTGTTAGTTTAATTGTCTACTCATGTGGTCGATGGAATTAAATTGCAATTGTCTTTCAGTGATGAAAAATGTTTGTCTTGCATTTGGTGTGAAAATAGGAAGAATAATTAGATTGACAGGACACCAAAAGGGAAGTAGTTCCTTCCCCTTAATGACATTTAGTCAAGCATTTCTTCTGGCAGGCATTTGTTTCCAACAGTTTAATTCTAGACACAGTAGTCAGGAATGAGGAGGAGAAAAGTTGTCAATAGTTTGGAGAGAAACTGCATCTGGTCCTATTAATTTTATTCTCATTTAAATCTTATTCTGTTTATGAAGATTGATTTTCTAGGTTTTAACCATATTTGTCAGGCTGGAAATCTTGGTGTCCTGCAAGGAGCTCAAAGATTTGATCACACACGGGGATACAAGTTCTCAACCTACGTCCAGTATTGGATAAGGAAATCAATCTCAATGGTGGTAGCACAACATGCAAGAGGAATTAGAATTCCTGTATGTGATTTTAATTTTCTTGAGATCGTCTCTTCTTTTAAAAGTCCATACAAGGAGAAAGAAACCTGAGTTTCCACTTCTTTAATTCTGATCTTCATGCAGTCATCATTGAGCAAGGCAATAAGTCAAATACAGAAAGCTCGAAAGGCCCTGAAGAACAGCCATGGAAAATATCCGGATGTTAATGAAATTGCAAAGTTCACTGGTCTCTCTACTGCTAAAATTATGTCAGTCAGCAAATGCCTCAGGATTGTTGGTTCGATCGATCAGAAAGTGGGAGACTCTAGCAGTGCAAAACTTTTAGTACGTATGGCATTCTCTATTTTATAGAATCTTCCTTCTTGATGATTATATTTGTTTAGATTACATTTATGACGGGTTTTTAATTTAGTAGCTGTTTGCTTAGTCTCATCAGAAACAGTGCCACTTGGCTTGGCTGTCGGAAAATGGTTGTCTGAGGGATCCTGTTGGGGATTTTTTTTTTTTTTTCGTTTTTTGGGGGGGGGGGGGGTATCTAAACATCTTGTTTAGTAGTGTCATCAGACAGACAAGGAAGTCCCTATGCTTTTTGGGTACTCCTGAGGAGAAGAAACAAAACAACTTTTTTTTAGGACACCATATCTTGGGTGAATTTCCTGGACTGAAACTATGTATAAAAACATAAAATCACTTTTTGTGGTTTTTCTGTTGTAAAAAGCCAGATACTAAAATTATAATATATATATATATATATATTTTGTGTGTGTGTGTGTGTGTGTGTGTAGATATATTATGTAGGTTTCTTACAGAGGAAAGCAAGGATGATCTGATTAATTTAGGCAACTTTCTTCAGCATGCTTCTTGAAATTTTCATAAATGAATAGCATCTTAGATGTTTTGGTTATTATAACAATTTTATCCATAGGCTGGAATTAACTAGAGAGTGATGCGCCTGTTTGTCTTCTATAGTCCACAAGAGTTTTTTTTTTTCCCCAAAGTTCCCCTACACAGGCTTATGAGCTTAATGGCCTTGGAACTCTTGGTGCAGGAACTCATATCTGATACATCAATGAGAAGCCCAGAAGAAACAGTGGTGAGACAGCACATGCTACAAGACATGTATGGCCTTATGAAAGACTTAGAGCCACGGGAAAGGCAAGTATTAGTCCTAAGGTTTGGGCTTAGATCTCATCAAAGGAAGTCACTTGAGGAGATTGGGAGGCTGTATTCTGTAAGCAAAGAGTGGGTAAGAAAAATAGAAAGAAGAGCGCTGACAAAACTAAGAAAAAAGGATGTCTTTCAAGATTTAAGTCAATATATGTATATGTAGCTGCAGTTATGTCTAAAGTACGCTATTTTATGAGCCAACAAGTTTGGCATTTAGTCACTTGATTCCTGTCAACTTTGTCAAGCTGGTCAGCCATTAGAACTGCACTGAAAAGATTAAGGGGATGTTTCTTCCTCATCAAGTGATCTTTGGTTGGTGTATTCCAACTTCCAAGAGCAGTTGCCAAAATTGAGCAATTTCTGTGTAGTTTGTCTTGTACATGAATATTACAGACACACTTCCCCTGCTTTTTGTTACTACTATTGTTTTTCATCTCTCTTAGCCCGAAACTGCGAGTTTTCTCCCCCCTATTCTAACTTGTTTATTCTCTATCTTGTGTATCAATAGGCTTGCCTTAGTATTTCCTTCAGCATTTGTGACAGTATGCTTCCTGCTATAACTGATACGTACAATTCTTCAGGAATCAACAAGATTTAGGCTTTTTCTTTTTTCCTCTCCCACCCCCCCTTCCTCCATAATCCCTCCTTGCCTCAATCCTAGCAACCAGGTTTGAACCTTGGTTTGTGAAATGGGGCATGAAGCTGTTGGCCAGGAAATATGCATTAGTAAAATTTAGCAGGCTCCAAAATTGGCTTAGCCCCATCTTGGAACATTCTGTGTTAACGTAGTGTATTTTAATGTCATTGCCTCTTAAAAACCAGACAGAAACTGATATTGCTGCTCATTTTCCTTTCTCCACTTGAATGCTGAATTTTCGTTGTGCAATGCATCTTGACATACACCTATTTATTCAATTCTTCGTCTTGATAATCTAAACATTAATGTAAAGTAATACTAAATCTTCATATGACATTTATATATACATATTAAGACATTGAATATAACAAAATCTTGATCCAAGGCGAGTTTATACTGAGTACATCACATGATCTTTGGTTCTTAGCTTTGATCAATGTTCCCCTGAAAAAGGAAAGGAAAGAATGATCTTCCCTTCTTTCTGGGGTACCCTAGAAATGATTGTTCATTTGGGTGTTGTTGATTCCCTAACTTACATGACATGCCCTTGGAACTTGTTTGTTCCCATGACCTTCAGTTCCTTGAGCAGTAGTCCTGCAGGATTTTAGTCGTAAAAAGTGGAGGCCTCAAGGAGGAAACTTGACGTCAACTTCACATGCACTTATCTATGTTTGGAGGACCTAACAAGTAACAACAATCATCATTGAGACCTTATATGCAATCAAGAAGTATTTCTTTAATCCCTTGAATTTCTCGGTACATTCTTTCCAAAAAGATGCAGAATCCGAGGAACTTAGAAAGGTTGCCAATATGAAATTAAGAAATCTAAATTTCTTTCTAGTCTTGATTGCTTAAGTTATTGAACTTGAGTAACATCATTCTCTTTAATATATATACTTGCATGATTAGTTTTATTCATTTTGCCTTCTATTAATAGCAGTGATACATCAAATCAACTCCAATTGATCAATTACGTGAGAAAAAAGAATCACAAATTGCAAAGTCAATTGCAAACGGTTGCAGGTGCATTTAATCAGTGAATGTAAAGGTAGTACGTGGAGGAACAATTAAGACATGGAAACAAGGTAGACAAAGCAATTAGTGACACTAGTACAATTATTTGGGGTGACAGGTGAAGTTTGCAGTATTGGTTGTAAATGTGCCAAGATTCAACCTCCTAGTATCTGACAAGTAACACCACCACGCTCCTATCAACTACTAGAAGATGCAATGGCTATTGAATCTCAAGCATTCTATGCAGTACTAGAAACAGCAAGAAAAAAAGATTTTGTGTGCTGTCAAAATTTCAAATTAGTATTTTCCCGACAGAAGTTAAATGGGCATTTATTTGTACACCTAAATCGTTCTCAATCAATATATTACGTAAAGGTACATACTCGTAACAACTATCTATCGTCTTACTTTTTATACACTTTTTCTATTTAATTTTGATTGGTCGAGATATTAATACCTGAACCCTATTTTAATGAATGTCTGGTAAGTATTCGTTAGACAGACCTTTGTGCAAATTCTTAAAAACACTTACATTACACTATCCGTGTCAATGCGTAGATTATCTTTAAGTATCTATAAGTTTATTATGTACCACTATAAATATGCTAAGACATGCAACTTTTCATGGCAACTATTTATATAGTAGTGGAGATGTTTTAAGGGCCTAAAAGTTTCGTGGTTGGATAGAACCTTATCCTCTTAAAAATAAAGTTGGACTTGGGTTTTAAATTTAGTATATTAAAGTACATAGGAAATGAGGAAAAGGAGGACCATGCAGATTTGGCGATTGTCTCCAAGAAATGGCCATTGATGTGAGATCTTTTGGCGTGTACTTTCTGGGATTTAGGGGATGGGGCTGTAATTTACGAATTTATTAGCATGCATCCCCATCTGTTGTCAACAAATTCATGTAAGAATTACCCTCGTATTATTTGATGAATAATCCTATACTAATCAAATTTAAAATAATTATTTTAGATGAAATGAGAAATCCTGACCCGTTTGGATTGCTATTTTTAGGATTTTTTATAAAAAATATATATATACTATAATAATTTAATATATGTGAGGTAAAAAGATAACTCAGAAACGTAAAAATTTTTCTGTAGAACATCACAATCCAAACAATAAGTGTCCAAACTTATCCGGTCTCGTAGAGCATGAATAATTGTCTACTTTCTTCTTGGATAATTGCATGATGACAAATAATTGATCGGAGGGGGATAATGGTCACAATCGGATCTGTGTAGAATCAGTGGTCCAAAACAAAGTACACATTTTTGTTTTCATTAGTACGTGTACACCTTCATGAATCCCATAATAAACCGTTTCCAGCTAAGTTCGTGCTAAAATTCAGGCCGGCCCACTCCATACGGCCTCAAACAATTAAAACATTAATTAATTATTTAAAGAAAGAGTAGCTTTTCTTCACTTTCTCCAAAAACTCAGAAACTAGATCAAAAGTCCTTCTCTGCTGGACAGATTTCAATGCATTACTTGGTGTAGATCCAACTAAGAAGAAAATACTACATTCCGTTTAGAGAAATAGAATTTTAGGGAGAAGAGTTGGGAAAAATAAAGATACATTAGGATAATATATCTGCAGGTGCCATCAAAATCTTTGAAGTAAGCTTTTACCTTGTCCAATTTGTACAAGTTTCATGCGGGCCATCCTCTTTAGATAATCAACCATGTTTTTTCTGCTTTTTCTTTTCTTTTCTTTAGATAATCCTTGTTAGTTGTATATCCCATATTGATATTCCAAGAATTTCCAGTTATATATATATATATATATATATAAAGATGTTGGACCACTCCATTCATACCCAATTGATTTTGAGATGAAAGTCCAAATTATTTAACGTGGTACCAGAGCAAGGATTTGGGTTTGTTTGTTACCCATTTATTTCACCCGTGACTTGGGTCTTTCTTTATCGGCTTAAGCCTATTTGTCAAGTCACATTTGCGAGGGGGTGTTAGTTGTATATCCCACATTGATATTCTAAGGATTTCCAACCATATATATTATATAAGATGTTGAGTCACTTCACTCATAACCAATTGGTTTTGTGACTTTGTCAAGTCACCAAGTAGAAAGAAATGTTCATGATCCAATCATTTGGCGAATGGTCATTATCTAGTCACTGGTTTTGTTTTGGAAGGTTTCAATGTTGGTTGATAAAAAAATTGAAAGTGATGGCAACCTTACACTGGAATAAATTTTTATTTACAAAGTCACATACCTTTCGTCCGTTTTGTTACCCTATGAAATGTAGGATGCCAAAGTCAACAATGGTTGCCAATGGGATATAGGCACTTTATTTGCTGGAAGATTTGGTTTTCACTCGTTAGAGCTAAATGCCATTTGGTGTTAGTGTAAAAGCCTAAGAGATTTGCTCTTCAAATTTGGACCACAGACATGAAAGAGAGTTTGTTTTGGACCAAATAAGCTTTAGGTGCACTAGTCTACATTGTTATTCATTTCTGCTTTTGAATTTTTGAACTCCTATTCAATGCTAATAAGTGATTTAGGTTAGTCAATACACATGTTTTTGAAAACTAAACCCGCAAAACCAACTGTAGGGGCCAAGCATACAAACTAGGACTTCTTGATGTACTCTTATCCTTCATTTCTAAGATATAAACGGGGCCTTATCTGTAACAAATATATTTTAAGGAAATTCGACGGTCCAAAACTAAGGTATAGTTACTTTCACATAATTTTACACTTAGTTTAATGTTTTTAACCGTTTATATTCAACTAATAGTATGATACTTTTTTCTTTTTTTTTTTTTAAATGAGTGGTTTTGAATATAGTATATTCCGTTTACACTCCCTTCCTCCTTACAACTCAACCCAATTTTCTTCCAACAGCCTTTCAAAACAATTATAGCCATTAGTAGGGTTGCAAACGCGTCAAATTACTCGCGAGCCTCTTGTGAGTTAGTGAGTTTGGTCAACATCAAACTGGAGTCGAGTTCGAGCACAGAAAAACTTAGTTCATTAGTTCGCGAGTCGCTTGATTATATTAAGATATATATATTTATTTATTTTAATAATAATAAAATTACATATATATATATATATCTAGTGTTTTATTATTTGTTAAGAAAAAATACTATTTTATTTATTATTTTAAAAATAAAATAAAATAATAATAATATTTTTAAAACTCGAGTGGGCTCGAGTTCTAACTTGGCTTGGCTCAAATTTAAGGTCAAATTCAAACTCGAGTTTTACATTGAGAGATCGATGAGCTCAAATTTGGTAAAATTGAGTCGAGACTTAACTCGATTAGACCAAAACTTGATTCGTTTCGATTCAGTTGCAATCTTAATCACTAGCGTACAGGACACACCCAATGTATGTGCAATTTAGAAATAAATTATTTCTTGTATGAACTTATTTTACATATATATATTTTTTAATTAATGAACATGATTTTGCTCTTTTAAGATTTTTTCTTTTAAGAGTATAATTATGTTGTGTGTTTATGAGTAGTTATAATGAAAATAAGTTATGATCAGGATAAAATTTAGGTCGTATAAGGCCAAAAATGAAAGTTCAAAAAGTGACAAAAAAACATTTACATCAAAACTCAAGTTTCCCACTTTATATATAGTAAGTATAGATATATACGATATTAGAAAATTAACTACATATGGTATATGTCGAGGTAAGTACCTGTAAATTGAGTCACATCAACCCTTTTTGCGAAGGCCTTTGTGTGACGTATCATTTTCTTTATATCGCGATCTGACATAGTGGGTGGCATTGTTAACAAGATCAAGCAAGATCATTTTGTGATATCCTTTGATAATTTCACTTTCTCAACATTTTCCTCTTGAGGGATTCTGCATTTATACATAGAATTTCAATTTTGAAAAATGGTTGTTAATTAATATTTTAGATAACCTGGCCCCGTTTGGCAAGTAAGTTTTTTGGGTGTTTGTCTAAAACTTTACTGTAGGTTACTGTAGAAGTTTTTTAAAAAAATTTTTGAAATATGTTTTTTTTTTAATATTTTGAAATGTATAGTTTAAAAACTTTGAGAAGTTTTTTGAGATTACTGTAGCTAAAGTTTTTAAAAAACTTGTAGCAGATAAACTCGGTAGACAGCAAAATTGCTATATTTTTCGTAAACATATTTTCCAATCACCTTTTTACCTCACATATATCAAATCGTTACTGTAATTTTTCTACAAAAAATCCAGAAGAATGCAATCCAAACAAGGCCACATCGTGACTTAAAATTAAGTTAATAATTATAAGAAAGGCTTACATGTAAGAAGCTTAAGCATTCTTGCAAGGAGAGATTCTAAACCCAATAGATAAAATTAGAATTCTAAATGAGTTCCTTGTTCGTTATATTTTTGACCATTTCCTTACTTTAGGAACTTAAGAACTAACAAAATACCGAAATTTTCTTATGATCAGAAGAAAAGAAAACAAGAAAATAGAAAAAGAGTTAAAACATCTCGTTAATCACCCCATCAATAAATAAAGAAGTAATTTATCTTTATCATACTTTGTAGGCAAAGAAAGACAAAAGGATACATATATCCCTTGAAAATCCTCTCATTCTCAGTCACTCCTTCATATTTTTTTTACCTCTTTTTTTTTTCTCTGTAAAAAATGTCAAATCATGATTTAAATTCCCCCGACAAAACAAAGAGACAAAAGTATAGAACAAGGGTGCCATCACAATTTGTAATTAGTACAATTGCAAACTTTGACTGAAAGTGGCCCAATCAGCCATGCACTCAAGCTTAGTGTCAATGAGTCAATCTAATCTTCCTCCTCATTGAACTACGAATCAGCCCCCAATCACAAACATGAGACATTTGTGCAAGGAAACAACCCATCACTTATCACGCTGCACTATTTTAGACAAAAAAAGAGAAGAGAATCTCTCTATTCCTTGATTAAGATATAAAGAAGAAGATATAAGATGTATGTAAATAAGAGGAAGAATCACAATTCAAACATTCTTGCTTTTTTCTTTTTCTCGTTTTGATAAAAATTGTCAAACCTTCCTGTCAGATTCCTCCAACGCAAAAAAGAAACTTAAAAAAAAAGAAAAAAAGAGAATCCACAGAAAGCCAAGAAAAAATAGGAAAGGGAAAGAGAGACAAAGATGAAAAAAGAAAGGCATAATTTCAAAAAATTGTCCTGAGATTTTTCATAATAATATCACTCAGTTCTCCTATTCAAATTTTTAAAATTTCACTTACCTCGCGTATCAGTTTGATAAGACTAAAATATTCCCATCACAGGTCAAAAAGTGACAACATTACCCCTAGCTCTTAATAATTGCTTAACCAAAAAATAAAATAAAATTTTAAACAAAAATATGTGGATTAGAGAAAAATAAATTGATATCTAATAATGGTCCATATTTCTCTATATCGAGGTCATGGTGGGACGACAAAGAACGTGGTAAATTAAATTTAGTCAAAATCAACCACTTAGAAGGATTATAGTGAGTGATGGAGCCCTTGGAGATAATTATGAGGGAGTTAAGAAATTTTTTTTAGGAAATATATTTTAATAAATAATCTCTTTATACGTGTGAATTTTTCGAGGTGTAAATAGTTTGAGGGAGGTACGTGAGATTTTAAAAACTTCAAAGGAGCCGACTGATACTACTATGAATAATCTCAAGGCAAGTTTCTGAAATTATCCCAAAAAGAAAACGTCATCACAATTTATTATTTATTTATAAAATTCAACACCAAGTTTTTAACGGATGTGATTGTTGTGATCAGTCATTCTTTCTACCTCAAAATCTCAGTCTAATCTTTAACCCCTTCACCCTCCTCTCATTAATAAAACACTAACCCAATGTTCAGCTCCCCAATTTCTCTAGTCTCCTATCTAATCAGTAATCAGTCGCCCCCTTAACCCTTTACCTTTATTGCCCTCTCTTTTTGCTCTCCTCATATTCGATTTTCCCCAAAAACTGCCTCCCTCTTTTCTTCGCCCTGCAGAATCCGCTAGGGAGTAGTTGTCTTTGGCTCCTCACCAGAAACCCCTTTTTCTAGGGCATTCTCCGTTCCCAAAGCGCCACTTTTTTTCATCCGCACCGGCATATATCAAACAGTTAAACCGCATTTGGAACGAAAAACTAACAAACTTTTCTGGTGGGTTTTGTTTTCGAGCAAAAAATTCCACCGATGATGCAATCCATTTCTCCCTCTCCCAACCATCATTTCTGATGAATATTCCCATTTTCATCAGTCAATGGCGTCTTCTTCACCTTTTGACATGTCTGTACTTCCTTTCACTTTACTCTTAGTGGTGACACTAATAATAGGCTTGCTTCCGATTCCTAGCTGCGGTTATGGTACTTTAGTCCAGGACGGTGGCGGAGACGCCGATTTTGACTTAGATGACGACTCCGGCGACTTCGATTCATTCTTGTTTCACCGGGATTACTCACCTCCGGCGCCACCGCCACCGCCTCCTCATCCGCCGTCGGTGACTTGCGAAGCTGATCTCGGAGGAGTTGGTTCGTTAGATACTACTTGCAATATAGTTTATAGTTTGAATATCAGTGATAACGTGTATATACAAGGGAAGGGGAATTTTAATATTCTTCCCAATATTACGGTTAATTGCATGTTTCCGGGTTGCGAGCTAGTGATAAATGTCTCTGGGAACTTTACTTTGGGTCAGAATTCGACTATTTTTGCTGGAACTTTTGATTTGACGGCAGATAATGCTACTTTTTCGAATGGGTCAGTTGTGAATACTACTGGTTTAGCCGGTGATCCTCCTCCCCAGACGAGCGGGACACCCCAGGGGGTGGATGGTGCTGGTGGGGGTTATGGGGGACGAGGTGCGGCTTGTTTGTTGGACCAGGAGAAGCTTCCAGATGATGTATGGGGTGGGGATGCATATGGGTGGTCATATTTGCAGGATCCTTGTAGCTATGGGAGTAAAGGTGGGACAACAAACAGGGAGGTGGATTATGGTGGGGGTGGAGGTGGGATAATTCAAATGAAAGTGCTTAAGCTTTTGGAAGTTAATGGGAGCTTGCTCGCTGACGGTGGTGATGGAGGAAGCAAAGGAGGAGGCGGGTCAGGTGGTAGCATCTACATCAAGGCCTTTAAGATGTAACTATTCTCCTCTTTGCCTTTTTAATTGGATTTTGTAGAAACGTCTACTTTAGATTGTAGAGTTGAAAAGACAGAGAATACTTAGCATGTAGACTTGCGTTTGGCCTTTAAAAACTTGTTTTCGTTTTCTTAATATGTGTAGACTCTGTGAGTAGATTTACCACGTTTTATGGTTTTATTATGTATATCAATTGGTAGTTGCATCCACATTCATACTTTGTATTCAGAATGTTGTTAATATTGGATTACACTTGGAAATCCATATAAGTGGTTTCTCCTTGCCGCACTTAGTGGAATTGTTGAATTTGACTTAGAATCTGATGAGAATTGAAGACAGAAAATTGTATATAATTTTGTTTTATTGCACTTTTCTTGACCCTCATTTAGGGATTTTGTCCTCGGATCATTGTTTTCTGGGTGATTTAGGTGAACATATTTCTCCTTTGGCTTCTTTTGTTTTTAAATTTTACTGGTGAGCCGAACTCCTTTTGTTATCATTTGAGCCTTTTCTGTAGATGGTACAAATAATGTCATCCTTTACGTTGATTAGGAACACAAGGAATCAAAGGAAAACTGGGATTTCACTCAATTTGAATTTAAAACGATTGTTTGGAGGTGGTTCATGCAAAGAATGACGGAGTAAAATCATTGTTGGAAGTTCAAATTTCCTTGAGTTTGTTAAAAGAATGAAAACTTCAAAGTGTTACATGTTAACTAATATCCTGTTCTTTGGGGCCGATTAAGTTTGTTTTAGCATGGAGTGTCTTATAAGCTTTGGATTATGGTATTGTTTGCTCATAGGTTGGAGAGAATGTAGAAGACTGTTGTTTCTTGAAACTCAAGCATTTATTATTATTATTTGCTGTTGTCATCATAATTTTAATTCTTTTCAACCTATGTAAATCCCATTTGCCTGCAAAAGCAACTTTTTCGCTACCTGAAACTCTGATTTTAGCTTGACTGTGTAGTAATCATTAATGTTTTCTGGCTTATTTGGTTTCTCTACTAGATTATTGGCTTTTTAAGTAAAATGAAGAACATTAAGTGGTTAGGGGGCATTTCTCTTTTGGAAACACCTTGGCATGCTGATCTCTATCCAACAAGTTGGCAGTGGTTGATAGGTTTGCTAAGAGAACTTGCTTATATTCTTGCCTAAAGTTAAAAGCTGAAACATTGGAATCTGGAAGTTATTTTAAATGCTGGCAGTTCAAGTTGCTGATAAAAATGAAACCATATCCTTCTGTTAACCAATATGGCAGCCTAAGTTGAGAAATCAATGTGGCAAATACTTCAATTTAACTTAAGAATGATTGCTGTATGTGAATTTTCTTTGAGACGTCCAGTTAGCTTCTCTTTAAATGTTACTTTTCATTTAGATTGTTAGTGTTTATTTTATCTTCTTGATTAGCTATTCTTCTGCTTCTTCTTCTTCTTTTAATTTAGTTTTCTATTTTTCAATAGACTTCTACTTTTTGAATGCCATAGTTGGTCCATTAATATATGAGTAATCAAATATTATAGGAGAAAGCTATTTGATTAATAAATGTAAATAAGTAGCATATGATGAACTTATTTTAATTAGACCTCAGAACAAAGGTGTTCTGATGAACAGTCATATATACTGTCAGAAACATAATAACAATTTTTCATGTATTTGAGAGACAGAAGGTTGGGGGGGGGGTGTTGGGGGGCAGTATGAGAGGGATATTTTGGCATTCTGCATGAGAGGAGGTTGTGTGTGTGTCTGAGTTATTTTTTAAACATAACCGAGTGACAAAAAGCTAGACTGTTAAACAGTTCAACAAATTAAGTGGTATTCTCTTTTGTTTCTATAAAAAAATAACTGGTTCTTTATGTATTATTTGTTTGGAAAAGTATCATGTTGAACTGGATGAATATAACAAACTCACAATTCATTCATGGCTTTATCTGTTTAAAAAGTTAAGTGATTTTTTTTTTTTGGTTTGTGGGAAAAAAAGAACTGGTGCTTAATGTATCAATTGATCGGAAAAGTATCATATTGCTCAGGATGAATGTAAAAACTTGCGATTCATTCACTTCCAGCACTTAAATACAGTTTTCAGACAGACAGTACATTTTCCTTATTCCTTTTCCCTCCTTTGCAAGACTTTGAATTATTGTCAGGTTTCCGTCTTTTGTGTTTTTTCACTTTACAGGTGTAAACCCGGCAGAGTTAAGCAGAGATTACCTACGCAAGGTTTTTTGTAATATAAAACTCTCTAAAGCTATGGGCTTATAATTGTTAACATTTTGGAGGTCAACTTTAAGATCAATTTTTTTTTTTGAAGGTTGTTTTGAGTTTTATTATTGGACTTGTCTAAAGGACAGTGATTTGTTCTAAAATGATTTTCAATACCTGATTTTAGCTCTTGATTCTGGAAAAGCTGTTATTTTAAAGTTCTCAATTGCTTTCCAATACCTGTTCACACCTTTTTTGAGGCAAAAAATCTGAAAAATCGGAAGCAGCATAGCAGGTTTTTTTGCCTTCTGATTTTGCTTCTGAAAATCAGAAGCCATTGAGAAGCACCCAATACTCAGTTACAAGCTTGGACCGGAGCTGATACAGTTTTAATGCCAAGCATTTTCATTTACAGCCTCATTCTTCTAGAGTCATTTAGGATACATAACATTGCTTAACAACAAATCGCATTAATAAACTGGTCAGGTATTATGTAGGTAAACAATAAGCCCATGCATAAAATATCCTTTGTTTTGCAAGCTAAAAGATCCATTTGGAAGTTATGTTGTTCGCATAATTGGTAGCGTCGTAATCAACCTAAAAAGATGTATCAATGGTCAACTATGTCTCGTCTTTTTTAATTGACAATTGTGATTAGTGCTAGGTCTTAAGCTTGACATTAATAGCCTTGAAATTTTACTGATCCTGACACATACTTTAGGGTCTTGTTTTTGAGGTGGTGTGAAAGCATCTAACTGCTGTTAAACTGCTTAAGCTTTTGGCCAGTTTTGTGGTGTTCCCCTTTACTGCATTTCACTGGGATTTGGATTTTTACAATTTACAATGAGGAATTTTGTTAGGTTGGGGCAATGCTGATGGGTAGAGAGATTGTTTTACAAGGTTTTTCTTAGAATAGGATTGGTGCAGTGGTCATATGGGTTTTTTGCCCTCCCAAAAATGAATAACAAATGTTATCTCCAAATTAATAAGAACAAGAGCAAGGAAAAGTGGAAAAAATCATACACGTGTAGATGAACTTCAGGGATAGAGATTCCCAATACTAAGGTAGAAAATAAAAGAAGTTACTTATGGTTTAATACCTTTTAGCATATAAAAGTGGAAAACAGATATTGAGAACATTGTGAAATATGCACAGGAAAGTGTAATTTCTTCTAATGCAGGTTCTTTGCGAGTGCATGGTAAATAGCTGGATATAAGCGTTCAACCATGAAACTGGTGTTTCTTGGTTGATTTCTGGACAACACTTGCAAAAACTTATATTGCCACTTGTCAAATCCATTTCAGTTCTCGCTATATATTGTCCTTTTTCTTTATACTGGAAATTTGTTTTCTGCATGTTACTAAATATCAATGGGAGCTCTCCTGTTATGTGCATTAGTATCAATTGGTTTGGTCTATTGCATGCTGAAGACTATTTGAGAGGGGGAGAGAGGGAGGCATCTGGATTTTCTTTGTGGGAGGGGAACTTCCCTTCAAAAGCTACACTAAGCTAATGCCCCAGTCAAGCTGACAGCCTGTCATGAAGTGGGTTTGGAGTCTTTTGCAATACTTTGTATTTTTGGAGTCCGTCCTGGAGAAATGAGAATTTTCTTTAAACCCATTGCTCTTTTTGAACAGAGTCTAATTCAGAATGAGAATTTGAGTTTTACCTATTATCTTAGTTCTATTTTTTTCAATTTTATTTGTGTGTTTACTAATTCTAGTAGAACTTAATCTTCAAACGACTTTGTTGATGCTAATACTTGTTATAGTTACTGTATAAGGCTGCTAAACAGTTGCATTGCAGTAGTGATAAATTGGGTTTGTTTGGATAGGAGGTTATTTGAAATAATTACTGTAGCATTTTTTGTGATGTGATGTATGTGAGATAAAAAAGGTCGTTGGAAATTGTGTGTATGATGCAAGCAAAACAAAATTTGAGATTTTTATTTGAAAGTCTTGCAATCCAAGCACACCCATTATATTTCATGGTTCCTGACATACGATTTTTGGTTCTAGGGATATGCTAATATGATCTAGATCAGTGTTTCAAGCACAATGTTTCTTGTTCAAAGAGTGGATGAGTTCACTAATAATCTAGAATTGTACATGGTCTGTTTCCTGTCATGTAATTGTGCCAAAGTCCATATCTATCCATTTTACAAGTTCTTTTGTGCATATAATTATCGAAAATTTTTGTCTATTTGCTGGAGAATGTCATTCTATTGAATAATAATCTTTTATTGGTTCTCTGATGCTTTTTTTTTTTTTTTGGTTCCAACTTATTGAATAGGAATAATAGGATTGTGGCTTAGCTGTCATGGCACAAGCCAAAATTTTTGCAATTACTTTCTCATATATGCTATTGGTTTCTGAAATTATTCTTATCTTTGTGAGTTATAATCAATTTATTAGCACCTTTAGTACTCATGAGTATTGATAATGTAGTTTTATTCTAAAGTACGACAATTTTTGCAAGTTTAGGATTGGGAGTGGTTATATCAGTGCATGTGGAGGTAATGGCTTTGCTGGTGGAGGTGGCGGAAGAGTATCTGTTGATGTTTTTAGCCACCATGAGGATCCGGAAATTTTTGCATATGGTATGATTCATAATATGATTTTCTTGTGGTAAAAGTTTTCCAAGCTGTAAGCCAAACATGATATTGCTCTTTATCCATAATTGTTTGAAGTTTCATTAGTTCTTTCAGTGCTGGAAAATACTATATCTGCAATTTGACTTTTCTTCTGATGTCCACTTTTTTGATTGCTAGATAATCAGTCTCCTTTTTATGCTACTCACCTCTGTAATAATAATGTTGCAGATCTTTCTATCCTTAGTTGCTTTTTTCTTAAACGTGGGGCTTTTATTTCTGTCTTAATTATCTAAATTGGATCCTGTTGGCTTTTTCTGTACCATAATTTAGAGTTGAAGCTCAGGATAAATTGAATGCTTTGAAGGGCATTATTGAAGGTTGAACCTGTGATATATTTGTTTATAGCTCCATATTTTGCTTATATCCGTTGTGGTAAACCCTAAAAAGGGAGCAATTGGGGAGGCTTTTTCTTCATCCTATTTGTTGACAGCAACAGGTTTCTACACATATGGCCATCTAGTGTTTACCAGAGATGACAAGTCTATATTTGTGAGAGGTGAAAAGAGATTAGAGAAGGGGTTCATTTCATTGGAACTTTTGTATAGCCAAATTAATCTGTTGGGAAGTTTTGTCATAAAATTGATGAGGTAACGAGGCTGGGGGGCTATGTTACTCAGACTCTTCACTTTTCCCTGCTGTACCCCTATCTGACTCATCATTTTGCACCAGAGTAACCATGTCGGCAGGAGTCAGTAGCCGAGTCCAAGTAACATAGCTTGAGGGATTATCATAGACTCTCTCTGTCCTTTTTTTGGGAATAATTTTTGTTGCATATACTACTAACCTGTTTGTTGGTAGCTTATTTCGGGCTTTTTTCAAAGCAATGGTCTTCCGTGGTCTGGTTGTAATCCTACTGTACATTCTCTGGTCTCTTAGAATTGGCCTTGCTTGGATATGTCATCATCAGCCTGGGCTATGCCTTGAATAGGATAACAAGTGGATGAGAGTTTGTTCCTGTTTTGATCTAAAACATCAAATGAGTACAATAATTTGCTGGTTATTGCCTTAAATTTACCCAGCTTTAAATGTGGAATGTGGATTTAGTGTGCATGCTGAGTTAATTTCTGTTCTTACAGGAGGAAGCAGTCGTGGCTGCCAAGAAAACGCTGGTGCAGCGGGGAGCATTTATGATGCTGTTCCGCGCAGTCTTACTATTGACAATTACAACAAATCTACAGATACAGACACACTTCTTTTGGACTTTCCTCAACCATTTTTGACAAATATCTACATCCAAAATCAGGCCAAGGCCTCTGTTCCCTTGCTTTGGAGTCGTGTTCAGGTCTATAAATTTAGTCTTTCTTACTTTCTTAGTGACATAGTCAGAACCTATTTATTTGTTCAGATTTATCTTAAAACTCTTTTGGATAATAAGGAGACAAATTGACATCAAATAAAAGTGGAAAGTCAAATCAAGCACTAGCGATGTCCATGCCTATGCGTGCCTTGTTC
Organism: Coffea eugenioides; assembly: GCF_003713205.1. Lineage (NCBI taxonomy): Eukaryota > Viridiplantae > Streptophyta > Magnoliopsida > Gentianales > Rubiaceae > Coffea > Coffea eugenioides. The sequence continues at coordinate 40,981,171 of NC_040042.1, read as the reverse complement.
TGTTTGTGATGTGCCTTCTGTGTTAGCAGATCTGAATACTTTCAACTATTATATACTTTGGAACTAATGTAATGTATTGGTTCTCTCATTGGATATTTTGTATGTTGTTCTGCTATTTGTGTCCTTGGCCATGTGTGCCTTACTATATCTGCAGATATGATTATTTTCAGTTATTATTAGCTTTTGGAATTGAAGCTAATGCATTGACTGTCAGTGGATATTCAGTACATTATTCTGCTTTTTTCCATTGAATTATTCAAGTACTTGATGTATCTGTAATTCTTATGTCTTAGGTCCAAGGGCAAATTAGCCTCTTGTCTGGTGGAGAACTGAGCTTTGGATTGGCACATTATTCTATGTCAGAATTTGAAATATTGGCCGAAGAACTGTTAATGAGTGATTCTGTTATTAAGGTAGCGGTAACCTTTTTCTTTTTCATTGGATACTGGCAACATTTTATGTTTTCTTTGTTGTATCATACTGATATGATGAGATGGTGTGTTTCTAAATGATTCTCCTGCAATTAATTTTTTGGAAGCATGTTCCTCTACTTTTCTCCCTTTATCTGTTGTTTTTAGACATATATTCACATTTTTCTCTCTGTGTGGTTGTGTTTCTACTGGTTTAAAGTTCTTGTAGACTTAGCGGGTGCATGCAGTTATAAAATTCTGTGCACTTAATGCAGCATGAATTCTTGTCCATGTTTTTCCTTTCAAGCTCTATTGTCAGGACATGCTGCAGTCTACCAGTTCTATGTGGAGTTGTGATATTTCATATAGGCCCTCTTGAGGAAGCTTTAGGTAGTCCCCATCTTTAGTTGTGCAAACTAAGTCAAGGACAGTCCTAAAACTCTAAGTAGACATCCAAGTTGGGATGGATGAAGCACTGGCTGACCCATTTTATGGTCACGGTGATGATTGGGTACAGAGTAAGGAAAATTTATGTTTGATGAAGATAAAATAGTTGGAAAAGTGATTTTTCATAATTAAACCTCAAGTATTGTGTTTGTTTATTTCTCATGATCTTCACTGCAGAAATCTTGAAGGAAGTCTATACAGGTAAATGGTTATTTACTTGTGTTTCAGATCATTACAGAGTGACTATGCAACAGAAAAAAATCATAACCATGACAAAATAAATGTGGATGGAGTAGTACAATTCATTCTAGATGTGCTCTTAACATGGGTTTTTTGTTTTAACAATTTGGCTTTTTTCATTATTCTTGAATACAGAAGTTTTTATGCATTGCTTGCATGTGGCCTCTTGTAGGTTGACATGACCATATTCTTTTTGCAATTTGATCTCGCTAGAATACTTTTATTTAATTTGGTAGGTAGCCTTGTATGATCGCCTTTTTTCGGCCTTTCAGGTTTTTGGGGCTCTCCGTATGTCTGTTAAAATGTTTCTGATGTGGAATTCGAGAATGCTAATTGATGGTGAAGGAGATGAAAATGTTGAAACCTCAATGCTTGAAGCTAGTAATCTTATTGTTCTTAAGGTGCTCTAGTTATTCTACTTCAGTTTACTGGTATGCCGTCTTGCTTTGGATCCTCATGACTTGTTTGACCTTTTCTTAATTTCCCTCTTCCTGGCTTCCATAACAGGAGTCATCTATTATTCACTCCAATGCTAATCTAGGGGTGCACGGGCAAGGTTTGTTAAATTTGTCTGGACCAGGAGATTGCATTGAAGCAGAACGCCTGGTTTTGTCGTTGTTTTATAGTATACATGTAAGCAATTTGTGGCATGATATTTCTATTCATTCATTACCTTCAGCATCCATGAGATTGAATATGTTGGATGGTTTTACGTAAAGTTATTTAAAAAAAAAGTAGTGCCTTTGGTGAGAACAAGATGTTTGGTTAGATCCAAATACTGCTTGGTTCATTTGTTTGGTTTTAAGCCTTTCAGGTTGCTATTCTACTCTTTTCCCTGGTTTAGTCAAAGTTGGAATTGTATGCTATTTTGTTAGTTTTCTCTCTCTCTCTCTCTCATGCGTTTGTGTATAAACACATGCATGCAAACATCTATCTATGTGACTATGTCTCTCGCTCAAATACGTGTTTGACTACAAAAAGGTTTCTACTCTTGCATAATTATGCACAATCAAAGTAAGTTGAAGGATTCATTGCTCTTTTTTTTGGTTAAACTATTATATACTGCTAATATCTGTGCTTAACTCTAAAGTTGCATGGTAGTTTTTTCCAGAAGTGTGTACAAAATACTTTATACAATATCAGTTGACTCCTTTGACTTTTCTGTTTCTGGATACAGGTTGGTCCTGGATCTGTTTTACGTGGTCCTTTAGAGAATGCCTCAACTGAAGCTGTGTAAGTTGAATAATTGTTGCATAGTATCTCAAATATGCAACTATTTTAATCTATATTTGTGTTGTTCTTTTATAGGACACCAAAGTTGCATTGTGATCAGAATGATTGTCCAGTTGAACTCCTCCATCCACCCGAAGATTGCAATGTGAACTCTTCACTGTCTTTCACTCTTCAGGTGGAGTTTTTCTTGTTCTGCATTCTATTGGGATATAGTTTTTTTCACTTCCGTGAGGTCTCAAGTTGGTTTGTCTCTGCAGATTTGCCGAGTTGAAGATATCCTTGTTGAAGGCCTCGTGATAGGATCTGTTGTTCATTTCCATAGAGCCAGAACTATTAGTGTCCCTTCTTCTGGAACAATAAGCACAACTGGGATGGGTATAATTGCATCTGAGTTCCTTTTTAATTACCATATTCAAAGTGTATCTCCTACCTTGCCATCAGGCGGGCATTATTTAACATTTGAGTGTGATTGGCGTGGCCCTTCGTCATCTGTATTTAGCATGAAAATGAATCTGTTTTCAAAACCTTGCGAATTTGGCATACATGTGGTTTATTATTGTTCCAGGGCCTTACCAGTGATGTTTTTTGTTCCTCAGGTTGCATTGGAGGTGTGGGACAAGGGACATTTTCAGATAGTGGTATTGGCAGTGGTGGTGGGCATGGTGGTAGAGGTGGAATGGGATGCTTCAATAATAGCTGCATTGAGGGGGGTATGTCATATGGGGATGCTAATTTACCTTGTGAGCTGGGAAGTGGGAGTGGAAATGAAAGCCTAACTAGTGCAAATGCTGGTGGTGGCATTTTAGGTCAGCTCATCTCTCTAAAGTGGACTGTCTTTGGTCCAAATGTTGATGTTGTAGCACTTTGGGAAACTCTTTCATTTTTATTTAAAAAATGAGCCAACAGGAACCAGAAGGTCATACTGCGTTAAAAATTTCAAATTTTGTCTAACCAAGTTGGAAGCATGCTGTCAAAAAATGATGACAGTATTAGAATTCTGACTTGTGGAGATAACTGGTTTTCTTGGCTCTTAGCTTCTTGGTATTTAATTGAGTTCAAATTGTGATTGTCTCACTTTGTAGACTAATCTAAACAATTGTGTGTACTGTTAGAAACATCACATGAGACAATTAATACTTTAATGGATATACTTTGTAAATTTGGGAGATGGTTACCCAAGCATTAAGTGTTCCTTCCAGGAAATCTGTAGTCTCCATATAGCTGAATGAAGAAAGGGGTCTTGTCAGATTTTCCTGCTGCACAGGATGCTTAAACATATTGCTGAAGTCAACCTGTTTTTCTAGTCATAGTTTGTTTGGTTCATTGTGTACATCCTAGGACTTTTCTCCCATTAGGAATTAGGTATTTTACTTGCAGCAGCATTGGAGTTAGTTTTGTGTGTTGATCTTGGGTAAGAATTATGTCATTAACCTGATAGTTATATTTACAGAAATTTTCATTAACAGAGTTTGAGTAAAATGTATGTTTTGCTTGAATAACAGTGATTTTTTATATTTAAACTATTGTAAAGCTAAATGTACTTCAGTTTCATTGTCGGCATCTACAGCTACATGTTTCCTTAACTTTTGGTTTTAGAACTTGCTCATTTATTCTTGCTAGATTGTATTCTTGTTCTCAATGTTGCAAATTAGTCCATATAACCTTTCAAATGTGTTTCCTATTTAGACCATATTTTGAAAATTACCCAGCGAAGTTTTTTTATTTGTTTTAAATGTTACATTTGTTGTGAACTTTAAGATTCTGATTGTATTTGCTTCTATTACACGGTCTGCTACTGAATCGCAGGGAGGTGGAAAGTACCCATCTCTTTCTTCTTTGAAACCTGGTACTATGAGTAAGTTAAGGAGGTACTTGCCATTTGCAAGCTTAATAATGCATTTGTGTTGAGATGGAGATTCTTGCCATTTGCAGGCCTCATGAATTAATCGTTTCGGTCTCTCTGCAAATTTGCAAGCTTAATAAACCATCTATAGTTTTTGGTAGCTCCGTCAATAGACTATTACTTGTCATTTTTCAAGTATTTATTTATTTATTTTTAAAATTTTCCATTCTGATTTGTTTAATGAAGATCTTTTAAATCTGTAATTTCTTGTGAGTGGAGAAATGAACAGCTTATACTGCTGACAATTTCATTGAAATATGTGTCTTTGAAGTTTATGCATGGCTTTCTGAATGTTGAAATGATCTCGTCTGTGTTGCACTGCTTCCTTGATTATTCATTTTTTTCCCCTTGATTCATGAAGTGATGGGTTCATGGGAGCATCCACTGGTAAGTTTATCTGTTGAAGGTTCGGTTAAAGCTGATGGAGACGGTTCTGGAGGACAGTTGAAAAGCAAAGACAGTTTCCATCCTGGGGGAGGTTCTGGTGGAACAATCTTACTGTTTTTGCATTCCCTGGATCTTGGTGAGTCTGGTGCTATGTCTAGTGCTGGGGGTCATGGCAGTGTTGGTGGTGGTGGTGGAGGTGGTGGGGGGAGAATTCACTTCCATTGGTCAGATATTCCAACTGGAGACATGTATCAGCCCATAGCTACTGTAAATGGAAGCATCCTGACCAGGTTAGTGGAAATAGTAATTGTACATTTTTTATGTGATGCATGATCTACAATCTCTCGTTGAATTTAGTTGCTGCCACATTGGACTTGTGTGGTATTCTGATATAAGATGAGGTGGTTGTCTCCAACTTTTGGCAGATATTTTGCTCCTCATTGTCGTAAAAAACATGAGGATGTGGTGCTAATGTATTAATAATTTTAGTTTAGGTCCAGACTAAGAGATATGTATGCTAAAATGTTGTCTTAGAAAATTAATGAAATTGGTGAACAAAGTTTGACACAAGAACAAAATGCAGGTGAAGCATGGATAACCCCCACAATCTGAACCTCTATGCAACTGAGATGTTTATTTGTGGTTTGGACATCTTTTGAATTTATTTTAGGAAGATATCAAAATGAAGCCCATAGTTTTTCTTACACAATTTGCATGCAGCTGATAATTTCCCTGCAATTTCTAAAATTTTTAAAATCGACTTCGGTAGATGTAGCTTCAAGAAGTCAATACCAAACTGAAGATTCCGCAATTGGTGCCTTGCATGTTTCGAATATATGATTCTGTCTCCCACTTCAATGCTGCAACCCACTGTTTGAATGATGATTCATTCTTCTCATGAATTTTTGCTTTATACCTAACCATGATGATCCTTGATTTTCAAGGAGACTGCAAAAACCCAATTGCCACTCCATCCATGAGGGTAAAGTTATGATTAGTGTGTTGCCTGTTAAACTGTTGTCAAGATGTTTCTCACTATCAGGTCTAATCGTCTTTTGTACATACCCACTCAGATGTAGTAAGTACCAAGCTTTCATTTCCATTTGCTGACATCTTTCATGTGGCTGAAGACTCTTTTTATTTAAAAAACAGCAGGGCCAGTTTCTTTGGTATCTGCTGATTGTGCCTTCAAGTAGTTTCAGATTCTTGTTTCTGTAATCTTTTATTAATTCATAATTGTGAAAGGTGATGATTGATTAGTTTCTTTACTACTAGTTCATTGTGCCTCAAAGTACATTAACCAGTGTGCTTCTACTTTAGAGGTGGGATTGGGGTGGACCAATGTAATGCTGGGGAAGCTGGAACCATTACGGGGAAAGCTTGTCCAAAAGGTCTTTTTGGAGTATTTTGTGAGGTATGTTAATCTTGTAACTTCTTGTGATATTGTCAGCATAATTATTTTTTGAAGCATTCTTTTTTCTGCCATCGTTCATTTTCTGTTTGCTTCTGAGTAAAATATGTTTTATACTTGTTGCTTCCATTTGTTTTTAGTGTGTACATTACCCAGAAACTAAGTATATACTTTTCTGTAGACTGAACAAAAGTTTTTTTTTTGGGGGGGGGGGGATTTGGCTATTTAATGAATCTCACATCATACTGTTTACATGGTTTTCGACCTTTTTGTTCTTTATTATATTGATCTCCAAAGGTTCAAACCTGAAGCAGAAAGAGAACTTTCTGAAAATATTTCATTTCTGTTCTTGGAACTGCCATCCCATTTGTTGGTTAATTCATGGATATCATATTTTGTGATTCTACAGGAATGTCCAGCTGGCACATATAAGAATGTATCAGGATCTGATAGCTCTCTCTGTTTCCCATGCCCTAGCAATGAGCTTCCTCATCGTGCTACTTATGTTTTGGTCCGAGGTATTTCTTGTATAATGCCTTCGATTTTTTTTTAACACATTTGATGAGCTGCATAGGGTTTATATACAATTTAACTGCAATTACCATTGATGCTATTCAGAGAATTAGACAAATGATGGATACTTATACAATGCCTGGGAATTGTGATCCTCTGTGTTTGTTTTTTGCTTTCGCGGCTAATTTGTTCCTGGAGTTCGCTCTTGACTTTTAACTTATTTTGGAACTTTACATCTTCATTTGGCCTGAGAATTTGGGGACAGTATCTATAGTAAATTAGAGTCCGGAGGCACTTTAGGGGGGGAAGTTGGTTGTAGTGGAGCACAAGACATAAGCCTGATTTTCAGGAGATGATTTATTATCAAAACCATTTACTCCCTCCCTCACATCAACTCGTCATGCTTTTTATTTTGGTTTGTCCTGAAATAGATATTAGCTTAACACCCTCCAACTTATACCTTTCCTTATGTGGGCCCAAGAACAAAGAGAGAATTTTTCAGTCCTTACAATGGCATATATATGCATTGTATCAGTTGAGTGGTGCATGCATTTGCCTAAACCTCAAATAGCTAACAATATATCTGTTGGGTATCGTGTTTCATCAGCCTCATTTGGGCAGCCCCTGGGGGGGAGGGGGGGGAGGGAGGGGAGGGGGAACCTATGTGGGCAACTTGGATAAATTTTGAAAAGCAAAACATGATCTACTGACATCTCTCCCCATTCATAAAATTTATGTTCCTGTAAATATACTGTCTTTTCGCAATGGAGGGTGTACCTGTTTCACGCGTGAGTCTTGATTTTGTTGGCTTTGTTAATTCTAGTGGAACATATTTAATGCTTGCGAATGCGTATAGATGCAAATATTTCAGCTTAGGGAATGTATTATTGGAGTTTTTTTTTTTCAAAATAAGTCTTAAGAGTTTTATAAAGAGGGTAGGACTGTAAATGTATCCCTCATTTTGCTTCTTGGTAAAGGTGTTTAAGCGAACATTTGGTTGTGGCAGTGAGGTTGATCTTTTAATTTTTGTGCTAATGTAATGTTTCACCACATCCCTACTGCAGGCGGCATTACTGAAACACCTTGTCCATATCAATGTCTTTCAGAGAGGTATCACATGCCTCACTGTTACACTGCCCTTGAGGAGTTGATGTACACATTTGGAGGGCCTTGGCTTTTTGGTCTTCTCCTATTGGGTCTCCTCATTTTATTAGCCCTGGTCCTCAGCGTTGCACGAATGAAGTTTGTTGGGGTTGATGAATTACCAGGTCCTGGGCCCACACGGCATGGCTCCCAAATTGATCATTCATTTCCATTCCTGGAGTCACTTAATGAGGTATTCTCTGGATGACATTGCATTATCCTATCTTGCTATAATGACTGATGTATGGACTCAAAATAATATAACAAGATTGTGACTGATCTAATATCTAGACAATTTCAGCCAGCATTGAAAGGACTAAAAGTCTGATACATGTCAAAACTTTCAGGTTTTGGAGACGAATAGAGTTGAGGAGTCACAGAGTCACGTACATAGAATGTATTTTCTGGGTCCTAATACTTTTGGTGAACCCTGGCATCTTCCTCATACACCTCCTGAAGAAATAAAAGAAATTGTGTAAGTTTTAGTTTAAGGCCTGTTGTAGTTCTCTTATAGTTATGCATCTGGTCCGAATGCATTCCAAATATATTTATATCCGAGATCAAGCCTTGGGTTTATTAATTTGTTTATACATACTAAGGACCCATGTTTGTCATCTCTCTGTTTCCGAAATTTCCTCTTCTGGGCTTTGCAGTTGGTGGATGGGATTTTTTTTAGATATACATTCTTTTAGATCTTAGATTAGTTCTCACTAAAAGTATGATGAAATTGTTTTGCATTTGAAAATTGAATTTGTAGGTATGAAGGTGCATTCAACACATTTGTAGATGAGATCAATGCTATAGCAGCATATCAGTGGTGGGAAGGATCAGTGCATAGCATTCTATGTATTGTTGCATATCCTCTTGCATGGTCGTGGCAGCAATGGCGCCGTAGGATCAAGTTACAACGTCTCCGTGAGTTTGTGAGATCAGAATATGATCATGCTTGTTTACGTTCTTGTCGGTCCCGTGCTCTCTATGAAGGGCTTAAGGTTAGCTTTTTGCTCAATAGAAAAGAGGAATTTAGGTAGTTATACATGTTTTGCATAATTCTGTTCAGTCTCGAGGAGTTCAAGTGCATTATGATATGTCTTTCAATTTGCTCTTATTTGTGGTGGTCAATTGGACATTAGTCAGCTCTTTTGTTCACTTTTGGGAGTTTCCTTGTTTGATTGGGATGTTTCCTTTTGACTTAGCGGCATACTACTATATTTTAGAGCTTCAATTATACCTTGTTAGTGTCAGCAAATTATTTACTATAGGAGCCTATGAAAAGGACATACATATTATTGATGAAGGGCGGAAGGTGGTTTTGGGGGTTGGCCAGGACTGGAAGCAGAATCCATAGGCTCTACCAATTCACAGTCATAATCTTTGAGAAATTAATAGTAAGGGGAAAAGTTAGTACGAGGAAAAAAAGTATTCAATTGTTGATAGGTCTGTTTTATTGTTGTTTCTTTCAATTGCTGGGTGAAGTAATGGATAAGTATACGAGATTTGATCAGGGGAACTTCTGGCACAATGTGTTTTCTGGATGGAAATAATTGCATACTAGCTCTTTGATATGACTCATTTGGTTGTTTCTAGCTCTCTGCTTTCCCACATTCTGACTTTTTTCTGTAAATACAATAGGAAAGTTGTAAATAACAGATGATACTAATTCAATAGAAATAGTAAGCTGATTAGCCATTCTGCTTTTATTTCTTTTCCAAAACTGGATGTAATTGATTCTTAAGGCCACCTCAAAAAATAAAGACTTGGCTTTTCTTCAGGTGAATTGTGGTGTATTATTTGTTCTCCTTTTTTAGCTTCTTATGTTTGTTTATTTATTATTTCTCTCTAAAGCACTATTTCCTGGCTAGCTATTGTCATTACTACAAAACATAGTACTGTTTTTGGAGCGAATGTTGCAGAACCCTTGTTTATCTGATTAAAAGTATTTCCATTGTCCAGAGCAACCTAAATGTGAATTGATACTAACATACTCGAGCTTTTTCAATTTTTAGGTAGCTGCTACATCTGACCTAATGCTTGCATATATGGACTTCTTTCTTGGTGGGGATGAGAAAAGAAGTGATCTACCTCCTCGTCTTCATCAAAGGTTTCCTATGTATTTGCTGTTTGGAGGTGATGGAAGTTACATGGCTCCCTTCTCACTTCACAGTGACAATATCACCACTAGTCTTATGAGTCAGGTTTGTCGTGTTATACCGCTTAGGTTTATAGCTGGATGTAGGTAAATGAACCTCAATTGCAAATAGAAAGGCAAGATGTTTTTACTCGGACGGTTTATGTGATATTTTGATTGCCTTGAGATGTTTGATACACTAGAATACAATGCATGAGCTTTTCTTTCTCCTTAGCTTCGAGCAAGTTGGCTTGGCACTGATTTCACTGTTTGTTCACATGTGCTATTCATTAAACTTTTCTACACAAAAATAAGGTATGGTTCTCAAAATTCTTAGTATGCAGGCTGTCCCACCTACCACATGGTTCCGATTTGTTGCTGGTTTGAATGCCCAATTACGCTTAGTACGTCGTGGTTGCCTCAGGTCGACGTTTCGGCCTGTTTTCAAGTGGCTGGAAACTTTTGCCAATCCTGCTTTAAAGATCTATGCCATACATGTAGATCTTGCTTGGTTTCAGACTACCACTGGTGGTTTTTGTCAATATGGGCTTGTGTTATATGCTGTTGATGGAGATACTGGACGTTTGTCTTTTCAAGACCTTGATGGAGCTCTTAGGACTGGGCCTCAGTTACGGTATTGTTCTATACTACACCATTCCAGCAGATTATGTTAGTTGCATGAGTATTTGTTTCAGAAGTCAAGAATGCAAATAGGTGTTCCAAGTGGACATGATTGTTAGTTCTTTTGCGGGTATGATATTGTCAAAAAATTCTGTAGTCAACAGAGCTAATATAAAAAGCTACAAAATAAACTAGTGCAGGCATGAAAGCACATCATCCGAAGAGAAAAATGTGACTTGCGTCTCTAGGAGATTCAGAATCCAGACTAAAAAACCACACCCTTATCCAGCAACAATGATGACTGCCCCTTCCATGGCCATCTCTGTCGTCCCACTATGCTCATAAATACTTTTTTTATTAAAAGAAAAACAGATGGGGGGGGGGGGGATTAAGTTTCTAAATTTCTTTCACTTAGTAATTGCTTTGCCCATCTTGCCAAAAAAAGGGAAAAATTAAGGAGAGTAATTTTTACAATGCAAGGGCATGCTGCAATCCCCCTGATATTAGTAAATGAAAGCTATTGGGATGAGGTCGGCCTGGGAGGTGCCGGTGGTTTTGACTGCTGCATCTAAGACTAAGTCTGGAGTACTTCAATATTTTGTTTAACCAACATTCTCAGTCAAGTGACTAATAGTGGCATGTATTATAATCTGCCAAAAGTTCAGTTGGTAACATTGAAGCATTGCTGGAAAAGCCCGATAGTAGTAGGTAGCTAGATAAATTTTACAAAAGGGTTAAATTGTTTGATTTTTATTTGTCCTGGAACTCTAATACTATTTGCTTTGGGGTAGTCTTCTTAGACGTGCAGATTTCCGGCTGAATTACTCTTGGTTACGGAAAATTTATAGATATTGTTTGCTAACCCTTTTGCCAAATCCCTTGAGCATAACTTCTTCTTTCCCCCCCCCCCCTCTTTTTTTTTTCTCGATACAGCGGTAGCACTATTAATTGGGAAGTTCCATCCAGTTTAACAGAAGATTCATTCTTTGGTCTGACTCGTAGAAGCAGTGAAAGTAATGTCAGGCGGAAGATTTATGGTGGGATTCTAGATGTCAACTGCTTAAAGAAAGTTGAGGAGAAAAGAGATATACTTTTTGCGCTCTCTTTTCTAATGCATAACACTAAACCTGTTGGCCACCAGGTAGTTGCTCCTCTCTCTCTCTCTCTCTCTCTGCAAATGCATGCATAGAGGCTGCCTGTGCTGTCTGTGATGGTATTTGTTGCATGTCGTGCTGTTAATATTATTCAAGGTGCTATTTGCTCGCTGAACATGCCTTGCGCCTTTACTGCAGGATCTTGTTGGTTTGGTCATTTCAATGCTACTTCTAGGTGATTTCAGCTTAGTTTTGTTGACTATGCTCCAGCTGTACTCAGTTTCATTGGCCGATGTCTTCGTCTTTTTGTTTATTCTACCATTGGGGATCTTACTTCCATTCCCTACTGGAATCAATGCTCTATTCAGTCATGGACCAAGACATTCAGCCAGTCTTGCCCGTCTGTATGCTTTGTGGAATGTCACATCCCTGATAAATGTTGTAAGTAGCTTATTTTTGTAAATGTTTATTCTAGAATCGTTCTTTAGCACCAATGGCAGGGGGTTGATGCAGATCTTTTAGTTATTATATGCTTCATCTGATTTTTTAACTTTATTTCTGCCGTTATGCTTATTTAAGTTTTCCTTGTGAGTAATCATTTCCAATCTCCTCCCCCCTCCCCCAACCCCCAACACACGAGCGCACACAAACAAAATAGCTACAAATTCATGTGATAAATGATTTGTTAAAATTTGAATTCTTGTATCAGGTTGTTGCCTTTGTTTGTGGATATGTCCGTTACACCACCCAATCAAGGAGAAAAATTCCGTACATTCAGCCTTGGAACATGTAAGAGAATTCATTGGCAGTGCTCAATAATTTCATTTAAGGAGTTATTGCGATTTTGAACAGCAAATGCATGTTCTAAAGTTGTCTCCTTAATTGCTGTGGATGCAGGGATGAAAGTGAATGGTGGATATTTCCTTTTGCTTTGGTTTTGTGTAAATGTATCCAGTCGCAGCTTATAAATTGGCATGTTGCAAATTTGGAGATTCAAGATCGCTCTTTGTATAGCACTGACTTCGAATTGTTCTGGCAATCATGATTTTTACATGTTAACACCATCCAGTTGTTGTTCGGTTCGTGTTGGTGCATTTTCGTTTAACGTGGCCTCAGTGTAGAGTGTAGAAATAGAATGATTAATACAGGAGTAGAAAGGTATTTAGCAAAATGAAAGGAAATTAGAAAATGACGTAGATAGAAAGAGAGAGATAAAAGAGATTGGCATCATGTGTGTAGCTGACCATTTTTGATGTGCAGCTGTAGCTTTTGCAATGTAAATGTAAATGGATATGCGCAAGGAATAGATTTCTTCTAGTTGTTAATTCTTTTCAATTCCAGCAAGAGAGAGTCGTTCATTCTACTTAATAATGCTAATGATTTAGTATGGATGTATTGTATTATTGTCTTCCAGGCCATCGATTCATACATGGTTTTGTTGCCATGCCATCTATTCATATAGAGTTGCTTTGCGGTGGTTATTTTTGATCTTCGTACCCTATTTACTGTTTTTTTTTTTGTCGAATGTCAGCAATGCGGTGTGCTTATATGTGATAGCATTGCTCCTGCTTATCGAGTCATTTCAAGCCTACGGCTACCATTTGAGTACCGTTTGAACAGATTTAACTCTTCCCTCGCACAGCTGGGGTTGAAACAAAATGGTGGCATCAGATATTCTTGGACAATGGTGTACTGGAGCGTTTCATTTTTGTGGTCTGGTTCACAATGTTCATAACTGATTCTTAATTGTCTGATGATAGCTTTTGTTCCAGAAGTCTCTTCTAGGGTTGCAAACGAATTGGCTTGTGAGTGGTTCGAGTTAATCAAGTCGAACTCGAGTTTAAAGGTATTTACGAGTTGGTGTGATTATATATATATATTAATATTTTATTATTTGTTAATAAAATTATTATTTTATTTATTTTTTAAAAAATAAAAATAATTATATATATATATTTTTTTATGCTTGAGCTCGACTCAAACTCAAATTTGAACCTAGTTTGAACTCGAACATTACATTTTGAGTTCGGGTTCAAATTTTAAAAAATTAAATTGAAATTTGGCTCATTAAGTCAAAATTCAATTAGGTGGATTCATTTGTGCTCTTTGCAAATGAGGTGGTAACTTTTGGAGTGCTTTGGATGAGCTTCAGGGTAAGCGGAGGTAATGGTCACGTGATTGTGGCTTTGGGCTTCTGATTTTATGCCGAGGAAATTGACAGTGAGTCCTGATGGTTGAAACCTGCTCGAATGGTTACAAGATAAAGGGAGGAGATCTCAAGGTTTAGATTACAAGGATGCAGAGGGTGGAGTTTGGAGTGAATATTACTTTGGAGAAGTTTCGGAGCACCAAAACCCAAGCAGATTTGAAGTCCAACGTGGGACTGATATGTTCAAATCTCTTGGGTACTTGACCGTTGCTTCCCGCCTTAATTGTAACCGTACTACTTCGTCGTCGTTCGCTCACAATGTTCAATCTCCTCGGCTCCAAGCCCTCCATTCCCTCATCAAAAAATGCTTATCCGTGAAAGGAATCAAGAGTCTGCACGCCCGAATCATCGTCCATGGCCTAGCCCATCGTGACTTAACTGTAACCAAACTCATAGCGTCCTATGCACTCTCTCCATGGGGTGATATTCAATATGCGCAGATACTGTTTGATGAAATTCCTCAGCGAAACCGTTACGTGTATAACAGTTTAATCCGGGGTTATGCAAATAGTGAAGATCCAGAAAAGGCTATGATACTGTATAAGCAAATGATTGTTTCGGCTATTTTTCCAAATGAATTTACGTTTCCTTTTGTTCTGAAGGCTTGTGGTATTAAAGAGAGTTATAGAGATGGTGTTTTAGTTCATCTGATGGCTGTTAAATTAGGATATGAATCTCATGTTTGTGTTGAAAATGGTCTTATAAATGTATATGTTCGCTGTGGGACTATCGCCTCCGCCAGGAAGGTGTTTGATGAAATCATGGAAAAGACTTTGGTTTCCTGGAATTCGATGATTGGTGGGTATGCGAGAGTGGGTTGTGGCGAACAACCGTTCTTGCTGTTTCTTGAAATGAGGGGTAGAGGTATCCAACCCGATGTTTTTACTCTTATGTATTTGCTTTCTGTTTGTTCTCATGATTGCAACTTGGAGTTGGGGAAGTTCGTTCACCACAATGTTGTCATAAATGGGATCGGTGTTGATATTGTTTTGCAAAATGCATTTCTTGATATGTATGCTAAGTGTGGAGACCTTCACGCAGCACAAACACTTTTTGATCGTATGGTCCATAGAAATGTTGTTTCTTGGACCTCTCTTCTTACTGCTTATGCCAAACATGGTTGCCTTGAAAGAGCCAAGGATATTTTTAGCCAAATGCCCGTGAAAAATGTTGTTTCTTGGAATGCAATGATGTCAAGTTGTATCCATGAAGGCTGCTTGCAGGATGCATTGGATCTCTTCTTTGAAATGTGCAACTCTAAAGTGGAGCCTGATGAGATTACTTTGGTTAGCGTTCTCTCAGCTTGTTGCCAACGTGGTGATTTGGTGATGGGGAATAAAGTTCAGGATTATATCCGCTGTAACAACATAAACTCTAGTGTTACTTTGAATAATGCACTTATAGATATGTTCTCAAAATGTGGTTCTCTTGAAAATGCATTTGATCTTTTTAATGAGATGCCAGAGAAGAATATTGTCTCCTGGAATGTCATGATTGGAGCCCTGGCATTTCATGGGTTTGGACATGAAGCCATTCAGCTATTTGAAGAGATGCAAGCTGGTGGAAAGTGGCCTGACAAGGTCACCTTCATTGGCTTATTATCTGCTTGTTGTCACAGTGGTCTAACAGACATTGGGTGGTATTACTTTGACAAAATGAGTTCTGTGTATGGAGTACCACGTGAAATTGAGCATTATGCATGCATGGTTGATATTCTTGGGCGTGGAGGCTTTTTGGATGAAGCAGTAAAGCTGATAGGAAGAATGCCAATGAAGCCACACACTGTTATTTGGAGTTCTTTATTGAATGCTTGTAGGATTTATCATAATATCACAATTGCAGAGCAGGTCCTAAAGCAGCTGCTGGAGCAGGAACCATATGCTAGTCATTGTGGGCTCTATGTGCTCATGTCAAACATTTATTCTGAAGCTAAAAGATGGGGAGACATGAAGAATATAAGAAAATTGATGAATGATAATGGTATCAAAAAGCATGATGCAGTTAGTTCCATTGAAATCTGTGGCAATATACATGAATTCATGGTGAGTGACGAAAGACATGAAGATTCAAGGGCAATCTACAATCTGCTTGATCAGTTCATGGATCATCTAAGATCTGACGGGTACATGTATAGCCTTTCTACTGTACTCTTTGAGGTGGACGAGATTTAGTCACTGAGAGCAGTTTGTTGTTGGTGAGGAATCCTGTGAACATATTTGCCTACCGTAACTTGTAAGATCATGCCTCATTCCATGCTCGCTTGAAGATACTGTACAACTTCCTTGAACAGCGTTGGTACCATGCTGCATATCTATGGATCAAATTAAGAACACAGAAAGTGCAGAGATGTAGCTTGATTGGAGTATGATCATGGCAGTAATCGCAGGTGCCAGTACAACAGAAACAGGTAGGGGTTGTTAGTGCATAGCACAAGGGTGAAGCCCATGGAAATGGAGTCGAGGTTGTACTCGAGCCAATGCACAAGTAACGGCTATTCATGCCAATTAGCATCCTCAAAGTTTGGATGAAGTTACCTCCAAAGAACCAAGTCTGAAGGTTTGTTTATTCTATTGTTTGGCGTTGCATTCGTCAACTTGCTGTAAAACTGGCTATTGTGAAATATTAAAATTGATAAATTTATAGTCATGTTTAAGGCACGCCCAATGTGTGTGCAATTTAGACTTTGTGAATTTTATTTTTACACTAATAAATTTTATACGAATTTTTCATTAACAGACTTCAATTTATAGGTAATTTTTTCTTCAATTAAAAAATAGATTATTTAGTAGTTGCAATACTTGGAGTAGTTATGAGCGGTTGTGTCAAGAAATGTGATCAGGTGATTAGGGTAAAAAAAAATGTAGGGGTAAAATTGAAAGTTTGAAAAACGACAGAAAATATTTATACCAACTACTACTGCTCTCCATTTATATATAGCATAGATATTGTATAGATATTGATGAGATTGGAGGGAAATAATAAAGTATACATAATAACTAGCCTTGTTGCTAAAAATTTGATTTTGAATTCAAAGAAAAAGTTCTCCTGAAAACAAGATGGATAGCTAATGGTTAGATTTAATGTTCAAAAAATAAAAAAAAAATCTCTAAAAGCAAGATGCACGGAAGAATAGAATTGAGCAATCGTCCTTTCACTTAACTGGGTTGCTGCACCAAAAAGTAGAGTACAACCAACCACTGTACTGAATATGTTTTGAGGAGAGAAGAAGGTTTGCATTGTTGTCAAGTTTGTACCAAATGAGGGTGCATCATGCATGGAGAACACTCAACAGTGAAAGAAGTGACTCTCGGACCTGTCTCTGTGATATGTTGAAGGAATAACCAACACTACTACTACTAGCCCTGCTGTGAAATATTTGGTGAGTATTTGAACCTGAAGGGTTGGGTTAAAGGTTTGATGCCTAGTGAGATTCTTCAAGTTATAGATGCTAACTTGTTGAAACCAAATGAACAACTATACCAGAAAAGTCGAAAGGTCCATCATCAATCATGGAACTGGACTTAAGTTGTGTGTCTGAATCTCCCAAGGAAAGACTTGCATGAAAGTGTTCTTGAAACTTTGAAGAAGATCAGACTCCAATACATCAAATATCAGGGAGGTAGATGAACTGTCAAACAAGAATGTATAGCATTATTTTGTAACAGGAAATTATGACCAGAATTTCAGGAAAAGGGCAATCTGTTGCTCCAAATTAACCAAACCCGAGCTTTGATGATTTTTTTTTTTTGTTTGTTTTATTGTGCTTATACTGTTTATCTCGAAACCTTCATCTGAATGCAAGTTATCAGTTTAAATTGTCATTTTTGTCCAAATTTTGTCCACAAATTTAGGTTGTAGTTGTATTCCTTCAGTCCTTGTTGCATTTCTTTTCAAGCAGCATGTCAATCATAATAATTTTCTCATGTTTTTACAGTCAAATATAATTTCAACTCAAACGTACTATAATATTCTGAACATACAAAAACTGTAACAAAGCACAATCCCCTATTTTATTGGGAGAACTATGAATCAGAAAATGGATTCTACAGCTCCTTAAAATTTAGATTTGCGTACTTGGGGAGGCCGAACGGGTTTCACTATCTTGTCAGAAACTAGAAGCTCAGTCCAGCTTCATCATGTATTCTGTCCAACACAAACCCATAATTTGTTAATTGGTGCATTCCACAACCCTGTCCAGTAAGATGGGATAAGAGTATGTGATATAAAGATACCTAGAGACTAGAAAGATGCACCAAACTACTTAAACTGTGAATATACTGAATGCAAATGATTACACAGATACATAATCAACTGGCGCAAGTACATCAAACTGGTATTTCCAGTATAAGTCAACCATAGAAAAGAATTCAAGATGCCATGAGCTAATGATCATAAAAACACAAGAAAATGGAACTAGGAATGTAACTCATGCTACTTGTAAGTTTGAAAATCAGTAATGCAAGCTTATGTATGTAAATTGACTGGGATCACACCCCATTCATAATCCCCGTTTAACCTAAAAACAAAAGAGTCAAGAGAGGTAAATTTTGAAGTTTGACATGGAGCAACCAAAAACAAGACCATAAAAACAGAAAATACAAAGTGCGAATGCAAAGAGGCTAAACATAGATGAGGTAAGACGTTCTTCATAAGCAACCTTAGTATATTCAAGTAACACTTATGAGAGGAGGAAAACACACCAGTAGAGTTCTACTCCTTGTTCAAGACCTTTGGAACTTTGATATAAGGTTCCTCATAGCTTGGCATAGCTTTTATTATTGCTTCCCTGTTGAGAACGTGTGTTCATCTAAGATTAAGTGATGATTCTTATAATTGCAGACAGAGATGCAATGCTACTTTGAACAGTAGTAGATCACAGATATTCCTGATACCAACCGATTCTCAAAAATTTGAGGTAAATCATCACGTGAATTGTCATCTTCAGTATCTGCAGTTCAACATATTTCCAACAAATGAATTTGTAACTAAAGTATAAAATCTGCAGTCAAAGGACAATAGCAGTAGATGAAACCAAGAAGGCATGTCTTGTTCGTGCTTATATTCTTATTCACTTATATGACAGATTGTCAAAGCAAGAAAGGATCATCAGTAGCAATATCAATATTCTGGTTGCTGGGGTGGAGCAACATTGAAAAAAATATGAAAACATGCCAATTTAAATTCCAATTGCATGTTATCAGCACGAAGTCTCCTGCACTTTAAGTTGACAAATCTCCCACCTTGTGGGTTCAAATCAGCTAATGCTAGATATTTTCAATGATAAGCAAGTGAACATGCTGAGAATAATTTTAAATAAATCAAGTAGAACAAGAGGTAGACACAATAATGCCTGAAAGAAATAAAAAGGAAGGAGCAGATTAAAAAAATACTTTCATTCTTTAATGTTACAGAAAGCCTGACCTCTTTTTTAGAGTTCCAAAATCGGACCAAAAGGTAAGCCTTATCAAGCGTTTCAACTATAGACTAGCTACCAAATAAAGATTTTCATTCAAAACTGTCAAGTACCTGCTCGCATTGCTGGCTCAATACTTTCAAGATCAATAGCTTGGAGTTGCCCAAACCTGTTTCATAAAGAATAATCCAATTACAAGAAAGCCTTTAAAAATTAGAACAAAGCAATGGCGTGTCTAGTTACAAAGGAAAAACTATACCAATCCCCAGAGACAATCATCAACATAGCTCATACCCTGAAACTACCCTTTTATGACATCAGATTTATAAAAACAACTTCATGTCGGTGCAAAAATTCAGGGAGATCAGTCGAATGATCCTTTCTGGATGCAAAACTTGCTTCTAGACTGCATTTGAATGCTACTAAGAACTACACGAGTTTCAGCAAATCAGTCTGTAAACTAATTTGATTCACTCAAATTATGATGAAGAAGCATAGATAAAATACTCCAGTCTAAGACCATACTGTAAAAGAGCATTGTATTTGGAACAAAACCCACATCTCTGATTTTGTAAATTACAAACACTTATATCAATTTTTTTTATGTCATTTCATATCAGATTTTAGAGCAAACCAATACACAAAAGTTCACAGGGAAAATCAAAATTACACCAGTCAGGCTGACATTCAAGTGTAGAAGCCTAAAACTATGATCAGTATTCACAAAACTTCAATTTTTAAGTTCCGCAAACAAATGATAAATATAAGGCTCTTCAGCAAACTCCCACATTTCAATCATACATGCATATGTTATTAGTTATAAGAAAGAGAGACAGCCAAAGAAAGAAAGAAAGAAAGAAGATACATTACCAATCTACCACTTGTTTCATTTTAGGAGCAAATTCTTCCACCTGTAAACACCCAACAAAGGAAGGGGAAAAATAAAGATTACAATCCAAAAATATACCTTTGCAACTCTGCTTAAAGAAAAAACACGGACTTCTAAGTCATCAATTATACGAGTACACATGGATATGAAGACAAGGAAGAAAAGGGCATATATATAGTAGTAATACTTCATCTGGGGTGAGGGAAATTCGAGCAGTTTCAGCCAAACGAGGAAGATTAGGGGGCTCAAGGCTAGAGTTTGCTGCGGTGGAGAAGTTGTGGCTTGTCCTATGATTCCTGCGTTCTACAAGACATTTTATCTTCACAGGAGAAAATGGGCTTTGCCCGAAAGTCAAGAAAAGTTGGGCAGCATTAGCAGAAGGATTAATGTATGCTCCTCTATGACTTAGCAAAACCATGAAAGCTCTGCTTCCCATTTTTTGCAGCAGATTACTGAAAAAACGAGAAAATTACAGCTTCAACTCTGCAAGTTCCTGTTTTAGGTAGATGTCTATCGGGGCTGTTTTGGCGGACGTGGGCCTGATTCGGAGGTTGGAGTCCAATTACCGATGGCCCGTTTCACAGCTGAGATAACCTTGTGGCTTTATATATTTAATTTTGTTAGATAATTTTTTACATGAATCTACTTATAAATTTGTTAGATAATTTTTTACATGAATCTACTTATAAAGGTGACGGTAAATTACAACATTTCTAAGTAATAGATTTCCTTTCTATATATTCAAGGATTAATCTACACTCACGTAAGAGACGCTCTCGATTAATTTTTGTACATAGAATTTTAATGACATAGATTTCCTTTCTGTATATTCAAGGATTAATTTACACCCACATAAGAAAAAGCAAACTCATGCTATCGGTTACTTCTTCTACATAGAATTTTAATGATTTATAGTACCATTTTGTATAATAAAGTATCATCGTAATGAAATTTTGGTCAGATAGTGAAAAGAAATGTTAATGCCAGAGGATATTTTACAAAAACTGTGTAATCTATTTTACTACTTTAGTGGTACTTTTGGGCAAAGTTGGGCAGTTGTTTGCCTAAGGAAACCTCACCATAAAAGAAAACAAGTTGTCTTACCCAACTTGTGTGTTTTACTTGTTGCTTCAAAGCTGCTTATTGGCTCAAATCAGCACCATGCAAATGAGTTCAGCCTTCCAATGTACGTGTGCACCTTCACTTGGAAAACTTCAGCTCCAAAATTACTAGCAAATTTCCAGCAATCGGATTTGCAATGGGCATGTAAATGTTTATTATCAATATAAACATCTGCTAGATAGAAGCAGGAAAATGCACAATTAAATCAGCGTCTGTATAACATGCGAACATCATACGGGAAGTACCCCAATGAAACTTTTTATTGCAGCTGTACAAGGGCACATAAGAAACCCACTAGAGTCTAGAGACACTACTATCAATATTCACAAGCTGTTGCCTTTTACCAGTTCCCATTTCTTCCCTACAGACAAATTATATACACCAAAATGAATCATTTTCATGTTATCGGACGTAAAATTGGCCAAAATTTGTCCGCCCCGTGAGAAATCAATCATTGCTCAGATCTGAGGCACCTTCTATATCCACACGGCTCATTTCTGTGGGAACAACGTTACAATCGAGAAGATCAGAAGTAGCTGATGGAAACCCTTGATTCTCATTGGATGATACAACATTTGGCAAATTTGTGCTCCCACTATCAGGCATAGATGTAGATGATACACTGCAGATAATCTTTGTTTCAGTCGGAGATACGGATGCCAAATTACATGCCTCGGTTCCCTGCAAAGAAGCAGATGCAACATTGCTCGGCTCCAGCTTTTCAGGTAATGGAGAAGATGCCATTTTAGTTGTAGTATCTATTTCAGGCAAGGAAGCAGCAGTAGCAGAAGAGATAGAGGGAGTATCGACTTCATTGCTTTTACCAGTTCCATCTTTGCCACCCCCTACAAGACAGTTGTAAGTATACGAGTCCAATTAGCATCATTCAGTACACATGTATAAGAGTTTCCCTTAATGAGCTTATAGATACCTGTATTAGATGCTGAGCCCGAGGGAACATTTGTATTTGAAGGTGTCAATGGAGTTCCAGTCCCCTTTTTCATCTTCACCTGCAATCACAACCAGAATGCAACAACTATAAGCTCCACAAGCTTGTAATGATACTATCCAACTTTTTGCTGAAAATTTGGTAAAGAACACCCTGAAATGCTTCTTTTCACACTACAAATCGATACTGGATCAGTCCAGGTGCCACCAACAAAGCAATTGTTTTTCCTTTTCCCACCTTCACCCTTCTCAAATCTGTTTTATTTTTATGTTTTACTTCTTGGACAGGATGTCCTACAGGACCCCCAAAGTTAGCGTGACAAAATAAAAGATAAAATGGGACTCAACTCCAAATTGCCACACACATTCTTCAATGCCTACAACATTCTGAAGGAAAGGGGGAGGTTCAAAAATCAATGGGTTTTTAAAAGGCAAGCTAACTTACGTTGAAAACATTTTTTCTTTTCTTTTGGGGGAGAGGCAGGGTCGGTTTGCAAAGTTCAACGCCTACCACATTCAGAAGGAAAGGGGGAGGTTTAAAAATCAATGTGTTTTTAAAAGGTAAGATAACTTACCTTGAAAAAGGGCTTTTTTTTTTTTTTTTTTGGGAGAGGTGGGGTTTGGTTGGTGGTGGTTCTTGGAGAGGAAGGAATTTGCGGAAATTGGGTAATGCGGTAAGTGAAAAAAGAGAAGAACCTTTCTAGTCAACCAAACACATTTTACAAACCAGCTAGCCCAGAGATCTTCTCCGCTATTTTAGAAAGAATGAGACTCATGAAAGTTCCCCCTTTTCCCTCCTGCATTCTATCCACATCCAACAAGCTTTTTCTGCATACTCTTTTCACTGAGATAATCACCATTTGACTGGCAAATCTATGATGCTGACATAAAAACTATAATCTACTTGCATACCTTAACATTTTCTTCACAGTACTTAATGACGACTGAAAGGTTTGGACAATATCCATGCAAAAGTGTGTAGGCCCACAAAAGAAGCTTCCTTGAAGTGTTCATGTCAAGTATGTCCACGCCATCTATACCTGGCTGGACATATGTCTCCGTTGCTAACTGAGATGGCACCGTATAAAGATTTATGCCAGATGGGAGCAATGCACAAGAGGTATCCTTGTAAAAGTTATAGGAAGATCTGAGCAAAATAGCAGCAGTCTCCAAGTCTTCATCTGATACCCTCTTAACTATCACATTCTTGATCTTAGACAATGAAGGATTCCATTTGGTTTCAAGACACTTCAGATGCTCTAGGTCATCAGATGATGAACTCCACAATTCATCTGATTGCAAATCTACACAGAGCAACTGTATATTTTCTAGTCCACTACCTAATGAACCTGGAACATGGATCTCACTTGGAATTCTTGAGTGCAATGGTGTTATTAAAGCCATGCTAATAACAAGAGACCGACACCAAGCAACAGAAACGATCTTATAAACTTTAGCACAGTTGCTATTAGACAACTTTGGGTTCTTCAAACGCTTCCTAATTTTCTCATTTATTCCTTCAAGTGCTTCTACCTTGACACTTCTCTCTAAGCATTGGATGTATTGATACAGATATCTGCACCAAAGGCCAAACACAAAATCTGTGTAAGTACATTGATTTCACCAGTCAAGATAGGTGTCACAAGGATGGAGTTGAGTTAGATTTATGAAAGTAACCAGCAGAAATCAACAAGGCATCTAGACTGTTAAAGCAAAGTATTATATTAAAGTCACAACACAAAGTAAAGTTCATACAGAAGTTACCCATATAAATAGCTCTCCGTCAATTCTGGGGTCTTAATCTCAGGCAAGTTGCATATGTCTGACCATAAGTTGACCTGGTCTAAAAACAGAGAAAATAGTTTCTCCAGAAGATGTTCAATAGCACCACGAGTAGGATCAGAGCACGAGAGAGATTGCTGGATGGACAAAATTAAGGTCTTGATGTACCTCCCGATGGCAACCGGAACAATATCCTCAAGGCATGGAGAGAACTGAATTGAAAATCAAATAAGATAATATGATCCCACCAACACAAAGTGTTTCTATGACAAATGACGATCATCATTTATTGTAAAGAAATCTGATCTGAAACTAGTAACAACAAATATCACCCAGATCATGCAAAATTATAAACACTAGTTCCATGTCTAAGAAGATTGTTTCTCAATCTTTCTTTGACCTTTTAATCTTTCAAATCAAGAGAAAAAGACAAGTAAAAAGGCTTATTAAGTTTAGATTATGTAACTAACAAACATACTTTGCAAGGTAGAACATAATTTCATAACTGTCCTTTTCTCCTCACATTGCTCAAGCATGATGAACATGTGGCTGCATCTCATTCGTGCTTATTTGTTTGATTGTCCCATGCGTATGGACCTGTTCTCTGTTGTTGATTTTGCCTAAAAACAATTTTGAAGCTTTCTTATTTGCTTAGACCTTATGGTTTCCTCCTAAATACTCGGGAATAACTTTTTCAAGACAAAATTTTCTTTTCAATGCTTTGACATGACAATTTCTTCCCAGCGTAAACAGCTTTCAAAGCCAACGGAGAGGGATGGGTTGGGTGGTACGGGGGAGGGAATGTAAGTGAGAGGTCCTGGGTTTTGAGACCTCCCACTTATACTATAAAAAAAAAAATTTAAAAAAAAATTTTCAAAGCCATCTAGGCAGCTTTAAACAGTAGTGTGACAGATCATGCATCTGACATCAAATGAAAAACAAAAGCCACTACTAATTTCATTTACTTACTAAAACAAGAATAATGAAACAATATGCCAATATTTACATAGCACAGATTTTACTATTTCAGAGTTTCTGACAAAAAAATTTTGCTTCAAATCTAAAAGAAGTATCAAGGATGTAGCTCAAAAAGAACACCCTGTATAAACCACTTAACCACATCAAAAATTGACAAAAAATAGGCAAAAATCCAAACTCATTCAAATGGTGATACCCTCTTATCTGAGCGAAGAGAAACATGAGCCCGATCCAACGTAGAGACATCTCCCGTCTCCTCCAATAATTTCAGATAGAACAATATGTACTTCCTGATGCAAGTGATAAACTTTCTAGAACTTTCTGCTAGGTTAACTTCCAGAGGTTTCCTATTTACAGAAACACTTGGTGTTTTGCGCCTGTAAATCAAAGAAGCACGTGGCCAAGATTGAGATACTTGTATGTAAAATTATATACAAGGCTTCAAATTTCAAGGGAAAATGAGCTATTCCATTATGCTAATATCCAATCAGTTTTCAGAGAATTTTATGCTAGTCATATTTAGTGAAGAAATCTAAAAACATGTCCCTACTTTCTTATTCTAATAGGCCTATATATGTTGGTAAAAATTTCTTGCGTATATAAAAATTCAATTAGCTTAAAATTATGTGACAACAAAATTCTCTTGACTTGCCAAATTAAGGAAAAGAAAGAAGTAAATTACATTGTTTTCATATATCCTTGAGAAGTAGTTTGAGAAATGAGAAAAAGACGAAAGCTGTACCTTCCTTTCTTTACCATACTGTCAATCTCCCACATGTTTATCGTAAATGAAGAACGAGATGACTTAAAGCAGAAGGAAATCTCCTCCTTTGCCTTATCCAGATCCCCACTGCCCCCCCTTCTAAACAGCCCTTGAGCGAGCATATATCTGGCCTTGTGAAAATGCTTGAGTTCTCCTTCAACACAGATTTCAAGTGCAGAAAGGCAATCATTGTAAAGCATATGCCACACCTCTTCCAACTTGGCAACTTCCACCATATTACCGGCACAATTGTCATCTAAGTTTCTTTTCTCGCTATGCATTGATGGTTCCAAAATTTCACCACCAACTATGCCAAGAGTACTCATTATGGTTTGCTTTGTTGACTCCATAAAAGAATATGCTGCAACAACCTAAAGAAAACGCAGAGCTATTCAGCATCATACATACAAATATACATGTGTTTGTGTGTATCACTCCACAGGGATGATACTAAGAAACAAATAAAATAGTTGATCAATCAAATAACATGATAAGTAAGGAAGAAGCCGATTTTAAAAGGCCTGGATGTATGAATTTTATCTGCCAGTCTTCCTATTAGCTTATGTCGATGCGTGGGGCTTTAATGCACTAGGCTTAGTTTGTACTCAGCTCCTTCTATATTGCACATTTTTGTCCTTTCCGTCAAGTAGAATGTGGCTTTTTGTGGTGTGGAGAAAAGAATTGGAGAAAATTCAAAGATAACAGCTAGGAAAAACCTTCATAGCTTCTCGATCTTGTTTCCCACATGTGCAGAGTAGCTTCAGGCGAGAAGCATGCATCCTGTAGAATGGATCCACAGCTGATGGATTCAAGGCAATAGCCTTAGCATAATATGACAAAGATGTGTCGTGTGAACAGCCAAGCTTCTCACATATTTTTCCCAGATAAAATGCATGAGACCAATCTTCCCTGTAGAAATAGATTTTAATATGTAAGACCAGATAATGCTGTAAGTCCAGAAGCACTGTAAGAACCTGAGTGAAAAATATTTACTTATGCTCAAAGGCCTTCTTGAAATGTCTCATTGAGTTCTGACAGAACATCATCCAAACTGCATCCTTCGAGGGTATCATAGATCTCTGGTCATAAAATGGTACAACATTCTGAACACCATCATAGTACACTAGTGCTAACAATTCGTGTATCTCACCCTGGAACCCAACATAAGCAATAAAAGTGGCTTCAGCCATGTAATATAGTTGACAACTAAAAGATTCAATCAAACGGCAGAGGCACATATGTGTAATACCAACTCATTCACTATTTCTGATTTGTAATAGTAACAAATTTCACAAGCAAGATTCAACAACCACAGGAGATCAAGCAGTTCAAAGCCTGTGAAGATGCAACCTATATTCTCATCTTTCCTAGTCAGCTCCATGAGATCATTGATTTTGGATCATAACTTATGTAAATAAATAAATAAAAAGAGGTCAAACCTTTAAACCATATCATGAAGACATCTCCAACAGAAAATAGTTGTTTGCCATCAACACTCTAGTTCCCTATACTAGTATACGCAGCAAGAAAAAAGGCACCAAATTGAACAAGCATCATCAAACTGGAGCATAACCTGTTGAATTGCCGTTTTTGCAAGAGCCAAAGTCATCAATAAGCATCGCCTGCTCCTCCTCCTACTTTTTTCAACCCTCTGAGGTAAAGTAGGATTCTTCCTCCATCCCAAAACATTTATTTGCTTACTTCCATCATTTAATAGTAAGTCCACCTCCTGCACACACAAGTAGTATTTTGAAAGCAATAAATGAATGTTTAATGTGGAAGTAATGTTCTTTTTTATTTTCTCAATGCATAAGCCAACACAAAAGATTACACAACAAAGGAAAGTCACCTCATCATATATATTTGCTAGCCGCTGCCAACTCTCAAAGCGTAGGGGATTGTACAGTAAATCATACTTAAAGAGTTTTGCATTTTGCTCAACAAACTCTTCCCCTTCCTTGGTTAATACAAAACCTGCCCATTTATCTGTTGCGCTCATTTCTTCAGACAAAGCTAGAAAGTAATACAAGTTGCTGTACACATCATGGTAAGGTCCAGAGCTGCATTTAATGAACATATTATTCAGTCTATACCAAAAATCTGAAGTAATCATAAGTACCAGGTCCCTTTCTTGCCAATCAATGACAAGCCCATACCAAACAAGTTGGAACTGGTTATATAGAAGATCCTCAAGTCCATAAACTAAAATAATAAAAAATATTGGTAAAGACACAATACCTAACAACCAACAATGCTTGCTGTTGTTTGAGGCTTCCAGGATCAGAAAATACTGTCTTGATAACTGAATCCAGAAAGCCATTACATCCAGCTTCTTCTGACAGTTTATCTTCACATAAGTCAGGATCATCTAAGATTTTATCTATTGCATTTCCCACCAAAACATGATCAGGAGGCTGCAGAAAGTGCTTCCGTATAGCTCTTAGTACTCTCCGAATTTTAATAAGACCGGTTCGCTAATAGACACAGAAAACTTATTAGCAACATAGTTTTGAATGAATAACACAATGATCACAAGTTCAAAAGAAATGCAAGGGAGGAAAAAGACTGGTCATTATTTACTTACTGATGAAGCTTTAGCATAAGGCAGTATGTATTGGAAAACATCAGCACACTGTTCCTTTGTCTGATAGTCTCCCCGGCTAGTGTTTTTGTGTATGGCTAAATCATCTTCATAAGATGAGTCAGATCTAAGATTCAAACCATACAAACAGTAAAAGCACCGATCCAAAGCATTATCAATTCCCAGTTCTAATTCTTCTCTCTCATCCTCTGTCATTTCTTTTCCACTTTCTATAGATTGAGTGTCTTCTTTTTCTTTTTGTTTCTCAAGGAACACGCTATTTGGCCTAGCAGCCACGTTTCTATCACATTCTACTCCTGTCTCCTCTTTCTTTAGACCTTCCTGAGTGCAAAAGCTTTCTGAATAGTTCCTTTCAGTAGCATCCTTCTCTGGTGTACTGATTTCATCTGTATGATCCACATCTGTAGCCTGTTCAATAATCTTTGCTTCATTAACAGAACCATCAATCTGAAAAACAGGGGATATCTGACCAGAACTTTGGACTTGATTCTCAGCCTTGCTTTGGTTTTGACAATTAGATTTAAGCTTCATATCCAAGGCTAACAGGTGCTTTATGGCAAACTTCAAAAATGTACCCCCCTCCTCGTCATCATTTCCATGGGCACAGCAGAGTCCAAACTCAGCAAGCATGTCATGCACAGCAACAATCAACTCTGTCTGATAACAAAATATATCCCAATTCTCTATATTAACACGAAATAAATTCATAATATGACATCAAAAAACTTAAAGCAATATATGGGGCCATGAGAAGTAAGAGTTAACATTTTAAAAAAACAGGATTTATGCCACACCTGAGTTTTGATAGGAACACTAGGGCTAAGGTGCTGGAGTTTACAGAATGCAATAGCTGCATCTACAAAGTAGCATATCTGTCCCTGCAAATTTTCGTCTGAAATCCCAAGTCCAGATGATTTCTTACAAAGGTACTTATTTGCAACATTGCACATAAGTACTAGCAAGATAGACTGGATATCCTTGATAACTTTCATTGGACCTATAACACCATTCTGCAAGAAACCCAAATTATCACTCACTGTAAATGAATATAGCGATGTAATGGCATCGATTATATCCAACTTGTCCAAAAATAAATAAAAACTGCACAAACCTTCTATTTTCTCCAACAAGTAAAAGACTCAAAACTACATTATGCGAGAAGAAAAGTCTGACAAGATATATTAAGCATCATAATTGGACCAAAGCATGGTTCAGAGCAAAATAATTTGCCATTACAGAAAAGTGTAAATGCTGTAACAAAGCTACTGACAGCCTAGCATTATGGCATTCTTGGAGGTCAAAGCACTAATAAAGAAAACAAGTCTACTTTTCTTTGCATTGCCAAGCTTGTGATGAGGCAAATAGATTTATCATTTAGAACGAACAAACATCAAACACAATGTCAGAGGCTTTATCAAACCTAGCGCAGCAGCGTTTGGTCTAACTTAGAACTTGCAAGGTTGCAGATTTTCATAAATGTTCACACAATTACATATCTAGAAAAAGTAACTGAACCCTGATGCTTAACGTAGCAGGTTTTCGTAAATGTTCATCCAATTACATATCTAGAAAAAAGTAACTGAACCCTGATGCTTCATTGAAAACCAGTAGATACACAGAAGTACTGGACCGCCAACCTCATGAGTTCATGACACATAAAAGTGATTTCTAATCTC
The DNA here is from genome assembly GCF_003713205.1 of Coffea eugenioides. Classification (NCBI taxonomy): domain Eukaryota; kingdom Viridiplantae; phylum Streptophyta; class Magnoliopsida; order Gentianales; family Rubiaceae; genus Coffea; species Coffea eugenioides. The sequence continues at coordinate 40,951,259 of NC_040042.1, read as the reverse complement.
TTAGTACATAAGATTGACCTCATCAACAAGAAAGTGATTTATGCAAAGCATAGAAGAGCGTAGGATAAGTTCCATGAGCTTTACTAGCCCTATGTACCACCAACAGAATATAAAACCACAGGGGGACATTGACAAATTCCTCTATTAGCTTGCCCAGAAAAGGTGCATCAATAGACATGAGCAGATATGTCAATGAACAAACAACATATATAACAATTACCCATATCTGAATAACTAGCAAATTTAAGATCTTCTGAAAGTTGAACAGTGGCCTTAGAAACATTAACTTTGAAATTTTGAATTGACCTACCAAATGATCGCATGGAATCATGCTCTTTATCCGTGACGTACATCCAGAAATTGCCTTGACTTCTTCAGCAATGACGTGGTTCCAGTAGATGCATGCGCTGTCCTTTGCTTCTGTTTCAGAGGAAGAGAAGACATTCAAGCCATGACTTTTAATTGAAGGAGGATAGTCTCCTAGACCAGCGGCAGATATCAGTATTTGTAGTTTCCTTCTGTGACACTTCAAATAAACCTCAATATCCATTGACATAGCTTGTTCACATGCCTTGATCAAAGCATCTATTGCAGATAGCTCAACATTGGTAAATCCTTCATCTAGCCCGGAAACATTCCCCACATCAAGATGGACATCTTTAGCAGAGAATAAAAGGGGAACAAGCATATCTACACACTCTGAATACATATTTTTCCCAATCATTTCGTGTACAGTCTTCTTCATCAAGAAGTCAACCTCTAATAGATTAATTTCACTGAGAATCCTATCAACAGTAAGCTTGTGAATGACCTTGCAGTGGGGCAAGCAAATAGAACTAGTAGACTCATTCTTGTTCTCCTTATTGACCAACAGCGACAGAGAAGTAGAAAACTCTGCTTGAGCTTTTGCTTTGTTGCCATCCACCATCGAAAGGCGTCCACTTAACCAGAAAAAACGTACCCAGAAAGGAAAGTCATTGCTCAACGGATGACTGTTGTCAACTGCAATTTTACAAGGGTCCGACAAGCTCTCCCTTGAAGAGAGATTATCATGTGAAGCCACAGCAAGACTTTGAAGGGGACACTCCAGTGCTACACATTCAATAACTTTACAAATATGATATGATACCTCTGACATGTATTCAGATGTTGATGAGTCTGGAGACCGTAGCCCAAAGTCATAATATAGCTCTGCAAGAAAAAGACTGCATTCTGGAGTTCTTTCCTTCCCCCATTGCCTAGTCAACTTCTCCAAGTCCAAAAATTTAGCATTAGAATCCTGAAAAAAAATGCATCTACTAGCAATCTCTTCTAAAATTAAGTGACTCATGTGGTAAGCACCATAATTTTCTGAAGTTTTCTCCACAAATCTGATCACATCTGTACTCTCTGAATCCTGTGAACGGGTCACAATTTCAGCACAATCGGATGATGTACTAGCATCAGTCGTATAGTCATCGCTACCTCCTCCACCTACAATAAAAGGTCGTAGAAATTGCACTATGACTTTAGCTAGATCCCTTGTGGTGCCAAAATCTGAATCCTCTTTCCCTGGTTTACGACTCCTAAGCCTCTCAATGCGACTACTTCGCCTTTCTTGAGGTTGTTCCTCAGACACATTTGCTTCCTTTTCCTTAGTGTGAGAATTTTTCTCAAAATTGCAATTAGCAAACGGCATATCTTCACTGGATGTGGTCAACATAGATCCTTTGCTTTCCAGGGTCTCCATGCCACTTCCAGAAGTGTGAGGCAACCGTATGCTTAAGCTAACATCCCCAGATTTATATTGCCCTCTTTCCTGATCAGGACTAGCTGAAACAAACGAATTTAACAGCTGCAGAAGCTCACCAGCAAGAGCAGTCCATGAAGGTTCTGAAAGCTGAACTTCTATAGTCTGCTTTAACTTTTTTGATGGGGCACCATCTATCAGGTCATCATTTTCTGCCTTTCTCTTTTCAGGAAATTTCAACCGGATATGTTTTGGTTCCAGTTTGTCTATCCCTCTTGGAGCAAATGGGATGGGTTCAGACCCTTCAATTGTAGTTTTGACATGCAAAGCACGTGAATGAGATGGCCAATGCCTCAGTATTAATTCAGCCACAGAAAGACAGGCAACCTCATCCCCAATAGCAATGAGAACTTCTAAAAGTTTTTCCATGCAATTCCCTGCATTTATGTTGTCAAAGAAAAGCAAAGGAATTGATTTATAGCAACAGTTGAGGGATTGATTACATGGCTATTAAATTGCTTAAGTCATAGAATGCAAATGATACTGAGAACTACAGAAGTTCCCAGAAGTTCCCCAAGAAAACTCACAAAATGCTTACAATTGTTGGGACTGCAAAATAGTCCTTGTTCAAATGCCCAACGCGAAATACTTAGAAGTCCCATTGAGCAGGATAGAGTTCCTAGCTGGTTCCAGACAACTGAATCTTTGTTATCAATCTCCACAGCTTGAAGATAGCACTGTAGAGCATTCTCATAAAAAGTAGGACCTTGTTGAAGAAAAACGGTAGCAAGGTTCTTCAGCACCAAAAATCTGCAAAAGAAAAAATTAAACATTCTACTCCCTTGTTTAAGAAGAATCAATGTTAATCTTTACTACTGTGCTGATTTTTTGTCCTCCAGAAAAAGATAATATTAGGGTTATGTATGGTCAACGGGCACCAAAAATTTGTCCATCTCAAACCTCACAACAATGGCGACAAGTTCCACAAACCTATAAGAAAAGAAACAGCATATTAAGTTCCATTGTCGACTAATGCCTCTTATATATAGTTACTTTGTTTTGTAAGGATGAACTGTTATGAAAACCAGTACACAGTACATGAAGAAAAATAGTTAATGAAGGCTAGAACTCCTTAAATTTCAGGTACAACAATTTGGTAACACCAAAAAATATGCACATTTAAATGCTTTTTAACTTTTCCCTAGCTGGAAAAAGATGGTTGTACCTTTTCCATGTGCATCAATTCCCGGATGTTCAAATAAATTGTAAAGTTTGGTCCAAGTGCCTCCATTTCTGAAACATTATTTCATGGCAATAACAGAGAGGGGGAAATTTTCATTTAAAGAAGCGGATACCGTTGTTGTTTGCACAAAATAAGGAGTGAACTTATCCAGTCAATAAAAAAAGCTCTCCATCCAAGAAAATAATACTCCTAATCCTTTGCATGATGCGCAAAAGTAGAATAGCATGTGACTAACCCTTCTCTAGTTTTAAGATCATCCTACAATGATGGGATCACTTAAGATGCCACCAAGGAGAAGAAAGTGAAGAACTGTCCATGTGAAAAAATACCACATAGAAACACTATAAGCATTTTGTAAGACTCCCTTATGGTGGCATTTCAATTGTAAACTATTTCAGAAAAGGAAAAGGTTGAAAATGATTTCTATTAACCATTATGATTTCAACTTATCTGAAAACTTAATTTGTTGAGTACGAAATCCAAAATAATTTGGAATGTGAACCATACAAGTATTTACTTATACTTCAAAGTATGGAACAAAATCATAATGAATCATGGTCATAGCAAAATATAATAACCATGTGGGTGGAGTTATATAGAAGAAGGATGGTTAACAGAAAATAAACAGGCTCGTTATACTATTTCGTTCATGTCAGACACACAAAAAATCATCCGCATGATCATACAGCTATCTGACCTTAAGCTGCGTATGCACCGCAAATATGTCAACCAAGATTTAAATCAGATTAACATTCAAATACTTCAATAACCTTATGATCTCAAATATTTTATACAATCTGGGGGAACTGGAAGCACCATTCAGTTTTCAATGTCTTAAATTTTCTAAAAACCACCCTATTTGTCAAATTGTACATTTCCAACAGACTGTACGCCAGGAAGCATAAAGTCATTGACTAATTTCACGAGGTAAACAATTTTCACATCAACATCAATGGTCAAGCTTCAAAGAAAACCAAAGGGTGGTTCAAAAAAGCCGGTTAATAAAGCCACCATTTAGTTATTGTTTTTTTTACTCTTTCACTGTTGACACACATCCAGAAAAAAAAGATGCTAACATTTTGGAAATGACTTTTATTGCAGATGAGCCTAAGTGTTCATTTTTTCACAGGAAAAGGTATTGTTGATCTGAAGTCGACATGGTAATATAAATCATATCACTAACATTCACCCATAGCATGCCATGGACATTATTAAGAAAGCAACTTCATGAACTGTGAGTGCGTAAGTAAAAAATTAAAAAGACAATAAGTAAAACATCTGTTTCTAAGAATTTTGCTTCAACCCAAACCTGAGCTGTAAAAGATGACCATCACTAACATTATTGTCCACCTACAAGATAAGAAATGGAGTGAGCAAGGATCAAATAGATGAAGCAATAAAATTTTGGAACACCAAGAAGTTAACAAAGAACATAAACTACCTGAGCACTTGATACCATAGGATCTTTTAGAACAGACTCCAAAAGTTCACGAGCCTTTTTGTAGTCTTTAGCTTGCAATTTTGCAAGCCCTTCATGATAAATTTGTGATAGATGAAATTCCTGAAATCATACAAGTCAATTTATCCAAAAATAGCTATGCACATAAACATTTAAACAGATGGTAGGTGAAGCATCATAAAAATTTGGATATCTTCCCATTTGGAAAATGTTGTTCATAAAATATCAAGAAAATGAGATTAATTTTGAATTCTACTCCATAAACAACTCATTGCTACTGTGCTTGCTATAGAAGCTATAATAGTCATTTTTCCTGTTCAACTTTATATTAGTATGTGTTCTCGATGCAACCACACTTAAGCATGTACTAGCCCAGGTCATTTCATGTTGTCTTATTTATCATCATCCTACTTGTTTATTTAACAAACAATTAGCATGTCACTCTATCTACTCAGTGCTCTATCAAATTGCTATCGGACTGTTAAACTATGCTCTTGGTTTCTGCTATGGTATTATCTCCTGGAATTCAAATTTCTGTCCTTCTTTAGATATCATCAGTTCTCTTGTTGTAAATATTAGTATCTCCAAGCATGCAGATAGTAGGTGGGTCAGTGCTTGAAATTTTTCGTGTAATGTATATTTAAGAATTCTGATTTAGCTTACTGGGGCAAAAGAATTAAGGGCAAAACTATTAGGAGCAAAAGTGGTGCAAAGTAAAACTTTTATAGATGACTTCTCAGTAGAAACTTAAATATTCACGGATTGAAGCAACTGCTATTCGCAGACTAGCCATAGGATAAACTTGAGATGGAAAAAGTGTTGCTAGTACGGTGGTAAGCATAAACTGACCACAATTAATCTTCATTATCTTGTTTTGAAGTAAAGAGGCACCTGTTAACCATGACAATGCTAGAACAAGCAATCAAAGCACATGAATTACGAACACCATCACAGCCAACAAGAGATTTGCTCATAAAAGGCTGCCTCAACTACGCAGTTAGAATAGAATTCCAGCCTCCTTAACATGCAAAGAATTCAGATGCAATATTTTTCCTTGATTCTCATCCGAGCTATCTGATTTCCTTACGTTTAATGACACCCAAAAACTGCCTCTAGCACACCAAGGATGAAACAGCATAAAGTTTTTTTCCAAGACCTTCCTAATTTCCTAGGACTTTACATTTCAAAATCTGTATCTACTCTTCCCACCTCGACTATTCAAATACCTCTTCCCAAGCCCTCTTCTATGTTAGTAATCTGTGATTTGGCAACTATACCACTTCCTATGCCAAATCACCTCCAAATTCCAAATGTTAACCCACTCAATGAGCCACCTAAAACCCAGTTGAGCATAAAATGGACCAAAAAGATGCCTAATAACAGCCCAATCAAATCCAAAATTCTCAATATCAAGGTCAAGCTAGATAGTTGTTTACAATCAAATACAAGTCAGCCCTATCCATGGCAAAACAGGTTTCCTGAACCAAATCAAAACTCTACCACTGGCACACCAATGCACTATCATTTCCTCCACCCTCAACCACCAAAACGCCCATAAACCACCATAAGACAGTTGAATCTCATCATTTGTCCTCGCAACTCAAAACCAGCTCCCAAAGAGTGAACAACAGCTTTTGCGTGTATGCACGCGTATTGCGACTTCTTTCTATCATAAACAGAAACCAAACAGGTGAACTGGCCAAAACCGACTGAAATAGAGAACGAGGGATTACAAGCTTTTTGAACATCGAGATCCCACTTCAGTTCTTGTTAATAGAATGCGGAAAGGGTTTCAGTTGCACTTTTTTCTTTGTTCTTGATTGATTACGTTTAGCTCCCACTATGCCCACAAAAAACTACCTAAACAGTAAACATATTGCATATCGTAGCCATACCACCAAGACTGACTAAGAATCTGCAATATTTCAAACTGTAAAGAACCAAAAAAAACAACAACAACAACACTGAACCCCATAAAGTAAATTTTAAGATGACAACAATAGCTGAATGGAAGGACATAGTAGGAAGTAAAATCTTACCTGGGCTTCTTTAGTGGGAGCAAGAGGTTCCCACTGCTTTTTCGAGTCTGTATCGTTAATTGCTGCAATTGAAAACTGAAATTCCAAAAATTCAAAAAAAAAATCTTGAGAAACTAGAAACGCAGAATTTCCATTGTCGGGAGAAAAAAACTGAAGAAAACGAATGGTGAAACCAGAAAAGTATACCATTGTTCCTTTGTTCAGTGTTTTGGGGTTTCTACTTCTTCTTTCTTCTTCGAAGGTTAGGGATTTAGGCGGGGGTTCTGGGATTTGGTTTGGTCGTTTACTTTTCCGTCACTACTCTGTTAACTCTCCCTGTTTGGGGGAGTTCCCTCTTCTGCTGCTCGCATCTTCTGCAACTCTCTTTTTCACGGCTTTTTATTTTTTATTTTTGCCCTTTGCCAATTTAGCTCCAAAATTTATAATGGCAATTTCACTGCCTTTTTTAAGGTAAAATATTGTAAACCCCCATCAACTATCTCCCTATCCCACTTTGCACCCCTATTGTTACAAAAGCTACAACATCAATCCCCCTCATTAGTTTTAAAATTGATTCAAATGCAGTCAATTGCATAACCTTTTTGCGAATTAATTTAACTAAATTAGTCCCTCGATTTGTTCTTAGAGCTAAACTAACTTAAAGTAATGTCACTCCCTTGACTCTTCTTTATGAAAGAAATAATACCAAAAAAAAAAATAAAGAGGATCTCAACTCAATGTTAGTTGTGACAAACTATACAAATTCGTAGACATTGAGAAGATATCTCAAGTGACAGTAAAAATGTTTTTATTTTTTTCAATCAAATTTTCAAAAGAGAATGCCCAAGGAAATGTTAATTAAGTTGGTTGGATTGTAGGGCCATTTATATAGCAGAGATGTAGAGGGATCTGCATTCCTACATGCTTCTATTTGCACTAGGGGTGTTTCGCGAATCGAGCCGATCGCGAGCAGCTCGAATACGAGCTCGACTCGAGTTCGTCAATATCGAGCTCGAGCTAATTAAGTCGATCTCGAGCTCAAAAAACATTAAGCTCGTTGGCTCACGAGCTCAATTATATATATTTTTTTATTTTTTATTTTAATAGTAAAATTACATATATATCCCTAATATTTTATTATTTGTTAAAAAAATTATTGTTTTATTCATTTTTTTTAAAATAATTATTTTTATTTTTTAAAAATAAAATAATAATAATTATTTTTTTATATTTTTTAAGCTCGAGCTCGACTCGAATTTGACTCGAGCTCGAGCTTGATATTTCGAGCTCGTCGAGTTCGAGTTTGAGCACGAGTTCGAGCTGCACAAAATTAACTCGAGCTCGGCTCGATTAGCCAAAGCTCGACTCGAACTCGGCTCGTTTGCACCCCTAATTTGCACCCTACTTCGGTTACAATTAACATATTGACAAACTCTTAGTTCGTGCTTCAAAAAAAAAAAAGATTTAATCATTGTTTGATAACCCAATTCAATACTTAAATTTAATAGATTTATAACTTAATCAAAAATTGAACATCTTGGTTAATTAAGTGACACAGAATTTCTTAGGCAAATCTTGCTCTAAAAAATAAGTGATGAGTTATTCATTTATCACTTAATATGATATACACTCAAATGTATCATATTTAGTACTTAATAATTTAATAACTTAATAAATTCATATTTTAAATTTCAATTTCATCAAACACACCCTTAGACTCTCTTTTGTTCTTAGATTTAAGGTTCGAATCATGTGTCATATAGTTGGAGATGAGAATGATATAAAGAGGGGCGAGAAACTATTTACAACAACAATAACAATGTGGCAAACTATTCACAATCGACAATAGATTTACATTGAATTAAAAGGCAAAGACGTTAACGTGTTGCAGTTGAAATAACAAAGGGAAATCTTGGCGGGAAGGAAATATGTGCACAGACTTCCTCGCAAAGGAAAGCCCGAAGACGAGCTGGAGTCACTTGGATTGAAGGTCCAGTACAGAGCTTTAGACCAATTTTAGCAGCTGATATCATGGGGTTTCTAGGTAACAGGCCGTGGCCATCTAAAGCACCAAAAAACAATAACAAGGGAAACAAAGTGGCATCGGCACATAGTTTAGTGGGTTTATTGTATTTTACCTTTTTTAAAAATTTTCTTATTAAGATCCTATTTAATAATTAAATTCAGTATTTAAATTTATTCAAATTGTTTGATAACAAAAAATTGAATATTTGAATTAATTAAGTAATACTGAATTTTGGAGGCCAAACTAGGGGATGAAAGCCCGCGCAACGTGCGGGTGTTGGGTGCCTCTATTTAAAATTTTTTACATAATTTTTAAGAAAAATACAATAAAATTGAGAATGCAGAAAGTATTGCAGATATAAGTTATTGAAAAAAACATGTATATAAAGTAAATATCATATCAGTTGAAATAGAATTACCCATAAACAAATCCTTTAACACCCTACACAAAAATTAAGTTAATTTTTAAGTGCTCATATTATTTCTTCTACATATGTTAATCAAGAACATAGAAGGAGATGTCAAAAAAGGCTAACTAAATAACATAATAAGAAAACATCCAAAGTTGAAGTTATAATATATTACTTTTTATTAGTCAACATCAACATAACAAATGAGAGCAAAAACTTTTTTTTAATGTCAAATAGATAATTTCCATCCTTATACTATAGCTCATTACAAGATTAAAAATGTTTAACACTTAGCTTTGTTCTTAGCCAGTTTTATCTCATCCACATCAATTTTGACAAACCCGACACTCGAAAAGAAAGAGTCAACCTTGTGAATATATTATGGAAAGCTCAAAAGCATCACACAAATAATTTGGAAGTATCAGACAACCCATCTTAACTATGATCGAGGAAGTCCCTAAGTTTTTGTGCACATAGAATCCAAAATCCAAGAAAGTTGATATTTTTGGTTGTGCATATCAGACAACCTAATATATTTTTGGTCTTATCAAGCAATCCGTCAAGCATGATGTGGATTGGAGCATAGAATTTATAATTGCTCTAGTCAACAGAAAAACAAAACATAACATGATCCAAAAGCAGGATTTTTAGAAGGAAATAAATTTATAGGTTCATATTGATGGAAATCCATTGAGAACTAATAAATTGACGTTGAGAGTTGGCTCATAAAACTTATTGAGGATAATTTTTGCACTTTTGCCTCTCCTAAAGCAATCATTAATGTGGACACCATATTTGTTGCATTGGACAAAGAAACATGATTAAAACTTCTTTGGGAGCTCAAGATGTCTATTTCATAAAGCATTATTGAAAGGAATAAGTGACCCCTTGTCACAATTTAGCCCTCAAAAGAATACCCTTCCCACTCTCTTGAAAGATTCACACTATAGGACAATATGAAAATTTGTTTCTTCTTTGATAGTATATCTCAATCGTAATGGTGAAATACAATAAAAAAAACACCCTCATGTGAAAAGAGATTGTTTGGTAGAACAAACCCATCATGAAGCCAAAATGAGACGAAATTGCCCACATGAATTGGAGTTGGAAGCCATAAGTAGAAAGTGGTTAATGATATTTTCCAATATTTGCTTGCATATGTGGTATTTTCACTGCTAACCCTACAATGATGATCAAACATTCACTATATGTTTCAAAAATTCCATATGAATAATGAAAGTATGCAAGTGGAAAACAATCAAACATAGAGTTCTGTGAAAGCAAGCAAATGAAAATTTGGTGGAACAAAAAACACCTCTTTGGAAGATTGTACTAAACTGGAGGGAGTAGTTAAATCAGTAAAATTCTAATTTATAAGCTTCAAAACTTTGATACAATTAAATCGGAAATAAAGAAGAAGAATTGGAACAAGTTGGCCATGATTGTGATAATGATCATCCAACATAAGTTTCATAATAATTTGCATTAATTTTACCCTTACATCCTTTTTCTCAATTAGCTTTTTCACCCTTGTAAGAAACACAAAGAAATATATGACTTTAGAACAAAATTGGAAAAGGCAGGAAACTGATCTTAGTTTTATAGAGTGGTAGGAATAAAAAAAAAAAAGTTTTATAGAGTGGTATGCATAACTGGCTCAATTTAAGGTTAGGAAGAAGAAAGATCCTATATTCGTAAATGTTGGGGAAAATGGAAGAGCAAGAAGCAAATTGATGATTGTGTGAATAATTAGAAACAGTTGTTACTTAGACAATAATTAATTCAATTGATTGTAGGTTATGCGTGGCCAAAAGAAAGAATTTTGATTAGTTGAAGTTTATTGATTAGGTCCGAGGTAGTGGGGGTTATATTATAAGGAATTAATTGCACAATAAAAATTACAATTCAATTAAATGTGTTTATAACACCATTTGAGTAATTATACCAACACATAAACTTATATGAGTTGTACCTGATGCAAAAAGATTGTAAAATAATTATACATTTCAAAAATACCCAAATATCTCCATAAATAAAAGTTTTAAATGTACGTATATGAGGACATTTCTGTAAATATATCCAAAAATATATTGCCATCAATTGTACCAAAAGGTTTAAAAAAACTACACTTCATTTCACATTCCTAAAATGTCCCTATCCATACGGTTAAAATTCAAAACCATAACTCATTCTTATATAGTATAAGAAATTTGCTCTCAAAATTAAATGATAAACTTCACTTATTTCTAAATGTGACATGCACTCAAATATATTAAATTTAATACTTAATAATTTGATAAATTAATGAATTCAAGTTTCTGATTTTAGATTTTAATTTTATCAAACACACCCTAAAATAAATTATATTTGTTTCAAATATTTTCAAGTCACATGTCCTTTCGTGATAATAAAATTGAATAATCTTAGTTAGTAAAATTCCCTTATTTTTCGATAGTAGTAGAATGTAATTCCAGAAAGTAGCAAGTCTTCCTATTCGCTTTTCCTTATCGATGAAGTAAAAGGTTAAGGAGAACGCCAGTCCCTCTACTCGTCATATTCCCCAGCTCAAATCTGGGCCAACTCGATCCGCGTCCACCCAGCACCACCAGCAGGGCAGCCGCTCCTCCGGCCCCAAAATCAGTCCTCCTCGCACGCATTAACACACAGCGTTCTCTTTTTCTTTGGAATCCTCCGCCGCACTCCAAATCCAAGCTATTTTTCCTACAGAACTTTTGATTGCAGATCTATATACTTTACTCACTCCTTTTCCTCTGTCTCGCGCCAACTGGTAATATTGCTATCTTTTTTTTTTTTTTTTAATTAATCGATGTTTTTACATCTAGAGACTTGTTAGGGTTTCGAGTTCGGATCATGTTTCTTAGCAGCTTGCTTTTGTTTGGGAGAATTTTGAATTTCGATTTTAATTGTGTTGTCGAACGGTCTCCTCTAATTTGTGATTCACGCTTAATTCTTCTGGGGAGTGGTTACCCTGTCTTTTTTCCTACACGCGGTTCCTGGAGAAAGGAAAAAATCCTGACAGTTTATTTGTTGATTCAGTCCTGAATCTGGTGAATTAAGGTGACAATTATTGTGATATATGACTGAAATCTTTATCACACTATGAAAAATTTTTCAAAAAAAAAGTGAAAATTGTGGAAAGAGTTGAGGATTTGAATATCTAGATTCTGAAAGGCGTTAGATGAACCTTACTTCATCTTGGTGAATGTTTAAATACTTTACAGGTAAGTAGTGTAGTTTTATTTTTTCCTCATTTTTAATGATATCCTTTGCTTTGGGTAGTGCTCAGTAATGTAGGCGCAACTATATGTTCAGATTAAACAGAGAAGAATTTGGAGATTTATGTAACATCAAAATAACTGTTATGTGATAGAACAATTAAACAGTTAGGTTTCTTGACTGCAGACTTCTGTTTGAATTTAAATGCTTTACTGTTTGCTTTTGCCTGTTGATTTGCCTACTTGATGCTGTTTACGTTTTGATTAATAGAGGGATCATGCTAAGTTTGGATGCTGATGTAGTGAAGTAGTATTCAAAGGGTGTTAAATTTAGTGGATCTGTAAAATGAAGAATGATAGTGATTAATGGAACGCCTTGCAGTTTTGTAGTTAATAATGCTAAAAAAAGAAGAAAAATTTTCAACCTCTCCCCCCATGATGTGCTTCTGTTTGGCAGAATTTCTAGAAAAAGAATGAGAAGGTCAAGTTCAAGGTTGAGGGGAAAAGAAGTAGGAAAATTGCAAAATGAGAATCGTTTGTCTCAATGGTGACTAGGTTAGCTTTTGTACAGTAGAACTTGCCCTTTTTTTTTTTTGGGGGGGGGGGGGATAACTCGTATGTACCAATAAATATGCATTTTACACATGGCTGCCCCTCTTGGTTTGTCAATTTAAGTTTCCTTTTTGTAGCCAAAAAGGTATTCCATGATTTTGAAGTAGTTTAAGTGCTGCTTCCCTGTTTAACATATTCTTAATCTTGGAATTTTACAGAAATGTACGATAATCTTGGACAGCCTGGGGTGCCTAGACAGCCACCTAACTCACAACCAAATCCATTTGGGAGTTCCTTCTATGGTGCAGGATCTGATCTTATCAGAGGGGGATTGGGAGCTTATGGGGAGAAAATCTTAGGATCAAGTTCTGAGTATGTTCAAAGCAATGTAAGTCATCATAGTTGCTATGATTATATATTAGGATTCATTTTGGGATAAAAGCTGTACACACTTGTTATCGTCTCTAGTATAACTTGAAAAGTATAAGCCCCCAGTTTATTTTTCCTTTTATCAAGTGATGAGGCATTCAAACCTAGTCCCATCAAAGTCTAGACATTCTGGAAATTGACATACCAATGGCTAAAGTGATTGATCGGGTGAGCAAAATAAGTACCAATTTTATGACTGCTTGTAGAAGGTATACTGATGAACCATTACGCCTTTAGCTAATATGAATCAGTTAATACTAAAGCTGGGATTGGTTATGAGAGTGCACCGTAGCTCTAAAGTAGTGATTGGCATTAATTCATCCTTCAGCTGCTCAAAGTTAAAGCTGATAAAAAAATTGACCCAAGTGAGTGCAAGGTTTTTGGACCTTTGGAAAGAAGTTTAGAGAGGGCAAAATAAAAGGAAATAATAGTTTGTTGGTTCTTCGCTGCTTAGACTGCTTCATTTTATTTTTTGCCGGACAAAGAAAATAGGCAAAATAGTTGTCTTTTCCTGGGTCCCACTTCTTGTTGAGAGTGTTCTTGAACTCCAATTACATTTGTCCACTGATACCGCATTTTTTGACATTAGGCAATGTCATTCTTTAATTCTGTTTCTGGCTTGCGATATAACCTGTATTGAAATTTTAGTTTTTTAAATTGCTGTTTGAGCTTGAGAAAGCTTTAAATGTTTTAAAATGGTCTAATAGTTTTTGTTAGTCCATATCTATATATGTTCACAGCTGGATTGACGTTGCCTTGTGTTTGTTGAGGTATAAAATGTTTTGATCGATAATATTTTTTTTTTTTTAACAACTGGCAGATTAGTAGATATTTTTCTGATCCTCAATACTATTTCCAAGTGAATGACCAATATGTGAGAAACAAATTGAAGGTTGTTCTTTTCCCCTTCCTTCACAGAGTAAGTTCCAGTTTGCTGCCCACTGCTGTGGCTTTTTTTTTTTTTTTTTTTAAATTTGTTTCTTGCTTTCCTCCAGCAAATGAAAAGTCTTCTTACTTTGTTGGATTCTCCTTCAGGGTCACTGGACAAGAATCACGGAGCCAGTAGGTGGTAGGCTCTCTTACAAGCCTCCTATATATGACATTAATGCTCCAGATTTGTACATTCCATTCATGGCATTTGGAACATATGTTATTCTTGCAGGCTTATCATTGGGTCTTAATGGAAAGTAAGCTTCCTATTTTGTATCTCTCTACTGATGATCTATCTTTAGCTAACACAATGGCTGCAAGTAGTTTGGTTAACATTTTTTTACTTCAATTAACCTTTCCTGGGGAAGAGTCCTTGGATTTGGGAACCAAATGACTGCAATCGTAGGAAGTTATTTGATCATGACATTGATTTAATTATTAAAAATTTCAAAGTAATCCAGGAAATATGTTATTTATCTTTATTTGGTGTTTGGTGCTGTATTGAAAAGTAAAGGAACGAAGGATAACAGGTTAAAATGATTTCTTAGCATTATCTGGTGGAGTATTTCACTGCTTTTGGTAAATGAGCTCCACAAATTTTAGATTGGGTTAGGTTTTGGGAAGCATCCTAAGTAGTCTGTCTTTTTTCTGATTCTCATTTTCTCTTCCTTGCTGACTTGACTTTTTTCCAATTTCTTTTTATTTGGTTCTTTTGTTGAGCAAATTGATGTTTCTTTGCAGGTTTAGGCCGGAAGCTCTAAATTGGTTGTTTGCCAAGGGATTGGTAGGATGGTTTTTGCAAGTTGCTCTACTGAAAATGTCATTGTTTTCGCTGAGTGGCGGGGAGGCTCCTTTACTTGACATTGTGGCATATGCCGGATATACATTCACGGGATTGTCTCTGGCCGTTGTGGGAAAACTTATTTGGAGCTATTCGTACTACGCTCTGATACCCTGGATATCTCTATGCATGGGAATTTTCTTGGTGAAGACAATGAAGAGAGTTCTTTTCGCAGAGGTGAGGAGTTATGATTCAAGCCGGCATCATTACCTCCTCCTCTTCATTGCCATGGCTCAGTTTCCCCTTCTCATTTGGCTTGGAAACATCAGTCTAAATTGGCTTTTTTAAGCTGTATCAAGTTGTGCTGTAGTTCGGGACAGCTCATTAGTAATGACAGTATTCCAAGTTTTGTAGTCGTATTTTAGTTGTTTAATCTCTTTGGGTGCCTTGCCAGTATTACCGTATTGAATTGTTTCTTTATGATCCATTACGTACTACTAGGAATATGCATGTCATATGCAGATGCCCGCAGGATTTTGACACACTAGCACGTTTTAGTTGGGGAGAAAGTGAAAATAGAATTTTTTGTGTTATATATGCGGATCTGTGAATCGATTGTTAAATTTTTGGATTATATATCTAAACGACGGTCAAATTCATTTGCTCAAGATAAAGAAACGCTGCCGAAATAAGAGAAAAATTGTTCTTCTATTCTCTTAAATTTTCCCCTGTAAGATATTTGATAGCCCAAAAATTCCAATTCTTGCATATCGTCTGATTTGGATAAGCAAAATGAATATTTCAATCAGTCTATATTTAAATGAGTTCAGCTCTCAAAAATATAAGTACAAAATCATGCATTATGACAATACTTTAAATTCGTTTAAACAATCAAACAAATTTGAATACTATAACGTCTATAATCAATAGCACTCTCATCTATGGACACCATCAATAGGTGGACTGATGGACTGTTTGTAACAGTAGAATAAAAAATTTTCATTTCATAATTGAAGCATGCACATACATACACGAATACTTGGTTGCAATTCAGATTAGTATCAATCAGACCACACGCACACGCATATATCAATGACTGACTGGAGCTTCATTCAATTTTCACAGCAGATTGATTGAATACAGTTTAATGTTAATACAATAGCCCAATGGGTTTAAGGACCTTTAAATTTTGTTTGTAATTCTGGATATCCATTCTAACTGTTATAAAGCACTAAGAGGGTCAAGTGCGGTCTAGTGCGGTCCCTTGTGGTATCGCATCCATTTTAAGGTTTGTGAGTAATCATGTTTGAGTCTAGTGCGGTCCCTTGTGGAGGAAAAATTTTCAATATTGTTTTTTCCATTCTCATATGTTTCGAATTCGAGATCACATGATTAAGGGATGTGAATCCCTTCCACTTGCACCAACATCCATTGGCTAGTATTGGCCTATAAAACAATCGAGGCAATTCAATTTTTATCTCCAGCATATATGCAATCTTATAATAGTCATGGAATCAATGCGAAAATTTTGAATTTGCAGTAGCCAAATTATAAAGGTTCTCACTCCGTTATAAAGGAGTAAAAAGTGAAAGTTTCGAGTCATTTGGATAATCCACTTTCAAGTCATGAAATGTAAAGATAATCCACTTAAGTGTATCTCTATTCTCATGAGTCTACTGCTTAAGTTTCATTTATATTGTTCCATCATTATTACCAATTTTCATTGAATAATAACAACTAATACCTTGCTATTGGTGATCAAGTAACAATAAGTGATAAGTACGCATAAATGAACAAGTTAAGACAAGATATAACAAGTGCAAATCATATTCGTTTCATATCAAGTAGCCATAAGTTTCATCTACTCCCTAAATTTAGAAATTTAGCTACTCATATGATATGTGACAAGAAGGTACATAGCTTCATTGCATGAATACATATTGAATCACAAGTAAAAAAATAGATAAAGAAAGCTTAGCCAAAATGATGAACAAACTCCCAATGATCTTCTATTTCTTCAACAAAATGAGTTGTACAATAAAATTTCCAATTGTTCTCACAATTCTCTTGTTAGATAGAACAAAAAAAGACTCTCTCCAAACTCTCTCTAACTAAAATCTGATAATCACCACCCTAATGACTAAAAATCTCCCTTCTCGAATGATTCTTACACCAATAATGTTAAGAGAGTCAAAAAATTATTAATGACAAGACATAAAGTTCCTTTTCTTTTTCCAAATGACTCTTGAGCATGTGCAGCCGAAATTCTTGTCTGAAACTGAGCTGGAAAGTAGTGTGAAAACATAACAAGTGGCAGAGCAAATTATAGAATTTCTGAGCAGAATACATGACCTCAGCTCACGTATTCAAGGGTCGCGTATTGTCCTTGTTTACATTCGCTTGCTTCTTCCTTGCTCCAGTTCATCTCGAATGCCTCGTGCAAGACGTTCATGTTATTTTTCATGCATTCCACCATTGATCCTTGCAATTGATGCTCTTCTACTGTCCACATTTGCTGTTGAATCAAGCGCTAAGGACTTCGAATGGGATCCATCTTGAACCAACGTTGAGAGTTCACCTCAATTCCTACAAATATATCCAACTTTTGCAAACTCAAATAAAATTCACAAAATTTATAAGCTTAAGGAGAAAGTTACATCTTAAATCATCCTAATTTGTACCAAAAATACACACAAAATGCTACTAATAACTATGTATGACATGCACTTATCAAATTTTCCCACACTTAAATTATTACTTATCCTCAAGTAATAAGAAACTTTTACTCAACAATGGTTTAAGAAGTGAAACAAATCAAGTGAATCCGAAATTCAAGTTTTACTCAATTTAGCAAACTTTCATTATGCAACCATTCATATCGCCTATAATACTCATCATATCATGTAAAAGAGAGACAATTATACCTGAAATTCAACCAAACAAATTCAAACTCTCTATCTCACCCAATTTCACAAATAAGTAACCCTATATAGTCACCTTAGAGTTTCTTCCTTCAAATTGAAGTTAAACCTTTACGAACCTCTAGACGGGAGTGTTCACTTTCTTTTTCCCTTTATTTACTCTTAATTTGTGAAAATGTCTTTTGACGCGAAAATCGATATTTTTAGATGAAGATTTCCGTTTACTCGAAACTTTCACTTATTACTCCTTTATAACAGTGAGAGGTAACACCGAAAATGTAATCAATAGCCAAATTTTGAATTAGCAGTAGCCAAATATCACATTCATAATCAATTTAAATAAACCTTATCTGTTGAATAGGTGCTATACAAGAAGTGTACTTGGAACAACCTTGAAGAAATTTAGAATAGTAAACGACCATTTATTGGCCATCTCAGAGTGTTTGGCTGGACCATTTATTCTCATATTCGTAATCCGTTGAGAAAGAAACTTCATGAACAAGGATGTAATGAATGTGATATTATACATCCGCATGATAAGGTACGTATAATTTATGCTTACTAACATGTGCCCAAGATATTTATTAGAAATTTCTCTCTTAATTCTCTCTTAATCGTGTAAAGAATAAGTTGAGTCGATAGGGTTGATGATCGATTTAAATAAACCTTAAATTCGTCTCACAAGTTTATTTGATTCTATTTTTATGCCTTCAAATTTAATTATACACATAATAACTCCCACTAAAAGGTCAAGTACTAAATTGCAATTAAACTTTTGGGGCCAATACTGTATTCTATCATCCTTACGAAAAAAATTCACCAATAACCAAGATGCATTAATAATTTTGAAATGGCCATTAGCAGCAAATCATCTCCTATAAGACACAAAACAAGACGAGTCACAAATTTCTGTTTAGCAGATTAATCAAGAACGAGTATGCGTATATGCACAAATCCAACTTTATAACTAACCATAGCAGATGATGGCCTCAGTATTTACTAGAGGATTATTTATTCCATGTTGCAAAATGACCAAAAGCAAAAGTTCAACACGGGGTTTGGTTGTTTGAATTCCCCACCCCCTCCCCCAAAACACATGCATATAAATATATATATATATGAATAAAAAAGTCTCAATTGGGTCTTTTTAATTGAGAGATGATGTCCAACAATTACATATGCTGGGAGAATTTCTCGAAATAATGTTAAAACAAAAAATCATCACAAACGTGGTGTTAGTTGAGGGGTGTTTCTGGTTGAAGGGTCGCCGCAAATAGGAAGTGA
Organism: Coffea eugenioides; assembly: GCF_003713205.1. Classification (NCBI taxonomy): domain Eukaryota; kingdom Viridiplantae; phylum Streptophyta; class Magnoliopsida; order Gentianales; family Rubiaceae; genus Coffea; species Coffea eugenioides. The sequence goes on along the minus strand of NC_040042.1, from coordinate 40,932,242 downwards.
GGCTTCATAAAAAAAATTGTTTTAATTTTCACTTTTTTTTTGCCAACGAAGTTAATGGAGCGGTTTTTTTTTTTTGGGCAAAAGCTTCGGCCTCTCATGAAATGACGGGCGAAGAATATTATATTAAAAAGGAATCGCCGCAAAGCTCATGTGCGGCGATTCCTTTGTTTATTTTTTCCCGCAAAATCCTAACCCTCACTCTAAAATCCTAATTCCTAAAATCTAACACTAAAACCCTAATATGTAAACCCAAACCATGGAAGCCTAAAATTTAATTTACCCACATTATTCTCAGAATAATGTTAAAATCAATTATCCAATTTGCGGTAAAAATTGGGCGAATTTCTCGAAATAATGTTAAAACAAAAAATTATTACAAAAGTAGTGTTTTGTAGGGAGTTTGTCTATCATAAGGGTCCCCACAAGTTACAATATCGACTTGGCCGATTTATTTTTTCATTTTTTTTCCACAGCTTAAGAATTTTTGAAGTTAAGATTTTCGGTTGCATTTTTTTTATTTTAGCCAAAAATGAACCGTTGATTAACATATGATCAAGGGTTGTGATTTGAAGGAGCAAGAAAAAAATGTTTTTTAAATCTTAGATTAACATATGCTGCGTCCACATTGTATGAAATGATGGGGTTGTTTTACCCCTTCGAACCTTAGATAACTAGTTTATAACCAATAAATTCATTATAGTAATTTCAATCTTAATAATTTATCATCCAACATCGTTTTATACTTTTTTTTTATATGGCCCTTTGGCAAATACTCTAGAACAAAAAAGGATAAATTACCAATAATTGCCATGTGTCTCTTTTTTCCATCTAATCCTTTTAAAGTTTTAAAATATCAGCATAATTTTTTTGTAGTTATGTGTAAAATGAAAAATTTAACGAAAAGCAAACCGCATAACATCATTGATTGAAATATTAATATTATACTTACTTTAGGGGTCTAACCACTTTGCATGAATCATAAAAGGATTATTTAAGTATATGCAAAACCCTAGGGAGGGATTAAGTAAATAAAATGAATATTATAATTTCGTATGAGTATACTTAGAGTTCGTCTAGATCAATCTGTTCTAGTCGGATGTACTTTTTATCCTTTTTTTACTTTATATAAAATCATTTACTTTACTATTTGATTAAAGTCGTTTACACTCTGTTATCTATGGACACCATGAGTTGCAATAGCTGAATTGTTCTATAATCAATCAGATGGACTGTTTTGTAATTTTATTTGGCTTCTTAAAGGAGAATTTTGTCCTTGCGCTAATTTTCCTTCCACCACGCAGAACTGCCTGTAACCGCCGCTAGTGAGAAGCAGCGGCAAACTCCAAATCAAGCTGCAGCAAACCCTTATTCTCTTCTCAAATACTCACACTTAACTCGAGATCTTTGTCATATTTGCTAGGTTGTGTTGGACTCAGTGGCACTAGGGTTACTCCACCAAGCTTTCTGGTATGCATTGAAATACAAAGTTCTTTTCCTTGTTCAAAGACATTTGCAAATGCCAAATTGAAATCACTTGATTTATTTTAAGATATCTCTTATAATGCTTACGACAGTTTACTCCTATCTAATTATTGTAATTTTTCTGTTTACTCCTATTAAAACCGCTTGTCTATATCTCAGGAAAGAGTTTAATAGAAGCTGTCTTTTGAGTGTGTATTGGATTTGATCTTTATGCTGATGGGTCGAATTATATCTAGCTAAGTATACGCCTCCACTCTTATTACGAAGCTTAATAACTTTATCAGTCTTTCCATTAGCATTTAGTGCCTTTGTAAGACCCTTTGGGCATAATTCTGCTTCTTGGATTATGAACTTTTGTTAGTAGACTCGATCACATTGCTTTAATCATGACGCTCCAGAATTTGCTTTCAGTTTCACTAGTCAGAAAGTGGAAGGGGAAATATTAATTTCTTTAATCTTCACTTAATGGCACTTTGCTGATGGCTAAATTCACCGCCATCCGAAAGTGTTTTTAGGGTCAAGTTTAGGTATGAGCTGAAGACATGTCACGGATAGAATTGTAAATACGGATTTACATATAATCTAGCTTTGCTGGAAGTTGGAACAAACAGTTTCGGGGGTACTTCATGAGGTTTTTGTGATGCACAAAAGAAACGAATGAATTTAAAGCATTTTAGTGTATGATGAGTGGGAAACTATTTTTGTGGCTCATTTTAAAACCATTTAGAGTATGACAAGTTAAAACCTGTTTGTGGCTCATTCTTTAAATGATTACAGATCCATCTTTTTCTTGTTGGTAAAAGGTAATTTTAATGCAAGAAGAATTGTCTCATATTTTTCTTGTTGGTAAAAGGTAAGTTTGATGGATATGGTTATGATTGTTTTTAATGATATGAGTAAGGTAACCATCTGGCTCAAAATTGGTGGCTATCCCTGTTAAATGACCACACGCTTTTCTTGATTTGTTTTTTTCTGCAGTATGATCCATGCTTAACTCTTAAATGCTTCTGTTAGAGAGTTAACAGCTTTAATGGATCTTACTCAAGAGGTTGCTTTGCTGCTTCATTTCTTTTACCAGTTTTACTACTTATTTGCTTGGTTACCTTAGCAAGTCCGTTCTGGTTTTAAAGATGATGACAATTGAAAAGTTATCAATCAAGAAATTGACGGTATTTCTCTATATTGTTTGCATGGAGCTTTCCTTTAGTAATATTGTTTGTGAAAGCATCGAATTTTTGTTTATTCATATCTTTTTTATGTGATAATTTATTTAGCAGGTTTTACCATTTTGCTTCATTAATGTAAAATTTTGCTTTTGTTTTTCTGTTTCTTGAATTCAGTGCAAAGCTTATGTATATAAAATTTACAGTTGGTTTTTTTAGCTAGGTAAGTTAAGTATTGACTGTTTGTAATTTTACTATTCATTTTTGTTTGTTTGTTCTTGCTGCTTTGATTGTAATTGTGATTCACATTTGGCATCAGTTGAAGATACTGCTTAACATAATGCATCAAGTGTTTCTTTTTTGCCAAATAAGAAAAGATCCAGATAAGTTTTTGTTTCTTATCTTTTTAAAATGTTGGAAGAACTTTTGATAATTACTGAATTTATAGATTGATGATAATAGTTTACAACTAGCAAGTAAAAGTACATACATACGAAATACCAATGCTTCCATTAAAGTAAATGAGTGGGTAATGGTCTCATTAAAGAAATGCTAACAATTAATAATACTTGAGACCTGGGCAGCCTCACGCATCCCATTCAAGTGGTATACCCGTAAAACTTCACCAGTCTCCATTTCCCTGAGTTCTACTACAGTTTAATTGTTCACAAGTTTCTAACTCTTTCTACAATCTAACATTACTTTTAGCAGGTGATCAGAACGTCTCCGCTGGTACATTTATATATTTAAATTTTTCCTGAGAGGGTACTGTAGGAACATCCTTTTTGTTTGTAATGGCTACTAAATGTTTGACAGAATGCCCAATTGAAGTATTGCTTCAACTGCATTCTTTCAGTATATTGCTAACCTGGGTTTTGTTGCAAGAATGATTTACATTGTTAGAACTAGTTCATCAGTAAGCTTACCCAAGAGAATATTAATGGTTCTTTGTTAAGAATGTAGAATTAGTTAACTAAATCTGTTAATCCATACCGCTATTAGCGTTCTTCAATTTCATTGGTATGACTGAAAGTTGATGTTTATGGCTTTTTCAAGTTAAAACTTCGAGGCCAGGCAGATTTTCATCGCTTCAAAATGAGTTGTCTATCAAGCCTACAGCATTTTTGCCTTTTTCTGCTCATTCTTGCTGTCCCAGCATTCAGTCAGAGCAGTGTGTAAGTCATTTCATGCTTTGTTTTGAGATTGAAAAAGATATTCAGTGCAAATAAGAGCTCATGTTTTTAGTCTTCCTTTGTGCTTGGATCACATGCTGTTGGAGTGAGATAGCTGGATAGGCCTTCACTAAGTGGAGATTATTTGGTTTAAATTACAAGGATGTAGGCATCTGTTGATTTACTGTTCCTTTTTGTTGACAAATTTTGCAACGTTAGCTTCTGCTGTGCCGATGTGTCACTAGCAAATTGGACGTTACTTGACTGCTTTTGAATTGATGATGTAGGGCCAACACAAAGGTGTTGCATGTTGGCAAGGAGCTACTGAAGGAAACTCTACCACTACAAAGTGGCTCCTGCTTATATCAACTGCAAGGGCTAAAATCAAATATGTGGTATGAAGTGAAGATATCATATCCCGCTTCTGTATGTAAATTTGTATTTTAATTTTGCAATGGTGAGTTTGGACTTTCTGGGTCAAAACTTGTCCAACTGCCAGTGAATGAATTGCAGATACCGGCTAGTTTCTCTATACAACTTAAAAACGCAAGTTCTGATCCGGAGCTGAACTTTGGAAGGAAATTGCTGAATACAGAGAAGTTAATTTTCAAAACTGACAAGCTGGAATCGCTGGATGACCAGGTCCTTATTATGTCTCTCGAACAACCAAATTTTTTAGTGCTTTTCTTAAGGTCAAGATTCTAAATCTTCAGGTTCTGTTCAGGGTGGATTATATGTTTTAGTGAGTGTGATGCCTGAGGGAGTTGTTGCCATACCAGGAGCAAAAGAGAGAAAGTACATCATATTTAATATAGGTACTCGAGAGTTTGGATTCCTTCCTATGTGGTCTTGTGTATATGAATAAATCTGATGCTGTGCATGTCACAATTTCTCTACCATCTTCTGTTTGGCTGTTTAAGTGTTCTAATTTCTGATCTAGGTGAAGCTTTATGCATTTCAAAGCTTTTATAGATGTAAAACATCTCTATTTTTTATTGTTTTTCCCTGCTGAGCAGTCTCTTTTCCCAAAAAAGAGAAAAAATTAATCAATTTTAGAGGTTCAGTGTGAAGTGCAGTTGAAGCAACTACCAAACTGGTGATTTTCGTAGGCAAAAATGTGAGCAAGGAAACATTTGACTACAGAGCAACTTGAGACACCTGCAGCAATTCCTATCATTTTGTGACTCAGCAATACTAGATGAAACTTTGATTTCAGTAGGGTCTTAAAACCTTAAGTCTCATTTCTACTCTGATGCCCGCCCCCATTTCCTCTTGTTCAATGTTATAACCTCGCTTTTGTACTACGCTAAAGCTGTAATTCCTTCGTGCTGTGATCCTTTATCCTAATCTTTTATCTTACATAACATGTATGGACAGCATTTGATTATATTCACTGAATTCAATTTTAATTGTCCACAAACCTTTCTTCTGAGACGTTCTTTTAGCCTTTGTAATCCTTAAAACTTGGGCAGTTTATTTTTGGACTTGTTAATATTTTTTAAAAATTTTTTAATTTTCCTTTTGGCTTTTCTGCTTTTCTGCTGCTTTGCTGTTCATCTTCCATTTGGCTCCTCATATGCATCTATTTCTTGTATCTTTTACTTATCAGTTATAACTGCATCTCAGAGTCCATCGTGCATTGCAAAATTCTGATCCTTTTGATTGTTTACATGGCAGTTTGTGATGAACTATTTTTGGGCATTCCTCACAAGGCCTGGTATGTGGCGATATTGGTATTGCTTTGCTTGGTTATTGCATTCCTGATCCCATCTTTTCTCCCACCATACCTTCTATTGAAGAATCAAGAGTCACGTGGAGCTAAAGATTCATAGCTGCATTTTCTGCCACAAAATGGGAACAATGATGTTATGAGTTCAGACTTGAAATGTTGCAGCTTATTGCTGGAGGATTTTCTAAATGAGATTAACGTGTGCCTCTGAACAAGATGGTCCTTATCTTTCGAGGAAAATGTGATTGATATGCATATGAATGTCTACTTTGTGTTTGTTCTGAACAAAGTTTGTAATCTTACAATAAGCAGTGGGGTGTCAAGCTGGAGGATACATTTTTGATTAAGTTGATAGGCGCAGATTGCAGAATAGGTTCGTGTGAGTTTTGGGATAGGAAATGATCTCCTTTTGCAGTCCCTTGTCTTTAATCTCATAAGATGACTAAATCTTGGGCAATAACTGGGAACTGCTTTATCTTATGGTTCGACTTTAAACCAGCAATGACTGTTACTGCATCCATCAAACGTTCTGCTTCTTTACCTGTTAAGCACTTTAACTATTTAACATCCAACTGTAGTTATGCGAATCTACCTCAACACAACATGGATCACACCACCATAATAGCACAAAGTTTTAGGGGATAATTTCATAAACTTCCCTTGAGATATCTGACAATTTCGTTAAATTCCTTTGAGATTTTAAAAATTACACATACTTCTTTTGATTTGACATTTTTTATGGTCAAATTGTAGACTTGGTAAAAAATTTAAATGAATACCTCAAAATAGTCTTATCTTATAAAGTTCAATTACTTTCTAAAGCAATAATAACACATTTCACACAAATATAAGAAAAAATTGTCAAGTTGTCAATACCAAATTTATTGTTTGATAAGCAATTGTCTATCAATTATGACAAAATAAACTTTGTGGATTTTTTAATTGATGAAATTATCATAGTTTAATAGTAATTTTGGGCCCTTTTTTTTTAGTTAGCGCTGCTTTTGATATAAAACAAAAAAGATTGACAAATAAAAAATTGGATCACATTAAAAGATCTCAAAAAAAAAAGTCATTCATTTAACAATTATGGTTAACGTTTATAATCCTATAATTTTACTGGCAAAAAAAATATTCAAAAAGGAGGAATAAAAAGAGAAAATGAAAAGAAAAATAATTATAAATCTCACTCTTCATATATGCAAATTCAACAAGGGAGTTTTATTAAAATATTAAGGCTAATATTATCATTTTAAGTGGATAAGGGAGGCAAATATAATTTTAAAATCACGAGGGAACTCGGTGAAATTTTTAAAAACCTTAGGGAAGGTTTCTGAAATTATCCCAAGTTTCAGATACCCTGACTCGCCACACCGCCCAAGGCGATGATCATCCTTGGAATTTGCCATGTGTCAGCTGGTCCCAAATCATCATGGGTTTATATAGTAGTGCCACTGGAAACTCCATCCTGCGTGTGTGATACACCCGAGGAAAGAGAGCTCCTGATTTCCTTTCAGGCATAGCTTCCTCCAAAGGCAACAACAATCAATCATGTCTGATCAGCAAAAGCCCACAGATCAGCAAGATCCCACATCCCAGAGGCTCCCTGAACCAACTCAAACATCAAAGCAAGTCGTTAGGCTGATAACAGCAACAACTATAGGTGCTGCGTTGCTTGGATTATCTGCATTGATCTTAACCGGGACGGTGCTGGCCCTGATCCTGGCCACCCCAGTTCTGGTTATTTTTAGCCCAATTCTTGTCCCAGCTGCTGCATTGCTTTTCTTATTCACTGTGGGATTCTTGTTTTCTGGTGGCTGTTGTGTGGCTGCAATAGCTGCTCTGACATGGATATACAAGTATGTGGCTAGAAATAATTCTCCTCGCTCGGACCAGCTTCAGCTTGATCATGGCAGGATGAAGATTGCAAGCCCAGCTACCGACAATGCTGAAGGCTGAAAACTATAGCCAAGAAGTGTCATAAATAGATCAATGTGGAGGTTCTAGTTATGCAATGCATGTGTTGGTTGGTCAGATTTTGCCTGTATCGTATGACGGTGCAGGTTTTGCTTCCAAAATCTTCCATCCATCCCAAATAAGCAGAGTGTGGGTTGTTGCTAGTCATTCAATCTTGCATTTTTATGGTATTATGTTGTGTTCTGATCTATCTTAACTTTGAAATTAGGCCATGCCCAGGGGCCATGTGGTTTGTGATTGTGTGACCCGTGGTGTTTTCGTCCATCACGGCATAATAATTCTGCTGGAATTGGTGATCCAGGAGCAACCCCTTGTGTTGATTCTACTGATGCTATTTAAACACAACACTGATGCAAAGTTTTGAAACTCAAACCGTTAATGGAATCGTTAATGGAATCGATGAGGTGTTTGGATAACTGTTCAATCGATTGGACTAGTTCAACTTCGATTCAATTAATTTTTTAAAAATAAATTATATATATATATATGCATAGAATTTCAAATAAATAAATTTCATCTTAATTATATTTATCAAAAAAATCTTAAATCCTACCTAAAAGCACCACAATATTTTGAAATAAAACAAAATTCATGTTGTTGGGAATTAAACATTGTGAGATTAAGCTTTAATCATGTCTTTGGGAATTAAAAATTGCAACTTTATTAAATGAAAAAAAAAATGAAACATAGAGCCTAGAGGAAGTCAAGAAACTAGAAAATAGAGAAATGAATACTTGATACGAGACAAAAGGTAAAAAGAATGTGAGTGATTGAGGCACTTTGTAATTAGTCTATAGGATTAAAGAAAATTTTTTTCTTTGTTTTTCAGTTTAACAGAAAAAAATAAACTGTTACTAGTTCAATGGTTCATTTCGATTCGCACGGTTCTCACCGGATCTTAAATCCAATTAACCCAAAATATGAATCAAACCGCAGACATGATTAATATGCAGTCAAATCAGTCCAACCCGGGTTTCAAAACAATGCATGGAGGGTATCCTATTGATGTCTACAAAGAAAATTGTAGTTTTGATACCAAATGTTTGAGGTACAGTTGATTTTAGTCCTTATAATTTGAACAAAAGCAAATCTAGTTCTAAATGTTTCAATTTTTAAGCATATTTAGTCTAATTAATTGATTTTAGCCATTGGTACTTGCTACTGATCGAATTCCAATAATAATTTGTCAAAACCAGTCAATTGGATTAAATGTGTTTTGAAATTGAAATACTGAAAACTTATATTTGCTTTTGTCCAAACTTTAAAAATAGGGAAAATCGTTCTAAACGTTTCTCACATTTTACAAGATGACTTTTTTCATCCATCACTTTTAAAAGTATAATTTTACGTCCCTTACAAATTCACATTGACCAAATTTGGTCTCTACCTAGGTTTCTGACTAGTTTTTTGCTGGAATTCACCACGTGACTTGCATGTGGGGCAAAATTGTCAAATCAAATTTTTACGTAATTTGATTCATAGTCCCTCATATTTCACAAAATGAATTTTTTCGTCCCTAACATTTTACAAAATGAATTGTTTCGTTCCTCACATTTCAAAAAATGAATTTTCCATCCCTCACATTTTTCAAAATGAATTTTTTCATCCCTCATTGATCATGTGTATGAATAGCTTTTTTTCTATAAACCCCCGTATATGTCGATTTGATTTTACCTGAACAATATGAATAACATGTAATTTATCTCTATTGGATTTCATCTAAACATGCTAATCATAGTTATACACATGCTATTCAATAGATATATATATGGGTTTAAAACTAATAATTTTGTTTGAAACCGATATCTATATTTATATGATTTCATCATTTGAACCTATTTAATATTTGTGATATTTCTCTTTTGGTAATAATTTATTTATTGAATTGTATAATAAGGTCATCTAATTAATGGGTCCTAACTCGAATTCTATAATTGTACTAACAAATTTCAGTTTAAATATGAAATTTCTACTCGACACTTTTAAGACCAACAGTTGAATTACTTGTCTTATGATTGTCTTAAAATTTGAAAATGCCAATCACTTATTTCTTTTTGTTCATACTTTTCTTTTGTTTATTTTTTCTGTCCAAATTTAATTCGATATAAACACTCGATAATATTTAGGATTAAATGTCTTCTTTATTTCAAATTTCGAGTAAAAGAAAATGAATATAAGTGAAAAACTAATAATTTTTTGGGATAATTTCAGAAACCTCCCCTGAGGTTTCTGACATTTACACTTACCTCCCTGTGGTTTGAACAATTACACTGACCTCCCCTGAGGTTACTAATCCTTTACAAATTCAGTCCAAATGATTAAAATATTATTTTAGAGAGTGAAATTAGAATTTTGTACCTAATTTGTCCTTTGTGCCACATGTCCAATGAATGGCAAAGTATTACAAATTAATTAACAATTAATAAACTTTAACGAGCGTAGTTTATAGGCAAATACGTATTGCCTATTTAAAGTACCAGCTCTTTATATGTATTTTACTTTCAAACATTTACTTTATCACAAATATTTATTCTCAAATACAGATTTGTATTTACTCTCAAATATTTAATTTTTGTTAAACACAAAACCTACCAGTTTTTCTTCCGTAGAAATATTAATATAATACTTTTTCAATTTTAGTTATAAATATTTATGTATTTAACATAAATTAAATGATTCAGGATAAAATATCTATAAAGAGCCAATACTTTACTCATGTAATGGATGAAAGTCATAAAAAATTAATAGTTTATGAGGCCATTTATTTTTTAAAAAATATTTAATTTATATTAAATAGATAACCTACTGATTTTTTTTGCAAGAATATTACTTTAACACTTTAACACTTTTTAATTTTTAATTACAAATGTTAATATATTTATCATAAATTAAATATTTGAAAATAAAATATCTGTAAAGAGCCGATACTTTAAATAGAATATACGTATTTGCCTATAAACTACACTATTTAAAGTAAGGAATATAGTTTATTGATTTAAGTTAAGGAGTGTAGTTTATTGATTTAAGTAAGGAGTGTAGTTTATAGGCAAATACGCATAACTTATTTAAAGTACCGGCTCTTTATAGGTATTTTATTTTTAAATATTTAATTTACAATAAATATATCAATATTTGTAATTAAAAATTAAAAGGTGTTACAATAATATTCTTGTAAAAAGAAAATCGATAGGTTATCTATTTAATATAAATTAAAATTTTTTTTTTTAAAAAAAGAAATGGCCTATAAAATGTTAATTTTTTATGGCTTTCATCCATTACATGAGTAAAGTATTAGCTCTTTATGAGTATTTTATTCTGAATCATTTAATTTATATTAAATACATAAATATTTGTAACTGAAATTGAAAAAATGTTATATTAATATTTCTACGGAAGAAAAACTGGTAGGTTTTGTATTTAACAAAAATTAAATATTTGAGAGTAAATACAAATCTGTATTTGAGAATAAATATTTGTGATAAAGTAAATGTTTGAAAGTAAAATACATGTAAAGAGCTGGTACTTTAAATAGGCAATACGTATTTGCCTATAAACTACGCTCGTTAAAGTTTATTAATTGTTAATTAATTTGTAATACTTTGCCATTCATTGGACATGTGGCACAAAGGACAAATCAGGTACAAAATTCTAATTTCACTCTCTAAAATAATATTTTAATCATTTGGACTGAATTTGTAAAGGATTAGTAACCTCAGGGGAGGTCAGTGTAATTGTTCAAACCACAGGGGAGGTAAGTGTAAATGTCAGAAACCTCAGGGGAGGTTTCTGAAATTATCCCTAATTTTTTTAAACACATATATATATTTATTTGATTTCACTTAAGCAGTACGAATAGTATGTAATATATCTCTATTTGATTTCACATGCTATTCGTACTATTTAGGTGAAATCAAATAAATATATACATAGATTTAAAAAAAATTATTCACACACATGATCAATAAAAGATGAAAAAATTCATTTTTAAAAAATGTGAAGGATGAAAAAAGTTCATTTTGTGAAATGTAAGGGACGAAAAAATGTATTTTATGAAATGTGAGGGATTATAAATCGAATTATATAAAATTTGATTTGACAATTTTGCCCTTAAAATATGATCACGTGCAAGGCACGTAGTGAATTCCGACAAAAAATTAGTCAGAAACCTAAGTAGGGACCAAATTTGACCAATGTGAATATGTAAGGGACGTAAAATTACATTTTTAAACGTGAGGGACGAAAAAAGTTATTTTACAAAATGTGAGGGATGTTTTGAACGATTTTCCCTTAAAAATAATACCCTCAATATTTGATACCAAAATGCAATTTTCTCAATGTCTAAATCCTCAACGGGAAAATGAATACAGCGTCTTCTCAAGTGTTGAAGTTTTGCCAAATTGATATCTAGTCTTATTCCTATGCTTTTGAGGAGTGTATGAGTGCCAAAAAAAAAAAAAAAAACTAATAGATATACACTACTGTCTTCTCAACTCTCAAGTGTTGAAGCTTTGCCACATTAATCTTTAGTCTTATTATATTTTTTGCACCATTAAAATCTTTACATTAGAAGAAACAAATGACACCAAAATGATAAGATATGGCAGCCCAAAAAGTCACACCATTTTTTTGTCAAGGAAATCAAGAGAGAACATGGATTTATTCGAATAGAAGATTATTTAGAAAAAAAAAATAGAATTATACTGTAAGACTTTTTTTGTTTAATGTATTTGAAATTAAAAAAAAAGATTGAAAATATAAAGAAATAATTATAAAATATATTCAATGATGAAACGAAAAGCTATTTTGGACAAACTGACCAATTTAAAGAAACTAATTATTATTTGAATTCATTTTATCATTAGTATGGCCTTAAGAAAATCAATTCATTAGAAAAAGGGGAAAAAAAGAAACAAATGAAATTAGAGCAAATAAAATGCGTTGGGAGTTGAGACCCGCAAACTGCCAAAGTCAATAATGAACCGAGACGCTCCCCGGCTCCTTCCCTAATAAAAACAAAATCTAAAACTCAAAGCTGAAAACAAGAAAAACAAAAAGAAATTAGAAAAAAAAAGGGGATAGTCATTAGCCACGTGCTATCAACGTAGATATGACCGTTGGAGATCTCTCCAGATTCAAAAATAAAATTCATCCACAATTGATTTCTCCTGAATTCGTCCGCCTCCGCCCCTTTCTTTCTCTCTCTTTTCTTTCCAATCTCTGCAATTTTTTCCATTCTTTTCGCTTCCTCTCTCTCATATGGCGATCGCCACTGAGGCTCAGCAAGAGCACAAGGTAAAAATTTTTTCTTTTTGTCTAAAAAGAATTGAGAATCAGTAAACAGCAAATTTTTTTTTTGGTTCCTTCTTGGAAATCTGAATCCGCATTTGGGAATTTTTGCACGAGATTTGTGAATGTGTTATTTTTTGCTTTTATAAGGGCTCATGAAGTTAGGGATTTGGTTGTAGGATATTCTTGGACTAATTTGGTGCTTTGGTTATGGTATGAACAAAGGTTTATTGATTGTATCGCCTAAACCTAGGTTTAGTTCAAACAGCTTCGGAAGCAAATTTCTCTCTCTCTCTTTTTATTTTTTCCATTTTTCGTAAACATTTTTGTAGTTCCAGTCTCCTATTATTTTCATGTGGATTTCTAGGTGTTCTTTAATTCCTGTTCGTGTATGTATTTGATGAAAATGCAAGGTCCGTCGAATAAAAAAAATGGATCTTGATTTCTCTTTTTTTTTTTGGGGAATTTAAACTACTGTAGCTCTGTGGAAATTAGGGTTCATTGGCGATCGACTTGAAATTAGAACATTACGATGACGTTCAAGGCAAAGAGAATGTGTTTACCAAATTGGATTCTTTTGGGGGTTTCAATGTCCTTTTCGCTGGTTAGTTTTTGAAGTTTTTTGTTTTTTGTTTTTTTTTTGGTAGGGTTCTTCAGAGGGATCGACAGCAGTGGAGAAAAAGAGGTGGACTTTGAATGACTTCGACATTGGGAAGCCTCTAGGCAGAGGAAAGTTTGGTCATGTATATCTTGCTAGGGAAAAGAGGGTGAGTTGCTGATGCTTTCGGTTTTATTTAAACATGGGTAACTTACTGATCTTTATTAGAGAACGCATAAAGTTGCATTTCAGATGCTTTAACCTTTAATAAGTTGTTACATGTCTGAGTCAGTATCGGATTAGCTGTGCTTCTGTTTTTGCACCATAATTATGTTTTGTCCTGCTGTCATTCGTATATTTTATTGATGACAAGGGGAAAAGAGGAAAACAAATGGCTTCTGGGTGTGTTCGTTTGAGTATCTAGAATCCATTACAGTTTAATATCATAACCCTCTTTTTCTTTTTCTTTTTTCCTGGAATTCAAACAGAGCAATCATATTGTGGCACTGAAGGTACTATTCAAAAGCCAGCTGAAACAATCTCAAGTTGAACACCAGCTCCGCCGTGAAGTTGAAATACAGAGTCACCTTCGGCATCCCAATATTCTAAGACTATATGGCTACTTCTATGATCAGGTACAATTCACTCTTGAGAACATTTTGTTTCAGGTGGAAATTGAACAGAAGGTTAATTTGTTTAAGAACTATTGCAGAAACGAGTTTATTTGATTCTGGAGTATGCTGCTAAGGGTGAGCTCTACAAGGAGTTGCAGAAATGTAAATATTTCAGTGAAAGGCGGGCAGCTACTGTGAGTCCGTCTTTTATGTTTCTATTATCAGCAGGGATTTTCAAGTTTGAAATTCATCTTAGACCTTTTTCTCCTTTGTTTTGGTTTCCAATCAAATTGAGTTTTACAGTCCATTTTTTAAGTTTTATTCTGTTCTGTTTTAAATCTTGTACTGAATAAATACTTTGGTTTCTTGTGGAAAATGAACCAGTATGTTGCATCGCTTGCTCGGGCCCTCATCTATTGTCATGGAAAGCATGTAATTCATCGAGATATTAAACCAGAGAACCTTCTGGTTGGCGCACAGGTGAATACTCAAACCTTGTCCTATTAGTCTTCCATCTGATGATGAATTGGTGGAATCTCTGTTTATACAATTATCATCTGAATCTGCCAGGGTGAACTCAAGATAGCAGATTTTGGTTGGTCAGTGCACACGTTCAATCGCCGGCGTACCATGTGTGGCACTTTAGATTATCTACCACCTGAGATGGGTATGTCAGTTTCAATTTCATCATGGATATAACTGTATGATAATGTTGTGTTGCTGATACTTTAGACATTCATATTCTATAGATCCTTGTCAACACTTTTGAGTTCCTTAACTATTATAGGATTAAATACTCTGAACACCTAGTATACCTCCATGTAATGATTAAATAATTCTACATTCTTTATCACCTGTGACAGGTATATCAATTTCATTTTCACCACTGATGTAATTGTACTGGACTCTTGCACGTCGCTGATCTTTTACACACTGATATTTTACAGATCCTTGTTAACATTTTGGTTACCTAACTGGGTTGTATGATAAGATAGGAAAGTGGATAGTCTGAAATGCTTCTAGAGAAGAATACCTCGTAATGGATTAGATTATCCAGTATGGTTTTAGTTGTTTTAACTTTTAATTAAAAAATTGACTGTATTGCATCCATAATTATACAGTGGAAAGTGTGGAGCATGACGCAAATGTGGATATCTGGAGCCTTGGTGTCCTATGCTATGAGTTTCTGTATGGGGTTCCTCCTTTTGAAGCAAAGGAACATTCTGATACTTATAGAAGGTAAATTGATCTTCAAAAAAGGATATTTGATGTTAATCTTTTAGGAGGTTGTTGTCTTTATATTCTTTAAGAAACTGAGAAAGACACTACAATTTTGATGGCAATGTCATTGATGCTGATATCAGCTTTACTTACATGTTTCACAAATATCCTGCAATAGATGTAAATTATTGAGGGAGCTCTTGAGGTTTTGACTCAATTGCTGATGCTTTCTTAAATTCCTAACATGTACAGGATAGTCCAAGTCGACTTGAAGTTCCCTCCAAAACCTGTTGTATCAGCATCAGCCAAGGACCTAATTAGCCAGGTCTAGTTGTCTAGAATACCCCAGCTCTTCAACGAAAAAGATGTTGAGGGTTTTACCTGATTTGATGTTTTCTTATTTGTATGAACAGATGCTTGTCAAGGATTCTTCACAGAGGCTTCCACTACACAAGTTGCTTGAGCATCCCTGGATTGTACAAAACGCAGAACCGTCAGGCATATATAGGGGTTAAATCTGTACTGTATTCTTATTATTCTTTTAGCTGCAGTTCTAATGTGTAAAATGGTCAATTGCTGTAAAATGGAAGATGGAGTGAATTCTACAGTGACTCCGATTTGTCCAAGTGTATAACTGTCTCAGTTCAGGCGGTTTCCTTCTTATGTTTCGTGTCATTTCTTATCATTATTTTAGCTGCAATTCTAATGTGTAAAATGGTCAAATGCTCTAAAATGGAAGATGGAGTGAATGATAGAGTGACTCCGATCAGTTCAAACAAGTATATGAAGAATCTCAGTTTGAAAAGGTTTCTTTAGTATGTTTCTTGTCATTACTTTGCCATTAAGCATACACATGAATGTCATTACTTGCCATTCATGCGGTAGTAAATGTCTATTTCCAAGTGAAGAAGGCTGTATATATGCTTTCAGTATCTAGTCACTTCTGTAGCCATAAGACAATCGACCATGTAGCATAAGATTCATGCTACAGAATCAAACGGCAATCAAGATCTGGGCACCATATTATGACCAGAGACTTTGAAGTAATACCTGCTATAAGATTAAATTGAGAGCAAATGGCAAAAAC
The DNA here is from genome assembly GCF_003713205.1 of Coffea eugenioides. NCBI lineage: Eukaryota > Viridiplantae > Streptophyta > Magnoliopsida > Gentianales > Rubiaceae > Coffea > Coffea eugenioides. The sequence continues at coordinate 40,915,913 of NC_040042.1, read as the reverse complement.
TTGTACAAAACTTTTTGTTTAGCCAAAATAGTCATTTAACAAATAAAAGAGTATTTTTGGTCACTCAACTAAATGGAACTTTCACTGTTAGCCACTCAATTAATGAAAACATACACTTTGTGGCCATAAAATATATGTTCTAATTAGTTGAAGGACCATTTTGCCTAAATAAAAAGTTTAGTGGCCAAACTAGGGTATCCTATCTAGTGGTAAGGATATAATATAGGGATAATTTCAGAAACCTCCCCTGAGGTTTCTGACATTTACACTTACCTCCCCTGTGGTTTGAACAATTACACTAACCTCCCCTGAGGTTACTAATCCTTTACAAATTCAGTCCAAATGATTAAAATATTGTTTTAGAGAGTGAAATTAGAATTTTGTACCTGATTTGCCCTTTGTGCTACATGTCCAATGAATGACAAAGTATTACAAATTAATTAATAATTAATAAATTTTAAGGAGCGTAGTTTATAGGCAAATACGTATTACTTATTTAAAGTACCAGCTCTTTACGGGTATTTTACTTTCAAACATTTACTTTATTACAAATATTTATTCTCAAATACAGATTTGTATTTACTCTCAAATATTTAATTTTTGTTAAATAAAAAACCTACCAGTTTTTCTTCCGTAGAAATATTAATATAACACTTTTTCAATTTTAGTTATAAATATTTATGTATTTAGCATAAATTAAATGATTCAGGATAAAATACTCATAAAGAGCTAATACTTTACTCATGTAATGGATGAAAACCATAAAAAATTAATACTTTATGGGCCATTTCTTTTTTTAAAAAATATTTAATTTATATTAAATAGATAACCTACTGATTTTCTTTTTGCGAGAATATTACTGTAACACTTTTTAATTTTTAATTACAAATGTTAATATATTTATCATAAATTAAATATTTGAAAATAAAATATCTGTAAAGGGCGGGTACTTTAAATAGGTTATGTGTATTTGCCTATAAACTACACTTCTTACTTAAATCAATAAACTACACTCCTTAACTTAAATCAATAAACTATACTCAATAAACTGTACTTTTTGTGTGATGCGCTACGTGGGGTTTGAATATTCAATCTAATGCACTGAAGAGTTTTAATTTTTGTGTGATACACTAGATAGGGTTTGAATGTTCGATCTAGTGCACAGGAGAGTTTTAAAGGAATTCTCCCTGACCATTAGGCCTGTTGCTTGGTTGGATATTTTTTTTTTTATTTTTAGATAACGATAATATTTTTATAATTTAATCTATCCTTTTTTAGGATAACGATAATATTTTTATAACTCAATATGTCCTCATCTACAGGATAGTCGCCTAAAAAGACTGTGTATAAGAGGCTAATTGATATAAGAATTTAATTAGACCAAATAGATATTTCGACACGTCTTTTAAATTTTTTTCACTTTTAAGTTAAATTCAAACTCACGACCTACGGTTTAGTTCCTTTTTTATGGATACTTGATTGGACACTTGGAGTGTAAAATCTTCAATAGGAGTACAAGGCGTTGTTGTTGTTTTCCTGTTGTCATTTTTCTCTGTGCCAGTTCCCATTACTGTCACCCCGCTGCTGCCTGCACTCTCTCCAAGTGGATAACCAAAGGACAGCGAGAAGCTTCCTTGATAAGGATGATAAAGGAATGGTGGAGCAGATTGATTTGGTTGGACATCACGTTGGAACGGAGCTGCTTGCGATGGAACTGTTGATCCATACCAGAGGCTACGATAAGATAGGCAGTGGATCATTTACAGTAGGTGTCAGGCGTGGATGATTGTACAAAATCCTCAGCCAGCCATACTGGCTTCTCTGGTCATCTCATCACTAAATCTAGTCCTAGCGGTGGCTGAACAATCAGAATTAGAATTATCAGCAGTAGGTTGCGCATAAAAGAGGGATGGTGAAGATGAGTTTGCAGAAGATGCTGCGGTGACCAGAAGAACCTGCACAGGACCTACCAGACACCAATGGGAAAAATCCACTTTTCATCCCCAAACTTTGTGACAAAGACACATTTGGTCCCCAAACTTTTCGTCAGAACACGAGTACATGAATTAACGATTTTTTGCCACATTTAGTCAAAAAATGGGAATTTACTCAATTTGAGCGGTGAAGACCACGTGACTGTTAACAGATGTCCAAATATCAATTTATAACCAACACAAGTAAGTTTTTTGTGGACATTACACAATTCCTTGAACAAGTTGTCCATTTTGATATTATTTTAAGTTCTTACTTAACGGGCATTACCTATTCAAAATACTAGCTTTTTGTGGACATTTTACTCTTAAACATTCAATTTATAATAAATATATAAATTTTTTTAAGTAAAATTCAAGTAAAATGAAAAAAAAAACTAGTAGGTTATCTATTTAAAAGAAATTAAATATTTTTTAAAAAAGAAATATCCCATAAAGTACCAACTCTTTATGGCTTTTCTCTATTACATGAACCAAGTACCAAGTTTTTATGGGCATTTTATTCTGAATCATTTAATTTATGTTAAATACATAAATATTTGCAAATAAAATTCAAAAGCCGTTACACAAATATTTTTACCAAAGGAAAACTAGCATGTTTTGTATTTAATATAAATGAAGTATTTGAAAGTAAAAAAAATTGTCCATAACATACCAGTTCTTTACGAGTTTCTTCTATTATATAAATAAAGTACTAGTTATTTATGAGCATTTTACTTTGGATCATTTAATTTATATTAAATACATAAATGTTTATAAGTGAAATTCAAAAAGTGTTACACTAATATTATTACGAAAGGAAAACTAGTAGGTTTTGTATCTAACATAAATTAAATACGTGAAAGTAAAAAAAGAAATTACGCACTTTTTACTAACTCTTTACGGGTTTCTTCTATTATATGAATAAATTACTAGTTATTTATAGGCATTTTACTCTGAATCATATAATTTATGTTAAATACATAAATGTTTGTAAGTAAAATTTAAAAAGTGATATACTAATATTTTTACGAAAGGAAAACTAGTAGGTTTTGTATTTAATATAAATTAAATACGTGAAAGTAAAAAAAAAAAGAAAAGAAATTGCCCATAACATATCAGCTCTTTAGGGGTTTCCTCTATTACACGAACAAAATAATAGCTATTTATGAGTATTTTACTCCGAATCATTTAATTTATATTAAATATACTGGATTGGAAAAGCTTTGTTGTATCACTCCATTTAACTCTGCTAATCTCAAGCAGCTTTTCACTTCATTAACTCAGTAGAAAAGGGGGAAACTTGGAGAAGAAAAGCTAGTGGGTTAGAGAGAGAGTAAAGTGTGGACTTGTGTCTAACTTGTGTTGGTTATAAATTGATATTTGGACATTTGTTAACGGCCACGTGGTATTCACCGTCCAAATTGAGTAAATTCCCTTTTTTTGACTAAATGTGGCAAAAAATCGTTAATTCATGTACTCAATGTGTTCTGACGAAAAGTTTAGGGACCAAATGTATCTTCGTCACAAAGTTTGAGGTTGAAAAGTGGATTTTTCCCGGACACCAATTGATGACCAAATACCCATTAAATGCAACCCACTCATTGCTAAACACGGTTCACCATTCCAAAAGCCACAAGCCTTCCCTTCTTAACAGGACGACAAAACAGAAGATAAAAGGGAAGATTTTGGGAAAATCTTTTGCTGCCAAAAGAAATTTCTTTTTATTTTATTGAAGTTTTCTAATTACTATTACAGGTGTACGTATGAATTCTTAATCAACATTTCTCTGCCCACATTCTTTTTTGTTTATTCTTTTGCATGGAGAGCAATTATACAGGAGGTTAATGGGACTTGTTTGTAATATTCCGGGCTTTTATAGCTGCATTTAACAATAGAAACTAGGAAAAAAGGTATTGGAACCTTCCCCGAGTCTCTCCCTCTCGCAAATCACAATAGCATGTCATCGGCACGGAGAGAAGAGTGTGTATTAAAAAACCTCTACTTATTTCTGAAAGGGGGAAAGGGCTCTTGGAGTTAAAAGCTTAAAGACTATTCAAGCTGCAACTCAGAGGTGGACTCACTTTCCCTTCCGATAGCTGATTACACATACAAAGAATCAAGGCTTCAAAAAGCAACAGAATGTTTTGCCATATTTCACTGGCACACAGTCTCCGCTAGACAAAACTTTTGGGGTATTACAAAGTCACTAACTGCAGCGGAGGCATCTTAAGAGACCATCGATGTTGATTCCTACACGATCCGATTAATCAGAAATTACTCCAAAATATGGCAGCAGATGCAAAGGTGGCAGGGAGAGCAATTGCATTGGCAAACTGGGGAAAAGAGGAGAGTTTTTCAAGTGTCACGTGCTTCTATTTTATGATTACCGGTGTCACCATTACCTGAATTCGCTCCATCATCATCCAATAACTGGGTTTCCGGTGGTTCCTCTTTTTTGGCTTCAACAATAGCGTTAGGACCCAAGAAGCTTGGCTGGTTGGTCGAAGAAAGAAGTCGAGCCCACATTCTGTCGGTTATCACAACCTTGTTTTGTGTCTCAATGATGCGCTGAATCATGAAACATATTATTCAACACATAAGAAAGGCAGTTAAAAGAATCAGTGTTTTCTTCAACATCTGCATTACACATTCAATGACTAGCCAAGAAAAAACAAGATCATAGCAAGGTAGCTTTTCGTATTGTTCAGCCAGACCACAAATACTCTAGAAATTTGGTTTGGAGGACTTAGAAAGGGATTATACTCAAAAAGTAGCGTATTTGTATCGTACAGTGCCCACTGTAGATGCAAAGTCATAGGAAGAACATCTTTAAATTGCAGCCACAGGTACAAAGACTTCTAAGCATAATAACAAGATGCTTAATGGTACTGAGGAACTTACATTAAAAGGAATATACGTGTGCCGACCATGAACAAGTCCACTAGTGAAGCCTGTGTATCCTGCCATTGCTCCATGTACAGCACTTTGAGCAAGGAGTGTGCAGTACACATTGTCAGATGCATTGCTAGGAATAGCTCGAATCATGTAAGTTGGATCTGCCAATTTATTTGTTAGCTCCCAATCTTTAAAATGCTTCACAACTGATCAGATGTGAGGACAAAGTTACTCACCAATATATTTAAGGGTGATAGCCATTTTACGTTGCTTAGCAAAATAATCCTAGAAAAAGAAAGACAAGATTAGTTGCCAAACTAAGCAGTTCTTCCACTGTTATACGTCACTACAATTCGGGCTCTTCCCTGAAGGAGGATAGGATTGCCACAGAAGATTTGCAGAATCATATACATGTTTTACCAACAGGAGGTTTGGCATTTAGTCAGCAGATTTACTACTCAATAGCATCAGCAAAACAAATGAATGCAGTTAGAAGAATACCAACTTTTAACGGAAACAAACATGTACGGATGCCTACCAGCTATAGTAATGGATGAAGCAATTACTAATCAGATACCACAGACCAACAATACCAGCAAAGAACCTGATGATTCAACAAAACCTCTACAAAGATCATAACAGATACCTTAATTTTTTGTGAGATCCACAAACCAACATCTTGGAGTAACTTGTTTCCTGAAGCATCCTGTTCATCGTTGGCATGCCCGCTTTCTGCTAATAGCTCCTGTCCTGCTCCTTCAGCAATCACAATCACCATGTGTCCATTTTCCTTCAAACATTTCTCAACAAACTCAAAAAGTCCCCCCTTTCCTTCAAGATAGAAGGGTGACTCTGGAATCAAACAGCAATCGACATCTCGGCTGGCAAGAGTGGCATACTGTGCAATGAATCCTGCACATACAATTCCAAGAATCTCAAACAAATCCAGCGAGGGATGAGAAACAGTGATAAGCATTTAAAAAGTTGATAAAGAAGGGCAGCATAAAAATTCCATCGCTGCAATGTCACCTCATTTCACCATTTATCATAATTAGACGAAAATAATGCTTCATTAACCCTTATTTTTACAGAATTTCCTTCAGGCCTTAAAGCAGACTTAATATTTTGGTCGAATTCAGTTAATAACATTTCTTTAGCTAATTTGCAAGCTAGAGGTCCAATTTAGCACCATTTTAAAGTGCAGGGAAAGAAGTCAAGGCGAAAAGGAAATAGGCATGCTAATCCAGGAAAACTAGGGAGGATGGATGCCCATAACTGGTAAATATCCTCATCTTACAAGTGGAGTTGAGTTGGTATTAAAGAAACCTTACCACAGTATCGACCCATTAGCTTCACTACACCAATACCATTCTCTGCACTTTCAGCTTCAACATGAGCAGCATTGATAGCTCGCTGAGCCTCTTCCACAGCAGTATCAAATCCAAATGACCTGTCAACGACCTGACAAGACAAGATAATAAGTCGTCCTGACAAGACAAGATAATAAGTCATTAAAAAAGAAAAGATCAAAGGTTTTCATATGTCAATGAGACAATAATTTAACATGACAACATCCATTGCTTCCAGTTTTATGAGTATGCATGCTTGAGATTATAATGCTGCTTGAAGTTTCTCCATATTCTCCTCCGCAGACAGATAATTAATTCGGTGAATTTATGAATTGATTTAAGCATTAAGCAAGAAAAACAATTAGTTTGACTGTTCTAATAATCATCAAGGAAGATCAGCAAGAAAACCTATGTAACATTCTCAGGAGAATATAGTAACTTGAATTTTGACTTTTTTCTTTATCAACCAAATTATCACCCAAGAAATGGAGAAACTAAAGCACTTTTGCATGAGAAAACAGCAAACATCCATGTCATAATCATTTTAAACCACAAATACCGGAATGTCATTATCAATTGTTTTCGGAATTCCAGCAACAGCAACTTTAAGACCTCGACGCCTAACTTCCTGCATGACATATAACGATTATTAGGAGAGACATCACAAAATAGCAAAATACCAATTGCTAAGTAGCATCTCAGTGCTCTCTGAAACTAAGAGGCTTATGCATCTCATGCCAATTATCCTTCATGCAGGCCATATAAGAGCCCCTTCAAAGAAAGTGAATCATCATGGACACTCTTCCACTAGAAGTAATAATGCAACGGTCTTTTCATTTGCAGAGTTACAAGCATACCTTGTAGATTGCAGCAGCTCCTTTCTGAGTACCATCTCCTCCAATTATATAAACCTGACAATTGCTTGCAGTATCAGACTCAATCCAGGATTTTTACGAGCCAAAGCGGTGTCATGATAACAGTGACACAACTTACTCTTTAGATAATTACTACGTTATACCACACAATTTGACAAACCTGATTGATTCCACGGTCCTGAATGCTGTCAACAATTTTAGATGTATCATGCCCTCCTCGAGATGTTCCAAGGATCGTCCCCCCACGTTTATGTATGTCATTCACAGTCTTAGGTGTTAATCGAATGGTATTCTTTGAATAGAAACCCCTGTAGCCTCCCTGTAAAAAAGGATCACATCATGCCCCAATAATATTGTTTGTAAATTAAAAGAAAAAAGCTTAAGCTTAGCGGAAGGGAAATTTGCAATTTCATTTCTGTAAAACATTTGGCAATAAAAATAGGAAGCCGATGATGTCATTGTCCTATACAACTATATAGCTCAATCCCATACCCTTGGAAGCTACAAGTGTTTAGTTTAAGCATATTACTCACTGAAAGCAAGCAGTAAGAGCATTTGCATCCTCCATTCAGCATTTACCATGCAAATTAGTTTCAATATAATTATTAAAATTACAACTATTCCTAAATCTAAGTAAGTATCTCACTCAATAGTAAACATGAGCATGATCACTTATCCAACAAAGCAACTTTCAAGTCAAAAAGCCGCTTCAATATTATTTCATTTCATGCATAAATTCATTTGCAGAATTAAGTTGTTAAAAAGTTCAAGGCTCAGTATTTTTCTTTTTGAGTTTATACACTGAAGTTTGTGCTCAAAACAATGCTTTTCAATTTGAAAAACACTGTGGAAATAGTAGAAGTGAAATCCAAAGTCAGGAACCCTTCAACTTACATCTATTCCGAGGACTTTGTTGACACCATACATATAATCAAGACTGTGAACAATTTCCCTGATCACCGTGTTTAACCCCGGGCATAAACCACCACATGTCACAATACAAGCAGACACATCATCTGATTTAAAATATACCTGAGCACAAACAAGGTTTGCATTAGTGAATGTAAACAATAGATTGACCTTTAACCAATATTCACATTCAAAGAATGTCAATACCTTCTGGCGTGGTCCAGCACGTCGGAAATGTATCCCCCTCGGACTATCCTTATGGACAACAACCTAAAAAGAGGTCGTGAATACATTAATATGAACCAAAAGATATTGTTGAAAATTCCATGCAGTGGCTCTAAATGCCTAACTAATATGAATAGCTAGCATGAAAGTGTAGCAGCAACACTCTTTTGTTTTAATCAAAGGAAGAATATATGCGGAAAAAAGGCTAGAAAATTTCATACCAACCTTCACAACTAATAAAGAGCAATATATAAAAAAAGAAAAAGAAAAAAAAAAGGAGTTACTTAAGGTGCAAGAAACATTGATCAGACATGTCATATCAAATAGAGAAGAAAAGAGGTACCCTCAACTCCAATGGCATGACAAAATAAGTACCAAGGGACAATTTAAAGGAAGACAATCCCAAACCAGGCACACTGATTAGTCATTTCAATTCCCAACAAACTCTTTCCATCAATCTAATAGTAGCACATCTCTGTCACTCTTTCTGCATATTGGTTTACAGCTACACATCCGTATGCCAATTCAAACTACAGCTTATACAGATAAATAGCTATGTGATGCAAGAACTTCATTTGCAATAGGTAAATAATAAGTAAAGGGATACATATAAGATGCTTTGAGAATGCTATATTTGGTGAAATAAGAAGAACATGTTTCAGTTGCTGCTGTTGTAGCAACACCCCAAAGAGGCGCACGAAGAACATTTTACAAAGCATGGGAACCAAAGGTAGCAGATAGACTGTTTGAGACAATGACCGTTTAAGTTTGCTACCAGTTTTTAAAACAAGTATATTAGCAGCCTTATTGTTGGAAAAGGGACCATTAGAGAGCAAATGATAGAGAACTGAAGAGGGGCATTAGAAGAGGAAGACATATTAGTAAGTGTCTTTGTCTAGATAAGTCTAGCATCAGTGTCATGAGAAGGGATAATAAGGATATTCCTTCATAGAGCTATTTACTTGATCACAGACATTTCTGGAACACCTCTAACAGAGAGGCATGACTTGGACAACCTATCTTTGCACCTAGTCCTGTTCCAAATGTAATGCTAGTGATTGTTATATCAACACAAATTGCCTTATCCTAAGCAGAAAAGAAAAGCAAACTTAAACTATCACTTGCTGCGTGCTGAAAACGTTAAACCATACAATGATATTTTGTTCGAAAAAAAGATTGTGGTTTGGGCTAAACTGATACCAATATCTATCCATCAGTTGGAGCATGTACAACGATACAGGGGAAAAAATGAGCGAATGCTACTCCATTATGCTCCAGAAGAAAAAGATATAATCCAGCTTTAATTGTCCACTTTTGCATTCTTAAATTCTTTATGGAATACACGGATGACAACCGTGCACCTGAATTCTTTCCATGCCACAACCCCCCGCCCCCAAAAAAAAAAAACCCAACACCCAAAAGTTGGTTTCTGGTTAGTTAAGTACCAATCAAGAATATCAATATTTAAGTCCCAATACAGCCAGCAGAGTTAAGAGCCCACCTTTTGTGGCACGGTGTCATCCATGTGAACAAAGTACTGCCTGAAAGTACAAAATGCATCATTTTCTTTTGATTAAGGTGCAAAGAAAAGGTAACTTACCACTCTGCATAAGTAAAAACTAACTGGACTTACTTCACAACTGAATATGCAGGATTTGACCGCAGTGGGTTGGGATGAGTCTGCCAAGGAACCAAGAACCCAATAAGGACACATACTAAAAAAGAAAAAAACAAATAGAGAGAAAAGAGAAACGTGCTACACTGACATGACAAGAATATTGTCATATAATCTATGACCGTGCTCATAAGGAACTAGCAATGGGAATGAGCATTGGAGCATTGTAGACTACTGGCTGAAATAAAAACGTTACTCTCCATAGACCATTCACGCTTAGCACTAGCTCAAAAAGTGCCTATTTGACTTGCACACATGTGCAGTACAACTATCATATAACAATTGCAGTTTTGTTGTTCCCTTTGGCGTTATGTTCAACAACTTTTAAGGATATTATTAACAATAAGATGGTAAGGCAAGTGAAGAGTTAAAACTCTCGCAAAACAAATTCTTCTCTTGTTTCCACTAATAAGTTACTCATATTACCAGATTCATGCTGTTCTACAAGAGATCCAACACACGAAAATAAATATAGCTCACCATGCATGAAATATAATTACAAGCTATTTCGATTGTCAATGTGAAGGAAACTCAAAAAGCTAATTCCTTAATTTGAATGAAAACCGAAACCCCTAATCCATGAGGTACAAAATTCAAGAGGTAATAATAGCTCATTACGACCAGATAAGACCACGTTCCTCAAGTAATCCAAAAAACTCCTTAAACAAGAAATTTTACAACATTGCGCTAATTTTAAATAAAGAACTGATTTGTCATGAAGACAGCATTCCTGTCACTTGCAAGTTTGCAAGTTGAAAACGAGAATTTGGAGACACAAACTACACCCGTTTTCCTGTAAATTATATTGGATCATTGCTTATACGTCGAAAAATTATTTCTGTAAATTAAGGTGTCAAGAATCCTTCAGACTAAAATTTCCTGCACCTAATCACCTTAATCCTTGGATATGCGAATCAGTAGAAACTATCACATCACGACCGGATATACGATTTCTGACGTAATTAAAACAAATAAAAAAATAAATTAAAAAGAAGAAGAAGAAGCAAAACCTCCTGATATCGACTACATGAAATTTCTAAAGTTCGCCAATAGTAACACACGAACATAAAACCTATTCCACAAAGAAGGATTACATCTTCAACCAAATCATCCGCATCATATTTCAAAAAATACGCTCCCCAGTCCCCGCGTGCACTTGTGTATAATAATTACATAACATGGCGCGAAAGCACGAAAAATCAATTTCATACAAAAAGAGAGGAAGGAAGAAGATACAGACAGGGAGATCGGGGATGTAGTCGGTTAAGTGAGGGACATCTTGGAGAATGTAACCGCCGGGACCGGTGACAACCTTCATCATCACCCCATTCTCTTCGCCGCCGCCGGTATTGTTCGGAGTCCCCATCCCTCTCAGTAGTGCCTTAACAGAGCTGATAAGATTTTTGACTAATTTAGTTAATTAAATGAATTTTTTTTTTTACAAGTCTATTGACAGTGGTTTATATTCTGGAAAGAAGAGAAGAGAAGAGAAGAGAAGAGGGATGGATCAGTGGAAGCTTCTTGGGAGACAAGAATCACGGGTTCATTAATGATGGCAAATTAGCACTTAGTTAGTTATCTTTACTAAATTTTAACGACAGTGGTTTTAATTAGGACGGAATAAGATTCAGTTTAATGATCAAAAAATGAAAGGTGAGTTGGACAATTTATGTTGAGTTTTTTTTTTTTTCAATTTTCTTATTCAAAACTGACTGGAAAAGTAGAAGGTCAAGTGGGGAAGGAGAGGCGGAAGAGGAACGCGACTTTAGCAGGAAACCGCGAATCCTTTGAGCCGGTTGTATTAAAAACAGGTGGCGCCACTGCGCTTTTTTCTGTCTGGACGTGTGAAATTACCCAAAGATGTGGGGCAGGTAAGCGTTTGTTCTCGAAACATTTGTCAAAAAGACATTTGTCTTAGTCTTGGTTGACCATTATATTATCCTCATTCTATGGTCGATGCCCGATGGATTGGACTCTTGACCCTTCCCTGGGGCAGCTGTTGCTGAAATTGTCCAAAACCACCAAAAATGATTCCATTCAAGTACAAAATGAAAGTACGAGACTGTATCCGTATCCGTATCCTTGGTTGTGGTACGTTCTACGTATATATTTTGGAGTAGGGAGAGGCTGAATTCGTGCCCCTCCATGCTAAATCCACATCTCATGCACTCAATAGAGAATAATGCTCGTACATTGCCGTTTGACAAAAAAAAAAAGAAATAGAAAATTATGCTCGTATTTATTAAGTTTATCTGATGCTTCTTGTAGTTTAACTCATTAGACAATAACACGCTCATTCATTAAGCTTATTTGATGCTTCTTGTGGATTTAAGAAACATATATTGACAAAATAGAAAAGGAGATAAAATGTTTACATCGTATAAAAAGAATATTTTGAAACATCTTATGAATACTTAAAAATATTCAATTTTTTTAATTTAATATCAAATTAAGCGTTCCTGATTTTTCAATAACGAATAAACATGTAAATAACAATAATATCTATATATTTCAATTCCATAGAATTAAAATGTTCGCAGTTTTGAAGGTTCAACATGCAATTATAATGACTTCTTCAAACTAAAATCCGCTCTTTGATTATACGTAAATTAGTATAAAAAAACAATTCAACAAAATAAAGGTAGAAAACTCACAAAAAAAAAAAAAGAAATACCCAAATCAACTTCAGAGAAAACATAAATTTTGGAATAAAATAAACAAGAAAATAAATTCCACCATTGAATTAATATAAAAATTGGGGTATATAAATTTTTTTCTTTAGAAAGTATATTATTACTCCTTGTTTTCATTATATAGAAAGACAATTTAAATACTTTAAAAAGCTTTGGGTTAATGCATAAAAGTTAAAGGCATTAATGTCTACATTCGAATGTATGTGTAACCATGTCTACGAACACACATCAAATTTTGAGAGAAATATAGTAATTGCATTAATTGACCAAAAGCCAACGATACCTCTCCTACTCCCATTTTTATGTGCAATGGTTTCATTAATTTAGTCATATAATAGCACACAAATATGGAATTAACTGACAAAGTGGGCAGGTGATTGGGTTCGCGGAACAAATAATAGCAGACTCGAGATTCTGGAGGCATTACGCAATGGATGTGGACTTGAGTGTTGGGCCTAGTAGGCAGTAGCCGTGATGGATGGACATTTTAAGGAGGGCTTGTAGTTCGCACAATCGTTGTAGATCATCACATGACGTCAATATGTACGGTCAGAGCCCAATAGATGATCCAACTGCAGTTGGTTTAGCTTCTTCACTAATAGTAGTAACAATTTTTTTTTTTTTTATTTTCAACTCGAATAAATCTCTAACTAATACTCCCTCCGTCCCACTTTGATAGTCATGTTTTCCTTTTTCGTCTGTCCCAAATTGTAGTCCATTTTCCAATTGAAGAATGTAGTTATATTTTAATTTTTCTAAAATACCCTTATTCAATATAAGTTGTTGTTACTATAAACCTACCCCATTTAATGAGAGTTTATTCTTTTTTTACCATCAATTCAAGTTCCCATAAAGTTGTACTCTAATTAATGTGAGGGTATTTTAGGAAAATAGCTACCTAAATTGATTGTTCTAATAAAGTTAACGATTTTTTCTTAAACTGTGTGAAAAAGGAACTAGAACTATCAAGGTGGGACGGAGAGAGTATTTTTTTAATATCCAGCTAGAGTGTCTGTTCTTTTATTCTGAGTCCCATAGTACTCTACTCTTCTGATCGACTGATTTTCTTTCTCGTTGAATTTTTTTTTTTTTGGGAGGAGTATGAGAGGAAGGAAAGGGGGAAGAATGAAAATATTGAATTAGCATTCATTTTAAGGCAATGATTTAGACATGTTTATGTACTTAAATATTCGATCGGACGTTGCAAAAGTTGAAAATTTTAAATTTACCATATAAAGTACGAATAAAAGAAATATAAAATCTATGAACGAGTAAAATAATAGTATCTATTTTTATCATCATTACGTAATCACTCCAATTTTTCCAAATTAAGAATTATTAAAGCCATATTAATAATTTTTTTATTGGCTCTCCATTTCAACCATAATAAATTAATAATAGTGCCACTTTGGACCAATTACCGCTATAAAAGGAAAGGAAAGGAAAGTGTAAATCAAGAGGAAAAGTACTAGTCTGAAATATTCAATAAAAATAGGAGGAGGTAGGGTAGTCCCTCAAGTGGGCACGTGGAGTCCACAGTGAATGACAACGTGACATCACATACATTTTCAGACACGACCAACTCATTTTCTCCCCCACTACACACCCCCTTTTGCTAATTTTGCGGTGATTCTTTAAACTTAGGGAAATTTCTAACAAGATCCCCCCCCCCCCCCCCCCCCGAAAAAAAAAAACCCCAACATGGTTCAAAAATCTGTATTTTGCCCTTTATGTTTGAAGAGAAATAGTTTGATCCTTCACACACACATATATGTAGACACACATACATTTGCATACACAATGTACCATTTTTGGTAGGCTTAGATCGGGTGATTATCTTTTTAGGACAAAGATCAAATTCAATTGTTTGCTTACAAGAAATGGAGAGGAAGAGGGGGGGGGGGATGGATAAGAAAATTCTTAAAAACACCCTAACAAAATTTTGAATCTTAAAAACACCCAAAAATACATAAGTTGTGAAAGATTATAATATACAAAATTATAGTAAAGTTTTTCAAAAATACCTTTTACAATATCCAATTCATATAGACCCAAAAATATGAACTTCTACTTCTATCTTTCGAATCAAAATCAGCATGAGAAACTCCTCCAACATTTATCTCCTATATAATATTGATCTAATATATGCTCAACTATTTGTGAAAGAGACAATTTTGAACTAGGGATTCAGAATTTCAGACATACCATTATGGATAAAATTTAGAATCTCAAATGAGGAACTTTTGTTTCCTATAATAGCTAGTTTGGGAGATGGGATTTAATAGAAAAAGAAATGAAAGTAAGGGGAAGGAATACTTTTCTCTCATTTGTGAGTTTACTCACAACAGAAAATAAAGGATTCAGTCTGATTTGGAGGAATTCAATGTACTGCTACAGTTAGAAAACTTTTATGCTCATTTATGACCTGATTTGGACAGAATGTTGAAGAAAATCTACAAATTTTTTCAAAATACAAATTCTATACTTAGATGAGCACTAAACAAAATTTAAATAACATATATATCCAAAATCATTCCATTATTTTCTTAAACTCTCAAATAACATCAAAATCACTACCATTATTTTCTCTTCTTTTTTTCTTTCATAATGTTTTCTCATTTTTCTTTTCTATCTTATGCTCCCAAACTAGCTATTAGTGTGCAAGTACAGTGATTGTATAGTCTGATCGAGCCATTGCTCGCAACTGTACAGCTTTTGTGATCACTAGAAATCGCTTATTGTTTTGAAAAAAAAAAGAGATAAAATTGGTAAAATACAAATGTGAGGCGCAATTAGTAAGTATCTAAAATATGAGGGGACTATTGTGGTAATTCAAGGCATCAGAATTCTGCCAAAATACGATAGCATATACCCATCACCATCATCATCACTCATCGCCATCATTACAAACATTAAAAGCTTAAAATCAACGCTAACTCTTTTTTTCCATCTCCCAATAAACAAACATAAATCCCCCAACCGTGGTCGTCTCCTCTCACCGCTTCTTCAATTTCTCGATAAGAAAAGAAGGAAGAGCAAAATAACCTCAAAAATCTAAAACAAAGTCTACACCTTAGTCGGCAGGAGTAGCGGAAGCAGGAGGAGGAGAAGATGTCGTGGCAATCGTATGTTGATGACCACTTGATGTGTGAGATCGAGGGGACCCATCTCACATCTGCCGCTATTATCGGCCATGACGGCACTGTTTGGGCTCAGAGCGCTAATTTCCCTCCGGTCCACTTCTTTTCTGTTCAACTCTCCTTGGATTTGCTTTGCTTTGAACTCCCTTTGTTTATGCATTTAAAGTTGGTGTCTTTTACTTGATTTTATTGCCGTGGACTGATTTACTAGGGTTTTAGTAATTTAGTTCAGTTATATTAATTCAGATTTCAGATTCCCCCTCCCCCCTTGTTGAATTTTTAAATTTAGGGTAATTTCAGTAGAAGATGATGTACTGATTTCCTATGATTTGTATGATTAAATTAGCTGTTCTAGTGGTTTTGTTCTGACTGTGAGATGGGCTCAGATTGGGTGCTTGTAGTCTGAGGAAGAAAGCGACAAGTTCAACAAATTAATTAACTTTGGGACTTAACAAATAATAATAAATGCAGATTTATGGATTTCGTGAGAAGTGATATTGGCAGATGATTGGTCATTTCGATGAAAGTCTTAAGATTTCCGTATCAGTGGAAATTCGGAAGGAGTTTTAGGGTTCGAGGGATGTTGCGTTTGTGCAAAGACACTTCCTTTTTTGTTCTACTGGGGCTAGTTTATTTGATTTTTGTTACGAGTAGTTGGAATGCTGGGCAAAAACCAATTTTGATGAAGGCAATCTCTTGGCAAATTTGATTTTGTGCCCTTTTTTTTTTTAAAAGGACCGAATCATTAACTAATCGGGCACAAGGCTTTGTAGCTTCGGGAGGTACACATGGGCACGGAATGAAGGTTCCACGTCATAACCACTTCATATAAATTTTAATCTTGTACAGTTTAATATTCTCTGTGCCATTACTAAAATCATGCCGTCCCTTTCTGGAACATCTATGATTTCTTCACTTTGGGAAAAATTCAATTTAATATGCTCTGTATTTTAAATAATAGCCTTCTTTAAACTTCAATGCCTTGTTTACTTACGATGAATTTGTCTTAAAAGTTGCTTCCAAACCAAGAAGACAAATTTTATGGGATGGAGGGATGAGTAAGTATCGTCGAATTTGGCTTTATTGGCTACTATAGTTCATATGTTGCATGATGTATTGTCCCTGTATAATGTTTACTTGACCTCCTGAGAATGCTCTTTTATGTGTCTTGCTTTTTTTTTTTTTTCCTTCTCATATTGCATTGGAGTTCATAATTGATCCTGTGAACTTCAAGTGTAAAAGAAAGGGTGAAATATCTTATTGAATCAATTTACTCGTCTCTTTGGCATGGAAGCTAGAAGAAGGATCTCAATGATCACTTTATTGTTATGAAACTGGGTTAGTGTACGAGTTGATGGTTCTGGTTTGTGTACTGTTGGGCAGCTAGTGTGCAAGGCAATTGGAAGGTAACCAAATATGCAGGCGTTGGCATGGCGACTTGAAAATTGCTCACTGTTGTTTTATTGTAAAATTATGTATCTCTGGTCATCTAATTTGTTTTGTTGATTTTGATTTTATTTTCCCAAGTGTTTTGGTGTAGTTCATTTGTATAATGACATGCTTATTGCATTTTAGTAGTTGTAGTTTAATTGAATCTGTCCTACTTATTTTAACTGATTCTTCTTTCTGATTGTATTTCAACAGTTTAAGCCAGAGGAGATCGCAGCTATTATGAATGATTTTTCTGAACCTGGGACCCTTGCTCCAACTGGACTGTATCTCGGTGGCACAAAGTATATGGTGATTCAAGGGGAACCAGGGGCTGTTATCAGAGGAAAGAAGGTAATGGTTGGACGTTATATTTCTAGTCTGCTGGAGTATTACATTTGTATCTATTCCCTACATATTCTTGTGGGTCTTGATTTATGATAGTTGTCATCTGTTTATTCCAGTACAACTTTTCACATGGAAAAGCTTCCAGTTTCGATACTAAGTAGTTGCTTCTCGTCAAATTGGAATGCATAATTCTGCAGTTTGTTAAGTTGGGATATCGATAGTTCAGTAGGTCTATAGAATTGGTCTTTGTTCAAAAAATTGCACCATATTTTACGCGGTACTATTTAAAAAAAAAAAAAGAAAGAAAAACTGAGTAGAAGCAAGAGAGTGTGATGAAAGAGACATTTTCCATAGAACTTCGGCCTCTTAATGCATTTCTCTTCTCAGTGGAGATATGTTTGTATGCTTGTTCGACATTTCAACAAGTAAATTCTGTAAGTTCAATATTACATTTTGTTCATTTTTGGGTATGGTGAGAGAGATTGAGTGAGACAGAAGAGTTAGGGAAAGAAGACAAGGGTGCAGTTGGAACAGAACCTGATGAAATGTTTTGGTATTGGATGGTCTCTTTGGGGTCTTGGCCACTCCCTCCTTTTGTGTCTTTTTACATTATACTATGTATTTCTTGACATATTTCAGACAAAATTTTCAGGGTCCTGGAGGGATTACTGTTAAGAAGACCAACTTGGCTTTGATTATTGGTATATATGATGAGCCTATGACTGCCGGTCAGTGCAACATGATTGTTGAAAGGCTGGGTGATTATCTTATTGATCAGAGTTTCTAGGCTTGCTGGTATGCTGCTTGTTTTACCTTTTTCCCCCAATCATTGGACATATTTCAATGTTGTTTTGCATCTCGTTCTCCTTACAATTATCTTGACCTTCCATTTTCCCTATCTTATTCAATCTGAAGTTGGAATTTGTTGCAGAATACTATTATTTATATCATTATGGAGGTCTTGGACGAGTCTGCGTGTGCTTCAACCTCAAAAGTGAAGGGTGTAGTATTTTTCTTGTATCAATTATTATTATCCATCACTGTATCTTCGCTTTGCTTATGATAAGCTGTTTCCTCCCTTTTAAATGGGTGATACTTAATGGAATGATTTGATTGAGATGCTTGAGGTTTTTGAATGCAAGTTGATTTTGTTAAAATAGATTTCCATTACCATCCAATTGCTATGCAGTCTGCCTTCTATGTCAAAGAGTGTCACTTATAGCTCGGCGGATTGCTTCTTGGATCATGCAAGTGACATTTTTCTGTGCCAGATGCAATTTTTTTTTTTTTTTTTTTAATGGTCCTGTATTTTGATGGATAAAAACAAGGAAGACGGTCCTCCTCTTGCTGGGGGGTATTATTATTATACCTCCCCGGGAATAATTGCCTCCCCATGACTTACAAATTCAGGCTGGTCCTCGTCATTGTAATTCTATTGAATCCAGTTGCTTTTCTGATGCATCTATCTGAGAAGTGCTTGGCTATGGAATTGATCTCTCACTCCTTGAGTTCCTCCAGTGTTAACATAGAAATGCTAATGCCCAATTTAGTTCAGCATTTCGATATCTATTTTGGATCCTATTGGCAACTTAGGACAAAGTAATTTGTATCCTCTTGGCGGCATCTTATTGGGACAAAAGGGCTGGTACCCTATAAGAAGAAACAGGACAGGCAGGGAAGAAATTTCCATAGTAGCGAAGAAAATGTATCACCTGTTCTTTTCTCAGCCTTGAATGACGGAATCACCTGTTCTTTTCTCAGCCTTGCATCACTCCGTCATTCGACATGTGGAGCAATATTCAGCTGTTGTGGGGTTCAAAATACTCTGTGAAGCTGTATAACTCTTTCTGCTAGTTTTGTAGTTGGGGTTTGACATGTTGCCGTTTTGATTTTCAGGCTTCATGAATAAAAACTAAACTGATTGGCAGCTTCAGACGAAATTTTTTACATCTTATCTTAGCCTGTTAGCCCAGATTATTGTTTACCACATAAACTAAGACCCGTTTGATTTTCAGGCTTCAATGAATAAAATGATAGAAACTAGCTGATTGGCCACTCCATGCGGAATCTCTTAATCTTAATCTGGGCATATAAACATGGATTAAGACGTAGTTTCAAGTTTGGCAGATTTCTTAGAGATTGGTTAAGAGTTATATACTAGCTTATTATTATTCTTTTTTTTTGTCGGAGACGAAAATTGTTATGTAACATATTCTATCCTAAACTAGACAGGAGGTGGAGCGTAAAGAAACTTGTGTTCTAAGAATTGACTTGGTGAAATCTCCCATTTCGTATATCGTAAAAAGGAATGATCCATCGGGTTCGGGGACTAGCATGTATACAGATCTTATTAGATCAAAGGAGTACTTTGGCACCATTCTTGAATTTCTTGTGTTGGGGACTAGCATGTATACAGATCTTATTAGATCAAAGGAGTACTTTGGCACCACTCTTGAATTTCTTGTGTTGGGGACTAGCATGTATACAGATCTTATTAGATCAAAGGAGTACTTTGGCACCACTCTTGAATTTTTTTGGCTGCAGATGAGATTTGAACCTTCACCTACCGCCCAAGTGGGATTTCCGCCCAAGTGGGATTTATTGGTGGCTATTGAGTTTGACTTAGTGGTTACCAGTCTATTATATTATTTAGTGGGTCGAATTAATTTTTGAGGTTTTCATATTTGACGCGTTCTCTGACATTCTATTTGACTTAAATCAGATATTCACCTTCACATACTAATTATTGTTTGAGTATTGCATTATTGGCATATTCCCGTTCCACGCCTTTATTTATTTATTGGGGGCCGGGCCACTCAAAATTTCTTACCAGTATATATTTTCAGTAGCGCCTTTATGATTCGGGCATCTCGGGGCCAGCAAATCACGCCTTTGCTCTATGTTCAGATAATAAAGCGCGTGAGAAGCAGAAAGCACCCGCATGATGGCGGGCGGCGATCCGGTTCGGTGCCCTTATCCTCCTCTTTCTTTGTTATTCTCTTTGGGAACAAAAATAGAAAGTACTTATTCAATTCAACTCCAAAAACGAAAGCCAAATTGGAGTTTGTCTTCCCCTTGACCGTTTATCTGGGCTTTTTATTTCCTATGGGAGAAGTCTACTCTTGATCTCTAATGTTTAGCAAATGTATTATTTTAATCTTTAACAATGTTTGGTAATTTCACAATTTTAGTTCTTAAAAGTTTCGATAAATAGAATTTAGTTACGCATTCATCAAATTAATTTTTTTTCTTAAAAAAGAAGCAAAACAACGCCTGATTTTAAATAATGAGAATAACACTTGAAAAGGGTTTTTCACCTAGGGTTGATGAGATAGACAGTGAAAATGAGTTTTGGATCGATGAGTTGGACGCTTTGATTGGATTTAATTTTCTTATTTAACAATTAGTTTTATTGGTTAATTAGTCTTAATTTTGTTGTTTAGCATTAGCCGCTAGTTTGCTTCTTTATTTTTAAATTCTTAAATTCAAATTAATGGACACACTAAACCAGACTAAATCCCGTGAGTGAATTGGAAATTTTTTTTTTTCCTTGCTTTAAATTGGATACATCAAGAACCAATTTTATTCTTATCAAAATTTCAGGGACTAAAACTGTACAAGTGTTAAATGTTGAGAACTGGATCTATGTTTAGCAAAAATTTTGAGGACTAAAGCTACATATATACTAAATATTGGGGACCAAAATTACATTTTTCTCTTTATTTATTTCGGCTTTTTGCTCGACAGATTCTTGAGGAGGCAGTGTAGGTGGAAAGAAAGAAACTAAAAAGAGAAACAAAAAATAAAAAAAAATGGGAATTCCATCAGAAATGAGAAATACCTGGCTGAATAAAAGAAGAGAATCGTTGTGGATTACATCTCCAGCTGAAGAAGAGAAGATTCGTCGATCAAGGGAGTGCACTCGAGGTTGGAATCCAAAAGGAAAAAAGAATCCTTTCCTTTTCTTTTTCTGGGTTTTTTTTTTAGCTTTTTGGGAAGCTGATGAAGAAAAGAAACTTTCGTTGGTTTTAAGTTTTGCATTTTGATCATTGTTCTGTTTTTGGGCCTGTTTATTCTGCGATGTTTGTCTGAGTTTCATCAGGTGACCAGATGCTTTAATGAATCTTACAATTCCATAGGCATTTAAAAAATTCTTGCGAGGATTTCCTGATGTATTTTGGAGGAAAAAGGAAAAAGAGAAAGCAAGATGGGAACTTTATTACTATTTTGGGGTTGGAGAATTATGTGAATTTGAAGAGAAAGCTGAAAAGAAGTATTAAGGGATGGAAATGGCACATTAGCAATTGTATATTTTTTTAGGCTGTATATTCATTTTAAGGCATCAACACAAGCTATTCTATAGTTTAACACTACTGAGTCTTAAAAGAAAACTTGTCAGTAATTTTTTTTTTTTGCTGTTTAGCAGAAGGATGAATTTTGGACATCTTTGCTTGACTTCCCAAGCAAAAGGGTAGTAAGCTTTTGTCATGACTTTTGTTTTCCATGAATGATGACATCCTGTTAGTGTAGCTTTGGACTCCAACTTGCCAGGGATTGGCATTCCACTTCTCTTGATTTCCTTGTGTTGTTAGTAAAGCATGATTATTTTTACACAGTATCAAGATCTTTATGTCTCTGTACCTATGCATAAGTGACATGTTTCTAGAGCTCTTAGAAGCAAATAATCATGGTTTCTATGCACTCCTTGCAGAAGGTGTACGTGCAGGAGCCAAGGCAGCTGCAATTGCTTGTGTTGCCAGTGCTATCCCAACGGTATTGAATTTGTTTTGGAGCAATTTGTGTTACTATATGTGATTGGATGTATTGGGATGCAATACTAAGTGCACGTCTGGCTGTTGGTAATATGTCATAGGACTGGTTAGATTCCTGGCTTTTTTCCTGAGAATCCTGGCAGTTTATCGCTCTACAATTGTCTGCTTGGTTCCAACTTTCTAAGCATGTAAAACTGCCTTTGTTTGTCAGTGTTGTTAAGGATTTTAAATTGGAGGATAATGAGGTTTAATTACTGAGATTGTTTTTTACTGTCAACTGTGAACGTGGATCTAAGCTTAATATTTTCCCGACTTGTGCAATTTAATCCCTAAAGCACATACTCGAATATTTATTCTTTCAGCCCCTTGAAAGTAGAATGCAGATGGTGGGAGGTGGAGCTACTGTCTAGATGGTTAGGATAAACTTGAAATACCCAATATATGCTCATGCAGATCTTCTGCACTTTAGCAAACATATTCTTGTCCCATGAATGAGAAGATGGGCCAGAACTATGAGATGTCAGATCTCCATTAGATTCCGCATATTTGTCCTATTTCCTGCCTTTGGTGAAATGTAGAAACTCGTGCTTATCTCTGATAATTTTTTTTCTTTGGACTGGTCCTAACAATTTCAGTTGACTGCTGTTCGAACAATTCCTTGGGCTAAGGCAAATCTCAACTATACTGCCCAGGCACTCATTATATCTGGCGGTAAGCATGGGACTTGACTTCTCAATTTGATGACACATCTTAATGTCCATTTTAATGTAGTTGTAAAATGAGGGCCTTGCTCTGTTGCTTATGATAAATTTATACAGCGTTCGTAAGGTAAAAGCTGTGCTGCTTCCTTAACTTGCTAGTTACTCGAGTGTGTAAACTGAGTTGACGTGTTCTCGTTTTCACCAAACATTTTGAGGGCCAATAAGGTTTCACGACGCAAGACTTTTTTGAGATTTAATAGCGCATTTCAAGTAAGATATCAAGAAGAAAGAATAAGACCACTTCCTAGTGCATGAATTTAGACCTGAGGGAAACTTTAATTTGTAATTAGCAACCCACAGATTTTTTCATAAATGTATATAGATTTAGAACATTCAATAGCTATGCATTCTTCTCCTGAAGGAAGTGGGAAGACTTGATTACATTACACTGTGTGTCAAATCTGCTCCTGGTTTAGTTAACCCAGTAAATTCCAAGAACCACACAGTGGATCTGGGGCTCAACTTTTTTGTTATTCTCCTAAACTAATCGGTTGGATCTTATATATGTATGAATCTTTTCTAAACCCATGTAATGCATAAATGTTCTGCATCTCTTAGAAGCTTCAACAGCCTTAAAAATTTCCTCTACTTTCATCTTTCAACTGAGTACTGCTGGTATGTAGACTAAACTCCGATTTGCGTGTCAAGTTCGTTGATGGTACAGAAACTTTGGAAGGCGCATATATATGTCATGAAAGATGAATGAGAACGACTTTTGTCCTCTCAACTGTACATATCTTTTAATGCTTCCTGGAAAGATCATTGCAGTATACTTGCTGATATAATTTCAGTAAACACTTGAACTTGCATAAGAATTGTGCCCTTTTGACCATCATTGCTCACTGATGAAGATTAAGAAGTGAAAACACTCTCATTAGTTGATGTTAATTCATACTTGATTCGCAATCTCGTGCAGCTTCTATTGCAGCATACTTTATAACTGCAGACAAAACTATCTTGGAGTGTGCCAGGAGAAATACACAATACGATAAATCAGCTTAAAGCGAAGGAGGATCTGCTGGTGTAGTTGCAACATCTAGTAATTATGTACATCTCCTGCTATGGCCACCACCGCCTGCATTACTGCATATGAGTTGGATGTTGTTTTCCAAAGTTTTGTGTAATGCCTAACCTAAATCTTTCTTCGATGTCTCTTCTAGGTAGAATTCGAATCAGAACTGCCTTATCTTTATGCTTCACTTAAGCGCAAGGTGGTGGTTCCACATCTTCCTTGGTTGGTTGTTTACAAACGCTTGCTAAGGTGCTTTTTGCTTGGGTTCTAGGACAATTTCGTCATTCTTGATTTTCCATTTTCTGGATTTGATCCATTTAGCATCATCTTCGGAGGGTATTGCAAGAGGACCAGTAACTTGAATAATGCTGTTAATCAATTTCTCTGAGGGATGGTCTAGAATAAGTATGTTTTTCAAAAAAAATCAATGTTACGCTTGTGACTTCGTTAATTAAATCTTTTATTCTAAGAGAAAAGCATTTTATTCACAGCTCGTGACAACTGATTCCAACGGGATTTTACCAATCGGTATTTTCCAGCTTGAATCTCCTTTGAATTGCCTCGAAAGGAGAAAGCAAGGAAAGGAACTACAAAAGAAAAACATCTAAAACTTCAAAAGACCAGCCTTACTCATTTCAATGAATCAGGTTGTGGTAATTATAACTGCATTCATCAGTGCTCTACCCCCACCCCCCACCACCTTTCCCCCCACAAAAAAAAAATACAGGCACACGCATCCATTTGATGAGGTTTCTGTCGCTCTCTCCAAGATTAATCCCATGGAGGTCAATCATTTCTTTAAGAACTCTCTCCCAACAAGAATTGTATTTGACATAATAATAGTCATTAGACTTGTTTTTCATTTTGTTGGAGCAAAGAAAGTGCGATAATTCACTCAGGGAAGGAGGGCATATCTTCACTCTACAACTTTCAACCATCAAGTTTTGGAAGAAAATTTTTCTATTTTCTGATATATTGAAAATCTTAGATACAAATTTTAAGAAATGTATTCAACTATCTAGCATTTTAATCCCTCAGCAGGGTGCCATCCAGCCATCACTAGTTAGGTGATGGCAGTATTTGCAATTATTCACTGGCATAGTCTTGCTTTAAAATTCAAATACAAAGGATGTCAATTTTCTAGTCCTTAATATTTCTGAGTCGAGGCTTCTAAAAGTAATAAATTACTCCCTAACACTAATAATAAATAGGGAGAAAAAAATGGCACTAAAATAAAACCTGTAAGGGTTTCAAAAACTCTTCGCCCTATTAATTGGTGGAGTTCTTTCCTATTCTAATTGCAAAAATCACAAGGATATCATCCTTTAATAAAAGAAAAAAAAAAAGAGTTCACCTTAGTAACTCTTAAAATGCGTATCTGTAGATAGCATCCGCTGCACCATCTTCATCATTGCTCAGGCCAACCACATCGGCTACCGCTTTTGCCTTCTCAGATCCATTACTAAGAGCAACACCCAGAGAAGCCAATTCAAGCATCTCAACATCATTTTCCCCATCGCCAATCGCCATCACCTGATAATGGATGGAAAGTAAAAAGAATAGAACGCAAAAACATTAATGAATTTTTACCAATAAAGAACCATCAAATAAATTTGTTTTACCTAAACAGAAATAGTAACATTCTATGCAAGATGAGCTCTTGGATGACTGGATGCTAACAAACTCATTTAAAAGCCTAAGTTCTAAGTGTTTGAGAGTCTCTTACTTCTCAGGATACACACATTATGCAGCTCCAATGGAGGTTAATGCATATTATACCAGGAATTAGGCCTTTCTGACTCTGTTCCAGCAATTTCCCCGCTCAGAAAGGGGGACAGCCACTTCCAAAGAAAAGGCTGGACTGTCTTTCAAACCATACCATAATCAACTTTTTAAATAAATGTATCCTCAACTTATTCCAATCCGAAACATTTTAATATCATGTAAAAGTTGAACAATAATCTAATAATCTACATTTGGTGGTGGAAAAAGTAGTTTTGTAAATAGAGGTTTTGTTTAACTTTTACAAAAACTACGGATTAGAATAGTTTTGTAATCACCAATTGTTTTGTATCAAACCTTAAAAATGTTTGCTCACCATAATAGTCTACTATTTTTTTTTGTTTGGGAATGAATGATGTGAAGGATGAAAATTGAAATACAACAATCAAATACTATTCTTATCCTTTTTAGATTCCTCTCACCTATTATTTGGTCAGTGCAGACACTTTTTCAAGGTTACAATCCAGAAAAGGAAAGCCAGTGAAACTTTTTAGTGGAGATGAAAGCATAAACACCAAGACCAGTTGTAGCCAAGTATACATAGGAATGGGTTTTTAGCTTTTAGTACGATCTTGATTTGATCTCTAAGAGTTCTCTAACAATTAATTTGTTCTTGCGTAGAGGTTATAGGTAGCTTCAAGATGACAAGGGGTTACTGAAATTGAAAAAAATGAAAAAAAGGAAGGGAACATTTAGGCAAATACCTCAGTTGGGGAAGCACCCAAATGATCAAGAAGCAATCTTACTCCTCTTCCCTTTGACGTACCAGAAGGAACAATTTCTAGCATATCTGGAACAGCTTGAACTACAGATGCATAATCTCCAGTTGCTTCTGCCCAGTATGGCCGCAAAGTAGTAGCCACTCCCTCGGCGGAGTCTAAGAATATCAGTTTCTGAAAATCCAATTTCATGTCAACCCATGCAAACTTAAGAATATTTAAGAATATTATTGGTAAATATTTTACATAGTTATGCATTTCTCTGACCAACAAGGCCGATGATTTGAAATTTCACTTGAAATTTAAAAGCATCATTGAAGGCATTTGGTTCACATGTAATGCAATGTTAATGAAAGAAAATTTGGACTTTCAGAAATGAAATAAGAGGATGGCACACTATAAATAGATAAAACAGACGAGCAACATAACTGGTACTAGAATCCCATTAATAGAAACCAAGTATCAATTTAATGATATGCAACAATTAAATCCATAATTACACCACCCTTGGAGATTTGTTTATACAAGATAGATATTGGCATGATTGCAAATGTGGGGAAAGAAGAACAGCAAAGGAACCATAAAGGAATTGAAGCATGTAAGTTTAAGCACAAAGGTAAATTTGATCCTTGTTTACGTGAAATCTTCTAATACTCAGAGAAACCAGTGCAAAAAAAAGGAAGACCATAGATTAATGCTACAGTTTATTCTGACAAACACAGTGAGAAAGGATCAACATTAGTAACAAAGTTCTTTATACAAATATTTATGAGTAAAGGATAAAGAATCTGTCCATATTCAACAACCTACCTGTATATCCCCACCCGCCAAAAGCTGGTCGACTGTAGGTATGATCTCTGCCTGTCAAAAGATTACAGATAGAACACATTTAACAACTGAGAGATGAACTGATTGAAACTATTAACATGAGAATAAATTTGACAATTTAGGCACCTTTGGCTCAGAATATACTGTATGAAGCGAGTCTACAAGAGGGTGCTCAAATAATGTTAAGCAACGATCTTCACTAAATGCAATAAGAGGAATTTGATGCTTAAGAGAATACATGGATGCCTGCGAGCAAGAGAAGGCACACGTTTATCAGTATGAATGAAAGATAGAGAATTGCTTAGAACATCATAGGCTCTCCCCAATAACAGTTAATCAATCTCTCAGTTTACATGCTCAAAACCATGAAAAGGCGCACATTTATAGCACACCAGTGAAAGAATTAGAAAACAAATAATATTTCGTTTTATAGATCTGCACGTAAACAAGGCAAAAAATAGGCTATCATTATCAGGGATAACCTTGAAGCAAGTAATCATGCGGAGATACAAATAAAATGTGATTATGGACCTAGGAGTAAGCAAGAGAACATTTACCTCTCTGCAGACATTTGGATCTAAATTGCTTCGAAAAATTTCCCTGCCCTGTCTCCCATATACAAGCAATCCCTGAATCAACCACAGACAGAAAAGAATTCATTTAATTACATGATTGAAGCAGGAACTCATCTTCACGATATCATTTAGTTGCTAGCATGCAAACAGAAAAAAGCCTGGCATTGATGGCATACTCTTCACTGGGTTTGCAGGTATAAGTAATTAAATACAAGGTTCGCTTAAGATTTGTTCAGTCCTTGTTCATTCTTCTTCTAGTTAATTTCTCTCCTTCTCATTCATATTATTCTTCTTTTCTCAATAATTTCTCTACATCTTCAAACTGTTCAATATGGGTCGAGTTTACCCACTAAGAAACAAGCACATTTAACATCTTTTCAATAGCTTCACACAGAATTAAAACAAGACTCAGCAAGCTCTACTAAGCTAAGAAATATTTGAAGAAGGAACTTTAAAATCATCCTCTTTTGGGTCACTCCTCTATTTGGTAGCCAGTCCCTTTGCTCTCCTCAAGTTTGGGAGGCTAGTGAATCAATATCTACAGCCGCACCCCAATCCTTCATCCTCGGGAAAACTGAAATCTACTGTCTCCCAAGTATCCTTCAGTCAAAGCTGCCTTGAAAATTAGCATCCCTTTCTCTCCTCTGTCATTCTTAGTCTGATATCCCCCAACGCCAAGTCTACTAGAAAGGACCGTAGTAGGGAAACTAGAATAGAAAGTAAATTTTGGGCTGGCATTAATGCTAGGCAAGAGCACACCTTCAAATGAATGACTATGCCCATCCTTCCAGGCAAGGAATCTCTTTGCTACACCAGTACTACATTGGGAGGGAGTATCTGAATCGACAAGGTATGCACATGGAATAACACTACAAACAAAAGAACTTGAGCCAAAGGCCTCAGATCTACATGATACCAGGACTATTTCCTTGGAAAATAGGTTATTAGGGCAGAACATTTTTATGGGTCCTCATACCAAAAACCAATGAAAGAAGAATATATTGACGTACCTGTAGGAAAATGCCTGGAGAAAATTCTGATATGGCTCCGCCTTTTCCAGCCAAATCTACTTTCTTCAAAAGGCGGATGACAGCTGGACGAGTCTACAAATGGTACAGTAACCAACAAAATTTGTGAAATATGTACATAAGCAGCATATCCAACAAGAAACTATAGAAAACTTATAAAGTTAAAAGTGGAAGGGAAGTTGATCTATTAATTCTTACTTTCCCAGTGGCAATTACTATTTTCACACCCCTAGAGATGGCCACTTTTAGTGCTGTTGCATTTGATGTACTAACTTGACTTTCGCTGTTCAGCAGAGTACCTACACATTAAAAAGTTGAAATGAGGATATGAAAGTGACAAAATTCAGATTTTACAATCAAATCATCACGAATGCTACAACAAACATGCAATACTGCTGCTAACTTACCATCCATGTCACAGAAGATGAAGTTAAACTTTGGTCTATAAAATCGAAGGCTTCCTTCTCTCTTCCTGTCTTTTAACAATCCACATATGAGATTTAGAACTTCAAAGGGGCCAATAAGGTATTAACCAAGCTTGAATCCACCATAATCTGAAATTTCCAAAAGAAAAAAAAAAGGAGATAAGTTTACAATTGACCATACCATCAGGATAATTCAAAGGAGGACTTCCATTAGTCTCAGCATCATAAGCACTCTGAATTAATCCTTTCCCCTTCCACCCAAGACTCTTCAAAAGATGTTCTTCCTCTTTCTCCATTTCAGCTTCTGCCTTATCACTAATCTCATGGTCAAATCCCAGAAGATGCAACAACCCATGAACCTATAGGGAATAACAGAGAATAGCTCAACAATTTGATTTCATGGTGGAAACAGTCTCCTGCTGGAAGAAGACATCACCCAGCCTTCCCTTATATTTCTCTATATACACTATGTGATCATTAAGTTCATTTTTACTCCTCTTGCACATCTAGGCCATTATTTGAAGCTAACATAGCTGGTGATTCCCTCATGTCCTAAACTTGTGCATTTCTTTTTTCCATGCTGTATAGAGAGGAAAAGAATAAGTAATAATATACCCATACTAATAGCTTACAGGGAAAAATATTCCAATAAATCATAAAACTTTACTTCTTCAAACTTGAGCTGTCTATGCAGCCAGTGACAACTAGTCAGGGCTAACTGATCATATTCTATTTTTCAACATCGAGTTTGACTGAGATTGATAGCAACATCTCATTGCACTTTTTAAGAGATTAACAAGAACTAGAAATCAACTCAATAAAATACAAATTATTAGAAGATGAGACCAATGGAAGGAAGAGCACATGTCATTATGTTCCATGGCTTAAAAACTGAGCACCTAATTGACTGAGCATGTATTTCCCTAATAGGCATCTATTATGCAAACCAATAATCGGATAATATTACTAACTAAAAAGGTTAGACAACATAAATATGCTTGCACGCACCAATAGAATGCGTATCTCATCCAGAAGGGTGTGGCCTCTTTCCTCTGCCTGTCTTGCAGCTGTCTCAACAGATATTACGATATCCCCCAACATCAGCTACAAAGTAAGGAAGCATGTTATTAACAACATTCTGAACATCAAAAAAAAAAAGCCCAGATAACATGGGACAGAAAATCTTACTACTGGAAGCTTCAGTTCAGGGACGTGTTGAGACATTGAAAGGACATCAGTAGCATGGTCCTCACCCCGCCATTCTTTGTTAAGTTTGCAAATGAACTCATCATTGCAAAGAAGAACTGACAATTCAACACTCTCAAAACCGCCAACATCTGTAATTGAATTATCTCTGGTTTTATATACTGAATCTTTCAGCCCTTGGAGTCCTAATTTCATTGCCATTGGGACATTAACTCGAAGCAATTCTGCAATATCCTGCAAGGAGTAGAAGAAGTTACAAATATGATCATTTCTCTTAGCGAATAATTTCTCGGACACGTTCTTCAATCAGCTTGCTATCTCACAAACGAGCTATCCAATCAAACTCCACCAAAACGGATTCCAAAGAACTTCAAATCAATCAGAAGCTAATCTTTTTACACATGAGGGCATCAAATTAACATCCTTTGCGCCTAAAATTTCTGGAACAAATGCACACGCATTTACACAACTATTGACAGAAATAGATATGTATACACTAAAGTACCAGAATTTCAGGATCATCAGGCAACTGTTCTTCAATACAAATATTAACACTGAGCTCCAACTCCTTCTCTTTACTCTTGGCCTTTGCCCTGGCGGTAGGCGGCGCAGGCTTTCTCCTAGCCTTCCGATACTCTCTCCACGAAGCGAAAACTCTACCGAATCCTCGAGAAACGCTCCAGAACAGCCTTCTGTCGTCCTTGCAGCTCAATGCAGCAGCCGGCCCAAAAATCGAGGACTGCTGCTGCCAATAAAGCGACGTAGAAGGATAACGGAGCGGAGGAGCAAGAGGAAGAGAGATAGGATACCTGGAGGAGGAGGCATTTTGCGAAGGAGAGAGAGGCGCATGAGGAGAATTGGCCAGCGAGGGAATGAGGCGAAACGTAAGAGCACGCGCCGCCGCCATGGGCTCGGCGGCTATTTGAGAATGGGCGGGGGGCACAATCCGGAGGAAAGGAGATAATCGAGAAAGCATTCAGGTATGAGATTATTAGTATTAGTAGTATTATTGTGGTATTGGTTAATGAAATTCAATCTTCAGCGCCTTGATAGTGACTGCTTTTACTCTGTACTGCGAGGGAAAGGCGGCAATGTTAGAACGGGTTAAAGGGACTCGGGGCAGGGACTGACAAATTTCCTCTTCATCAACAGCGCGTAACTTCTTTTGTTCACCGTGTAACTTTTTTTCCACAGGTTGTATTTTCACAACAGATAGTGGTGGGCCCCACACTTGGCACGGAAATCGAGTTACCACTTGTTATCTGAGCCGCACATTTTTTTGAGGTCCAATCTGGACCATGAACCGTGCAGGGACGGTCACATTTTTTTGAGGTCCAATCTGGACCATGAACCGTGCAGGGACGGTCATATGACCGTCCCTGCACGGTTCATGGTCCAGATTGGACCTCAAAAAAATGTGCGGCTCAGATAACAAGTGGTAACTCGATTTCCGCGCCAAGTGTGGGGCCCACCACTATCTGTTGTGAAAATACAACCTGTGGAAAAAAAGTTACACGGTGAACAAAAGAAGTTACGCGCTGTTGATGAAGAGAAAATTTGTCAGGGACGGTTGCACCTGCAACCGTCCCTGCCCCGAGTCCGGGTTAAAGGGACATTGCAACCTCAGCCAGCCAGCTGCTACCGCTGCATATCTACGGCTGTTGTATTTTATGGAGGAGTTTTAGGTCGATGGTAACTATACACCAATGTACGAGATTCACAAATACTGATAGTGTTTGGATAACAAAAATATCTCAAATAATATTTCGCTTGCATTATAAACACATTTTTCAATCCACCCTTTTATATTTCCAATCACTTTTTTATCTCACATACATTACGTCACAAAAAGTACTACAGTAATTATTCCAAATAATATTTCAAATAATACTCTATCCAAATATCTAAAACTGTTCGAGACACAGTCAATGTGTGTGTGCAACTACAAAGACAATTCACGTTCACCTAATTCAAATGTGCAAATAGAATGTTATTTGGCAGTGGGTAGTCATGATACGAGGCAGAAGAAAATAATGACATGCCCATTTGACAAGTGAGTTTTTTAGATATTTATCTAAACTTTACTGTAACTTACTGTAGAAGTTGTAGAAAAAATTTTTAAAGTGTGTAGATTTTTTGATATTATGAAGTGTATAATTTAAAATTTTTGAGAAGTTTTTTGAGATTATTGTAACTAAAGTTGTTAAAAAATTTGTAGCAAACAAACTTGACTAAAAACTTGCTTGCCAAATAGTTACAAACGAGTCGAGTTGAGTTGCACTTTAACCTAATTGAGTTGAGTTTCGACTTAATTTTATCAATTTCGAGGTCGAACTCGAACTCGACCAGGTCTTAATGCAAAGTTCGAGTTCGACCACAACTCAAATTTGAGTCTAGTCGAGATCGAGGTCGAAATTTAAAAAATAAAAATAATTATTTTATTTTAAAAAAATAAATAAAATAATAATTTTTTTAACAAATAATAAACTATTAGGATATATATATATATAATTTTACTATTAAAATAAAAATATAAAAATATAAAATCTAGTCGACTCGCAAACTAACGAACTAAGTATTTTTGAACTTGAGTTTAACTTAGTTAGTTAAACTTGATGTTGACCGAGGTCGAGTTCAATTTGGTCAATTCGAGTTTGATTTGAGCTCGATATTGATCGAGTTCGAGTCGAGTTTTAATTTGAATTGCTCGTGATTGGCTCGCGAGCAGGTCAGATCGCGTGTAGCCCTAGTTCACACCAAAAGTCCCCCCCTCCCTTTATATATATCATACATGTTTGAATTGGGTGCAAATTGATTTACTTTTTGAGTAAATAAATTTATATTTTGTTAAAATGTATAAACCGTTCACTTTTTGGATTGGATTTTTGTAGGAATGACTAGGAAAGGCAGGAGAAGAAAATGATATGAACCTTCAACCGTTTTATTTTTCTTTTATAGGCAGGGGAAGGGTGTAGAAGGGAGGAATTGAACTCATATCTTTAATTTTTGAAGTCTCAATTTTAGCTAATAAAAGTTCACATCTTCAACAATCTTCCAAATGAGGTGAAAAAAAAAAGGAACTCTGCTAGTACCTAATAGAATAATGAAATATCTATACAACATACTATATAAAGTCAAAGGAATGGTAATTAGTATAAACTTTTTATCTCATTTTTTGAACTTTCAAAATGTTATTCTAAAAAGAAACTAATTTTTACCCTACTTATTTGGTCACATTTTTCCAGCATATCTACTTATAATCACCCTAAATATTGTAACTACTAAATTGCTATAACCTTATAAACCAGTTCTTTAATAAATTTATATAAACTGTATTTATGTGAAAAATAAAATTTGTATAAATTAATTCATTTAATTATTTTTAAATTGCACACACATTGGGTGTGCGCTTAACACTAGTATCCGTCAAAATCTAATGATCTTGCTCACCTTATATTGTTGAAGACTCTTTTGATTTTTCCCCAGAGGTCAGAATTGTTCTTATCTAAGTTATCAGGGATGCAAAGCTTGGCGGAATATTCTGGTTTACTTGTACATGACCAACTGGTGAAGCAAAGCAAAGAACATTGAATTGGCATCTATCAAGATTAAAACTGCTAAATGCATAACCTTCACCAAAAAATTTACATGATAGTATTACATTTTATACAGAACCCTGCATAACTATGAAGCATGTCAGACTCTATTACAAACCAAAACTAGTTAATAATTTTTCTGAATAATTCTCTTGAAATTAAAACTGATAGAAGTACTCAAAACATATAGCGCTGCTAAGATTGAGCAATTGATACTAAATCATTCAGCACTTCTTTTTTCCCTTCCTTGAGGGGTCAGGAGTTTTTTAGACACCGCAGCTGAAGCTGTCATCATCTTCATTCATTATCTTCTTAGACCTGCACTTGTAGCTTGAAAGATACTTGGCACTGCCCAGTAAAGGAGCAATGTCGCAGCCTGCCTTCAGGCCTCCATTATCTTCTAGAGGGGTGCAGCGATGGAGAATCTGCAGAATTTCTTTCATGGAAGGCCTACAATTCGGTATTGAGTTGGTGCATACAAGCCCCAATCTGAGCACAGTAGTCATCACTTCCAGACAGCGTTGCTCCCTGATCTCCTCGTCTATAGCATCAGCTATAGGTTTCCCTTCACCATAATGCTTCCATGCCCATTCTACAAGGCTTGTATGCTCATCCCCACCATTAGGTTCTCTTCCAGTCACCAGTTCCAACAAGACAACTCCAAAGCTGTAAACATCAGTCTTTTCATTCACCTTTGTTGTATAGGCATACTCTGCAATTCATGCAACACACCAGTTAGTCAACAGTGCCCATGATTAAGTGATTTGAGATTAAAAAGTATTTTAAGTTCATTTATTTACCTGGGGCAATGTAACCAAACGAGCCAGCAACAGCAGACATTGTGAGAGGCTCATCTTTCTTTACTAAGAGCTTGGCCAGACCAAAATCAGCTATCTTTGCATCGAAGCCAGAATCCAACAAGATATTGCTGGACTTCACGTCTCGATGGAGAATTGGAGGACTGCAGTCATGGTGCATGTAGCAGAGGCCTTGAGCAGCTCCATAGGCGATTTTCAACCTCATCGGCCAAGTCAAGACAAAGTTTTGAACTGGAGTGGTCAGTGAAGATGGCTTTTTCTTCTTCCCATGTAGCCATCTATCAAGACTATGGTTCTCCATGTACTCGTATACAAGAAGCTTTGAGTCTTCACTTGAAATACAGCACAACAACTTTACTATATTAGAATGTCTGATCGATCCCAGTATCTGAACCTCAGCAAGAAATTCACTCTCATGCTTGTGATCCAATTTCTTGCTACTCCAGATTTTCTTAACAGCAATATACTCACCTGGCCGGTGCACTGGGATTTTGTACACCTTACCTGAGCCACCGCTCCCAATCATGTTACCTTCTGTCAAACAGGACAAGATGTTTTCCTCTGTAAAATCTAGTCTCTGGAATGAGGTCAATTTCCATGTTGCAAGATCACATCTTTGCTTCTTCTTCCAAAACAAGGTCATCACTGCAGTAACTAGGAATGCAATTACTACCAGCACCAGAACAACCGCAAGAATTCTTGGTGACAACTTGTTAGACCGCTGTGATTTGACATTACAACTTGGTAAATTTGAGATCAAATTAATGGCACAAAGATGGGAATTATTTAAGAAACTCCTTTCAAAGGCCATGTTATCAAACTCACTGGGAATTTTTCCAGCCAGTCGATTGGAAGACAAATTCAAAGTGGTGAGTTTTAAACTGCCTAATTCTGGTGGTATTGAACCGGAAAGTTGATTCTCTGATAAGTCCAGATCAAGGAGGTCAGGTAAAGAACCTATCGCAGATGGAATTGGACCAGAAAGATCATTCCTTGAGAGATTCAAATTGGTAAGAGAAATCCAGGATATTATTTGTGACGGAAGTCCACCGGAAAGATAATTCCCATCAAGTGTCAGCGTGATGAGCTGAGAAAGGTTAGTCAGCTGAACTGGAGTAGGCCCTGAAAGCATATTGTTGCCAGCCTTGAACACAGTCAATTTCGCCCAAGACGATATCTCGACTGGAATTTGACCAGAAAACTTGTTATCATCGATCTCCACACGAGTCAAACTCCACGCTACCATCCTCGGAAGCCCACCTGAAAATGAGTTATTACTCAGCATCACACTTGTCATGTTCTTTAATGTCCAAATGCCTGCTGGAACCTCCCCCGACAACCCATTGTAATGGAGCTGAATTGTTCTCAAAGTATCACAAGTTTCAAGCGACTTTGGTATGCCACCATTTAGATTATTGGAGTAGGCGACCACACCAAACAAAGTCCCTCCTGCACACAAATTCTCCGGTATATTCCCGGTGAATTGGTTATTAGAAACTTCAACAGCTTCAAGTTTAGAATGAAGGCCTAATTCTGGTGGTAAAACACCACTCAATTTGTTATTGAAAATGCGAAAATTAATCAGGCCTGGAAGTAGGCCAATACTCGCGGGAACTTCTCCCTCCAGCTGATTGGAATACAGAATCAAAAACTGCAACTGCTGCAACTTGCCAACATCTGCAGGTATGATTCCTGTCAATCTATTAATGGAAAGATCCATTTGAGTCAAATTCAACGACTCGATCACCGATGGAATTGGTCCCGAAAACCAGTTTCTATACAAAAGAACAACGCTCAGGTTCTTTAACAAGAGTAGCCCACTTGGGATTCCGCCATCCATGTCATTTAGAGCCAAATCCAAATGCTCAAGATTGGTAAGGCTGCTAAAACTCTCTGGAATTTGGCCAATCAAGTTTGTACCCGCCATCCAAATGAACTTAGCTTTGCTTAGCTTTCCGAACTCTGGTGGGATTGCCGCCGGCAAGAACTGGTTATACGCCATCGCAAGGACTTCAAGATTGGATAAGTTCCCAATTTCAGCTGGAAATGTGCCATTGAACAAGTTTGAATGCAAAAACAGAGTCTTTAACTCTGTCAAGTTGCCGATGGCCGGTGGGATGTCTCCGGTGAAGTTGTTGCCGCTGATATCAAGGTACTGAAGTTTCTGGAGGCGGTTGATGTCTGGTGGAAGGTCCCCGACGAAGATGTTCTGAGAGAGGTCTAAGTATTGAAGTTTTGAGCACTCGTACAAAGATGTTGGGAAGGTTTGGAAGATCAAGTTATTAGCAAGAACAATAGAAGCGAGGTTTTTGAGGTTGCAAATAAAGTCTGGGATTGCTCCGGATATGCTTTTATCTGAGAGGTGAATTCCGGTGACCGTGCCACCGCCGGAGCAATTAATTTCTCGCCAGCTGCATGGGGAGGAGGTGGAGTTCCATGACTGGAGGGTTCCTGGATTGCCCCACTTCTCTTTGAGGTTGAGTAGAATCGTTCTTTCAGTAAGTGACGCTTGCGAATTTACCAAAAGGGGTAGGGAAATTAGGAGGAAATGAAGAAGAAGCTGTGGTATTTTGCTGAATGTCAAGGTTAGTTCAGTCATTTGATTCCTCGCCGGCCGTTGGCGATGGTGGTGGAGGAGGAGGAAGCTGAGGTGTTGTTAGTCAGTTTTCCCGGGGGAACTGGTGGGAGTAACGGTTAAATTTCGAAACTTTGGCCAGCTCTTGAATGTTTGCTGGGATTTATTGGTGTGAATAAGAGAAGAGGAAGCTTGTGTTTAATCATGATTCATTGGACCACATATGACCGTTTCATTATTACACGTTTTACTGGTTCGGTCAGCAAATCCTAAACAAAGTTAGTAAAATAAACTGATTAGTTAGTGGGAGACTGGGAGTGAAAGTGATAATGGGGGGCCGGAGCTTAGAGTTTGGTTTTTACACGGGTTGGACTAAGCTAATAAATAATTTCACGTGGGTCCGTTGTACTTTGAAAGCTAGGAATCTTATTTTCTAGCATGAGATTTTTGGATTAATCTTCACCGTCAATGCATTACAACTCATTTGAATTCCAAATTTTACTCATATGTCCGTACATACAACTGTGATAATATATATACACTGTGAGTATATAAGATTTATTCAAGATTTTTTTTTTATATTATGAAGCTTTAATGATGATTTCGTCTAATTTATAACTTAGGCTCTGTTTGATAATCTAATTCAACACTTAAATTTAATGGATTCAGATCTTAACACATTCAAACCGTTTGATAACAAAAATTTGAACATCTGAATTAATTAAGTGGCACTGAATTTCTTAGGCAAAACTTGCTTTCAAAATTAAGTGATAAACTATTTACTTATCAATGAATATGATATGCACTCAAATATATTAGATTTAATACTTAATAATTCAATAACTTAATTGATTCAGATTTCAGATTTCAGTTTTATCAAATGCACAATTAGAGTGCATTTGATAACCTAATTCAATGATGAAACTTGGATTTAACATGTTCATATGCGTTTAAATTAATTAAGTGACACTGAAGTTATTAGATAAATTTTGCTCCAAAAATAAAATAAGTGTCAAGTTATTCGCTTATCATTTAATCTAATATACGTTCAAATGTATCAGATTTAATACGATAGCTTAATGGATTTAGAATTTAGATTTCAATTTTCAATTTTCTGATTTCAGTTTTATCAAACACAACTTAAGACTTGTACATTTAATAACAATATTGTTATATAGGTATGTCATCTATGCAAAATATAAATTTAAAATTTAACTTAAAATTAATTATAATACATCCAAACTTGTCCGTGTATGTAAAATTAATTTATTTAATGATTTATTTGTTAATTTTGAGCAACAAAATTTAGGAGTCTTCCTGACTGATGCCGGCATCTGCACTACGAGTCTTCAAACTTCCTAGCAAAATCAAATGCAAATTCCAACCACTTTCACCAAAAGCCACGAGAAGAAGATCACGGTCTTCTTGTTGGAAATTGGGTTATTTCATCTTCCCAAACAATCTTTCTACGAAAACTAAGAGAATTTTACTTTGAGGTTTTCTTTTTTTAATCCTTCAATCCTTCTTTAAACCCTTTTCCATTGTCAGGCACATAAATTCAACTGCTAGCTAGACACATAATTCGAACCCTAAATCTGATTGTAAAAAAGATTTTAAGAACTCTCCTGTAATCGTCGTAGTCCCAAGTTTATAATAACTCCTCTTACTTTTCATGTGTTTCTTTCTTGTGGTTTTTGGTTGCCGTCTGATTTATACACATATCTTGTTTTTTCTCGCTAAATTCTCTCGAGACATGATAACTAGAAGTCTCTCTTGCATGGCTACGAACCAGGCAGTGCATTTGTATCTTTCCTTTTTCCTTCCAGCCAGAATCCGTATAAGAAGCTTCTGCCTAGCAAAGCCAATTTGAGGCCAAGGCAAAGGGAGAAGTTAAAATTTTCCTTTCAATGATGCATAATTTAGGCATTGATAGTGAAGTTCATAACCAGATTAAGCATAGGAAATTAATAATTTCTTAGGTAATCAAAGAGATTCCACCATAAGTCCACAACTGCTCCCAATACCACAAGCAAGCATAACGACATTCAAAGCTGCAGTATTTTAGAATCATAGAGATGAAGAAGAAAGATTTGTCTATTTCTAAATAAAGGAGAAAGAAGACTTAAATATTAGTACAATGAATCTTGAAGAGTTTTGTTACTCGTCATGAAATGAAGGTTCAACTTCTAAAAATTTTCATTCTCTTTTCCGTTTCTTATTAACCATGTTGTTAACCCTGAAACAGTGCTTGACTATTCATAAAGTTTGAAGAAAAAGATTTGTAAAAGCTTGAAATTATATTTAGCATGCCACTCTTTCGGCAATATTTTGAAAACCACATAAAACTTCTCCTATCATCCCTAATTAGAATTGAACAAAACTGAAAACTATCATTGGTAATGGAAAACCTCAAATTCTGGCCATGAAATGCTTGAAGTTGATGTGCATGAGGAGTTCAAAGGAAACTGTGCAATGTAAACTCCATATAATTGTTTTAAATCATGACATGTAAACAAATGGTGTATTATTATTTTTATCATTTTTTTCTTATCAAGAACTGAGTGGGACTTAAGAAACAATAAATGAGAGGAAGAAGGACAATTTGAACCCAGAACCCTTAAGTTCTAGGGCATTATTTCTATAGCAAATTATTTGGATGACCACCAAACTTTTAGAATCGTTGAATTTTGACCATTGAACTATTAAAAGTCTAGTTTTAATCATTAAACTATCTAAAGTTTAAATATCGAGCCATTCCGTTAGATTTAATCGTTAAACATTACAGATTTGAGTATTCGTACGATTCACGAGACAAAAGAAGGGAGCATATTTAACGATTAAATTTGACAGAATGACGTGAAATTTAAACTTTAGATAATTCAGTGATCAAAACTAGACTTTTAATAATTCAGTGATTAAAACTCAACAATTCTAAAAGTTTAGTGGTCATCCAAATAATTTCCTCTTATTTCTATCTCTTAGTACTGTAGATTTTATATTTTCCAGCCTGATTTTTTTTTTTTCTGTCAAACGATAGAAACCAACACACACGCACAATTAGATTACACTCAGAGGTTACACAATTAGATTTCCAGCCTGATTAGTCTAGAAAGGATCAGATTCAGGCCCCAGATTAATTGACAACTGCACAACATAGAGAATGGCCTTTTCCACGGTCAAAGAATTCAGTGGCCTGAAGACAAACAACGGTGTGTCTCACACCAGGGGTCCGCGACAAGCAAGTGGCAGCTAACTGGAAATTTAGGAGACTTTTGAGCTGATTGGTAGATTAGTCAAATTGATTAAAATCCCGTGGTCTATTATTGACTACCCTTGAATTCTGTTTCTTGATCCGACATTGATTTCACTCATGGAAATTTTCGTGTTGCTAAAATTTTCTACAAGGAGGAGAAGAAGAAAATAGCAATTGTTTGGCATGGTGGGGGCACATAAACGTTAAATAAAAGATTGATCCTTAAATTATTCGTCTGAGTTACTGTACTTATATCTAATCATTGAATATACAAAGTAGAATTGACTTGGATAGAATATAGGGTGTTTCCTAAATTATTAGGACAAAACACTAACAAGCCTGACGTATGTCAAATGTGTAAAAATAAAAAGGAAAATCGTTCAAAACTTCCCTCACATTTTATAAAATGATTTTTTTCGTCCATCACTTTTAAAAGTATAATTTTACGTCCCTTACAAATTCACATTGATCAAATTTGATCCTTATCTAGATTTCTGATTAACTTTTTATCGGAATCCACCACATACCTTGCACATGATCAATTTTTTAGGCACAAAAGTGTGAAAATCATATTTTATATAATTTGGTTTATAGTTTTCACATTTCATAAAATGAATTTTTTTGTCCATCACATTTTACAAAATGAATTATAACTTGATCACGTGTTATGCACATGGTGGATTCCGACAGAAAACTAGTCGAAAACGTAGATAGGAACTAAATTTGACCAATGTAAATTTATAAGAGATGTAAATTAAACTTTTAAAAATGAGAGATAAAAAAAGTCATTTTACAAAATGTGAGGGATGTTATAAACCATTTTTTCAAAACAAAATTTCAAATTTCAATAAATCTTAAGTGATATACATTCAATTCTCCTAGTATTAAAGAAAATTTACATTGAAAATCATTTTAAAAAATTCCTAGGATATAATACTATGAGCTTTTTCATTTCTAAGATCAATAAATGATCCCATCGGAAAGAAGGAAAAAGAAAAAGAAAACGAAAAAGTACAGCAAGTGTTACAGAGAAAAAAAAAAAAAAACTAGATTTTGGTTTTCATTTCAATGCATGAATTATAGCAACAACAAATGTGTGATGCGCAGCCAAAATAATTACGGATGGAAATTCAATAAGTTGAATGCACTTTAAATAAATGGGGACATCATAATTATTTGAAGTATTAATTTTTTGAGCTAATGCATATTATTATTTAGCAGCCGAATATATTCTTCACCAAAGTGCAGTTTAATTATGTTAGACGCATAAGCTCAGTTTGTAAACTTTTCCTTAACCAAATATCGAGATTACTCGAATATAAACGATGACTTGACCTATTATTTGCGTTTCTTCTATTATATGTGTGTTTTTATTTAAATGGGCATAACACAGAGCACAGTTCAATTTTTTTTTTATTATAATCTGTCTGTTATTTAGATTGGAGCTTAAAACACGAGGGACAATGCTTGAGAATGGTTTGTCGTCCAATACGAAGTTGTACAATTCTTTTATTCTTTCTAATCTACAAAAGTCGATAATTTTGTTGATAGAATCAGTGGCGGAGGCAAAGGCCTCTATTCAGGGAGTGCAATAATATTAGCTTAAATTTACAAAGTGTTGGATTGTAGATTTCTGAAATATTTGTTATAGTAAACATGCTATCATAAATTCATTATTTTTCAACTCATTCAATGGTATAAAATTATGAGTAAGAATATAAGATGTATATTCTAATTAATATATACAATTGGCAGATAATTTATACACAATTGAATTGTTAAATGAATGTTTCGTGGACTTGTAATTCATATAAATGGACGTGTAAAAAAAGTTAATATTAAATAAATACCATTTGCTTACAAAAAACAAATTACACTTAATGGAAAGGAAAAAAATAACATCATGTAATATAGTTTAGTTCAATGTTCACCATTGTGGAAATAGAGATGACAATTGTAAAAGATTTTAACAATTTTGGAAGGTAATTATGAGGTTTTTTTTTGTTTTTTTTATTTATCATTTTTTTTTGTCAATCGTCATCCCTCCTTCTACTCTATCCTAATCTAACTAGGGGGAGGCCCAACTGGACCTACAGGGAATGGATGAGAACAGAACCATCATCGGATCAGATGGGTGCGTCCATCACCGGACTGAATTTTTTTTTAAAAAAAAAACCATACAATGTGGCATTTTGGTGGGAGGCAAGGTTCAAACCCTTGCTTCCCACTCCACCAAAGCGTTAAAGGCTAGGTGGTGGCCACCAGCCTTTGGTAATTATTGAGGTTAAAGGGAACACTACCAAAATTCAGGGAGGGTAAGAGTGAAACTATATTATAATTTGTAAAATTTTTATAGACTATACTAAAGTTTTAGAAAATTAAGGGGTTACAATTCCACCCCTCGCCTCAACATGGCTCTGCCACTAGATAGAACGAATGATTATACTTAATAATTAGTCAACATATATTATTGTCAATAACATGCAAAAAATCTAACCTAACTAGTCAGATTTATGGTGAATAGTCAGTTTTCGATGTCTAAATTCTCTTTTTCATAACTTTGTGGGCATTATGTCAAAAAAAATAGATTATTCATTTAAGCGTCCACTTTGTTCCTCTTGTTTTTGCGCACATAGTTTTCCTTTTAGTTATTCGGCAGACTCCACTTCGCGCGAAGCGCGTATTATCAATACCGTGTCTATTGTTAGCAAAGCGTAGTTTTTCATTAAGTAAACTCATAAATATTAATTTAAGCAAACGCAAATTTGCCCAACTACCTAGTGAAATTAGTGGCTAGTCATTAATCAAGCGTTGAACCATAGTCCCCAACTCCTATTGCATAGGGCTAGGCCGCCACTAATTCTAGAACTTCTGCATGGAGCTTTACTCACCCCAC
Source organism: Coffea eugenioides (assembly GCF_003713205.1). Taxonomy (NCBI): domain Eukaryota; kingdom Viridiplantae; phylum Streptophyta; class Magnoliopsida; order Gentianales; family Rubiaceae; genus Coffea; species Coffea eugenioides. The sequence continues at coordinate 40,872,157 of NC_040042.1, read as the reverse complement.
AATACTTTTTGTGCTGTTGAAGTAGATTTAATAGCTTTATGTTATGAAAATACCATTGTGCATCGTTGACCCTGCAACAATCTGCTACAAGACTACATAATTCTTCTTCCTCATAATTATCATTACAAGCCTAGGAATTAGTAAATACAATTTTTTTGAATCAGAAATTGACTAAGATCATCCTCAGCCCCCCTAGTTAGCCAACAGGTCTGGGCACTGATAAACTAAGTGCGCGTTTGATAAAAATGAAGTATAAAACTGAAATTTGAATCTTTTAAACAAATGAATTATTAAGCACTAAATCTAATGCGTTTGAGAATGTATTGCATTAAGTGATAACTGAATAAGTTATCACTTATTTTTTAAAACAAGTTTTGTTTAAAAAATTCAGTGTCATCTAATTAATTTAGATGTTCTATTTTTTATCATCAAACGCTTCTGAACACGTTAAAATCTGAATTTATTAAGTTTAAGTACTAAATTAGGTTGTTTCACAGGGCCTAAGTTCATGCTTAGCAATTTCGTTATTATAATTAATATGAGAAAACTTGATGCTCAAATGCCCAATTAGCAAAGAGAATACGTACGACCACAGCAGTCAAGACAGTACTAAATTTGGGCAGGGAGGTCCCTTTCTGTAGCAGCGCGCACGGACAACTTTTCCAAGTTGAAAATGGCAGGTGACCTGAAAGCGTGCTCTTAAGCAAAAGTTTCATAATTAAGCTTTTGAGTGCGGTGCCGGCGGACCTTGAAAATTATGCTATATGAATCAAGAAACAAATTATATACTCCACATGGACTTGATTCATATAATAAGGCAAAAAAAAAAAAAAACAAAAGGATCAATTAGATATTGGATGATTTGCAAAATAGCTAAGTTAGGCAGGCAGTCCAACAAATACAGACCAATTTTTTTTTGCAATTTTTTACGTCATTTTCAGCTTGGTTTTGCATCTGCATGTAGAGAAGATAGATGGATGCAGGCCATGCAATGAGAATTTATTTATTTGTTTATTGATTGATAAGTTATTCCTCTACAAAATGTTCCATGACATTGATTATGTCTTAGGTTCGTTTAGATTGGTTGGTTTGAGTTTAAGGAAGGATTTGAAATGAGTTGACATGAGATCCATATTTTAATTTAATTGAATTACATTGTTTAATTGATATTATGTGACGAGGAGGGATTTGGAATCATACCTAAGTTTAGTGTAATTGAAATTCATTAGTTTCAACTCTACAAATTCCTCTAGGCTGTGCCTGGATTGAGGGATTCGATGAAAATTTTGAAATTTTCTCAAATCCCTCTAGTTGTTTAGATTATTTAAGAAGCATTTGAATTTATGAATCACCAATTATCGCAGTATTTAAAATATATTTCGATAATTGGTGAATTACAAATCCAAATATTTCTTAAACAATTCAAAATATTAAAACGATTTGGATGAATTTCAAATTCTTCGTCAAATTCCTTAATCCAAACGAATTTAATTCATAAATTTCAAATGCAAATCTCTTTTTAAGTCATCGAAACACGTTAGGGGATCTGGGAAAAAAATTTAAAATCTAGTTCCCCCCTAAATCCAAGGACTCAAAGACACATTTTTTGGATATTGTTGTGTTGCTAACAGTTCCTACAAGAAGGAGAAAAAGAATATAACAATTAGATCGCATTTTAAAACAACTAGGGCTCATAAACTCCACATAAAAGGATTGATCCTAAAATACTTTTAGTTCATGTGAGTTACATATGTCTTTTTTTTTTCCAAAAAGAGTTATATATGTTTTATGCCTACTTCGATCTAATAATTAGCAGCTAATCAATGAACATACAGGCTATAAAATTTACTTGGATAGAACACAGATTAATATTTTTCACACTGTAATATAAAATTTGTTTTAGACTAACAATTTGGGATATCGCGTGTGTAAATTTTTTTTTTTAATTTTGAATAAATCTTATGCAGTAAGCATCCAACTCCATTAATGTTTAAAGAAAAAATATAAACAAATTTTTTCCTTCCTAACCCTCTCTCACACCCAACTGCCAAGTACCAAATTCAAAATCTGATAGCGGGAAGACTCTAAAAATTCTCTCCTAACCACTAGGCTGACCCTAATAATTAAGAAAAAAAATATAAACTTTGACAAGTTAAGAAGCATACATATTAGGAAATAATAATATATATATTTTTTCATTTCTAAGCTGAATAGATGCTCTCATGGGGACAAAATTATGACAAGTATTACGTAGAAAAGAAGCTAGATTTTACAAAACTAAAAGTAAAGAAATATAGTCCAATTTAAATAAAAGATCTGGCTGACAGGTCGTGAGTAGGTAATAGTAGGTATTATGTAGAAAAAGAGCTAGATTTTACGAATAAAAAATTTAATAATATACCGTAGTCTAAATAAAGAGTTTGGCTAAAGGGTGAGGAGATTTGTTAGGTGTTAAATTTTTTGTAGAGACAAGTTAATTTGGAAAAATGTCTAAATACAAGGTTACGATAAATGTGTGTGTGGTAAGTTGGAATTTTTTTTTTTTTTTTACACAAATTATCCCATTTTTGTTCAAAATTATAGTCCAACTCTTTTAAATGCTTCCCAAAATAGATACTTTGATAATAGAGCTTTGAAGTAGCTACTTCAGATAGTGAAATCTCTACTTTGGGAAGGAATTTTTTTTTATATATATATGTATACAAAAAAAACCATATTGGATTTTCATTTTTCTAATAAGAAACCATATTATACAAATTAACAGAGAATACTACTAGAAAGCCAACTGGGATCTGATAACATTTCATCAACTCATAAACCAAGTGCATAATAAAAGAAATTTCTTGTTCTGGTTACTGTTGAATTTTGTAAGCCAATGTTTAACCACAAGTGCAATGCCCAATTAGAGAACAGAACACAGGAGTTCAGCAGATAAGATGTCGAAAATTTGGACAGGTTTTTATGGGCTTGTGGGCATGATTTCGTAAGTTGAAAATGGTGCAAGTGATCTGAATACATGCTAATGAGCAGCTTTTGTCTTCTGAGTGGACGAACACAGATCTTCAAAACTGTATGCAAATCAAGAACTGAATCAGTCAAGTCTGTAGCCTGCAGCCATATACTTCACTTGGACTTTAGGGTTCATGGATCAAGTAGGATATTATCGAACATAACAACAAGGGAAGGAAGAAAAGGATCAACTAAAGATTTGATGATCAGAAAAATAACAAGTTAGGCAGGCGGTCCAACAAATACACGCCATAGAAAGTGATCAAATTACTGTAACAGCTCCAGATATCATAGGATGGTGTTCTTCAATGATGCTTGCCATAAAAATCACTAATAGATAATTGAGTTTTTAATTAACAGAAACGGTGCCTTGAAACAAGACTAAGCATCCTAATGAGATCTGTAACCTTAAATTGAATGTCTCAATAGAATTTTCTCACTTACAAAATCACATAAGAAATCTGAGTACAATTTGCAGAAGGATTGAGTTCTTCGCATCATATGTTGCTCTATTTTTGGTTATTCAAAGACAAGATGATTTTCTCTTGAAGGAAACATTCTGGAACAGCTTATTTTCCAGGCTTCCTGATTCTTCAGTTCTTTTAACCGCGATGGATTATATTCAAGTCCTTTATTTTTTTTTTTGGGCATCAATGTTTAAGGCTCTAATGCTGAGTCAAAACTGTCTGCAAATAGAAAGATAGGAGGCTTGGATTGAGGACGGGTAATACACTAAAAGTTTCCACTGCCATGATTATTGATCAAGGAACTTTTTAAATTATGCTTCCATCAGGGAACATTATTAAAGATTTTGGCACATCACCATCCAGAATTAGAAATGAAATCAGGGCTTTTCATGGTTCCAGCATTTGTGGACACAAGTGTTAGGTTTTGCTGAATCTGCATAATCACTGAATTTCTAGTGGACAGTAAGTACAACAGAAGACTCCTGCCAAGAAGGAAAATTAATAGGACAGCTAAGAAGAATTTGCAAGATCTCATTCATGGCAGGCCTTTGAGAAGGTGAAGGGCTAGTGCACTTGAGTCCTAGTTTGAACACTGCTGTCATTGTTTCCAAGTAACATGGTTCCATGATTTCCTCATCCAAAGCAGTGATAATTGACTTTTCTTCTTCGTAATGCTGCCATGCCCATTGTACAAGGTTCATTTGTTCATCCACAATTATAGGTTGTCTTCCAGTTGTTAGCTCAAGCAGTACCACACCAAAACTATAGACATCGCTCTTCACATTTAATTTTGATGTGTAGGCGTACTCTGCAGACAAGTGAGTATGAAATTGTGAGCTTCTCAACAGAAAATGAGAACAAGATTCAATACTGATAAGTCGGCATGTAAAGAGAGGGCTAAACATTCCAACTCAATTGAGACTCGAGTAGAGAGTGCAGAAAAATATGGTTGAGGTTCACTCCTCTATTCTGAAGTGTCATTTAAGGTGAAAACCATAAGGGAAAATGGTGCAACCCGCAACGATGAATTTCTTAATGTGAAAAAAATCACCCTAGCTGCAAGAAGAGGAAAGGAGAGATGTACCTGGGGCAATATAACCAAAAGTTCCAGCAACTGCAGATGCTGTCTCAGGCTCTCCTTCTTTCACCAGAACTTTTGCAAGTCCATAATCTGCTATTTTTGCATTCAACCCCGAATCCAAGAGAATATTGCTGGACTTTATATCGCGATGTACTATAGGTGGAGAGCAGTCATGGTGCATGTAGCAAAGCCCCTGAGCAGTTCCAATGGCTATGCGCAGCCTTGTTGGCCAGTCCAGAACATCTCCTGGGGTACTATCACAAGCTTCTGAAGTTGTGCTTCCTGCTTTCTTATGCAGCCACTTATCAAGGCTCTGATTCTCCATGTACTCATATATGAGGAGCTTAGTGGTTTTGCTAGAAATGCAACCCAAGAGCTTCACTATGTTGCAATGCCTAATCATCCCCAGTACTTGAACTTCTGCAAGAAATTCCCTCTCAAGCCTTTGGTCCGACTTCTTGTCATTCCATACCCTCTTCACCGCAACTTTTTCACCAATTGGATTGATAATAATCCGATATACCTTCCCACTACCCCCTCTTCCAATCAGATTATTTTCTGACAAGCTGGATAAGATGTCTGACTCTGTAAAATTCAACTTGTGAAACCAGATGAATTCCCACTCAGGAATATCATTAGTATGTACTTTCCTTCTGTGCTGACCATACTTCTTAGCTAAGAAATAGACAGATAATCCACTAGCAAGTATAAAACCAAAGATGGCAGCGAGAATGTAGAGCAACATATGAGCTTTTTTTTTAGTGCAAAGAGGAAGTTGAAGAATTTTGTTGTCAGTACACAGGTTCAAGTTCTCACTGAAACTCAAGGTATAATCTGCTTTCTCATACTCATCAGGGACAAGCCCAAAGAGTCGATTGCTACTCAAGTCAAGTACTTTAAGATTTGGATTGACAATACCTGATGGTAGCGATCCAGAGAATTGATTGGAACCTAGCAATAGAGTTTGAAGATTGTGCAGTTTGTTAAAACCTCCAGGTATAGATCCTGCCAATCTATTATCTGAGAGGTCCAGAGTTTCAAGGTTTGTTAGATTGACAACAATAAACTGCGGAATTTCACCTATCAAATTTGTTTGGCCCATGGATAACGACTTCAACTTCTTTAGCCCAGCAAACTCCAGGGGAATTTCATCTGGAGCCAACCCCTCATTAACTGACAAACTCAACTCTTCCAGATTGGACAAATTTCCAATCTCCAGTACTGGAATAGTTCTTAAGCTATTCCACGAGATCGTCAATGATGTTAACTCTTGCAGCTGCCCAACGCCTTTAGGGATGCTGTAGAAGTTATTGTATCCTAAGTTGAGGTACCGAAGCCCTGATAAACATTGAATATCATCAGGAATTGGTCCAAGAAAATGATTCCCAGAGAGATCAAGATGATTAAGTTTCTTGCAGCTGCAAAGAAAATCAGGGAAGTTGCCGGGAATGGAGTTGTCGGAAAAGTCAATGCCTTGGAGATTCGGAAGGTCACATATGATTCTGGGCAGCGTTGTAGATATATTTTTGCGGCCAAGAGAAATGTAAGTGACTGTGCCATTGCTGCAAGAAATCTCAAGCCAGTCACAGGGTGAGGAGGATGATGGCTTCCAAGATTCTAAACTTGGTGGATTACCAAAAATCTGCTTGATTTTGAGTAGAATTCTCTGTTCTTCAATTCTGGTTGCGGGTGAAATTGCAAGCAAAGGCATCAAAAGACTTGTGAAAGCGAGAAGCAGAAGGAAATGTTGCAATTTTGACATTATTGTGTAGACAAATTCTCATAGCTCATTTAGTCGTCTAACAAACTTGAAAATTATGATGAAATTTATTTGGAAATGTATGCAATAGAAGTCAAGTCAGCTTAGCGTTTCAGTCCAGTCACTATGAAATAATCATGCCTATCTTCTACTCTTCTTTCAGTTTCGGTAGGCTGAGTTGAGGACAGCATATAGATTGATTTTGGTCAGCCATCTCTGCATTAATTGAGGCGGCCCGCCTGTTTGGATTGCATAACGTATAGATGAAGGAGGACCATTGGCCATGTGCATATAATAATTATAAATATATTATGTAATTATAGTAATATTATAGTAAAATATATAATTATAATTATATATATGTATATAATTATATATTAATTTTTTTAATGGGTGGCAGACGGGCCCCATTTCTAAATTGGAATCAGACTTGGGTTTTGTCCAAAACCCTCCAAGTTACTAGAGAATTGAGGAATTCTACCCTGTTTGGATTGCATTTTCCATCATTTTTCATGAAAAAATTACTGTAGCGATTTGATGTATGTGAGGGAAAAAGGTAATAGGAAAATGTGATCACAGAAAACGACGCAATTTTCTAGCAAAAAATGGCAATCCAAGCAGGGTGTATATATATGATTCCAAAATCCCGATTCTGATAATAGTAATCCAAACAATAATTATGGGATTTCTGTTCAAAGCTTACGTAGATCAATAGGTTTTCTCCCACAGACAGTAGAGGTGTCAAAATGGGTGATTTGGGCGGGTTTGAGTTTGATAAAATGAGTAATGGGTATAAGTGAGTCAATTTATTTATACCCATTTAATTAGATGGATATAAATGGATAAGTCAAAAAATGAATTGGATAACCTAATTACTCATTTATAATCCATTTATTTTAACTTTTTGTAAACTCATTTAAATTCATTTTTGCAAACTAAGCTATCATCAGTTTTAAATATTTACTTATTTCATTAGTTTTGAATATTTACTTATAATGTTCAACAAGCCTAATTACCAATTTTTTTTTCATCTGTACTCTATGTCGCAAAATTATATACTATTTAATAATTAAATAATAGTAATATAAAAATTTGAACTAAGTACTGTAAAAGTTAACATAAAAACTTAATCCAAAAATTTTGAACCCCTAACATTTTTTTCATATGTAAATTTAAAATTTCATTTTGGACAGGTAGGAAAAGAGGCTAAAACTTATCATAAATTGATAATGCTGAAAAATGAGCAAGTTAACAAACTAATAAAAAAATAAAATGATAAGATAAAACTAACAAATAATAATAATAATAATAATAATAATAATAAAACAAAAGTAGTTAATATCATGATAAAATGAAAAATCTGAAAAAAAAAATGGGTGGAGAAGAGAAGAGATTTGGGGGAAGATAATTCTAAATGAATTAATTGGGTTTGACGAGTTACCCAATAATACCCATTTATTAGGTAACCTATTTGTACCCATATGCAAAAACTTAAAATATCCATACCCATCCATTCATGGACTGGTACAGTAAATTTAGTTAAATGGGTGGTTTGACACCTATATCCCACAGTACTTGTACTTAAAGACTAATACAATTGCTACTATGTATTCAAGACTAATGGTATGGACCTCATATGGTGTTTAAACCGTACGTTGGACAAATTATGCAACATGCAGTAGGTCTGAACTCTGAACGAACGGACTCTAAGCAATTAGCCCTTGGATTGAAGTGATCCGAGTACACATTTGCCCGACATGTGCACATTTGCTTGTAATTCAGTATACTTCTTATTTAAATTAATATGCAGAGTCTAAGATGGAGACAGTGTTTGAAAATCTTCCCTCTTTTCAATTTCAACGCCAGCAAGGAGCTTAACAGGCATCAGATTGTAAGCTTGAGCTTACTTGGACAATATTGCATACAGCAAAGAGCTACAGTTTTATGATTGCAGACCAAGGTGTTTATGATTACTAGTCTTCGACCTTAAAAGGCTTGAAAGCATTGAGATCCTTGCTCAGTCCTTGAACTGAGCCACAGGCTGCAGCCGCAGCGACAAGCAAGCAGATAAAATTTATGAGTTGCAGAGCAATCCACCTTGAGGACCATCTTCCAACTTTCTTCTGTGCAATGTACATTTGTATAGGGAAATACACTGTCAATGGCCAATATCCAAGTGCTCCAAGAAGTGCAAGTATGTCATTGAAGAATGGCATTGCCATTGCAAGAACTGTTGCCAATACCACAAATAATGTTCTCCAGATGAGTCTGAGAAAGCTGGTGCTAAATCTGTATTTTGCGGAACCGCCTATGCTTATCAAGTGCTCTTCTGTGACAAACTTTGAATTAGGCCACATCCAGATAGCCCATGATTCAAACGCACTGAACAATGGTTGTGAAAACACCTGTAAAATAAAATTTAAGACGAACCTCTCAGTCTTAAACATGAATCTTTTTCATTTAACTTAGTGGATACAAATGTTTTAAGCAGATTTTTGGACCTGATATGCCCCGACTAGGTGCACCACAATGCAAATGTTGGCCATGTCAACCAGCCAAAATGGCTCGTAAAATCCGAAACCTGTTAGCAGGTTTCCTGGAGCATTGTCCCCAAATGCAGCGTAACCAAAGCAGCCACACATCATATAGAATGTAGTTGTGGTGAACACTCCCATAATATTTGCCTTTTTCATCACTTTGTTTTCTGATGGCTGTGATCTTAGTGTATCCTAGGGAGACAGAGAAAGTGATTGATAAGCATGAGTTGTGCTCATACTTTGACAAATCAGCATTTCATATTGCTGCCATATTCACTCATAAGGGACATCCAATAACCAAACATCAGGATCTAATTTAGGGCACTTAGATGCTGTCATCTGGCCTTTGGCCTGATGAGGCAATCATCTAGCAAAACCAAAAACACGCAGTAATGACTTTGACGACAAAAGCACAAGAGACCTTGATCACAAAACTGGTCTTAAATCTTTTTGTTTTTGTAATTGGCCATCACCGAGAATCAAGATGCATAGGCCATTCAGTTACCTGAATTTCAATCAGGATTTGAGAATATGTGTAGGCAAATGCAATATCTCCAAATGCTCTGAACATTCTCCAGGTCTTTTCAGCTGCTGATAAATTAATCCCAACTTCTACTCCTGTCAACGTAGTCCTCTCTCCTTTTCCTGCGAACAGAAATAACCACATGAATTTTTCAAGAATTAGAAAAAACTACGAAGTGATTAGAATCATGCACAAGTTCTCATATATTCCTGTCAATACAAACTCCTGCTTTACGAGTTCTCTGTGCCAGGATAGTAGATGACATGATACATGTCCAGAGGAGCAGCTCATGTCTTGAACTTGAGCGCCCTTTTTTTGAAGTCCCAATGTTCTTGTAAGAATCTTAAAGAGTACTGCAGATTTTTGTTTCACAACTCACAGAGTTAAGAAAACTTGTTCGAGCTATTTAGTCATTTTACCTGAAATGACTTTCGCAAAGGCAAGCCCCATTCCAATAGAAGAATAACTGAAAGACATAATTGCCGCAACGATAGAAAGCATTGACAACTTGTGGAAGTTCGGAATCTGGGATAGGAAAATTTCAAGGATTCCCAGCCCAATCATGTAGGGGTTATTTGAAACACTGCATGAAGCTTCATGGCCTCTTTTATGAAAGCAATCTGATTTTTGTATTGCCCTGTAATGGACCATCGATCCAACTAAATTTAATATTCAGTGACATGCTTTAATATGAAATGAAGATGCATCTTCAGGTAATCAAGTTATAAGCATTTCAGAGGGAACTATTCAAGGGCTGAGCAAGATAAAATCCAGTAGGCTACAATAAAGGTAATGAGCAAAATTTTCAGTTAGTCAAGAAGGCCATGCTGTTTTATTTGTACAAATTTGGAGGTGGGGGGGTGGCTGCCGTTCAGTTTAACTTTTTTTGGCCCCCATTTTTGTGCATGTGTTTGTGTGTGCATCTGCATGCTGATTTTGCCTGCGGAAATTATGTAGCTTCTCTATAATCTTTGGGAACAAGCATACTTACGCCATGCTTATTGATGCGGTAATGGTATAGCCTATTATCATCCCATAGAGATTGGCATATTGCACCATTCCGCAAGCAATATACATTTTTCCACCTGTTAAAGAAGCAAATAATAACATGTAAAAGCTCAAGCTCTCACGTGCTTTATCATGCTAAGTCCTTTGTTATGTTGATCAGAAATCTTTCATCAGACAGAAATCTACTAGAGGCGTCTAAACTTTTGAATGAATACCTAAGTTGTTCTTGACAGCTTCCATGTAAGTGTAGTTTCTCTTTCCAGTCTCAGGGGACCGGTAACAATCTGCTAAAAGGCTGGAGGTATACAGAGTAATCCCAGAAAAGACTACGAGAGTGGTGACTCCCACAATCCAACCAAGCTGTGCCACACCCCAGGCAAGTGATAGGACTCCAGAGCCTATAATGGCTGTAATAATGTGTGCACTTGCAGTCCAGACAGTTCCTGGATATATAAAATGGGGAAAGTGCTTTTTAGAACGAGATAGATGCACAGAAATGAGAAAACCTTTTCTTTTCCCAAAAAATGAAACTCAAATGTTGTTTCAGTTTTGATCAGAAAATGGTATTGGGATCAGTATTCAGGTTAGAAAAAGAAGCCAAGAAAAGACTGAATTCAGCATCAATGCAGGTTGTTATCATCTGAAAAATTTCCCCTGATCTTTATTTTACTCTATATGTGTGAAAATCACTCCTCTGATAAGCTGTCTGATGAGTTGGTAACACAACTCGCTATAGAAGTCAGCAAGCAAAAGTTCAAGAGTCAATTACTACCTTTGCCAACAATGAGCGCGCATGTTAAGCCTACTTACACGAGCTTAACCTTTTAAATGAGATAGACACCAATGAGAAAATTACTACACAAAACAAAGTCTGTAAGCAGACAATAAGCAAATTGTCAATGCGTGACTCCACTCTCTCCAATGACATAGTGACACAAAGATGCATGCAAAGCCTTTGAAGTTGGGTTGAAAAGACAATGAATGGGGAGCATCCCTCCAAAACAGGCAGAACAAAGCAGAAGTTTATAATTACCATAAACATGAGTTACTGTCTTTCTGATTCTTTTCCAAGCATAACTATGTAGAAAAAGAGAAAAAGTACCTCAAGTAAAAGTAAACAAATTATTGAAGCGCTAAAACTGAGGTGGGCAGAATGCATGATGCACTATGACTAATGAAGGGCAGCATCACACGGTAACTCCTTTCATGCATTCTTAAAACTTTGAAAAGAAAGAGAGCAAGATTGGTTTCTGATAAATGATATTTATACCTGTTCTTTTGGGTTTGCCATCATCATCTAGCAGCAAATTTGTGCCTTTCTGGACCTCCAGGCCATGTTCACACGCCTCGAGGTGGAATTGCATTTCATCAGCACTCACCATTGTCTGGTTCCCTCCTGATTTTCTCAAGTTAAACAGGGAAACTAGAACTAGTATACCTAGTGGTACAAATGATTAACTATTGTCTCTCTTGAATAATTAGTAAAAGTACATTTCAGTGGAATCTTTTTGAGGCAACTTATCTAGTGAAGAGATGACAGTCTGAGCCTCAGACACTTGCCCATATATATAGGCTGCGTGGTCTTGATAGTTATTCTCTTTCTTGTGCACCCTTTCTTCAAGTAGATGTCTGGGCTGTTAATAACAAAATATTGAAGTCTCGTGTTTCACAAAGTGGTGCAACTTGACTGCAGATGAGTCCTGTATAGATAGGGGCATGCAAGTTGGAAAACTCAACTTGCATAGCAAAACCCAATCATTATTTTAGGTGTAAATTTAGGTAACTTTATCTCTACATTGCCAAGCATTACAAAAGCATTTAGGTAACTTTATCTCTTAAAGCATGGCCTTTCCCACGCATAAGACTGTCTACATCAGTTTACCCTCTAATGTTGTTGTTTTTCTCGTGGGAAAATGTTAGTCATGTCAAGCTAAAATCCCCATCTTGTGGCTCTAATAGTTTATGTAAGCTACTGCTTTACATTGGTACAGAAATGTATTCATCTGCGAACTGTCCTTTGGCTTCATGGTTGGTCGTAGAATAGTTCTGCAACGCTCCACATTCTCTTGGGGACAATTCAAACAAGTCTAATGTTCTGTAGTGTTCCGTTTATACACTCCTCGACAAAAACTCAACCATCAGCTAGGGACGGTTGAGACTTCAGCACTGTGCGGCTGCTAGTTTCACGTAGTTGTACGATTGTTGTACTTTTTACATATAATTTAGTATAACATCATATAGATTCGTTTCGCTATACACGATTTGATATATGAATGCAACTTGGTTTTGGTTTGTAACTATACACCCCAACTTTGGAAAAAGTACAACAACTAGGAAACCATACAGAAAGTATTACTCCATTCCAATGTATAATTGAGTCTTGGAGTCGTTTGTAGCATTTGTAGCCTAAGAAACCTGTTCGTGGATGGTGTGGAGTTCGACTTTTACATGCCAATAGCCATTTCTTTGTCACGACACACTTAATCTCGCGTCCCCTCTTATGAAAAGGGAACCCTTTTTTTTGGTCGAAACGATAGGAATTAAAGTGAGCTCGAGACGGGAAAAAAATGGATGCTGCAATACAACTGTTATAGAGCACATCCAGAAATCGCAGAGTCATCCAGTGGCCTCAGTATTGCTAACCAACCCATCTCATCACATCAACTGCATTAGTGGAATTAATAATATAAATTCTGAAGAATCCATTTCCACATTCTTTCATGGGATGATTATAATCATTCACCACATATCTCCTCACCTTTTCAGTACAAATAAATCCAACTTTTTGCAATTTAATACTAACCAAACTCACGGCCGCCCGCCACTTGTTGGGTAGTGTGCGGTCCAGAAGAATTAAAAGATAAGCACAAAAGCAGAGAAATGACAAAAAGAAACTGAATGAGAAGTTGAAAAGAACTATGCAGTCTTGGTGCATTTTTTGCACTTTCAATGAGCATAAAGCGTCCATTATACTTCATTCGATCAGTCAAATACGAGGTCATTACAGAACCCATTCCTTTTTGAACAACCTTCGAACAAAAAGCTATGACCACGATCTCATGCACCAACACGGAGCATAAACTCTTGCCTGTCTTGATTGGACTTTCATTTAGGCAACATGGTTTGTTCAATACGAACTGGCATCAGTCTTTGGAAGATGGTGGAAAGATTCGAGTTAAATGGACAAGAATACTGATGAAAACCTTGTTCTTTCCTCCGAGCTACATGGTTCGATGCAGCAGATTCACCTCGTTAATGAAACTAGGTTGAAGATAAGAGTTCGCCATGTGGCTCGTAGAAGCAGCACAAACTGACCTCGTTGCTAGTTAGATCAATGGTGTTAAGCATATGGACTGATTACTCGATCCATGAACAAGTCTACTCAATCAATCGTGTAATTATACAGTACTGACAAGGGTCATCGTACAAGGATTTTTGAGCTCCTGGTAATTGTATGGGAAAAACGGGGAACAAGAAAAATTAAGATGGCGAGTGACTTTATCCAAGTTTTGAAAGACAACGGCTTAGAGTTTCATGAACATTTGTTATCATTCGGGAAGAGAGATAATGACAACATTCCAATTCTTGGATGGTAGACAGCATGCTTTGGGATTATTTGGACAATTTCAAAACTTCATAGGTTATCATTATATTAATACAGTCATCAAAAATACACAAAGCTTCCATTCACCAAAATTAAACGGCAACCTGTACTGCATTTTAGCTACTTCTAATCGAAAATCCGCACACGTAAATCAACAACAGTAGTTATTAGAATCTGTCTTCCCATCCTGTAAACTTCAAAGGCGCATGGATCAACTGACACCTTTTCTTTGCCAAAAGCCTACACAAGCAACCCACGAAGAACTCAAACACTTGGGAATCCAAAATTAGTCCAACCAAAAGTTATATTACCCGGAACCAGCATGAAAACTATTGATAAGGAGAAGCTTACCCACAAAATTAGGAACAGATTTTGATCATGACATTCACTCATCAAAGAAAAGACTATGGACAAGGCAAATATCTCAAACTGGCCTCTACCTTTTAGCAAAGTACTACAGTCCAGGTAGCATTCTTATGAGACGTATGCATAGACAGTTCAAACAATGTTTGTGTTCCAGAGAGAGAACAGCGTAAGAATCAAGTGCTCAGATACAGAGGATTCCCGCGCAAGTCAGTGTCACAAACAGAGAAAGAACAGAGGTTGTGGGTTATTTTCTAAAAATATCAAGCTCATGCAGTCAAAGTAAAAATCATGTATGGAAACCACACCATCCAAGACTTCCATAAATTCTGGGCATTCAACTAATGCTTGATCCAATTATGATATCATAACCATCAACATTTGTTGCTGGAAGAGAAGAGAGAAATCCATTAGATGGTATTGAGGAAGGAATTAACAATGCCCATGTAATGATGCACATTTTATTAGATGGTAATCATGTATTAAATGAACCACACCATGTATATTATCATTGCTCAAATAGTATATAGGTCACTTTATCCCTCTCTTTGTTACGTGGTTTTCTTTTACTTCCTTTTTGGGACCATGGAGAGAGAAGGGGCACACAAATAGCTCACTTTTGATACCTGGCTTTCTTTGTGTACCACAAAGTGCCTTGGCTTTCTTTATGGCTTTCTTAGGCATTTCTCAAACCTAGGAGTTCTCAAACTTTACACCAAAAAATATGTATAAAGCACTTTATCATTTACTGATAGCTAGTATTAGCAATGTGCTAACCAAAAAATAGAAGCCATTAACCCCATTGAGATCTAGCATTTTCTACAAATCAAACACCAAAATCATTGAAATTGCGTCATTAATACAAGGACATGATTCACTAAATTTAGAGGTAAAACTCACTTAATTTCTATCATTTAATACATGATTATGGATACTAAAAGCGAGACAGATTCAACTTGATTGAATAAAATGCCACTTACCAACCTTATTTGAACTCAAATGTTGGTGGGCTTGGAGCATCAAAACTCTCCAGGACCTGAGTTTTGCTTCCACTGCTCGATCCTGCCTCCTCCTCCTTTCCACCACCAAAAAATCCCCCAAACCACGATGATCCGGAGGATGAGGCAGATGAAGAGGACGCAGAAGATCCAGTTCTTAGGCCCTCAACATTTACAGGTGCTTGACCAGGCAGTTGACCCATTGGATATCCAGGTGCACCTGCCATGTGCGGTACTTGCATTTCCATCTGTTGCATCTGTTGAGCATTCATGAGTTTATTTACCATAATTCCAGCTCCCTCAATTAAAGCAAGCAATACCCCACCAAACATTGCAGATCTTGAAGCAGCACCAAACCCTTGACGCATCTGAAGAAGGCCACCAGTTGCTGCACCAGCAAAAATTGAGTTCCATGGATCCTCTTTCTGGCGAAGATAAACCATTGTGCAATCGAATGTGGAAAATAGTCCACCCCAGACAGCAAAACTACCCCCAACACGAGGTGCATTCATACGTATTGCTTGAGTACCCCCAATTAGGCGCTCACCTTTTGGAGAATTATAGATTCCTTTCAAGAAGTGGTAAGCAGAACCTCCAACAGCACCCATACCAAATGCTCCACCAACATCATCAAGTATACGATCAGGGCAAGGTTCTCGGGAGTGCTCTGGACTTCCCATGTCTCTAATAAACCAAGAGGCAGAAATGCAGGAAGGAGAGTACTAAAGCAAGATTTGACTAGTAGAAAAAGTAGAGCACCTAACTTGACACAATTAAGTCCTCCACAATTGGTTTAGAGATCAACCCACGTCCCCTGCATGTAAGAATAGGAAGTATCCCAATAACTTAGTGATTGTGGTACTTGCAGAATCCCAAACATTTATTTGGATATAGAATAATTATAGCTACTTAAATCCACTTAGACAACTGTCCTGAAAGATCGCGATATAACTGAATATCAAGTTCTCGAACAAATCAAATGCTATGTATAATTGAACTCAGAGTAAACCATTTTGATTTTGCAGTTGAAACTCTACCAAACAGTTGGTCAGAGTCCTTAAAAGGACCACCACTGCATATAGGGTTTTAATAAAAAGATTCACGTTTGGCATCATTCAAAACCTACTTTTCACTATTCTTTCAGTCCACCATCTGAAAGTTTCAGACTTTCAATTATAATCACCTGTAAACTCTTAAATGTTCATTTTCTAGTACTTTCTTTGTTATACATTCCCCGAATATTTTATTCTTAATGAAGTAGTCTGCAATCTCAGTAATTTCAGCATCAAGAAAAATATTTTCTAAGACAGACTTAGAACAGATAGAATCAAATAAACCAAATGTACAAGGTCATGAACCGTAAGCTTGCTATTTCCACTCTCAAGCCCTCCCCCTTCCCCTTTCCCCTTCTGAGGGTTAGAGTCTTCGGTTGAAAAAAAAAAAAGACTGACGAGTCATGGCTGATTCGAGCTGTCAGCAATACCCTCACTCATTTTCTTGTGGAAGTAACTTCTTCAATCTTCAGCCCTCCCAAAAAAAAAAAATCCATGACCTTATCTCAGTCCTAGTATATGCTCGTTGCACACGTCTTTCAAGTTCACCAGTGATCACCTATGTCCTTGATATGCCCTTTTTCTCATCGCATAGATTCAAAAGCACAAATACTCCAATAGTAATGCACCAGCTAACAACTACACATGAACAAGTTGCTACACTAGCTATGTGGTCCTAAGAGAGGATAAACACAAACGAATTTTGCAACCCAAATTGCATTTCAACATGGTAGAGTCTATATGTACTGCTACTACCTCTGAATAACAACCCAGACTAAATCAAAGATTCAAACTTTCATATTTTACAAAGTCAACGAATTCTACCCGCCACCCAATAACAACCCAGTGCCACGAGAGAAAAATCTAAATCTTTCATTTTAGTAAGTCAAGTTCAGAAATGTCACATTTCCTTAAATGGGGATTTGGAAAAAATAACTATGACTCAGGTGCGCTTATTCCTTTTCATACCCAATGAAAATACAAGCAAAAATTCTGTAAATTAAAAGACTCTGTAGAATAACTACCATACTATACCCAAAATAAAATATAAATGACAAAAAAAATCAAAACTTGGACTTTGCACTCCGCACCAAAATTTTCAGATTCTCGAACAAAAATTTGTGCATCTTTTTGCATATGTATTAATACCCCCGGCCGAGAAGAAGCCAGAAACCACAAATTCTCCCTACTTAATGTCAATTTAACGCAAACCCGAAACAAAACGGAAATAATAAGCACGACCCATTAATCTAAGAGTAGATTTCCTCACCTGGAATTAAATTTATGAAGAAAATTCTAAAAAAAAAATTGTGTTTGTGTCAGGAGAGATGAAATGGAAATTAATAAGAAAAAAGACCATAAAATTCAGAAATGAAAAATCAAATGCATCAAGAACATCAATACTAATATTATGCTAATGAAAGAAGAAAAGGATTTTCTTTTCGACGCACCGTTGAGGTTAACATCAAGGCAGCTTGCTATGGAGAAATCTTGGGCAGGGGGAGGGGGTCGAGGGGAGTGGTTCGTGGAAAAAGAAACAACGGAGAGGCTGAGACCTAAGAGATGCTTGATGGCGGTGGAAGACCGGAGTTTTAGTAAAAGTCAATAAAAGGGTTGGACTTTGGAAATGGGCTTCTTGGGCTACGCTACATCCGTTTGTCCAATAATATAAACCTTCACCTTTAAATTTAGAACCTTGCAATTCTTGGGCTACAAAGTAGCCGTTAACCCGACAATGCAAATCTCTCATCTAATTATTCGGGCACTGTTACTAGTATGTAAATATGCATAGAGGGATCGGTCTTTACTCAGCCACGCAAGTTTCCTGACCGCCAGTGAAAAGTTCCTTTTAGCCAATAGCACGAAGATACGTAAATTTTTGGGTATAAATCACAGGTTTTCCGTCCGTTTTATCGTTTGCGACTAATCATGTTTTTTTTCGTACGAAACTTTGGCACATTGAGAATGCAAAAAAAATTGAGTCAACAATAACTATATGATACATCAACAGGTTCTCAAGACAAGAAACTTTGTAACGATGATACTTTGGTTCGAGTAAGATTCAGAAAAGGAGGTGTTTAGTTTCTTTTCTTAACAATTTGGTTGCCCAACATAAATATTGGATCCCACCTTTATAACTGGTAACTCAAATTTCTAATCGACCCCCAATTGCAATAGAAATTTGCCTTTTGTCTCGACTCCTCTAATTTTATTTCAAAATTTCAAATTAATTCCTCAATTAAGTCCAACAAGAAAATAACCATTTTTGAGTTTTACTTGAGAAAATTAAAGACTTCTTAAAACAAGTAAAAGCTCATCACTGCGTGATTAAAGTTGGTTAGTTAACATTTTTGAAAAGTTTTCTATTTATTATGAAGAAGAAAGTTTTCTAATTGAAATTTACCCTTCATAGCGAAACTTCTTTCTTATCCTGAGTTTTGGAGCCAATGGATCGTCTTTCACTAAGTAGACAATTAAACTGCATTAGCACCTTACCTATCCGAAAAAAAAAAAGAAAAGCATAATATGGAAGCCCCATCTTTCTTATTCTAATTAATAGTCCACATATGCAAAATTCACATGCCAAAAGCTAATAATTAATCCAGAATACAATAATAAAACCTTATATGTTTAATTAAAATTCCAATTGCGAAATACTTTGTATACCTAATGGTAATTATACGTTTTGGAGTAGAAAAAGGACGTTATTTATAACGTGGAAGGACATAACAAATTTTGAATTAGTTATTTGCATAAAAAAATTCAAGAATTTTATGTCACATAATATACTGGACTAAGATTTTATTGTGAAATTTAAAGGCTCTTTTCTAGATTTTATTTTCATGTAAAACTCATACATTAACTGACCATAAGTAGAGCTGTTAATCGAGCCGAGCTCAACTCAAGCTCGTTAGGAAAACGAGCTTTAAAATGTGTTCGAACTCGGCTCGTTAAATGTACATGTGGCTCGAGTTCAAGCTCGAGCTCGACTCGTTTATCACAAACGAGTCGAGCTTCACGAGCTCAAGCTCGAGCTCGTGTAAATTAACCTTAATAAAAATCTATAATTTTTAATTTTTATAATTTTAATTTCTAAAATAACAAATATGCCCTTCATTAACGAGTTCTAACGAGTTACTCGAGTATCAAACGAGCCGAGTAGCTCGGCTCGTTAACTAAACGCATGTTTCGAGCTCGACTCGTCAACCAAAATTAATGAGTCGAGTTCTAACGAACTTTCGAGCTACTCGATTGACTTAACAGCTCTAACCATAAGTAAGTTACGGCGAGTGGTCTTGCTAAAATGAATTTAGTACTGGCAACAACTTTAGTAAGTTTTGCTTTTAACACTTATCTTTCACTTGCTTCAGTGACTCTAATCCAATTAGTTCTATTGTGTTAGTAACAAATGCCTCGAACTGTACTAATTGTTACGTAGACTAGATTTCATCCTCAAATTAAAGTTCTTTCAATGGAATTGTAAATAAATTAATCAAGTTTAGGGTATCGTATTTGATTTCGATTTGCATTTTCCTCATATTAGGCATCTCGACCATTGGCCTTCTATGTCGATCAGCATGTGTCATTTGCAAATAGAAACGGTGTTAAACCTCCAATCATTAATTTAGTGTACATTTTCATTTCATATAACAAATTTATAAGTCGAATATTTTTTTATTACTTTTCTTCAACTCTTCACTATTATTAAAATAAAAAATTATTCACATGTAAGTGTTTTTAAAACTAACTTTTCAAATTATTTATTTATTTTTATGGGCATTTAAGTATTACAAAAGGGTCAGGAGCTGCATCTCTGCTAAAAAAAAATTGAAAAATCTTATTTGCTTCATTATTTTATGTCAATAATTTTTTTATGCCATTAAGAGGTTGTTCGATTACATTTTTTGAAAAGCTTTTGAAAAAAATTACTTAAGCACTTTTTACCTTAAATCCATTACATGACTCACATATGATCATTTTTTGGGAGATCAAAAGGTTAGATCCCATTCGTAGTTTAAATAATGACCAAATTCGTATTCATTTTTAACCTTAAAAAAGTATGATCCAACCTGAACCACATATTTTTTTTATTTCTAAAAATGTGAAATCTAACCCAATCCATATTCATTTTTGCAACAAAAAAAAAATGGGATTTGACATGTGGTCACCTAGTTAATTTAGGTTAAAAAGTGGTTAAAAACTGAAGATAAAACCAACATTTGCTAACTTGAATGTATAAGGGATATTAACAATTCAAAAGATGAAAAATTTTATTTAATAAAATGTGAGTGACATTTTGAACAATTTCCCTTATTATGTTTAGGAGGATACATCTTGCATTTTTTTGGGATAAGAGAAAGATAGATATTTGCAAATAATCTTTTTTCCTTTTTTGGTTGGATGACGATAAAAATTTGTGTAATTCCCAAACAGCATTGGAAGTTGTAAATTTGTTCTTCTTTTTTTTCCTTGGGCAGGATGAGGCTAAAAATTTGGGTAAACTACAGGTTGTGACAATAGGGGATATAATCGTGCTAGGCAATTGAAGAGGTGGCAGGAGTGAAGAAGGGTAGAGGGATGGCCAGAGGAGCGAAGGGCAATGGGGGAGATGGTGGTGGGAGAGGCAAAATGTTAGGGTTGAGGTGGAAGCGGTGGCGGAGGGAAGAGCAATTGTGCTGAGAAAAAGCGGTGAATTAAACAGAGATGAACGCAAATAAACTTGACCCGATTTTATTTTTTACCCACATTGGATCTGCGTGTAGACCCGTATTTTAGGGTTTAGATGTGGAATTGGAATTAAAATACTTTTGGTCTAATAAAGAATTCAACTCATGGAATTGGAACCTCTTAGAATTAGAATTCAATGCTAATTCTATGGAAAAGTAGCATGCAAACACAAGAATTAGAATTGGAACTCCAATTCTAATTCTACGGGGATCCAAACGTATCCTTATCCATCAATCATCATCGCCACGACGAGAGATTCTGTTAAGCATTACTAGCTTACGTGCCTCATTTCTATTAGTCCAAATAGGCCAAAAGCGAAAGTTTAGTCACTTATAGAAGAATATTTTTTCTTTGAACATATGATATCCTAACCTTCAATGAGACTAATCTAGATTCAACCCGAGGAGTGCCTGCAGAGTCTAAGGGTCTGTTTGATAACATAAAAAAGTACTGAAACTGAATCTTTTCAGACATTCAGATGTTTTGAGTATTTGATAAATGAAAATCCATCTGCTGAACTTGTTAAGCAGTACTGAACTTGTGTGTGTTTTTTTTCAGCACAATAATCCTAACTGAATGTTTAATTTTGATAAGAATTAATAGAATTACTTCAATTACTTTATCTTATCTATCAAATCTACCATTGTTTGTTAATTATATTCAAAATTTTTATCTAATTAAGCAACCTTATATTCTCTATCTAACAGTTTTCTGTTTCTCTTTTCTCAATTTTTAATGATTTTTACATTTTTCCCATACTACTCATATAATATATTTCATCTTTTATATTAATTTGAATTTAAAAATAAATATTGTCATTTTCATACCTAACAATTTTAAACTAATTAAATCATAGATTCTATTTCTTTTTTGAATGAAAACATATAAGGGCAAAATTATCAAATTAAACTTATTAAGCATTCAGTTATAAATATTTATCAGGTTTAGTATTAAAATTCAGACATTCATATATTTCTTTTCAGCGCTTAAAATTTAGCAAATTAATTATTTCAGTATTCAGATTTCAGAATTTAGATTCAATTTTATCAAACGCAACTTAACTCTTACTTGGAAGTAAAGGTTTGGTCCAAAACTTTTAAGGGGCCACATAAAGTAGTCGAGCTTGCGATCTCATGTAAGCATTAGCAACCTGCTTACCAGCTGCCCCAAACTCCTAGATTATAGAAGAATTTTTCATGTTTTGAGGTGGCATATACTTTCCTATCGTTTGGACAAAAAAAAATAAAAGAAGAGGTAGCCTATACTTGAATTTCACATCTTGTGATTTTGAGGTCTCCAACCCATCCCCCTCTTGGGCACCCTTCTTTTTTTTTTTTGACTTCATTTATCCTTTGACGATTCCAAGACCTATAAATTACAAGTAAACCGTCTTATCAATTAATATTTATTTAGTAATCACTTTGATAAAAATTATGAATACTTTAAATGTTTGGATTAGATTTAATTAATAGCCAGTAACAAACTAGTACAGTCCAACTAGGGTAATGTGGATGGATATCAATTAATTCCATTCATCGTACATTGTAGCGAAAGGAGGAAAATCCAATACTTGAATTCCAACCATTGAAGAATCTGGAGCAAAGAGTCCACCATGCCAACTCTTTTAACCAACTAAATTCGGACCATGAACAGAGTCATTGCAGCAGTTAATGCGCATTTAGAATCCTTGCATATAAAAGTCTGAATTATTGCTTCTAAAGATATCAAAATTAATAATAATAATGTGTTTATGACGACTTCAATCGTGATTCGCATTTAACGGCATTTGTTTTATCACCATTTATTGTGGTCATCATCACTTGCCTTTTATGAAAACATCCTACTAAATATTATTGTTGACTAGCAAATGTACCATTGAGTGATTCAACTATTAGTACAATCTACTTTATCAGAAAAGAAAATAGTACTACTTGTTTAACTTCAAGTAAGAGTCACTTGACAAGAGCGGTTCAACATATTTTTCCTCAGCCAAGTTAGAAGACACTACTCCATTTTCAATAACTTAAAATTTATAAATAGCCTTTGTTAAGTACTTCCACCTTGTAATAAGTACTTTTAAAGTTCACAAATATGGACCTATGAACTTCCCCTTTTGTAGTTTGCTCCAACGCAGTTTAGGTAAAAATTCAGAGTTCGCGAACACGTTTCGACGTATATTACATAAAAACTTGAAATTCACAAACGTTGTTTCACTAAACAAACAAGTATTATGCAATCTAAGCGCTCTAAAGTTTCTTGTATAAATTGATAACTCTGATAGTTTTTTTTTTCCAAGTAAAGAAATGGATTCTTCTCAAGAAAAAAAAAAAAGAAAAAAAGAAGGAGAAGAAGGTGAGACATGGAAATGAGGAGAATCTATATAGTTTCCTTTTCAAGAATTTCCTTTTACCTCACAATCCTTTTTCCGAGTTTTCAGTTAACCGTCGACCGGGGTCAGGTCAATCCTCGACCCATGTTAAAATAGACCCCCATTTTCCCACTCTCAAAATTAGGATTAAACAAACCCAAAAGATAAAAGATTAAAAAAAAAAGAAAAAGAAAACCTCTCTTTTTAACCACTAAAAAGAGGCAGTAGTAGGAAAGCAGCGCAAGTAAAAAAAAGTAGTATAAAACCCTGCTTTTAGTGCCCGGTGCCCACTCTTCTCATTTTCCTTTTTCTTCCTTGCAGGGTACCTATTCTTCTTCGATCTCTCGGGTACGTTTCCACGCGCTTCTTTCGTTTGATTTTTGTCATTTTACACTTTTCAGCACTTGCATTTTAATCGAGCAAAATTCTCCTACTGAAGAAGAGTAACGTTAATTCAGTCTAGATATAGTTTTTTTTTGCTTGTAATTTCCGCTTATTTTCTTACTGTTTTTATATTTTTTTGTGGAATTTAGTTTTATTAACTTTCTGAGAAATGCTGAAGTGATATGTTGAAATGGAAATTATATGTGTGTGTGTGTGTTTTTTTTTTTTAAAGTAATTGGAGTTAATTTGTTAGTTGAACCGAGTTGATGCGTTGATTTTTAGTAATCCGCATTTCTAGTTCAAGAGAAATTAGATCGTTGATTATCGGACAAAATGTATGTTGATTTTCTGTTTCTGTTAATTTTTGTTTATTTACAATCAGATAAAGGCTTTGGAAGTTTTTGGTTTTTGTTCGGTAAAAGATTAAAAAGGCTTACGAGTTTGTTAATTCTTTATTTTTTTGATATATATTTTTACTTTATCTCTTTAATTATTTAATTTCCTATTTCTTTTTCTTCCTTCCTTAGCTTTCAGTATCTGCTTTTGTTATGGAAGATAATTGGAAAAATTCTGATTTTGTGTCTGCCTGGTTTTCTGCAAAATCTGTGAAGAATTTTGTAGTAGATTCTGTTGTAAAATATTGTACAACGCACCTGCATTTAATACCATGATGTGGGTTGCTGATACGAATATTGCTAAATTTTCAATGCTTTCTTTCGTCAGTGAGTCAGATTGCGGTGGACTAGATGGACCAGGTAAAGAACTACTTGATTAGTTTTGTTCAGTTTTTCATTTGTGATTCGTGTTAGTGTTGGAATGTGATAGTTTTGGGGAAAAATTGCAGTACGAGAAGGTTGAGAAGATAGGGGAAGGAACGTATGGAGTGGTGTACAAGGCACGTGACAAGTCGACTAATGAAACTATTGCTTTGAAGAAGATTCGTCTGGAGCAGGAAGATGAAGGTGTGCCGAGCACTGCTATTAGAGAAATTTCTCTCTTGAAAGAGATGCAGCATGGAAACATTGTCAGGTAGTCTGCTGACTCAGTACACATATAACTATCATATATATCATAGCTTTGTTTTGAGAATGTTTAGCATATGATGGAGGTTAGCAGATTGAATTTCGTTCTTAAAGTTGCATATTCATAAAATTATAGCTCAGACATGGACATGGATCATTGTACTTGTATTATGATCCTCTTGTGAATAATGTGGACAAATCTGCTGATTCAAGGTTGGAATGAAATATAGATTCTGATTTTACTTGTTCATGTTGTTAGTATAACCAAATAGTCTCTACTTGTTCAGTTTGCTGAAGTTTTATGATAGTGTAGGAACTGAAATTTTACTGCAGAAGTTCCTTTGAAGTGTCCATTATTCACACACCAAAACTAATGCTATCTGATGTTTATCTTATTTTTCAATTCTGTTCTGTAATTTTTCATTGTTGCTGCCTCAAATGGGAAGAAGAATGCATTTTTTTACGTCATATGTTTTTCTGTGTGCATGAGCTCCCTGCGCGGGGGGGGGGGGGGTGTTCTCAACCATCAATCACACACAAACATAGAACTGCATGATGGGAATGCCTATTCAAGGCCATTACTGAACCTTTTTAATACTGTACATGTTGAAACTCGTTTCCACAATACGGTCACAGCCTTTTTTCAGCAGATCCTTTACAATATTGGCTGACAGGTTGCAGGATGTGGTGCACAGCGAGAAGCGCTTATATCTTGTATTTGAGTATCTGGACTTGGATCTGAAGAAGCACATGGATTCCTGTCCAGAATTCTCTAAGGACCCACGCCTTGTAAAAGTGAGTGAGATCTTCCGTCTTTGCACTTGGTGAATATTATCCATGATAATCGATTTTTTCTTTCTGGGAGAGGAAATATGAGAAGAATACCGTTGAATGTGTAAGTTCTGGCTTTTGGCTTACCACTGTTTAAGCAAGTGAATGTTTCCCTCTCTGCAGTCTGATTCCAAAATCCTTCCCTAGATTTGTTTTGTAACTTAAAGCTTATCTGTACTCTATAAGGTTGGGCTTTTTGTTTTTTCTCTCAGATGTGCTAAATTGCCAGGTTGGGGCACATGCTTCTCCATGTGACTGGTCTTTTGTATCAAAGGCAGTATCCTATTTGTATTTTGTTCCATACTTGCATGGAATAATTGTGCAGAGAAAGTAGTGTCTTCAAGAGGGACATAAATTCAATCAAGTTCCTACTAATATTGCCTCAAATTGCATAATTCAGATTAGTGAACGTGGACTTCTGTGGAATGTTCATCACCATCTTACCATTATATGTTCTACTTTTGCAGATGTTTCTGTATCAAATCCTTCGTGGTATCGCATATTGCCATTCTCACAGAGTTCTTCATAGAGACTTGAAACCACAAAACTTGCTCATAGATCGCCGTACTAATGCACTGAAGCTTGCAGATTTTGGATTGGCCCGTGCCTTTGGTATTCCTGTCAGGACATTTACTCATGAGGTGAGTAATCATGAAGAAGTTGAGGGTTCTTTAAGATATTATAATTCAGAGTCATGGTAATTTTGCAACAAAGTTGAAATGACTTTCATGTAGGTATCAAGAGAGAGTTTAAAATCATGAAGCTTTTATAGCACTAACAAGTTTGATGTTTTTTTAAGAGTTGCTTTGACTATCCGAAAATTGTTAGCAGTTCACTACTATCCATCACAATTAATACTGGTTTTTGCATAGTTTTGATTTCAGTCCTTGTATTCTTTTATACACAACTTGTGAAACTTTTGTTTTTGGGCTTTAAGTTGTGAAGTTGTGACAATACTGCTAATGAATTAAGTCATAAGTTATAATAGGTTCTTTATCTTCCCAAATGTCTGTTAAACCGACGATTCTAACCAGCAAATTTTCCCTTATTGGGCCTTAATTAGTTTTATTCTTCCCAGGTTGTTACGCTGTGGTACAGGGCACCAGAAATACTACTTGGATCACGCCACTATTCTACTCCTGTTGACGTGTGGTCAGTTGGCTGCATATTTGCTGAGATGGTGAACCAGCGGCCTTTGTTCCCTGGGGATTCTGAGATAGATGAACTCTTCAAAATTTTCAGGTGTTAAATCTTCTCCATCAAGGTTTCCCTTCTCATCTTCACTGCTTGTTATTCAATGGATTGTTTCAGTTGCCTGCTTGGATAAGTTGGAAAAATATGCCCTTGTAAAGTTTCAAGAATTTTTTATTGATTGTTTTGCGACAGAAGAGCTTGATTGCTATGTTTCCTGGGGCCTCAGGGTTACAGTTTATGTTTAGATGAAGAAATTCTGGCACATTACTGACTTTTTTTGTGCTTATTATTGATTGTCCATCCAGAGTTATGGGCACTCCAAATGAGGATACTTGGCCTGGAGTAACCTCTCTGCCTGATTTCAAGTCTGCATTTCCAAGGTGGCCTTCACAGGTGATTACAAATCAATATCGCTTCATCTATGTGTTTTTGTTTTTTCCAAGCCACTCCATACCTTCTCTATCTCTCTCTCTCTCTCACACACACACGCACACAGAGACAACCACAAACAAACAGACACACACAGACTCCACTTTTGGGAGACTTAATTGGTGCCTCTATCTTAAAGGATCTGGCAACTGTGGTTCCCAATCTTGATGCTGCTGGTCTTGATCTCCTGCGTGTAAGTCCATTTTCTGAGACTGGTTCTATTACTGGACAAAATACTCCTCCAAAAGTAAAGATGCATCAGAGTCCTGTGTGTCCTGAACTCTGGCAAACACACACTTGTCAGGGCTATAAAAACTTTCAACCTGGAGTCACTAATTCTCATTTGTATGGTACTTTTATCACAAGCTAGTTGTGCGCTAGAGGTTTGATCACAAACTAATTGTGTGCTAAACGTTGTTCTTTTGCTGTGATTTTGTCCCTGGCATGAAACGGTATTGCTAACACAACACTGTATGCTCTTATTATGTTTATGGGGCTCATGCTTAACGTGATGCTGAAGGTTTTGCTTTAGAATGATTATGTCCTTCAATTCTCTCTCTCTCTCTCTCTCGCTCTGAGGGTTTAGGTCTGTTGCCAATATGTGTATGCTGTATTCTTTCAGCATTTCCTATCTCTGATATCTGTTTATTATTCCTTGATCTTCTACTGCCCTTCCAGCTTATGAATCTAGGTAGGCATTTAGAAAACTGTCATTGTTGGTTCTGGTAAAAGATATTGATGCAATGATGATTTCCTAATGCTGATTTCTTTATGCTTCAGAAAATGCTGTGCCTGGATCCCAGCAAGAGAATCACAGCTAGGAATGCACTTGAGCATGAGTACTTCAAAGATATCGGTTTTGTCCCTTAATATTGTCTTCGCCTCCTATTGGTTGCAAGTGTATATTGGTGTCTGTCATCCATGGGATTTTATTCAGTCATATATGTGTGCTCTTAGGGTGATTATTTTTTGTTCTTTGATTTCCTTGGTCGCATTCAATCTATATTGCAGTGGTTTGCTGGCGTGGAATCCAAATTTCTTGTTCTTTATATATGTTGAATTCCAGTTTAATGCTCAAAGATATACATTCGGTTTGTCAACCTCATTTCTTTTTCTTTTTTTTTTTTTTTGGTTAGTTTTCTTGTAAGGTCATTCCCAAAATGAAAGATACTTTTTTCTTTTGGGTCACAACCAAATTGAAAGATACGTTTTCCTTCAAATATGACATTATTATTTTCAGAGTTGAGCTTTCTCTACCGGAATGCTGCAGATCAATTATATCTGAAATGATATTCTCATCCGCCTCTCGAATACTAGATTCGTTTGGTGCTCCATGTACCATTCCTGAATATAGCTCCCAATCATTGAAGGAACCAAGAAATTTTCATTGTTTTTGGCATATTTTTTATTGATAATAAATAATAACCTCTCATCTTTCATGCTTAGCCTGACTGGTGATCTTACCCGCCTTCGGCCTGAAAACTTTTAAGCGTCTCGACTGCTCTAGATTACTAAATACTTGATGAAATTGCTAGCAGAAATACTTCTTTTGTTTACAAAGTATTTTGTTACTTAAAAAATTTTGCTTTGACCCTCTAGAGTAGACAAGCCAAGGCTTGAGGTTACGTCTTAAAGGTATTTTGAAGTTGTGTAGTCCTACTTCGGCAATTGTTTGCTAACTGGGGGCGGCCCTGGGGATATTCATTAGGCCATCGCTTCTTTCTAAGCACCCAGTTTATTTTCAAGGGATGCGCTAAGTTAGCACTTGTTTGAATTGCCATTTTTCCCAAAAATTCAGAAAATAGCAATTCAAACGGGTTCTTACTATCGAATGATAGGTCGGCGATATATTAGTGGATTAGTTTACATGAATCAGTATTTGAACCATCATATTAAACTCAATTGCCAGATGGATTGATAACGGAAAGGTGTCAAAGCTGGGAGAGTTTAGTCGGCTCTGAAGCTTTTCTTTTTTCATGCGGCTGGAAAATGCCGCGGGAGTTCATTTCCTTCTGCAGCATCCCTACTTACATACCTTTTTGAGTTTCCCCAAAAAGCAAAATTGTTACAAACTGGTGCTGAGAAATGAAAACTAAAGTGGAAACAATGTCCGACGATTTGATTGCGCCCCGAGCCAAGAGGTTTTGAGCTTATCTATTCATTTGCATTTAGCTTTCGCTGGATGTATGGTCTCTGTCAAATAAAAAGATTGATCTTTATTTCTGTCACGAAAAGAGGGTGATAGAGTGTTAGTGGTCCTCCGGAGCTGAGTTCCGAGAGCTAAAAGAAGAGGAAGAATGATCATTTTTGGCTCCGGGGGGGCAGGAGTGGAGGTAGGGTAAGTTGTGCGTGAAGTATATGGAATGAGGGAAAAAAGGGGTTGAAGTTGGACAGCTAGGGACACTATTGCACTAAATGCTTACTCGAGTGAGTTGTATAGTGCTGGCAATTTATCATATTGATATTGTGTCACTTTTACTACTTGTTAAGTTTTAAATTATGTTAGCTTGTTGTAGTAAAAAAATAAAATAAATTTTATGTGTTCAGATAGGAATTATTTGCTAAAAAATTATTTATTTACATCACAAACTCATTTTTCGTCACACTTTTTATCTTCTTAATCGTGTTTTATTTTATATACATCACATTGCAAATAAGTATTATAATACTTATTCTAAATAATATTTCAAATAACCTCCTGTAAGAACAGAATAATTAATGTTAGCTTATTGACTGTAATCAATGGACCTCTTATAGCTATGATTAGGGGTGCAAACGAACCTAGCCGACTCGAGTTTTGGTCTAATCGAGCCGAGTCTCAAGTTAATTTTATGAAACTCAAATTCGAACTTGAACTCGAAGAGCTCAAAATGTCAAGCTCAACCTTGAGTTTAAAAAATTTAAAAAATAATTATTTTTATTTTTAAAAAATAAAAAATAATTATTTTATTTTTAAAAATGAATAAAATAATAAATTTTCTTTAACAAATAATAAAATATTAGAGATATATATGTAATTTTACTATTAAAATAAATATATATATATATAATCGAGCTCACGAGCGGTGAGTTTAGTATTTTTGAACTCGAGTTCGACTTGATTAGCTCGACCTCGATATTGATCGAATTCATATTCGAGCCGCTCGCGATCCTCGATTTGTTTGCAATTCTAGCTGTGATCAAGTCATGCAGCAGCACCGGGGGTGGTCATTGGGTTTTACTCATTTCATTTTAGACCATTCAATTGATGGTTTTCAATTGTTCCCCTTGTGGATTTTTTTTTTGGTCAATCGTCATCCCTACTTCTATTTTATCCTAATCTAACTATGGG
Organism: Coffea eugenioides; assembly: GCF_003713205.1. NCBI lineage: Eukaryota > Viridiplantae > Streptophyta > Magnoliopsida > Gentianales > Rubiaceae > Coffea > Coffea eugenioides. The sequence continues at coordinate 40,841,469 of NC_040042.1, read as the reverse complement.
AGAGGTCCAACTAGACCAACGAGGGACCGATGGGGATAGGACCACACCCGTTTGGATTTTTTTTTTGAAGAACCACATAATGTTGCAATTTGGTGGGAGGCAAAGCCTTATGGGCTTGGTGGTGGCCTGTTCCCCTTGTGGACTTGGTTTCTGCTTTAATGCGTTGTCAATTGTCAACAATAGTATTTATCGTTTCATACCCAAAAATGAAAAAGAAAAAGAAAAAGAAGGTTAACAGCCCAAAAGGGGGCAGAATTGATGTGGCCCAGACTGGGACTGGGAGGCCAGTCATATAACTACATATGCGTACAATCAATTTAAATTTTAAGATAAAGTCTTTGGCAACGTTGTTATCATCGAAAAGTATAAAAAGTCTTTACAATTACATGAAATTCAGTAATTATTATTTGTCTGTTAAATTAAGAAGTTTAAAGACTTAGAAATATTTCTTAGTTGCGGCACAAATTAGTTTATTTTTTTAAATTCTTTCTAAAGAAATAACCCTAAATAAGATACTTAAATGACAGGAAAAATTGTTGTTTGCTAAGTAAAATCAATATGAAAATTCAAAATTTTCGTTGAAACTTGAGTTTGTTGCTACATTGGTCCTCTTCATTCACATGTTCTTTGGCAAATTACTATAACATTCATGATGGAGATTTTGTATTTCATAATTTAGTGAGGGCACAAATTATAATTATTAATAGATTTTAGCCTATTATGGTAATTTTGTTTCGTCCAGTGGGAGCACAAATTGTACTTAATAGATTTTAGGCACATCATAGTCGATCGTTTCCTTTTGGCTAGTGAAGGCATGTGCTGCCACAAACCAACAAGTACATCCAGCGCTCCTTGCAGTGTGGACAGCTGGCACTACTTAATTTGGATCCGTTTTATTTTTCTTTTTTGAATTTTAAAGTGGTGTGGATATAGTAGAACTCTTTGAAATTTGAAATTATTAGCATGCTATACTAATGATGAAAATATGGAGAATTAATTGAACTTTGTAGATTGAAACTATTGATGTAGAAAAAAAAAAAAAATTTTTGCACGATTGCATGAGGTTAGTAATGTTGTGCTATACTTTTTGTGATATAAGTAGTCTATGGAAAAACAAATTATAATACCATTTTAAATAGTGAATCTAATTATTTGTGCAATTTGAAAACATTGTATCCTTACTAAAAGTATTTTTAATAAGACAATTAGCAATGTCTAAAATCTTTATAAGTTTAAGTAAAACTCACAAAATTGTTTGGGAATGAGAAGAGATTCTACTTGTAAAAACATATCAAGTTAAAATTTCTCCTAAACATAGTTTTAATTTTTTTTATAAGTTTGTTTGTTAACTAATTTTACTTAGACATCTTTTTTCTTTATAAAATATCATAATTTCATTAAAATCTGCACTAACAGCAAAAATTACATCATCAAACATGTACAGATATCAAAGAATAGATCTAAAAAAAGGATACTCCAGATTTGAAAAATAATAAAAATTACATTATAAATATCCAAATTTAAAAAATAAGATAAAATAATTGTAACTCCACAGATATCTGTGCATACTTCCAATCATCAGATCTACTGATTAACTGTTTCAAATTTAGATATTATAGTGAGATCTGCCGAATAGATCCAAGAAATTCCAGATCTGATAATCAAAATCTGAAAATACTCAGATCTAATAAAAAATAAAAAAATTATCAAAAAATCTCACTAGGAATACCTAGAAGAGAATAAAACTTTCACTAAAAAATTTAGAAGAGAAACAAACTCTCACTAAATGACCCTAAGAAGAGAAGAAACTCTCATTATAAAATTTTAAAAGAGATTTTATTCACATAAATGAAAAGAAACTGTAGAGAGAGCTGGGAAATATATCTCTCCTATGAGAGAGTTGAAAGGAGTTTTAGTTAGAGAGTTTTTTCTAAAGAGAAACAAGAGAGCAAGAGGAGAAAATTAGACATCTTATTTTGATAAGATTGTTTACCTAAAAATTTTTTCCTACCTAAAATGTAAGGATTTAGAGATTTGAATTAAATTGACTAAAATAAAATTAGATAAGATTAGTCAAATTTACTAAAGAACAAAATAATTCAAAAACTTAAAAAAGTGACACACGGATTGTTCTCTCAAAATGTCAGAATCCTTCTAGAAGATATAAACTGGTGAACAATATAACTATAGATAGTAAATAGTATGGACTGATGAATAATATAATTTTAGAGAGTGTAATAAGAATGCAGTAGAAAAAGCTGTGAGCTATGATGAAAGGTCCTTTTCCTCTATAAAAGCCTCAATTCCCGCCATGGTAAAGAACACATTACACTTTCTATGTTTCATTATTGACACCATACATTTAGATCTTGACACAACCAAGTATCAAAAGAAACATTGTACCTTGAACTTTTGGATATTTCTTTGACAGATAGATTCCCTTTTCAATTCTATTGGTTAACAAAGAGAACATTCAAAAGATGGGATACTTTACCTAATCTAAGATGCTACTCCTAATGTTTTCCTCCTTTTCTACCATATCCAACTGTGCTTCTCTCTCTCTCTCTCTCTCGTGATGTTATGTCTACTTCCTTGTCTATTTTGCGCTCTTTTTCCAAAAGAGTAGAAACATGCTACTCTATGAGTGGTTTGGGGCCACTGGCCATTTGATCCAGTGGTCATCACCTTAATGGTGATGCTGGAGGTCAGGGGTTCAATTCCCGCCCCCACAAAAGTTTGCCACAATATGTGGCTGGTCTTAGTTGACCATTCCCCTTACCCCTTCCCTTAGGTTAGGTTAGAGTAAGTTATAGGACATCTATCGTTGCGAAAAAAAAAATATATATATGAGTGGTTTGAGACTTCAAAGCATGAAAAATGTAGCATGGAGAACACACTTGTATTTTCGTGAACACTGAATTCTATCCCCATCCTTCCACATTGTTGTACTGCTTTCTAATTATAGATACTGATTTTAGTACATATTTCACAAGCATCTCCATTTCTTTCTTACACTTCATCTTCTCAGTTTGAGTTATTGTTTGGCAAAGTTCCTTGGTTTCTTCAGTTTCTCGCTTTTCTTCAACAAGATCCCTTCTATAATTGATCCCTTCGGCATTCTTTTGGTTTCTTTCATTCTGCTATGTATCTGAAGCCGCATGTACTTAAAAACTCACTCTTTCTCAAGGTCAACTATAATAGTACTATTCACTATTGACATCATGTGGAAGCTTTTCAATGAGCAAGCCAAGTGTCATTTTCTAATAATTTATTTGTTAGTTTAATTTTAATATTTGAATCAATCCATTTGGGGTACAAAATTTCAAAATACTAAGTAAAGCCTGTCTGAAGTATTTTATTATGGATATATTATGTTGATCACGTTACAGATCCTTATGTTTACAAATTAGGGTTAATTTCACATACCTCCCCTAAGGTTTTTAACAATTGCAAAAAGCTCCCCTCAAATTCTAAAAATTACACCTACCTCCCTTATTTTCACTATTTAAGTAACATTTTAGGCCCAAAAGGCTATACTTTTTCTCAAAATTTCTATAATACCCTTGAATTATAATTCACAACAAAAATGTAAAGGAAAAAAATGGTTCACGATCTCTATTTCATTTATCTTTACTTGATATCACTATTACCTACCCATCAATATCCAAATCACCATTAAATAAATAATTATCTTTGTTCTGATGTTTCTCTTTTTTCTAAAAATTTCTGATGCAGACCATTGTATCAATTATAAATGCTACATCATATATCCAAAAATGTATTTACAATCTCATATCAATATTTTATTTTATTTCATACACAAAACTATTCATCAATATCCCTAAATTTCAATTCCATGTTTGCCACCTTTTTAATACAAAATAATCTAAATCATTACTTCTAATATCAATATCCAATATACTCCGTTGGCATAGAGTTCAAAATCAATCAAATTCTCTCTATAGGAATAACATCAATAGTTGTAAATCAAAAATAAAAACACAATGCAGTTATAAATATATATCAAGAATACTTTTTTTTCATGGCAACCATAACAGTATAACCTATATTTAGTTCCTATTTCACTTCCTATCCTTAATTTTTATTTTATTTTTATCATTGTCACTATCATCATCTTCATCTAGTTTGATAATGAAATTAGCACTCATGATGAGAGAGCACCAAGGCTTCAAGTTGCTGATTCAAAAGGCTCGAGTGAAGTCCTAAATGCTCCAATGATAAACCTTGGACCACTGACTTGAGCAAGGGCAATGAAAATGCGAGAGTCTCTTCAAACATTTCTACAAGTTGTTCACGCTCGTATAGAAAAGATTCAAGAGACTCACCACACGTTGGTGATTCTACTCCAAGCCAAAGAGGAGGTCACGGACTCCTAGGAGCATACGGATTGCTTCTTGACTTTCTTGTTCGAAATTAGTAGCTAGTTTGTAGGCATGACAATAAGGTTGAATAGCTCATGTTGAGCCTTAACCGACCAGCTTTTAGTTCATTAGGGACGAGTTAGTAATTTCGAGTTTATTTGAGTTAGTGAGTTTTTCCAAGATACGTTAGGATTAGGATTATTTTTGAGTTAGTAAAGCTTTCCATTACAAGTTAGGATTAGGGTTAGTGAAGCCTATAAATAGAGGCTTGGCCGAATTGTCTTCAATCATCAATTATCAATATTAATTTTCAGCATTAAGAGCGTTTTTTCTTAGCTTTGTTTATCCTTTGAATATCTTAGATTTGTTCTAAGTGTTCTTCTTGGCTTATCAAGCAAGAATCACACTTGTTTGTGGCACCATTCTACCAAACACTATAAGTTCCTTTAATGACTTCTTGAGGGTCAAGAATCACTCTTAGTTCTCATCCAAGGGATTCTAAAGGGTTTAGGGTTCCGCACGTTCAAGTCTTGGAGTCGCTTGTCTAGATCCTGCTTGTTGGAGTACGAGTTCGCCAATCGGGGTTGGGTTCGTATCAACTCAATTTGTTATTTGACAATTTCAATTTGTTCATACCTATCAAAAATTGGAAACAAAAATGGCCGCAAGGAAACTATTTAATAATAGTGAAAAATTGAGAATTGGGAATAGATACCAAGATATGTAAGTATTCGTAGTTTGGTGTGTATGGTGATTTTATTAGTAGCGGTAGTACATATTTGGTTGATAATAATAAATAAATGAGTTTGAAAAGAAAATAAATGTAGGAGGAAGAGGATAGATAGTTAAATGAAAAATACTGTAATTTGAATAATTATTTGTTGTTAATAGATGAGAGAGTTTTAATATTTGATAGAGTTTTTCAATGAGTTTACAATTAATAAAAGGCATTGTTTTTTTTTTAACACACCAAGGGAGGTCTCCGTAATTATATAAACATTAAGAGAGCAGAGTGAAATTGTCGAAAACCTCAAGGGAGGTTTCCAAAATTATCCCTACTAATTACAAAAGTCCTGACAAATTCTACCAAATCTTATTGCTTTCAAATTTAACAAATAAATAATACTCCCTCCGTCCCAATTAGTTTGTCAGTTTTGAGGAATTGTGTTTTTTATCAACAGTGGTCAAAGAGTGAAGAATATATTATCTTTTGTGCCTAAATCTCCTTACAAGTAGGCATGCTCTAGTATGCTTCTGACTCATCTAAATGTTAGTACCATCCACGTGCTATTTGAACATATTTCTTGAATGTATGTTGCAAAGAGAAAGTGGGACCTCTAACATTATTTAAAGATTTCTTGTGCAAGTGCATGAGGGGTAAAAATTGGAATGAGTTACAAAATTATTAGCCAAATTTGGTAAGATGACATAACTTTGAAACAGACCAAAAAGAAAAGCCGACAGTTTTAATAGGATGGAGGGAGTAATAAATACTTTATCTTAATATTAAATCGTTATAATCATTTTTAGCACGGAATATAAAGCCAGTTTTGACTATTCTTGAGTTGTTGCATTGTAGAATCCCTGTTTCAAAAGTAAAACCTCCCTTCAAAGCTCAACCTTTATGCTTTATGTATTAATGAATATTCCAATGACTCTTTGCTGTCTGTAGCATCATACATGGGACTCTGATATTATACGTGCATGGACAAGAAAAGGGTAATGGAATTGGTCAAATTCATTGAAGGAAAGGGGAAAAGAACGGAGAGGATGTTCAATTTTTGCAGTTCGAACTAGCTACTTTTGGGGGAAATGGCGGAACCCGTGGAGCAAAAAAGACAAAGAAAAAAACCCACAAATCATCTTTGAGCAATTCTAGGTATAGGCTGGATAACTATTGTCATATTATATCCGTAATTCTCAGATAGGTAGAGATATACAGTACATATATATGGATACAATTTCACGCTTCTCACAACTTCATCATGATGATTGAAGCTGCCAATTATTTCTTCTTTTGCTATTGCTACTCCTCTGCATCTCTGACTGTATCGAGAATGAAAAGTAACGCCATGCTATAGTATTATTTGCTAATGCTTTTACTTTCCGTAAATATCCATCCATGGTCATGGATGGAGATCCTATAGCAAGTGAAATGATATATCTCCCGATGCTGTAGTATTATTTGCTCGTCATAGTCGCGATATTTGGAAAGCTTGCTACGGGCGCCATATCTTTGTCTAGCTAACCCGTCCTTGAAGGTGTTGGGCTCACCTTCAACATTGCCTTGTCAACTAAAATTGCAGTGAAATCAGAGCAAGCAGAATTTATCAGTCATAATACGCCAGAACTACTTGTGCATGTTAATATGTATGTAATGACAGAGCCATGATTCGTAGGATTGAGTGCATGAAGTATAAAGGATGCAAGATGGTAAAACACACCCTTCCCTCTCCCCCACCACGGGCAACCTCTGGTACCGGGACCGTATTTCATATGTTTGTTTTTGTGAAGATTTGTGGGTGTTTTATGATGTTACTGAAAATGGTTGTCTTAAACAAAATTTGTTTTTCTATCTATAGGTCTTTTTCATGTCAACACTCAACAGGGTGTGTTGTGGATAAGTATTCAGAGAATTAATGCTACGGCGGTGAGTACTTGTACTTACGTTTCTCAGTGGTAGTTTTCCTTTTCACCTATTATTTCTTGGTAAAAGTAGGAATCTAGGAATTTCTAGATGCTACAGGGCTGAGAAGACAAAGTAAGATGTTTATCAAGTACAAATAATTTGCGTACTACTTTTGGCGGATTCCGGATCATCGTACTTTGGCAGTTATCGTAAAAGTTGGAAAGTGTGGGTCAAAATTGTCCTAGCATCAACGCTACTGCTTGAATGGTAGATTCATAAGGAAAGATATGCATTGTATTTTGGCTTAAACCGTAAAGAGATGGTGCATGCGTGTTCTGTCCATATCTGTAGGTAGAGGAGGGAAAGAGAAGTCGGAAAAGACACCTGAAAGTAAGCATCTAGTTTCCCCTTTAGGGTTGCATGTTCTTGCTTCACTGCTTGGAAGGCCCCCATGCATCTGCACGACCAATGAATCATGTAGCAATAGATCATCATTTAGCTAGGCTCATATAGGTCACTAAAAAAATAAAATAAAATCAAATTAAAAAGCATGAGGGAAAGATGTAAGCTGAGCAAAGTCAACTTGTACCCTTCAGGGTCCTCTTCCTTGCAGTAGTCTTGGAATCGGGTGCATTCCCTTTTCACCTTTTTGGCACCAATGCTGCATCAAGATGAAGGACAATCAGGGTGCTATGCATATGGTTAATTTGAATGATCAATCACTACCAAGAATGTCTACTATATATCTAGCAATCGATACGCAACCTTCTCAGCTGTTGAGATTGAAACAAAGAAAAGTTTTCTCTTCTGAAATGCTAAACCAGTTTACAAAGAAGTCGATTGCATCCAATTCTTGGAAAACTTTGATTGCCTAAATCCTTGTTTTAAGACTCAGATGCAGGGCCGAGTACTGTCTGTTTCGTTACATGCATGCACGCACGCATGCATGCATGCATGCAGATGTTATATATGTCAGTATTGATCGAAGAGCAAGAGTAGATCTAGCTTGCCACATGATACATATGTGCATTGGGGATAGAGATACTCATAAATCTGAAACTGAAACATTAAACTTTGTGCTAGGGCATCTTGGATAAGATTTTGTGTTTTGTCTGCAGTTTTTCAATGGACACGCGTTACTAGAATGGTGTATCAAGTCAGCAGCGTTGGGTCGTTTACAGCCCCACCTCATCCATATCACCAAATGTTGCATGGAATCTCTAGAGCCCGACTGAAAGATGGTGACTTCTAAAAACTCTTTACTTATGAAGCAAAAATTGCTTGTGCATCGACAATTTCTATCACCAAATGTTGCATGGAATCTCTAGAGCCCGACTGAAAGATGGTGACTTCTAAAAACTCTTTACTTATGAAGCAAAAATTGCTTGTGCATCGACAATTTCTATCACCAAATGTTGCATGGAATCTCTAGAGCCCGACTGAAAGATGGTGACTTCTAAAAACTCTTTACTTATGAAGCAAAAATTGCTTGTGCATCGACAATTTCTATGATGTCAATACGCCAAACAGTTTGTTTTTATGCATCCCGTGCCAAAAAATGTCAATACAGACAGCATCCTTTTCCCAGCTCCTAGCCCCACGGTCCCCGCCCCAAGTAAAAGAAATCCTGTGTAAAGATCCAATTACCAACTTTTTTCTGCATACATCAGTAACATATGTGTATATATATATATATATGTCGACATATTACCTCCTCTAAGATTATGTAAAAGAACTTAAGTAAAAGCAATATCAAACCAATCTAAAACTAGCCACAATTATCGTAATGATTTGCAGATACGAGCATGTTATTCTGGCTTCTATCAACGTGGACGAAATTACATCTTTGGAGCTCCAGCTTGCAAGTTGCAAGCGTGAGCATCTTTAATATTTTTCTAACTTTTCAATCCATAAGGAATATTTGGAGCAGTTGAATTTTTCTTTCAGTCAATAATATATTTGATGGGATGTTTTCAGATGCGTGCATTTGAAGAATAGGGGATCAGAAGTATATATGCTATTGCTAGCTATCATTTTTTTTTTTTGGCAACTTTATTCCAAGAGATACCCTCTCGCTTACTTAGCATTTGTACGTGTGCTTTTCACAACATTTTTTTTCTCTACTTATTGTTTGAGTCGACCTTAAAGTAGTTAGTCGAGTGTTGAAAACCTTTTCCATTTTCCAATAGACAAGACACCTTCTAAACATGGTCAAGGCCTCTCCCAACCCTTTTGCTTTTCACCTTTATTTTCACTTCTAGCTCTTAAATTTGTTGATGGGAAACTATTAAAAAAAAAAAGGAATAATGAAGAAAGGCTCTCTGGATATCAAGTTCTATTAGTGTCCGATTTTTCCAGGATGGATGAACATATCCCATTTGAATTGTTTTTTTTTTTAAATTATTATTTTAGAATTTTTATAGAAAAATGTATTATAACGATTTGATGCATATATATACATTAAAAAAATAATTAGAAGTCGCCGCGTTCATGAAAATCGTAAAAACTTTTCCTCTTAAAAGACTGCAAACCAAACAAGGGCACTGTTCTAGCTCCTCACTATTACGCCATTTTAGCACACTACTATTACTTCCAAATAACTACAGTTTACCCTGAGCAGCTACCCTTGAACTGGTGCATGACATCATCCAACTTGCCAAAGTCCATAGGGTTTTTTCCCCTGCATAACAATAATAATGTAATTGACAGGATTAATATTTACTAATTGCATGCAAAACCAAGAAACTAGATTGTTAAGGATGGGATTTTTCTCACATTGCCATTTCAATGTTACGGATCAATCTTGCTGAATCATTGTAGAAAACCCTGACAACTTCCTCCACAAAGTTAGGGTTAGCATCATCCTGCAATTCTTCCAGCTGAATAAATTGCTCATCAAGATAGCCCTGCAAATTAAACCACAACTCAGAATCAGATATTAGATATGTGGGCATCCATAAGAATAAGATACAATATCCTTCACATTTATTCACTTGGAATCTGATAAAAAAGCTTCTCTCGTCAAGATTCCTAAAAAAAGACCAATAAGCTTTTGGCTAGGATACCGTTTGTGTCCAAAGTATCAAATGACCAATGAAGTTTAACTTCGTACCAAAAAAAAAAAAAAAGACCAATTAGGTTTAATTGTATGACTTGCACATAAAAAATTTGGAATTCATATTTACCATTCCAAGTCCTGAAATCACTCAGGAGATTACGTTATACCGAAAGATAAATTATATAACTTCTTTAAAGAAAAAATGATATAACTTCTTGATTCAGCCTAACGGCCATCTTCTTTTATTGCCATGTTAACACAGATCGATAGTGGAAAATACCATCTTCCTTCGCCATCCCAGTTCTTGCTTCTATACTCAGTACTTACTCTTTCGACAACCATTTGTAAGGTAATAGTATTCCTAATTGTACAGACTCTGGATTTCAAGAATTTTTATGATCAAGGGCATAAAAGCTTTTTAGACAAAAATAACCTGATCAAAAAGGGTTCTCCTCATGTGGGTTGCTTGCCGTTGCAGTTGATTTCCCTCCATTATTAGTACTGATGAAAGGGAAAAGTTTGAAATGAACTGGCAAAAGGGAAAGCAAAGCCCTCAGAGAATTGAAGGCAAGTATGATATGTTGTTGCTGTGAAAATTTGTTGTACGAGGCGGAAGATTTGGCAGGTTTATATAGGAAGGTTGAGAGGACATAAGGGGTCCACATCCCTATTTCATATTAAGTTAGCTGTTTTTGGGATGTTTTTGAAAAATTTTACTATAGTTGAATTTTTAGAGTATATTTTGGCATATTTTTAGAATATATTTTGAAATATTTAAGAGTAGCAGAGTTTTTAAAATATATTTTGAGATATTTTTTAAATATTAAAATAATTTAGACTACCTTTTAAGGTATTTTTTAAAATTTTTATAGTATTTAAAAAATTAATTTTTGAAAAACTAATGGATCCAAAAGAACAAATTTCGGACTGTAGCTTTTTGCTTCACCACTTGGATGTGATCCACCAGATAAAGTTGAGATGCAACACTGTTTCACTGTGTGTGTTGATAACTTTGGCTACGATCAAATCTTCCGTCCTTCGCTTTTTAAATCTCTCCATTCTCTTATTAAAAAAAAAAAAAAATTGAAAAGAAAAAAGTTTCTCTTTTCTCCTTTCCACTTTTCAAATCCGCCGTCCCTCCCATCCTAAAAAATTTAAAAAGAAAAAAAAAACTTTGGCTCCATTTGATTGGTAACTTTTCCGAAAATGATTTTGTTTTATCTCATAGGAAATACTCCCGCCGTCCCACTTTGATAGTCCTGATTCTTTTTTCACACAGTTTAATAAAAAGTAGTTAACTTTGTTGGAACAATCAATTTAGGTAACTATTTTTCTAAAATACTCTCACATTAATTAGTGTACAACTTTATGGGAACTTGAATTGATGGTAAAAAAAGAATCAACTTTTATTAAATGGGGTAGGTTTATAGTAACAACAACTTACATTGAATAAGGGTATTTTAGGAAAATTAAAATACAATTACATTCTTCAATTGGAAAGTGGACTACAATTTGAGACAGACGAAAAAGAAAAACAGGACTATCAAAGTGGGACGGAGGAAGTAATACAATATCATGTTTCATAGCTATCTTTTACATGTGCCACTTCCATAATAGCTTATATAATGACATATTTCCATCTGTCTTTTACATATGCCACTTCTATATATAACAGGCTACTCAAATCTTCAATTATCCACCATCCTCCGTGGCTCGTCATGAGAAATTTTTCAATCCAATATATATATATATATATATATATATATTAGGTTTATGAATAAAGAATCGTGTCCCACATTAGTTCGAAAGATAGAGAAAGAGCAGTTAATGGCTTAAGCTTTTGGGTCAAAGTTGGATTCCTGACTTATATATTGGGCTCTTTAGTGGGCTCTCTCGAGGTATTTCTCCCATATCAAATAGGTATCAGAACTTCAGGTTGCGAGACTGGACCACTCATGGACAAGTGGATTCTTCTCGGAGTTGGACTGGTGAAATTCTCTTCTTGGTGGTGGATCAAAGTGCTAAGGAATTTGGTTAGTGTTGGACCAAGTGCGGCATGAATTTGGCAAGGGGTCTAGTTGGTGTTAGACCAAGGAGTCAAGGGTTGGCAGGGGTCTAAAATACAGTTTGGATGTTAAAGAAGAGTGGGTCCATATTTGGGAGAAGAGGTGATCTTAGATGATAAGGTGAGATTGTGTTGAGTATTAAAGTGGATTCGGAAAAGAGCTTGTAAATTTGGATTTAATATGAGGGGTTACTCGTAAAGAAAGAGATTTGTTAGATTCATAAATAAAGTATTATATCTCATATTGATCCGAGAGATAGAGAAAAAACACATCAATATATGTATATGCAAAGAACGCATATTAAATAATCAAATAAGCGTTCGTGTAGATTAAGGTGTAAAGAACTGTATTCATGCAAATAACTCTTCTCCACCGTGTTTCCCGTTAATCAAGTAATGGCATATTTCAGAATATTCCTCATTGTATAATTCCATTTTGTGTTTTTAGATGACTAAAGACTGTTATAATATTCCTCATACGAAGAAGCTAAATTCACACCTTCTACAAGCTTCAAAATTAATTTTACAAGTTGTAATTAAAGATTTGAATTTAGCCCTCTCTCTTTCTCCTATCTATCACACCCATCTCGTGTATTTAAATAAATGAGAGATCTTTATCATATTTCTCATATGAGTGAATTTTCAGTCTGCGTTCTATTTTCTCCAAAAGAGTAAGAAAAGACCACTTCTACTCTGTTCTCTCTCTCTCTCTTCTTTTTTTTTTTTTTTTTGAGGTTTTCTCCAACAGCAACTTCAAAAAGTTTGAATAAAGTTGAGATTTGATAGACTAATAACAAAGGTTTTTTTTTTTTTTTTGGGTAAGTGAGAGGATTTAAATCCAAAACTTCCTACTCACAATCCTTCTCTCCTTGCCCCAGGCACCGACCCAAGAATAATAACAAAGTTGAATCTCAAACAAACAGTCATTTTTCTTTTTTTGGTATTATTGGATTTTCCAGAACAATAATAACTTTAGAAAATTTGAATAAAGTTGGGGCTTGACAGAATAATAACAGAGTTGAATCTCAAACAAACTGATCCAGTTGCTTGATTCCTGTTAGTCCCTCTGAATCAAAAGACAATTGATGAAGCCACTTTCCAGGTCACAAAAAGAAGAGATACTCATGAAAAGGTTACATGGCCATCAGAAAAAGCGCTAAAAGAAGGGGAGTAGATTCTAAGCAACTGTCAAATTTGAGATCTTCGCAATGAACGGCTGTGGAAACTAAAAATGTGCTAAATCTTGCAAGAGGTTTTTATGTGAGAAAATACAGTAAGCTCGCAGACCAACTGCAAAAGCTAATTTGAGAAGACGTATTCTCCCAATAAAGGGGTTTGGCCGCTTGAGGAGCATTTCAGATCATATTTCTAAAGGTCCTAGGCATACCCCATCAATATGCGTAGCTGTTTTTGCAAGATTGATCTCAATCACTTCGATCATGCTTTGCGATCAATCAAATGCCACATAAGTACTATTTGTCACAATCCTATCAAATACTTCCCTCGTCCTCCCCACCTCCCCCACCCCAAAAAAAAGAAAAAAGAAAAAGAAAAAAAACTCTAACAAGATTAAATCAATTGTTAGTACCAAGCAAGAAGTTGAAAGCAAAATTTTTTTTTAGTTGAAAAAATGTCAGCCATCGAATAGGTTAATTACCTTAATCGAGCTCAAGGAGGAGAGACAAATTCGCCCTGCCTGTAGGCATGTAAGATTCAAATCAAAGATATATATATATATCCCTTTTTTACTTTATCATAATTTTCCTTTAATTTGCATATACAATCCTCGTGCCTTTCCAACTAGTTAACTATTACCAGGTGGGGACTGCATCTATTAATCTGCTGCTGTGTGTCGAGCCCTGCCTGCATCAATGTTCATTTTCCATCAATTTTAACCCGACCAAAATTTATGGCAACTTGAAGGAGTAGTAATGTACATAAATCAAAGGCCATTAGCATCTAGTTATAGCTGCATATGCATGTCTAACTCAACCTACATAAAGAACCAACGTTTATGTAAGGTTCTCACTTCAAAAAGACTAGTAGTGTTTGGCACAGAAAGGGAAATGGTCGACCATCCCGGAAATAGTAGTGCAATTTAATCAACCACGAAAAATGGCCATCTCCTACTTACAATGCTACTACTGAAAACAGGAAACCTTCACTGGCTATGCAAAACCTGAAATTCATTCAGCATGTAAAGTACTACTGGTAATTTGACAATAAGATGCAGAATAAACCACGGCTGACTTTACAAATCAAATTGAGCAATCAACTACTCAGACGAGTGCTATGCAACGCACGTCCATATAAACTATTGTTTCAGGGTACCTAAATCGTCTGATTACAATACGCTCAGTTTATGGTTGCTTCAGATTTTCAACAGCTACAGAGAATTTAAACTGAAATGCATGCATGTATGTGCATAAATATGTAAATAGATGTATATACAATACATGCATGCATGTATGTGCATAAATATGTAAATAGATGTATATACAATACATGCATGCATGTACAACTAGCCTAACAAAAAGCATATATATATATATATAGTATATTTTACAGGCAACATGATAGAGCACAAACTTGATGCATACACATTCCGGTATAGAGAAAACTTAGATACCCATCCAAATTTGCACATCATGCTTTCATGCATATAAGATTGCACTGTGGGATTAGTAATATAACCATGTAGAATGTATACTGAATACCAGTGATTGCTGTCCATTTTTTATTATAAAGAGTACTAATGAATGGTTTTATGAGAAACAAGACAATTTTATAGCAGACTCAGAAATCCATTAAACAGCCAAAGGTTGATACTAGAAGTTGAAAACTAATGGAAACCGACCTATAAATCACTAATTTATTATAAAAAAAAAAAAAACTCAGATGAATAGATCGAGAACCCCCGGTCCATGACCACCCATGAGGGAATCTGCTTTGTAACCGGAAGCGACAACATGTCTCTTCAGGAAACGTAAAAGCAGTACCATCATATGACCAGCAGGAATAATCACCGCATATGACCCAGTTTTCTGCGCCGAAAATGAACTGCTTTAGGAACTCAAGATCTATCTACTTCGGGTAAACTTAGCGCAATAAGAAAGAGTAACTTAGGAAAGTGGAAAGTTTCAAGGAATGAGTTAATACCAGGCTATGACAAAGAGATAAAAGAGAGAATCTCAGTAATCATTGAAAAAGAGCATATCCTTTACATTAGCAGACAGTAATCCTTTGTCCTGTCCGACACTGTTGAAGATCCATTTTAGCTATCCCAGCATATCATGCAAAGCAAAAGTAACTGAATGAGATTTACACCCTTTATTCCCTTGCCGCCCATCAAGAGGTTAGAGGAGAGAGTGGTAGCAAAAAATTACAGCTTTCACAGGAGGACCATTGACCTCTCTTTCACGCTAAATGGAGCTGTGTGGTCTCCTACTTGCCTTTCTAAAAGATTCAAAAGCTCTAGGTGGGTGGGTTACTAATCGGGCATCAGAACATGATTAAAACTTTTCCTCTTCCTTCTACTGGGACAGATGGATATTCTTCCTCCCCAGTCACCATCTCCCATGTTGATAAGGAACCCAGGGAGGATGTGGCAATTCTCCAAACAAATTTCAACTTGGCTCACATTTATAAGTGAGCTCCGAACAAAAATTCCTCACGTCCACATCCAAAAGTTCCATGCCACACGATAAGAGCACGACATGGATTCTTCTCTCTTGCTCCAATCCTGCCTTTTTCACTTTTATTTGATTTTCTCTTACCTTTCTAGTCTAGTTTTTCAGGTCAAAGATTAAAACAATTTACCATGGACCCAAAACCTGAAAACGAAAAAAGTGATGGAGGAGGAGCTTTCGGCACATCCGAAACCCTTTAAAAAGAAAAAGTTTAAGGAACCAGCAGATGGAAGTATACCAGAACTTACAATTACAAGGGACGTTGAACTAAAATTCAGCAAGAAACAATCGAACTTCCAATTGTAATGCCATTCATTTTCTTTTAAGAAGTGCATCAGGGATGCTAAACCTTGATTATGCCAGATAATTCAAGTGGAACGGAGCAAAGGTGTTTTAAATCCTTAAACTGACCATCAATTGGCATAACATACTGCATCTGGAATTGCAGCTACAATTTACATTGATTTATAGGATGATCAAGAGGTGTACGTTTCGTATATACCAATAAAGGCAAACTCCTATCAGAAATCATGGTATAGATTTCAAAGAATAGGGAATTAAGGGAATTAATTCAACTGCTCAAAATCCATCTGCTCACGCCCTTAAAAGGGAGGGGTGAGGATAGCGTAAAAGCTTTAATGCTTGCCTTTTTGGATAAATTATTTCTCCCCTCAACAGTAACGACTCATGATGATGCATGTTGGAGAATATGGAATTTGAACTTTTGATGAGTGAGCTTTTAGGTTGCTATCGAGCTGACCCTTTCAGCAAGTTCCAGAAGCAGCATGGGTTATATTTATCACCGCAAGAATCCCATAGCTTGGTACACATTTTTGAGGGTATTATCTGCAACGTCTGCAGCTTTTCTAGCACCTTCAGCCAACACTGAATCTAGGTAACTTGCATCAGACATGATTTCCCCATAACAAACCTGAAAAGTTATAAACTATAATTAGTGATGCACATGCCTTATGTGTGATATCCACTATAAAGTACCAGTCAGTGCAGGCAGAAGAAAATGTAAGGCCAACTATGAAGAATTAATTAGGTTGAAATGACATGGGATATAATCAGTCATCTGAGAATACATGATTGTCAATGGCTTGGGTTTAACAAACGTGAATTGAAGCACAAGGGAAAAAAAATTTGAACTCAGAAAAGGACAAATAGAAGAAAGAATTTTTGTTCGGCTTACAAGAAAGAGCACTACAAATTTTAGCTTGAAAAAAATTGGGCATATGGATGGTAGAAACATAGTACACATATACAGGTTACACGGAAAAATAATTGTCATGATATCGGGGAAGCAGGCATGCCTCTCTACATAATTTCACAGCCATGAAATAGTGTTGCGGCTACTCTTCGATTTTAACTCTGCAATTTTTACTCCCTATGCTAGGAAAAGTATTCACATCCCGAGCAGAGAATCAGTATGACTAATTGACTATATCTGATTGTCTGGCTTGGTAATGAAAATTCTAATGTAAGAACAGAAACCTGGATGGGATGTAAGTGAGCAATCAAAGCATCTGTAAGGACAGGTTTGAACGTCCCCCAGTTCATATCTCGACATTCTTCAGCCACTTCCTGAGGAAAGATAAAGATCAATGGTGTAGAAGAACCTATAAATGAAAGCGTATAATTGTTTTTAAAAGATTGTATTAAAGTTGTATGCATGATAAGGAAACATGAACACATCTTTCATAAAACAATAAAAAATCTGAAAAGATGTCACTTGTTTTTCTAGAATCACAATCACTGCATCTCATTTTCATAAATGTTTAAAAATATGTCAAAATAAGATGCACTAACCTTTCGCATTATAGGTGTTTTTTGTGTACTTTTATTTCTTTTTTTTATAATTATGTTTTTAAATTTTTTATCTCGTTTTTAGGTGGGTTGTGCCACGCAAAGGACGTAGTGCAAGGCCTAGGCAACGTTCAAGAGTCCTTGGTAGCAAGCTACCATAATGAGCTTTCCCCCTTGAAAAATCGAGTTAATATCATGTGGGCCATTGGCCCATGTATCAGACATTAAACTGATAATTACAGATACTACATAATCATTCCATGAATAAACAAGTTTCACATTGGGTCCACTTTAATATAGGACCTACAACAGCAAAAATACACATTATGCTTTAAGGTATTGAACCTGCTTTGTCTTCCCTGTGACGAGCTGATAAACTGAGAGAAGATTGTTACATTCAGGTCTTTCAGAGTTATCAAATTCCAGGCTGCATAATTCACCGCAGAGAAACAAGCACAAGAAAAAGAAAAATCAATCTAAACAAGCTTGTTGAATCAAAAAGCAAAGAATGAATGCAAAAGTATTTTCATAAATCAAATAATTGTTCCAACTACTAAGGTCAGTAAGGCACTGAATACATACCCAGGAAATGAGTCAGTCTTGCAACGCTTAATTTTATTATTGACAACCTGCGAAAAGCAAAAGAGTTCAAATCAGCCCATAAGGTAATGTATAACAACAAAAATCAGGCATAAGATTATCTCATCCACATAAAAACAAATGGAACTCAAAAATTCAAATTCAGCACTTCATTGACATTGACTTTCCAGAAAACTTGGTATACTAGCAGCACATCAAGGCAGTAAACCAATTTAACTCACATCTTTAGGGTCAAGCAAATTGATTCGAGACTGATCAGAAGGCGCCGATTTGGACATCTATAAACAAAAATAAATCAGTCACATAAAAAGTATCAAAAACAGCAATTACAAAAAATATTTGAAAAAAATAGAGCACCAATAAAGACTAGAGTCCTGCAATATTTAATTGTACCATTGTGTGTTGCTGCCATTTATGTGGTATCAAATTCTCAAGTTGAGGAACAAAACAAAAGGGCAATGTGCAGAGTTAAACACATCATCTTGGCTACTAATATTGTGGGGGGAGAGAGAGAGAGAGAGAGAGAGAAAGTTGTGTTAGAGAGAGAGAGATTTAAGGATCCATTTACTTTGTCTAAGGCCATCATAGTTATGTCCTCAGTTCAATCAGATCAATCTCTCATAGTGCTCCTAAGTTCTGGTTGCAATGGTGTTAGCCATGACTCACACAGGGTAGGTGAGTGCTTGTTCACATAGCAAGGATTCCAGGTGCCTCAACAGGGGATGATGAGGCGCAACAAACACACACAGTGCAGTTGCCCATGCCATCCTACCCATTTTCTTTAACCAGAGAGTGACAAAGGGCAGAAAAGCATTCAAATAAGAAATATCCCCTTTTAAATAGTCTGGGCCATTGGATCGGACTCCCTTTTAACCAAGTGATGTGGCACAATCTGGGCCATTGGATCTTTGAAGACCAGGTCTACCCAAGTTTTGGCCTTATTTAAGTAGTCTTTTATGGTGTTGTATTTACAGAGTGAGACCTAAGACAGAAAAATAACATAACGTAGTATAACTGTAAAACTCCAAACCTTTGAAAGACCATCAGTTAGGGACATGACTCGAGCTCCAGTAGGTGGAATAAGGGGTTCCGGAACCTACAATGATTATGCAAAATCACATGAGTCATTCCCAGAAATAAACACATATGAACTGAATATACGTAAAACCCTCAAACAGATAAGGAAGAAAACAGCCACCTTAAAAATTGCACCACCTCGCCTGTAACAAAAATTTGAAACCATGAGTAACTGTATCAAATGAAAGGCAAAGGAAATTCTCAATGAGATATTCAGCAGGTGCTCGACCCTAAGCAAAACTTGTCCCTTACCCTCCCAATTTCTTCCACTTCCTTCCTCCATAAAGATAGTTAACACGCTGAGCAAGTTCTCGAGTTAACTCCAGATGTTGTTTCTGATCATCCCCAACCGGGACATAATCAGACTGCAGGGGAATGCTGCAATGTATGAGAATCATGGATCCTCAGGATATTACCATCAAGATGTATAGGCAGCAAAAATTATTGAAGTAATAGCCTTCACCTCACAGAAAATAAATTCTACTGATGCTATATTAAAAAAAAAAAATCTAGCAACAAAAGAACTAATTTGGAAGCATGAGTCGTTTCCCTGAACTTTAAAATGTAACCTTCAGCTTTGGAATGAACATACACGGCTTTAAAGATGAATTCTCCCTATACCCTAACACAAAAATGCAGCTTCAACTTTGGAATGAACATGCATATGCTCAACTTTAAAGATGAATTCTCCCTACACCCTAACACAAAAATGCAGCACAGGACAACCCACCTGGTATAGCAAAATATCAGATGCCATTAGGACAGGATATGTCAGCAGAGCAACCCCAACATTTTCATCTCCCTACATACAGAAAAGATAAATCAAAACAAAATAGCAACACCATGAAACAAAATAAAGTGAAACCCCAGTGCCTGGCAACTCCTAGTATCAAACAGCTTCCAACTATAAGGTATTTGATCATTATTCTTGACAACTAAACCCAATAATTTGGACTAGGTCCACTCAGCTGAAGAGAGATTGACCAAGATCTACAGAACCCTGAGAAAGGTTGAACAAAAAATTCAGTGTAGTCAGCCTATATGACCCTAGGGGATGAGAAATCTTGAACCCTACCCAGTAAATTTGCCTATTTAAACATACAAGAAATCTGTCCCCAAAAATATGCCTAATTAACATGCAAGGCTGCTGCAGACCTATAACTAGAGAGTTGTCCAATGATTATCACTTTCTAGAATAAAGATATCCATCGTTTTCTTTCAATTTTTTGGTAGGGTATAATTGTATCTAAGTTTAAACGATAGCCTATTTACCTAACTGCATATATAAAATATAGGTAAAAGACTATCAAGAAGCTTCGAAGGCAAAAGCAACACCCATAGAAAAGGCTACATACAGCAAAAACGCACCGCTTTCAATGATTTCTCCTTGAATTGGATCATTCTATTCAGCCAACCAATTGGGGTTGTAGAACTGAGCAGCCACATCAATTCGACATGAGCACGGACATGAGACTGCACAAACACTGAAGCCTGAACATGAAAACAGAATCTACATTTAGGTTTAGCCTACAGAGATGAATAATTGGCAATATAAAAATAAATAAATACATAAAGAGAGCCAGACCTTGGAGGGATCCACTCCACATGCCAAGTAAATTGCTGCTGTTTCTTTTGTTGCTTTGGATAGCTGTTGTGTGTCATAAGGCAAGGTGATCTATGAATAACATGCCCAAACTGAAATTAGATAATTCGTTTCCATATCACAACCATAGTAAACCATGAACTGATGTCCTATACACACACACACACACACACATATGTATGTATGTGTGTGTTCGTATGTATATGTATATGTACATGCATATATATCCCCCACAGTTGAAAGAAGTTAAATAAGAAAATAGCTACCAGGTGAAAGTTCAGCTGGTCAGCAACAAATCACATGTCAAAAGAATGAAGATGAAGCACATATTAAAGACAGAAAATTTCCAGACTTTGTATATGATTACCTTACTTTTCAGTGACTGAATTTGTTCCAAGATTCTATCGTGCAAGTTCAAGGTGACAGGATAAAAACTTGAAAACCTTGTGATATAAGGCCTAGTTTCACAATAAAAACTATCTTTGATCTAGCTCTAAGGACAAAAAAAAATGCACAGCTATTTATTCCAATTAAATTTCATTAAATTATCTCTATGATTAATTTTTCATGCTTATCAATACAACCAGATATTCAGAAACAGTGCTTCCTTGTACCAGATGGGTTGTTCAAGGATAAATGAGTTCAGAAAACATGTAAACACAAAGAGTTATGGTCTTCAGAAAAATTACGGGAGATAACAAGTGATTAACAAATGCCAAACAACAGTAGAAGCAAGAAAAACAATGAAAGTGTGATTAATCAGCAGTTCAAAGCTACATAACAACAATCACAGTCCACAGATATGGACATACCGCATGCAGGTCCACAATGAAGAAAAGGGTGTCATATGCATTCTGCAAAAGGGAAACCAGAAGATGAACACAAAATCACGTTGAATCACGTGAATGATAATCCAGAATGTAACAACGTTTTCAGAACTTATAATTGCTCAAACAGGAGTTCTTCAGGAAGCATAAGATGCTAGACAAAACTCATAATAAGAACCCTCAGACCAGCAATTTATCAGGATGAACAAGAAAAGATGGGACCCTAAGTAGCACATTCATTTACCATGTCAAGCTATACCGGTTTGAAGATTACAATTAGTAAATGGTAAACAGAACACTGTAACTAGTTAATAAAACAGCATTTAGCATTATTTCAACTGTTTCACATCCAACCGGGAATGCAAAACCAACTTAACTGGTCATTAAAAATTGAACAGCAATCCAGAATGCTCAGAACTTAATCAAGTGAAAGTTATTGAGCAAGTTTCTTTTAAATAAAACTGTGGATTATTAGAGCATAAGACATTTGCAGGCACATAGAAGAAACATTTTCTGCAATTGCCAAGAAACATGGCCACACTGTCTTACCAATAATACGAGGCCAATACTAATGGCAAGCCAACTGTGCAAACAAAATGCACCAAAGCTTCTTTACATATAAAACCAAAAAGACAAACTGTTCAAGTTTCCCAAACCTGTATTTGAACCTTACTTGCAAGTCAATCCAATTTTTTATAGCCCCAAGATAATTGCCAAGATGTATGGATCCTGTGGGCTGCACACCAGAGACCACCCTCTTCCTATTAAATAAGAAGAAGGAAAGAAAACTTAAGTTCCACATAACAAGTTTTCTAAAATGAAGTAGAAATTTAGTACCTCCTTCCTTTCCTATATCTCATAATCATTCATCTTGGAAGTCCCAAAATGTTTGACACATGCGTTAGAATGTAACTACTTATTTCTACACTTTCCAGTGTTAGTAGTTTTTTTCACTCAAAGTTACTATATATGCCAAATGCAATACACATGAAATAAAACTCTTTCCACCAAAATTCAGAAACATATTTTGGTCAACAGTTAAAAAGTTCAAAATTTTGAAGATGTCATAGCCAAAAAAAAAAGGAACCTTTGGAACTCTCCAAATCAATCTTTATTTTCTTACCCATCCTCAATGATTCGTCAACCACATACAAAGTAAACTTCAAACAATAAAAGATAATGCAAGGAGATTTCTAGTTGAAAAACTCATCCACAAAGCTGAAGTCAAAGAAGGAAGGCACTTTTCTTCCTCAGCACGAAATACTAATCAATCACACAGTTAACCTACTATATTTCTCAGTTAAAAAAGAGTGCTCCTTGATTACGTCGTTGCCACAGACACATTTCTCATTCTCAATGATTTACAAACAAAAGATAATAATCATAACAGCAGCAGCTAGTATTATGCACCACCTCTAATCAATATACCAAACGAATTTAATAACCTTTGAGCTTTAAAAGATAAATGAACGAGTAAAATACACTAACGACTTGAGAAATACGTATTTTAATTACTTTACGGGAGTGGAAGACGGTTCTGAAGTCGCAGGCTCCGAGACGGCTACGCTACAGAGACATCGCAAATTTTCGCGAATCGGCGGAATTTTTGCGGTTCCGTTCAAGTATTTCCTCGGATTCAATCTACATGTCCTGCTCAGAATTTTTAGAGAGAAATCTTAATCAGTAAAAAAAAAACACACACACACAAAGAGCACATACAATAGAAGAATGGGGAAAATGAAATTGGAAAATGGAAAGAAAGTGAGATTAGTACATGGAAGCTCTGAAGTGAGGCGCGGCCGTCGTTGACAAAGAGAGGAATTGCGAGAGAAGTGCGGGTGCCCGCCCCATTGTTACTTTCTTCTTCTTCTTCTTCTTCTTCAGCGGAGTAGCGTTTCTCCCTTTTTGTTTTTGCTTTTTTTTTTTTTTTAGCAGGATAAGAAGCACGAGGTTTTAGTTTCCACTCCCAGAAGTAAACCTCGCGTTTTTCTTTTTATTTTTCTTTTTTTTTTGTTTATCTCAATATTTGTAATTCAGGAATTTCTTTAAAACAAAAATAATTTAAGATTACTTAAATGCTCCTAATTAGTTAGAAATCTACTTACAATGAGCCCGTTTAGATTGTATTTTTGGAAGTTTTTACAGAAAAATAGTTGAAACACTCTTTTTAGGATGGAATGTAGGTAGGATAAAAAATATATATGAAGAAAGATTCTCATAAAAATTAAAAGATTTTTCTGCAAAAAATGCAATTCAAATGATCAATAATTAGAAATAAACAATATTTTTTTATTTGTTGTGAAGTAATTCAACAGTGCACCTAATTTTTTTCATTTAAATATTCGATCATAAATAAGATATCAATTTCTTGAATGATAAATAACTAAGAGACAATTGTTTGTTTAGTAGGAGAAAAATCTAAAGAGACACTTAATATTATGTACCTAATTGGATATATTTTTGTACAAAACTTTGTACCTTGATATATTTTTCACTACAAAACATCATAAATTTCATCAATCCACTTAACTTTCAAACTTGCAATATTTGCTTGTTATTTTTTGTTTTTAAATAAATAAGCTAATTTCCATTCACCTTTGTTAAATTTTGATAGAGGGAAAAAAAACTTGGAGCTTTTTCTTGTATTTTCTTCTCTTTTTTTGTGTTTGGGAAATTTTCAGGTAAACATTTTGGAAATTCAATTTTGGTTGCACAACGGAACCCTTTTGCTAAATGAAGAAATTCATTCTCACATATCCCATTTTTTGATGGAGTGCCCTTCTCATCTGGCCAACCACTGGGCCAATGGCACAGTGGCCACGACGGGGGACTTGAGTCCTTTCTTGGGTTGTAGGTGAGTGTTCAAATCTCACCTGCAGTGAAAAAATTTAAGAGTTGTGTCAGAATAATTTCTTGATTTAGTTGGGTCTGTATATCCACAAGCTCCCTATCACACCCTCCTTAGCTCCCTCTCCTTCTAAATTAAGATAGAGTAAGTTATACTGCTGATAAAAAAAAAAAAACCCTTCTCATCTGGCCTTTACTCATGAGTCATGACGTATGTAAACATGACCTCACATAGTCACGCACTCACGCACCAATTGCCACACACTCACACAGTAGCAGCTATAACTGCGTGTGTTTATGTTTATAATAGCGGGTGTCTGAACCCCGAAGAAAATTGACAAATTGAAGTAACTAAAAAGAGGAGAAAAAAAAAGAGAGAGAAAATGGATGAGGAGAGAATTCTAGAGAGAGAAAGGTACCAAATCGAACAAATACGACAGCTCGAATTGGAGGAATTGCAGGTGGAAGAAGTCGACTCCGATGACTCCGACGACGACAGCTCATCGGAGAACAAGTATGTTTGCTTAATTTACACGTTTTCGACTTATTACTTTGTTTTACCTTTTTTTTTTCCTCATTTCAGTTTTTTTGTTGAATTTGTGTTGAATGTAGATGTATATATTGAAATTCTGGGCATGAAACACCAAATCGGTTTGGATAATATGACCGTTTTTGCTTAATTGCAGTTCCGAAACCCTTGATTTTTTTACAAGGGTTTAAGAATCTTCTCTTTTTGTGGTAATTTTTCGGTTTAAAGTCCAAAAAATGTTTCGGTTTAGTATACTAGTACGGATACAAATTCCACGTATATATGCATATTTTTCTGTCTTTGCCTGTGGCGAATTTGGTTTCAGTTTTAGATGCTAGCCTGCTGTGGGATCGCCATGTGACTCAGATAAATTCGAAAAGGAATTAAGTTTTATTTAGGTTTTTGTTAGCTCGAGATGGTTTTGGCACATGTTTCTGATGTATTTACAGCTTGGAGGTGACTTACAAATATGTTATGGGTACCCATGAAATTTGATTTATCTAAGGGACAGGGATTTGTCAAATGGTAAGGAACAGGTTGTAGATAGACGTGACGGAGCTAGCATTTCTTATCAGTCTTGTACTCTTTTGTGATGGACTTTTCTGTTGGTTTCCATTTCACATTGCTTATATATTCTGTATCTATGTCATATTCGCAGCTTTAAGACTCAGAATTGAAATTTGCAAGCTATTTGCAATTTCACCTGGTACTTTTAAACGTCTCCATTTGGGATTTTGGATCAACTTAATAGATGATAGCGTAGTTTTCTGAAGTTATCTAAGGACATTTTCCTTCCTTTTTATGTGCTGTGCTAAGGTTGGAATCCCTCAACCTCACCCCCAAGAACCACAAGTATAAGAGGCTGTATGAGAGGAAATCTATTCATGCTCAGCTATGTGTGTGTGATCCTGCCCTAGAGTTTTTCATGTTAAAAAATTACTTAGGGTGAAGACTTAGGTATGTTATCAACAGTTGAGTTCAAGATGGTTTGGTGTGTAAAGTTGATGAGAAAATTAAACAAATGCAAGAAAATTTATTGGATACTTTTGTCATTTCAGTTAGATATCAGCGATCCTGATTATTTTTTGGTGGATGAAGAAAATGTGGTTGTAGGATGTTGTCCTTGCTCTAGTTGAACCTACTTTTGTGTGTATCTGCAGGCACTGATTCTGTGATGAATTGGCTTTTTTGTTGTGGTTCAGTTATCGTACTTCTGGAGGAGCTTCAGCCTCTGGTGAATTTACTTATGACACCTCTTTGGTGGCTTTGCACTCCTACCTTGGTGGTAGGTCTTTCTTGGGGGTGTTAGGTACTGCTTGTATTAAAGCTCTTCAAGATCTAACAGTTTGTAGTCCCTGAACAGATGTTGAGGACACCCACAACAGGCTTGCTTTTTTGGATGGTGGTGCTGTATTGAAACTTCCCATGTTCTATCTTGAAGGTATTTTTTGTCCTTCATTAATAGCCAGTTTTGCTGGTTCTTTCTTTCGAATTTTCATATCTCAGATGCCGGATTACATACTGTCTGTTGAAACCTCAGCTACTTACTTCCATTAATTCTATTTTCTCAGGGGTGGTTCTATTTCCGGAGGCCACACTTCCTCTTAGAGTTGTTCAGCCTCATTTTATTGCTGCTGTTGAACAAGCGATGACTCAAGTTGAAGCCCCTTATACCATAGGTGTGGTAAGTGGGCTGCTTGTGATGCTTCCAGTTCATGTTCCTTTGTCTAATACTTGTTTCACTTGTAAAGGAGCTTGGTTTTGCGGTATGCCTTTCAGGTTCGTCTTTACAGGGATTCTCCTGATTACCAGAGACCGAGATTTGCAATTATTGGGACCACAGCTGAGGTAGGGTGGCAGAAATCTTGTACATAGTTTTCCTATATGTGCTTTTAGATGCAGAGTAATTTTTCTTTTAATGGTTTCATTGCACAGGGTCTCTAGTTTGGGAAAGATAAGAAAAAAAGTAGGATAGTAACTCTCTCCTGGTTTCCTTGAAAGTTTTTTTTTTCAAACAACTATGAGGCATGGAATCTTATTAGTGTTGTGTTTTTAGATTCGGCAATATCGCAGGCTGGAAGATGGCTCAGTGAATGTTCTTACACGTGGCCAACAGCGTTTTCGCCTGAGACGCTGCTGGATTGATGTGGAGGGTGCAGTAAGTGTATTAATGTGCTGAACAAGATGAAAATTGTATGAATCTTTTGGCTTCAATTGAAATATGATGTCGTGTTTTCTCTTCTGTAAATAGACATATGGGGAGGTTCAAATAATCCAAGAAGATTCACCATTGAGGACTCCACGTGAGGCTGTTGGACGGCTGGCACCGCTTATGAACTTGCGAAGTAATATCCTTCAAAAACAACCTTTATACAGTCCTAGAGCTTGTCGGTTAGGAGATTGGGATGGAAATGATTCAGATGCAATGTCTGAAGAGTCTTTTGAGAGTGAACTTTCTTTGCATGAGAGGGGATTGCATCAGTCTGCACTATTTTCGTCTTACCATACAATTCATGAGCCCACAAGTAGTGAGGATGAGAAACTTGATCCAGATGGAGAAGTGCATCAAGGGAGCTCTCGTTTGGACAACCTTCTGGGACCATTGAGAGAATATAATAGTGGGAGAGATAGTACTAAAAGTGCTATTTCTGGTAATTCTGGTAATCTTTCATTTAAACGGATGAAAGCTGACAAGTGTGCCTTAGACCGGCTACGTGAAGTTCCAAGAGCCTTCTGGCCCAATTGGGTTTATCATATGCATGATTCATATACCCTCGCCCAAAAGGCAGCAGGTTTGTCACTTTTATTCATCTAGAGTTACTGCTTTTAGCTGTACTAATATTTTTAACTTTCATTCTCTACCTCTTTAGCTATTTAGTAAAACATGCAGTAATGGTATTTAAAAGGTAAGGGAAACATTTTATACACGCCAGAAAAATGCTTCATATGCTTCATTTCATTTGTTTTATTGTTTAGGAATATGTATTCTTGACTCTCTCTCTCTCTCTCTCTCTCTCTCTCAATTGATGGATTTGTTGACTGTGAGGGGACTTTTTTGTCCTAAAAACGAGTAAAAAATGAAATGGAGTGTATGAAGCTTTTTCTTGGGGTGTATAAGTCATTACCCAAAGTATGGGCATTGATACTGATGGATTGCATGATAGATTCCAATTCGTGTTACATAAATCTGTTACTCATAGAGATTTTTTACTAGTCAGATAACTCTTCAGATATTATGTCACGGATTTAGCATACTGCTCTTTTGGACAACCCTAAAATTTCTTGTTTGTCATGGATTTTGTTGATTCTTTCCTTTTGTTTTTCCTTAGGAGGGGCGGGGTAGGAAAGTTGGGGGGTTTCAAATTTGTACTTCTAGTTGAAGATTGGTTAATGCACAATTCTTTTTTAGCAGATATGAAAGGGATATATACTCTTAGGACATTAGGTTCCAATTAGAAATTGCGATCTGTACGAGTATTGCCTCATTGAATCCTGTTTTTTATTTATTTAACCAGAAAAAAAAGAAGACGCCCTTTAAGGTTGATAATGTATTTCAGACAGGTGGAAACATATAGTTAAGGCACCAAGCATGGACGGGTTTGTGATGAAACCAGATCTTCTTTCCTTCCATATTGCCAGTAAGATTCCTGTGTCAGAATCACTGAGGCAGGAGCTTCTTGAGATTGATGGGATTTCATATAGACTGCGGCGGGAAATTGAGTTACTTGAGAGTTTTGATCGTGTTCGATGTAAAACTTGTGAGGTAATTTGGTATATATGGGAGCATATTTGAAGTTTTGCTCAAATTTATGCAGTATTGTTTAACTTGAAATTATGGCCTTACTATTTACTGATACTGTCTCCACTTTTTGCCCCTTTTAGAACCTCATTGCCAGGCGAAGTGACATGCTGGTTATGTCCAGTGATGGTCCTCTTGGTGCTTATGTAAATGCACATGGTTATGTGCATGAAGTTATGACCCTTCATAAAGCTAATGGATTAGCAGTCATCGGAGATCCAGTCAAAGAGCATAGCTGGTTTCCTGGGTAAGACTTCTTGCTTTGCTATCCTGTTGAAGTTAAATTTCTCAACGTCAAGGAGATTATGATTTTTTCATAAATTACTGTGATGTTAGTCACACATAACGCATCGAACTTGAAAAGCACTCTTTTTAAGTTGATTACTGCCTGATAGTTTGTAGCTGTTAGACAGCGGTGAATGGTCGCTTTTTTTCGCAAGGCAATGACAAGACTGTTCTTACAAACTAAGGGTTCTTCTGCAGTAATTTCTAATATTATGTCTAGGCTATGATGTTTTGGCTTTGAAGCATCTATTTTGTATATAGTGATTGTAGTCTTTTAGATGTAATTTGATGCTGATAAGATAATCTTTCCGCAGGTATGCATGGTCTATTGCCGAATGTGCAACTTGTGAATCCCAAATGGGTTGGCTTTTTACAGCCACAAAGAAGAAGTTGAAGCCTAGGTCGTTTTGGGGCATTAGGAGCTCCCAAGTTGCTGATGACACGCGATGAGAGTTACATGATTAATGTGCCTTATATAATATAAGTCAATCTGTATATAAAAGTATTCTGCTATATGTTCTTGGTATAGAGCAGTTATTGTTCCATATTAAGTGTTTTAGATGGAAACGATGCTGTCGGTTGTAATATGAGTTTAAGATTGTGGATCCCAAATTCCTGCTCGAGTTGCTACGTACCACACTTCTGCGTGCCTTTTATGTTGTCATTTTCCTGGTATGTTCTTGCTGCTGAGTGTACTCCCTGCATGCTATTGGTATGTCAATAATGTTACGATGTTATGGCAGAGAGACCAGGTAACGTCCGGTTAATGTCGTCCAAGATTCTTAACTGGATTTCTTGAGATGGTTACGTCTTTGTAGGACTCTTCAGAGAACACACGGGTACACTAAGGACACAGAGAAAAAAAAATTTTTGGGGCTTTTAAAGTACAAGATGACCTTGCTCTAGCTAACTTCTTGCTCCCACATCAACCCTCGGACTCGCACTGGCATTAGAGAAAACAAGGACAGTCTGTAACATGCATATTCACAACAGCAGAAGAAGGAACAAGAAGCGATTACATTCTGAAGTTATAGAAACAAGAAGTATTGGCATTGTGTACAACCATATTGATTGAATGGGCAAAATATATTTCCAACTCTTTGTTTACTCGTAGTTATTTAGATTTCTATAAAACCATTTACAAGCGATTACCTGTCTTCTCATTCTCATACTTGATTATCATTGTACAATTTTCAGTGAGAAATGAAGCAGTATCTGCTTCTGGGCTCAGGCACGTTACAGGTTGCCAAAACATTTTTACCGTCTGGCGTAAAAGAAGTCGTCGGCTCGAGCAACATAAAATAGGCAACAGCAGTCAGGCCAAAGCTTCTGCAAAGTTGCTGCAGCAGCATGCCTTGCAAGGAGGAACAATTGTGTCGAGACAGAAAAACGCACCTTGGCCCATATATCTTCTTCCCGGGCAGGAAATGTAATAGAAAAGGAAGCCAACAAATATTGCCAGCAGAGAGGGCAATGCTGCAATAAGATGCTTTGCTTATCCGCAAAACACAACAGTGGATTAATTGAGTCTTAAATAATTGATAATCCAATCCACTAGGAGAATTCAACTGTGAAGAACAGATTTGCAATGGATGCAGCTCTCGACTTATTGTAGCTGTGATTATAGAGGATGCTAAACGAGCACTTGAGTTTGCGAACTGATCAATATAATGCCCAGTTGGTTGATTTATGGAAGAAGAAGAAAATGGACCTCATCAACTGCGTTTTGTTGAATATGGACAAGTAAAAGAGCTAGGTAGGTATAATTGCTTTGTAAGTTGCAACTGACAAAACAAAGAAAGAATGTTCTTTTCCATGTTTACAGTTTGGAAGAATTATGGGAAGGATACACAAAATTCGAACTGAAGCTGTTCGTTGCTATTTGATCAATTACTATTAACTCACAGGGCAATCACCACTTTTCTCATTTGTGTGGACAAACTGAGGACCTATTCTATGCGAGTATCATAATAAATTATGCACGGGATCTGCCCCTTTCCTTTGCTGTTGACCAATGAATAAATATAGCGTGCCATTACGCTCGTACATTCCACAAAAATAAAACAAAAACTTTTGGTTTTATGTATTTTCGTAAAAATTAGACCTTGTTGCCCTCAAGATTTTAGAAATCCTTTTATATCCCCTTAAAACATTAAATTAATTGTTTTTTCTTATATCCTTGTAAATATTAGATTTTGCCCTTCAAGGCTTTTACACCAGTATAAGGATGTCCTTGAAAATACTTCTTGAACCTCTGCTTTTCTCCACCAATGCTTTACAAAAATAGGTTGCACCCTTCATTCTTATGATCTTTAGGCCTAGCTCTGTCTAGAGGTGCATTCTTAATTTCACTTCTCACACCTATAAATCAGTCAGTTACTTATAATCAGGTCAGTTCGGTTGACCTTAGGTCAAATTGTTGTTGGATCCCTAAAGTTTGAGAAAACTAGAGTCGAGCCGTTTGACTCCAACGCTATAGGCTATAATTGAGTATTTGGGAGATGGGATTTCTCAAAAAGTTCTTTTCTCAAAATTCCAAGTTCAGGCACCCTACAATTTGTTCTCCCTCCTTCCCGACATGCTAAACTTGAGCGAACGAACCAAAAAAAAAATGTTTATTTAAAGTTAGTTTAGCAGTTGTTCGTTCGTAGATCATATGGTCAAAATTGAATCACATCACCTAACATGGTACTTTATTTTTTTTATGTATAATCACACATTAAAGAACGTAATTGGATCTGGATGAAGTGATAATGATGTAATTCAATTGCTAAAATAGATCTACGCAAGTATTTCCCCAACCAGTATATTTAGATAGGTTTTAGCTTCTCTCGTAGCTCCACCTCCAATCTGCTGGCTTCATGGGCAACTTATTTAGCTGTTTCAGCAAGAAAAGAAATTAAAAGACGACTTTTTGAGCAGTTTCCTTGGCATGTGACACAATTAAGCTACAATCGGAGGATCTATTGTTATGAGAGGATTGTCTACAGATAGCTGCAATTACGTTCATTGACCATCAGAGCACTAGCGAATGCAGTTGTTATTTGCCATCTGATATGGCTTCGAGGTTCAAGCTATAGTTGAATATCATCGCACACCCTTCTTTGCAGGAGGGGCCATCAATGAACAAGAATAAAATTCTTTCAAAAGCATGTCAGGATCAAGAACTGCATGTTGGAAAAGGATCTTGTTTCTCTGATCCCACAACAATTAATGTATACTATCCATGTGTTGTACTATATTCTTTCTAATATAATTGTGTTAACTATCTATACTAATACACGGACCAATTTCAGATCAAAAATGAGAAGTTTAATGTGTCGGGCAAAATTGGAAAGAGGAACAGGAAGCTGAATACTAGTACCTCTCATTTTCTTTTGTTTAGGGTACAAACACTTTATATAACATCAGTGCTGCTAGCAACAAACCATTAAACACTAATGATCCACCTAAAAGAGTAATGAATAAGCATTGATCTGGGTTCATTTTTCTAAACAGAGTCAGAGAAGTAATTCCATGGCTAGAAACAACTACAAATTGAACTGTCAAAATTTCTTCTGCTCATGGTATGAATCAGCCAGTGTGTTGAATGTAAACTCTAAAACGAATTGCTGCATATGTATGCTTAAGGACGTAGAGGCCAACATTAATGACTAGTTTCCCACCAGCAAACTCCAAAGGAAGCAGGATTTCTGAGATCAGCGATATTGGCGGTAGACTGGAGTGTACATGCAGCTCTCTGCATATTTAACGAGATCCTGAGGGCGAGGGAGACGGGTAGCCAGACCTGAGAGGCATAAGCAGATAATAGTTTTAGAACACTTAAGTTTAGGATAATATTCCTAGCTTAGGTAGAACCAAAAACGAGGAGCTCACCAAGTTCATAAGCCTTTGCTGCTACATTAGCTGCAATATGTGCTGATATCTTTCTAATATTAGAGAATGGTGGATAGATAAGACCCTTCTCATAGTTTTCCTCTGTAACTTGACCAGCCAAAGCTTCCGCTGTTGTAATAAGATGAAAAGGTTTCACCAGAGTTAAATCATATACATTCATTTGTATACAAAAATCTGTTTACAGAAATGAGCAGGTCAGTTGTTTTTCTGGTTATCGTTTCCTTCTATTATGTACATCAGTTAATTTCTTAAGCTCATGAAGCACTCCAGAATTGCTTACGACAGTGGGCTAAAGCATGTGTGCGGCTATCCATCTATGGGGCATTTGATCTTGACTAGTACCTTGAATGCTTTATGCTCGTGCATATGGCAAAATTTCTCAAATTCAAGGTAGGACATTAGTGCCTAGTAATTTTCTACCATGTCCAACTTTTAATGCTGAAATGATATTTCATACAAAAAAATGGAAATTATCAATCACATGTTACAATACTTACAAGCTGCCAACAAGAGGTCATCATGCACACGTATTGTACCAGACATTATAATGCCTAAGCCAAATCCAGGGAAAATGTATGCATTATTTGCCTGCACAAATCAAGAAAAGAATCAAAGTAGGCCTTAAAACTTGTGGCTATGAAACTAACCACCATTATTGGTATAAACAAGCACCTGGCCAGGGATAAAAACTTTGCCATCATATTTGACAGGATCAAATGGGCTTCCACTAGCAAAGATAGCACGTCCCTGCAGGTTGCAGTATTGCATGGGGACACTTAAAATATTACATTTCTAAGGCAAGGTTTTGTACACAAAAAATTCATAAATATTGGGTTAAAAATTCTATTTACCTCAGTCCATGTATAAGCTTCTTCAGCAGTACACTCGGATTGTGAAGTTGGGTTAGATAGAGCAAGAATGAGAGGTTTCTGACAATCATATGATGTAATGAGCTCCATATTTTGAGAACAAATTAAGGACTTGTGGTGTATCTCTTCATTTAAGTGCATGAGAGAGAGAGAGAGAGAGAACCTCATTCAGAGCTGCCATGGCCTCCACAACTTCCTTGGTAAATGTTTTTCCTACACCTGAAGTTCCTATCAGAACTGATGGTTTTATAGCCTGAGAAATGGAGGATAAAATGAAAAAACCAAGAAAGAATGCACTTTGAGATATTCGACTGTGATATCATAGCTTAAGCAGATATAAAACTCCACACCTTCACAGCATCTACAAGCTCCTTAATGGGTTCATGCTCATGAGCCCAGGGCTGCTTGAAATGCTGAATGGATTCCTTACGAGAGCTAACAATCAGTCCCTATCAAGCAAGTCAGGAAACCGTGAGCTGCAGCCGGAAATATGGCAAGGTTACCTGATACTCAGGATCGTATTATAGGAGTCAAATAGTCACAAGCATCAAACTTGATTGTGACCCTGATACCTTTGAGTCAACGAGCCAAATCTTCTTGCGGGCCTCTTCCACTGGAGCTTTTGTCTGCCAAAGCAAACACCCTCAATCAGACACCATTGAATATGTGCAGAAGTGCATGTTCGTAGCTAATCAATACCTTCTTAGATACTTCTAGTGCTATGAGCTCTGCTATACCAGTTCCAGCCTGTAGAAAGCAGATGGAGAGTTCAGAAACGATATAAAGAGAGAGAGAGAGAGAGAGAGAGAGAGAGAGAGAGAGAGAGGCCATGGAGATGGAATAAACTAATATGCATACTTGCACTAATGCTTAAGATATGAATTTGCAGCCAATGGCAGATTCAGAGTGGTGAAAGCAAGAGGCAACTCTCCAAGCGTCCCCCACTAAGGCCCTTTATTCTAGAAACCTCATAAATTGAACCCTTTGCTCTCATTATTGAGTTCATCAACAATTTATTTCACTAATTAGTGATTTAGTGTGTATCAGAAAGATGATGATCTGCTGGAAAAAGGCAAGTTTATTGTACATTGAAGTGATATTTATCTGCCAAAGTATAAAAAGACAATCAAAGTATATTATCATTGTCACATAACCTAGTAAACAAACATCGAGAGTTTATGGCATCAAATTTCCTATCAACTTTCAGAGAGAATTTTCCAATGCTAATACAATGATATATTTATTAAGAAGAAGAAAAAGAAGATGATGATGATGATGATGATGATGGAAATTTACCGGGTTTAAAAATGTTGAGGAACAGAATAAAGAGTGTAGCATCACTCGTGGAATTTATCAAGACGAAAAGATAAAGTAATGTACTGAACAATGGATTAGATATTGCTCTCAGTGTCCAAAGATGTAATGCGCATTAGCATGCTGAACACTTCTGAACAAGATGTGCCAATCTAATAGATATTGCTCTCAGGGGCCAAAGATGTAATGCACATCAGCATGCTGAACGGTTCTGAACAAGATGTGCCAATCTCATAGCAAGATACTTATTACTCTCCGCCCAACACGAGTCACTATTGAAGTGCAGATATCCCTATACCCCCACGTAAGATGCTGAACTCTACAAAAAGCGATGCAATTCCTGTGCAAAATAAGTAAAATGCAAGTAACTATCACCTCTCCAGCACCCAAAAATAAGAAAGTATGGTCAGCCAAAGCTCCTCCCACTAATCTTAAAGCGGCAACAAGTCCTGCTAGAACAACAGAGGCGGTACCCTGCACAAGAACAAGATTTAAAATCCAGAAATGGATGAGTATAAAAGTTTCACCAGAACAGAGAACCACAAATTTACCTGTATATCATCATTGAATACAAGATGAGTTGTCCCATACTTTTTGAGCAGCTCAAATGCATTATGATTTGCAAAATCTTCAAACTGGCAAATTAAAGCAATATTCAGGAGAATGATGGATCCAAGTTCTCTAGCTCAGTAGTACCAAATTGTACTAAGTTAAAGCAGCACAGAAAGGGATGATACTCATAATACAGACTGTATTGGGAGCAAAGAAAAGCAAGTTTAAACAAACCTGTACAAGGACTTTCTCCCCATAGTTTTGCTTAACTGCAGACATGAACTCATCCAGAAGCTCAGCATATTCCTGTAAGACCAAACAACAAACCACCTCATACTAAGAAAAAAAACAAGACAATTGACAAAGACTTGATTTCTATGCTCTTCACTTGAATACCAAATGTTCAAAAAGGAAAACAAATCACCACACCTGCCCAGTTGCCCTCCTCTGCCTGAGTCCAATATAGAACTCATCCTCCAGCAAGTGCTTATTATTTGTGCCAACATCAATTGTTACAGGCAGGCACTGTTAAATAACAAGAAAATGTTACACTGCCACACCCATAAAATTCAAATCCTCATCCTGTAGGGCAGGGGATATGAAAATTACTTTCCTTCCCAACTTGCTCATAAAAATTGAAGTGCTAGTTGCAGAAGTAAATGGCATGCCAACAGTAATGGATATCCAAAACATCAAAATCATGCATGCTAAATATGGTCATGTTAAATAAACTTTCTGATCAACTAAACAGATATCTTTTATTACAAGTAAAATACTTTGCTGACAACTTTCTTTCTTTTTTTCTCTTTTTTTGTTTGTAGAACCAACATGAGGACAACTTTATTGAATATCAAGTAAAAAAGAATAAGAAATCCCAACAACTTGAGTAGAATCTTCACGTAGAAAAAAAAGGTTATGGTAACACTTACTACCGAAGGACGAACTCCTCCAAGGGCTGTGTAAAGAGAAAGCTTTCCAACGGGAATACCCATTCCCTGCAACAGTTTCCAGAATTTGGTCAATCATATCAACAATTAACTGAGGGCACAAAAAAATAGTGAGTGAACCTAGATTAAAAGCAGATTTCCTTCTCAATAAGCTATACTGCTTATGATTTGATTCCAAAGCACAGGAACAGGAAAAAGTTTACCTGGCAGCCAAGATCCCCAAGCCCTAATATTCGCTCACCATCAGTCACGACAATAACTTGGATACTCCTCTCAGGCCAATTTTTCAATACTTCAAAAATTTTTCCCCTAAAAATTAGCAGTAATATAAGCAAGTTACTTAAACAAAAACAATCTTAAAAGCCAAAGCTTCGGTCTCACCAAATCAAAAGAACTTTGATAATTTATGCCAAAGAAAACCGAAGGAGAGGAAGCAGACAGTACTTCTCTTTTAAGCTGATGTAAAGACCCTGTGGACGTCTGAAAATGCTGCCATACTTCTGACAAGCCTCACCAACTACTGGGGTGTAAACAACAGGTAAAAGCTCTTCAACATGGTCGATGAGAAGCTTATAGAACAGCCTCTCATTTCTTTCCTGCAAAATTGAGCAAAACACATAAGTAAACTAGGCAATGCTGCGAGAACCATAACTATTTTCAGCAATCACCATCATGAACTACTAAAGTCAAAGATCTTATTACAGTCAACACCAATCCAAACTGCGTATTCGCAAATCTTTGCACACTAATAGAATGCTTGAAGAGTACAGTATGGAGTAATAAGAAAGAACACAAAAGCTTTTTAGTCATTTACTGCAGATTAAGTACTCTACCAAATCAAACCAGGCTGCTCAACTAATCCTATAGTTGTTTCATCAAATTTACCATGAACAAATTTATGTCCAACTCCCATAAATTGAACATAGAGTATTTTTACATTTCTTTCCTAGAATTTTGGAGAAAAAAAAATGCTTGACCATGCCAGCTGTTACTTGTCCAGCAAAAAGGTTAGACAAAGATAATTCTGAACTTCATGTCCTGCCCAGCTTTAGCTAGTTATTGCATTCTGCTAAAAAACAGAACAGACCATTTTGCGGAGCTAGTCAAATTTATTGACAAACTTATCCCAAACTTATGCAGGTAACATGTGCTTAAGTAATTAGGATGAGTTTTAGTTTGACTAAGTTATACTGTTTCCTGAGTCTATTACTATAATTTTTATAGAGGGGCACATACCTGGAGATCCATCATAGCCATGTACCTATGGAGGGGAACTTGATATTGGCGAAGAGTGTGCATCAATCTCTTCTCCTGATTAAAAATCAATAAACCAATATTAATAAGGATTTTCCATTTCGTGCAGGGCAAAATAAATTATAGAAACTTTATTGAATTCAGCAAGGCCTTGAGGCAACCTGATGTTCCTGAGACAGTATAACTGGAGGTAGAAGACCACGCAAGTAATGAGCATCTCTTTCTGCTTCAGTGAAGGCAAGGCCTTTGTTGTAGCGTGGGTCTCGCAACAAACTATGACCACTGCATCACAAAAGAAGATAATCCTCAACTCAGGCTCAGAGAACCATGAAAAATCTCCCATTGATTTCATAGCTTTTTCATGTAAATGCTAACTAAGCAATCATTTATTGAACTCCTTGACTATGGGTATAGATACGTGAAAGAATGACTAATAACATAACGACAAAGCAACTCAACCCAATGCCCTAAATACTGCAAGCAACTATATCAAAAGACTGATGCTTGCAAAACCATAATAAACATAA
Source organism: Coffea eugenioides (assembly GCF_003713205.1). Lineage (NCBI taxonomy): Eukaryota > Viridiplantae > Streptophyta > Magnoliopsida > Gentianales > Rubiaceae > Coffea > Coffea eugenioides. The sequence continues at coordinate 40,802,910 of NC_040042.1, read as the reverse complement.
AGGCAAAAATAAATAGGTCAGTTATTTAAACATTAATATTTTTCATCCAAATTACGGAAATATTGGTAGTTTTATTTAGCTTCCATAAATGCAGAAACCCATCAAAATTAAAATTGACTCTGAAAAGTTTGACTTCTCTTTGTTCACACCCAACACCAGCATACAAGAATGTAAGCAAACTCTTTCTGACTCCTCCGGGTTGAAATCAATGAATATCTTAATATTGCCTGTCAATTTATAGTGATTGGCAATTATGGCAGAAAGTAAAATCATTGGATTGAACAAACTGCAAATCTTGCTACTAGAATACCGGTGTCCTTAGGATTGACATTGGTGAATTTGAACACATCATCAAGGGCACCAAAAAAGATATACAGTTGCTGAGGGATTGAGTGCATTGCCTCAGCAAGTATTTGAACAGACCACTCACCTTGATATATTCTTATTCTATTCCCTATCAAATAGAAGAATACTCTATGTCATGCATAACTCTCGAAGAAGTTCTGGAACTAAATGTCCAGATTATGATGAAGTAAATAAATTTAGAATGAGTGGACTAAAATGAACAAGACTGTTGCTGATACTTTTGTCTTAGCCCCAGGGAAGAGTATGAGCAACGTGTATTTTTTATGAAAGGAGGAAGGTGTCTTCTTATCACAGAAGAGGCACACATTGCCGTAATATACAATAGCACAAGATTGGTAACAATCCACTCATCAGACCAATTGAGTCGGATGCAGAAGAAGAAGAAACATAAACTAGATAAGGGAACAAGGGGAAAAGTAAACTGGGCAAGGAAAGAAAGCGAGGTCAATTTCTAGGAAATGGAATTCTTAAGGTCAGAATCTTTAAAAATTGGCTTTTATTAAAAAAAAATGGCTTTTATATCAATAACACGTAAGAACTATGAAAAAACACGAAGGAAAAAATTATAAAGCTCCTTATATGTTATGTTTAACATTATTCCCCTGATCTTGTGAAAGCATGCTTAGTACAAATCAACATTTAAAAATATCAATCACAAATGAGCACTTCAGCATTAAAACAAAAGAGTCTATTCATATATCAAGATTATTACGAATATGTCGTAATCGGAATCAAGGGTTCCAACATCTAGTTATAAGAATCCAACTGAGCAATTTCATTATTGCAAGTTCAAAAATTACATAAGAATTTGACACTGAGCAGTTCAGACATTTGTGGATAACGGGGCAACAGTAAAACAGTTCAGACATTTGTGGATAACCTGGCGATAGTAAAACTCCAGGGGGTTAGAAGCTGATCCTCTGTGGCTCTATCCTCCCCATAGATATCCCCAACGCCACCACCAACTCCTCTTTCATCAGTCATATCGAGCACAGATTCCCCATTCCTCATCTCCTTCAATGTACTCTCCATCACTCCACTGATCTTTCTCTCTCGTCTTCTGATCAAACAACCAAATGCCTTTCTCTGCCAATGACAGAAACTAAACAAAACAACAAAGCCTAAAAATAACAAACAACCCACAAAAAAAAACACGGAGTTTTCTTGAAAACAATAAATATTGTCCCTTTGCAGAAAAAACTCAGGGAACACACCTTTTCTAAGCAACAGCAAAGAATAAAATGGCGATGCTTGACAGCAAAGGCTTTGTTGCAATCCCACTTTTTATATATCAAAAAAAAGTGAACTCTTTCTATGTGGGCTTAAGTCAAAATTGAAAATTTCTGACAAATATGAACTAAAAGATAAAAAGAGAAAGAATTGATGGGATTTATATCGTCCATTACCAGAAAATGGGGGGTGTTGGCGTTGAATGAGAGCAGCATGGTGAAAGTTACGTGTGGACACAGGTTCTCCGCGTATTTGGAGAGAGAGAAATTCAGAGATTTCCACGTTTTCAGTGAGATCGATAGAGAATGTGATGAGAAGTGAAAATTAGTTAGCTGAAGCTCTCTCTCTTCTTTCTGTTCTTTTCTTTCCTTGCTAGTTGCTGCTATCTTGTATTCTTTTTTTTTTTTTTTCCCAAGTACTAATTTTTTTATTTTTTTAAGTTAGAGATCTGAAATCCGAGGCTTTGAATTCAAGTCTTCTACTTATAATTCCTCTCACCTAACCATGCAATCCAACCTTTTTCTATCTTAATTTGGCACATCTTCCCTATGCGTGCTTAATCAAAAAAAGAAAAAAAAAAAGTTATCGATGAAAATTTATCAAATACCTACGTCCTATGCCTACATTTCAATTTTAATGTTTTATTAATTTTGTGTGAGCTCTTTGTACAATTTTATTCTTTGGTATAGGAGTAATATCAATGTTTAAGTGTCATTATTTGGGTAGTGGTTTGGATGCAAGTGACAATTTTTCTTTTTTTTTTTTAACAATTGGGGCGTGATTTCTACGGAGCAAATTTAACTTGTTCTTCTATATAGGGTTCGTATTTATATATAGGAAGTTATTAGTATATTATTTATCTTAATTATTTTCCAAGTCTTAGAAACTCGGACAGAAAGTATTTTCTTTTTTCAAGAATAAATAGGAGAAAGGAGGAGGAGGGAGGGCAAAATTCTTGATTTATATACCATGTGCTTACTCTCTTTTCATTTAGATGGCTCTCGTTCAACACCAAAAGTGCATTGGGACATATATACAATACTAATATTAATACCCACTTTTAGAACACAATGAAAACACTACCATTTTTTCCCCCATTTTCCATGGATTGAATTGAATGAAGATCCACCTAAAACGGTCACTTTATATATATAGTTTGGTTTCTAAACATAATAAAGAAATTAAAGCAACTAAAACAATTTAGTTTGGGAAAGTTTTTTTAACATACAACATCTAACGTGTTTGAGATAGAAACTACAGATCAAATACAAAAATGTCACCAAGAAAGAACATGTGAACTGAAGTAGCAGCCCAAATTACAAGAAATAAAGCTCCAAAATGTTAGGTGCCTGTGGGCTAAAAGCACCTAATTTTTTTGGTAGATGAAATCATGAAAACATTCAACTCTCGTTCCTTCATTTATTTAGACGTACCTCTTGCTGGTTCTCTCCATCTTCGTCTTTAGATTCCACAAATAGCAGTAGACGTCTCTTAATTACTGACAAAAGTCGTCCTTTTTTTTTTTCTCTCTCTCTCTTAAATCTGAAAAAAAGAAACAGCAACCAAAAGAAAAAACATGATGGGTTTGTCTAACTTTACTAGCATATCGAACTATACACTGAATTCTTTTCTTTTCAACGAAGGCATTCCCATGCAAATCAAACAAGTTAGCTATTCTTTATTGAGAAGTGGTCGTGTGGCTTGCACATGCCAAATAGTTGATTGCATCATGTTGGACTAAATCTCAAGTTAAGTCCTGCCAATCCCTCCACATCATTTGTTCGTCTTGTTCTTTCTTTAGTCATTTTTTTTTTCTAGATTTTGGATCACATGTATTGTCAATTCATGCTCATGCAATAATGCATATTTTTTTCTTTCTGATGAATTAGGTGATCTATTATGAGTAATTGGGGTCATGAGGAGCTAATATCGATCACATCACTCTTAGCTTTTGTCAAATGCATCATTAATCGAATTTTCCGTGTAATTGTGCACGAAGAGATCAAGTTGATGTGAAAGTTAAAACAATATCAATATTGGATCGTGCCCAGGTTGGGATTCAAATCCTTTCTTCAAGTTTCATGTCAACTTTATTTTTTAATCCAGTTTCAATTGCTATTTTTAGAGTTTTTATAAAGACGTAAAAAGATGATGAAAAACATGTACTGGCCTGAAAACTAACATTATTCTTAAACAGTTGAGTTGGTAGCCGACATTTGACGAGGGAGTACCATTTTGAACAGCCCAAATTCTTGAATATGACTGGTGATATCTGCAGTTCAGTGTGAGAAGGAAGGCACGCACAACCAAAATTTGGACCTTGCTATGAACCATCAACCAACCATTTCTACCTTGCAAATGTGAAGACTAAGTCGAACTCATACATCAGATTTCAGGCTTCCAACTTGAAACTGTAGTCTAATCTCACAACCGAGGAAAATTTTCATTAGTTGATGCAATCTCCACACAGGAATGTCCTCTTATTGAAAAGCAAAAGTCAAATAATCCTAGCAAGAAGGAACGTACAATGATACAAAGGTGGTTAGCTACAATCCCCATCTTTGGACTTAAGTTGCCTAGGAGCACAAGTCCTTTCCACTAGATCATCAAGTCTTAAAAAGTGGGAAATTTGGTGTCATCTGAATATCTGAGCGGCACGGCGTCCTAGCATTTTCATTCATTCCATCTTATGGGGATATATCTATTAACCTATTATGTATGTAGCTCTAAGTTCATTCATTAATTGAATAATTATTATGTTGATTAAGCTTTCGGAAAGACTTTTACACTATTTTAACTTTTTTTTTTTTGAGATTCTATAGTCATTTTTGAGTATCCTACCCACAAGTGAAATTCACTGTTGAACGGTGAAATAAGTGTTATTGACCCTTAGGTTAAACATTGTTAAATATTTAACATTTGAATTATTATCTTTAGTGGAAGATATAAGTTGATAGAATGATACCCAAAAGCAACCATAGAATTTTCCTTCTTTTTCCTTCCATCTCAATACAGAACGGTTAGAGAGCTCCATTCAACCATCGACCATAAAACACTTCAAATCATCTGTCTCGAATTTTGTCTCTGTCCCGTCTTTGTTTAATTGTCTTGCTGCTAAACTTATTCTCCAATAGAATTCTAAGAGTTATTGATTATTTAACTTATTCACAATATAATGTTAAGAGTTATTAATCAACACACGTAATAGTTAAACCGGAAGAAAGGGACAGTACAAAGACAAAATCCAGAGCAAGCGTAGGCCATGAAAGCCATGAGGCTGCGTCCTAGTGCAACTGTTCATTTTTCTGGGCCAAGGAAATGTGGGACTATTATTCCTCCGAGGTTAAAAAATCAAGGGTATGCCTTTCTTGGGCTCGGCCCAATTATTTCAGTTGTGATTTCGAATGGTTGTGCTCTTTTGTCCATCAGGACCCAATTCAAGAGGCAACCATATTAACAAGATGACCGTAAAATCTCAAATTCTCTAATTAAAAAAAAAATGCAACTACTTAGGTAACTTTTCCCTCAATGCCTCCAAAAAAAAAAAAAAAAAATTGTCTTAGTTAGAATTAATGATTTGTACAATTGACCATGAAACTTGTGCAAGTAAGAATTTAACTTTCTGAAAATTTTTTAGTATTACACAAAAGAGAAAAACTTTCTTAAATAACAGAATTCAGAAAGTGCCCCCATAACTTGTTAGGGTAGGTAATGTTAAAAAAAAGGCACAAACAAAGGATAAATGTTTGAAATAAAAAAAAAAGAACATTTTTTTTGGTCAAGAGAAAGAAAAGAAAACATGATTTGTGTTGATTATGTCTCTACAAGATACAAATGATAACCAACAATAATTTAGTAACTTTTCCTCTTTAGTAATTCTCCCAATTCTCTCAATTTTCAAGTTCATGTTATTTCTGCCAAATTGGAAAAAGTTTTTAGGATGAACCCTTTTTTTGCCCTAAATGAATCCAAAACATGGGCAAGAAGTGGATTATGGATACTCGAGAGGTGTGAAAACAGAACAAAACTTGAGTAGGTGTTTAAAAATACAATAGTAGTTGTTTGAAAAAAAATTTAATAGTACAAATTGTACTATATCATTTAATGAAATAATGTGACAAAATCCAGACCACCCAAATGTGAGTAGTGAACACAAAAGCTAAAAGCTATAAAGCTCAAAGAAAGGATAAAAACAAGGTAAAAGCTACCCAAGCTTTTTGCCTAGGTATGAAAAACCAAAGTAAGAGTGCCCGATTCAGGTGTTTACTGGTTTATTGACCATTGGTTAATAGAAAGAGAAAATGAAAAAGAAACAATCAGAAATGAATGAATGTTTGTAAAGGCGCCCAAAGGACAAAACCCAATTTCCCGTGGCATATTGAGTACAAAGAACCTGCAAAAAAGCTTCTCTCATTCTCAACAAATGCAGCTTTTTAGGGGGCTAGGGTTTTGGCCATTTGTTAGCTTCAACTACAAATTTAATCACTACTAGTAAAATCTTTCAGCTGTTGACTGGAAGGAACAACTTGCTTCCATGGATCTTCGTCCTAGGCAAAGAACACCCTTTTCTGGGTTCACAAAAGATGAGGTCCTTTTTTTCCCCCTAAAACTTTTTCCAAAAATCTTGAGTTTTTCTCATCTGGGCTTGCATTAAAAGGTTCTGATAATCATCTAGTTTTATGTAGTTAGCTCCATTTTTGTTTATGAGGCCTGAGTTTGTGTATATTTATTTGTGTAGATGTTTATTTTTCTGAAGAAAGCATGATTGATTGCTGAAATGTATTGACCCCTGCCCTGATGTTTGATCAGTTGTTAATCTGCTTATTACCTTGATTAGAATATTAGTTTACTCTGCATTTATGGATTTTGCTTCTATGCAATTACATGTTATGCGAAAAATGTGCAACTTTTTTGTAGTCTCTCATTGGAGAAATTTTAAGTAGTTTAAAAGTTTGTTAACTTTTTTAGTACCTCATTAATCTAAAGGCTGTTCATGCCAACAGGTGATCCATTGAAAGGAAGGGGAAAAGAATCATGAAAATTTTCCGTACGAAACTAATGTGGCTATTTATTTTTGTTGTTTGTTTAGATTTATTTGAGTATCAAGTTACAAGAATGAATATGTAGTCTGTGTGTTCCTTTCTTTGTAGAGGAATCCAGTAAAGACTGTTTGTATATGTCATGTGTTTTCAATTTCTTTCTCAGCTGTGAAATTGGTCATGTACTGTTAGATTACAGCAGATTTGTCCCCAGTCAGTCAGTTTGAGGTAAGAATACCACTTTGTTGAATAGCATCCCTTGAAGTTGGGCCTACAGAGATTCTGTTGTGAATAAGATTCCATGGCATGATTCTAGTGTGATACTTGCCAAATTTGCTACCTTGCTGTCATAAACATGTAAAATTGCCAGATGATCAGGAAACAAGCTAATGCGATTGTTTGTAGATTAGGGGATTTTGTGTGGTTCTTCTTTTCTAATGACTTTAGTAGGCCTGTCGTAATCTCTCAGGTTTCTAGATTTCTGCCTGAGAAAATGAGTGCTTGTGGACTTTTGTTGTTTCAAAAAGTTTGCTATCCAACATTACTACCATTCCCTTTTTTGTGGTGTGAAAGACTTGGCATTAACATTGTTAATTATCACTTTTATGTTTAATTTCCTCATGCTATTCTGGCAAGAGTTGTCTTACGTGATTCTTTGTAATGTTAAATGATGTATTTAGAGTGAAAGAATGGAGCATTTCCTTAAAGATGCAGCGGACCGATCTTTCGACCGGGATTTTTGTAAGAAGCTGGCAGGGCTTTTCAAGTAATCTTGGAACTTTTTGTGCTTTTTAATTGTTGGAAAAGATCAATTTGATGAATTTCTTATTGGATGGTTACTCCTTCCTTTGACATGCTAAAATTGCAGCCGTTCTAAAGGTCGTGCAGGAAAACCTGTTGTAAAGTGGATTGAGGTACTCTTGCTCTGGCTTCTTTCCAGACAGGCTAGTGGTCAAGCTGATAACGTTTGATGTGTATATTAACAATACTTATGTCGCTGGATGTGTATTTAGGTCCATAATTGGTTTCAGAAAAGGCAGCAAAATTATCTCTCTGAAGATGCTTCAGCTGATGCAGCAAGAAAATTAACTCCTTCTCCAGAAGCTGGCGCTTTGATCAAGAAGAGTGAGAATTCCCAGATGCCAAAAGGTGCTTCTTATAAATATGCCGTGCTTTTGTGTGGGGATATAGACAAACAGGGTTTGCTCATGGATCAATCCCAACCCAAATTTCCAGAGATTTAAGCACGATTTTATGGTTAATATATTTATTCCACATGCAAGTACTTTCCTACTACCTTATTCTCTCAAAAAGTCACCTTTAGATCTGGTTGGCCTGATAAGAGGACAAATTTCCTGGTTACAGGTTGATGAACTAAAATTTTTTCTGTCTTGTATGATGCAACTTTGCGAGCTATTATATTCAATTAGCTTATAGATTTTAACAATGTAAAACAAGTAATAACTATATTCTAACAAATGTGAGAGAGCTTTAAAGCTGATAACTTGTATTTCACTCCTTTATTCCAAATGGATGTCCTAGCTAGAGTCGGCACTGCTTTAAAATGGACTTGGATAACAATAATGTGTGAAGCTTAAATAAGAAGTGGGAAACACATGGATTGATTTATGAATTGAATTTAATAAATGGAGAAAGTTAGGAAGCAAGTGCTCAATGGTAAAATTGAGAAAATAGTTACCACTCTTTTTACTTATTGCTTTTTATTGAAGAAAGTGAAAGTGATTTTTGCATGGTGCTAAATGCAAAGTTAGACATCCATTTGGCTGAATAGGGAGTAAGTGGGGATCTCAGTAGATCCACAGAATTTTTATGTTGTTGGATAAGATCGAGTTCCCTAAGCCTTTACAAGTCAAGCTGGGTACCCCTTCCTTGTCTAATTTTTAGGTATAGAACTCAGGTATATAGAAGTTTATCAGGTACAGAGGTATTTGAGGACAAATTCTGATTTGATTGTATTTTTCAGTTGTCTTGCTTGTAAAGTGCTAGGGTGGTCTTGTTCCTTCAACAGCATGTATTGTCTTTGTGGTTATCATCTTTCAAAGTCCATTGCCTTTTAGTGCTGTAAGTGAAATCGTCTTTTAGTAGCTTGCGTATTGATTTGCCAACTTGCAGTCCTGCTATTTATTAACAAATCATGTTAAAAAATTCAATCATTATTTGTCAAAAATTTTATCATTACTTTATTCAGCAACTAGCTAGAATGAGTTTGTACTTTTCCAAAGATTTTGACCGAAGGCTTGTGAAAGCAGATGAAGAGGTTCCAGATGTATCAAAGTTGGAATTTGAGGCAAGATCACCGAAAGATGGGGCTTGGTAAGCTCGTTAAACTAAGTTTTTCTTTTTCCCCTTGTCAAAGGAAAGGGGACTTGTTACCAAGCTTCTCTCTTGTTTTCTTTTTTCTGGATCAATACTTTCTTTACTCATAGGGCGTGTAGATTTTATCTTGTGCTAAGGTTTCCTTCAATTTCAAGTCAATTTAATGTGAGTCACAATTAGTTTAATTTGGCGAGTTTGCTATGTTGTCCTATGTGATCACGTTGTTTGTGTTATGAATGTACACATGCCTTCACAGTTTGCTCTTTTCCTTGGATATTTGTGTGTTATGAATGTACACATGCCTTTGCAGTTTTCTCTTTTTCCTTGGATATTTTCTTTCCTTCAAGTGAAACTTCTTGAACCTTTCCTGTTTTCTCTAAAACTATTTTCTAGTTGGCACGCAATAGTAAGCTTTTGCAATTGATGCTTTGCATGATCTTGAAGCACAAAGGCAGGACATAAATCTATTTGTGATCTTAAAGGGCTCAAATTGTTTATGTATTTCTTCTTGTCCTCTTGATTGTATGATAAGGTAGTGTTTTTAACAATTAACCATATAGTTTGTTTGCATATACCAGATGTAAACCTAACATGGGAAAAGAATTCTTCAGGTCTTAGAGTCATCTTTCTGGATCAAATGTCTCATTTAATAAATGCTCATGAATTAACCTCTGTCAAAGTCCACTTAGGTTTGACTTGCAGTTGAATGAGAGTTCATTTTACAGTGTAAAGGAGGGAAAATTCTGTACTGTGTCCAAAACTGTTAGTTTGTGGAATGCTTACATCAATAAGGCAAACCATAAAGGAGAAAAATACCAGATGTGTGCAGTTCTACTCTGTTTTTGGGCTTGAATTTGAAATGCTTACATAAATAAGGCAAAACAGGCATAACATGCTTATGGAAAAGTTGGTCCCTGTCGTTACATGGTAAAGATTGTCATTCCTGAAGAAAAGGCTGCAATTTCATGCGTAAGACTTGTTCTAACCTTTTTTGATGCCTTACAGGTATGACATCGAGACATTTCTTGCCCACCGAATGCTCGACTCAGGGGAAGGAGTAAGTGCTTAAATTTGATCAAAGGATTTCCTAGTCCTAATAATTTGTATATATTTCACTATAGCGGTGTATATGCCGAGTTTCCCCACACTAATGTTGAACCCACAGATAAATGCTTCATATTTTTTAGTTTTAGGATGCAATGCTATTTGGTGCCAGCATATTTCTGTTGCTTCTTTTCCTCTTTGAGTCTTAAGGCAATATCTGTCCTGTAATTGCAGAGCCATTGTGTGAAGCAACATTATAGTAACCATTGGAAAGGTGCAAAAGCACATCCAAAGGCTGATTGCCTCATATTTATATCCTATATTTCTTGCCTGGCTATGTCTATAAAATCCAATGGCACTGAGTCCACCCAAAAATTACTATCATTCTGCATGGGTTTCCTTGTGCCCAAGGTTTGATCTTTCTTGGTTTATTACAGGAGGTTCGAGTAAGATATGTTGGATTTGGGCCTGAGGAGGATGAATGGGTAAATGTGATAAAGTCAGTACGTGAAAGATCTGTCTCTTTGGAACACTCTGAATGCCACAAAGTGAGAGTTGGAGACATTGTACTGTGCTTCCAGGTACCTCAGTTTGTCACCACCTTCTCTGTTACAGTCCAGTTGGAGGAGTTCATGACTCTGCCATTGTTACAAATGAGTGGAATTATTTAATCCACGAGGACTGGCCTACAGATGGCAACCTAGGATTTATATGTGGAAAATAATTGGTTGTGAACTGTAATTGCACTTTCTGTCATCTGAAGTCCATTACTTCTGTGACAATAGCAAAAGTGTTTTGAATGTCAAAAATCATGTTGAGCAAATAATACACAGAATATTCTCACTAGTTCAAAGGCTCACATTAGTGTGTAATGATTTTTATTTTTAATAGTTCAAAGGCTCAAATTATTTTTATTTTTTAAATTTCATTAGTGTGTAATGATGGGCTCACATTTTTTAATTTTTGCTGAATAACATCAGGAGCGAAAAGATGTAGCGCGATACTATGAAGCTGAAGTTGTAGGAATTGAGAGAAGGTTGCATGACATTAGAGGTTGTAGATGCCTTTTCACAATTCGGTACACTCATGATAAAATTGAGGTGAGTACCATTTCCAGGCAGTGTGCAAAATCCAGGTTTTTGGCTTCCTTTTCAGTTAGATGATGTATTGTTTCTTAAACACATTCTTTTGCTTAGCTAAGGTCTTCCGTAACTTTTTATCCTTGCAGGAAAAAGTTCGTTTGAGGAGATTATGTTTCCGGCCGAGCATATTAGGGGTTTCAGGAAAGCCTTAGCCAAGTAATTATGGTGCTGAAACAAATACATTTTTGAGCTTTTTGAGAAGTGGCTAATCTTTGTGAGGTTTGAGTTCAAGTACACCAAGTAGACAGCTGAGACTATACCAATTATACATAGACTAGGTCTTTCTTTGCAGAGAAAGCTCTAATGGTAATTAGTGGAGTATAATGTGAAATATCTTAAAGTAGTGTTTTTCTATTGATTCCATGAGGTTGTGCTTATGCATTCCTCATTTGTAAAGCTATGGTTTCTTGCTTATTTCTCGGAAACAATGAGCTTGAATGAAGACTACTAGTCTCAAGAAGGCAACTATTGTCTGAAATCTGCTATGCTGTGTTTTTTTTTTCTTCTTTTAAACATGGATTTTTGTAATTGGTGTCAAGCTGTTTGAGTTGTACATTGGTTGCAAAATGAACTGGATGCTGCTCTGCTCATCCCTACCTTGTTAAATCATCAGCTTTCATGTGCTCCTGTGTATACTGTAATTGTGTTGTCAAGTAAACTCTCACCTTTTTAATTTGTCAGGTTGAATGGAAATTTAGTTGAAGTTCATTTTTGCCTCATTGGTTGCAATTTTTGTTTTGTTTTCCCCATATTTTGCCACACCTGTTGCACTTTTTTTTTTCTTCAATTTACTTAGAAGAGAAGTCTCTCTCTCTCTCTCTCTCTCTCTCTGCTGTTGATCATTAAACAACAACAATTGAAAGAATGTATAGTCGAAGAGACGTATGATTTAGACGGATGGTCATGAGATAGAATCAACAAATCATTTGCCAACGGTGGGATCCTTTTGATCTGTGATTTGATGTGCCTCCGTAGTCCTCTAAACTGCTGTATGGACGTCAAGTATTCCAGCAAGCACCGCCCTCGATCAAGATTTCAAGATGGAGACTTGGAATTTTCGGGATCCTTTCAGGCCAAAAGGGCCCGCATCAAGAACATAATAAAGGTCGATGTGGGAGCTTTATCCTTGTTCTACTGGCTCTGAGGCCGTAACTAACAACTCCAGCTGAGGAGGAGGAATGGGACAAGAAAGCCATGTCCGTGCATAGGACATACCTGGTGCCAGTGCCTGATGGTGATTATCATGTTTCCTCCTCCTCCTCCTCCTCCGGCCAGCTCCTTTTTATAGATAGGCACGTTGGGGGCGATGTCAAACCTGATGGTACTATAGTAGATCCAGCCGAAGACTGACATTGGTTGCGACTTACCTTACAAGACTTGGACTTTTGACGTCTCTTAAAGTTTTGAGATACATGGAGGATTCTCTGGAAGATCATGCCATTTTCGTAGGTTTGAATCGAAGTTTCTGGCTCTCAGCAACCGATTTCCCTGGATTGAGGCCCAATTCCATTTACGTCGCTGATGATTAACATTTGGAGGCCATGATCTTGGCATTTTTAACTACAAAGACGAGACTTTTGAGCCCTGCTGTTATCCCTGTGACCGCAAGACCATTAAAAGGATTGAACCATAGCCAGTTTGGTTCACTCCTTAGCCGCTCTAGGCCCCTTCTACTTAGTTACTAATTATGTTTTTTCTACCTTAGTAAGGATGCTTGTCTATTTATTATCAGAAAAAGGACTGTTTTCTTGATTGACCTCAGCAGTTTCAGTTTCAGCAGCGTATTTCTTGATTAACCTCAGGAGTTTGTGCGCGTGCTAGCATTGGAGTCGTCGTGGCCTAAGTTGATAGTAGTAGATCTTTTTCTCTCTTTTTTTTTTGTCAGTTTCAAAAACTTTATATATTTGAACTTCGTTGCCAATATAAGTGATACATTGATAGGCGACCTGTCTGTAAGAACGTATGGTTTCAAAGGTATGTCCTAACTCGTAATGATAATCAGAGCTGAAACCGTTTAAACTTTTTATCATCAAAAAACATTTTAGCACCAAAAAAAAAAAAAAAAAAACTTTTCGCACCTTACTCTTCTTTTTTTGCCCCCGTCTGGTTCGAGGAACAGAATTTGTGTCCCAAGTTGGTAATTTCTTGCTCAATAAATTTTTCCTCCTTTGTTCCTGTTGCCCTTCTGTGTCTTTTTAAATATTGAACCTTTGCTGCCATATTCATCCATTTCTCTTAAATCAGAGATTTGAGAACATTCCTGATGTTGCACTTTCTTTTTTGTACTTTCTTGTTGGGTCATGGGTGCTGTCTTACATGTGGTTTGTGTATTCTGATTTGAACAATTTGGAAATGAAAAAGAAAAAAGTGTGATATGGGAGGATTATGAAAATAAGAAATTAGACAAGCCAAAACAATTTTTCCTTTTTTGGTCGAAATGCATTGAGGCTAATCACATGTGCTGAATTTCTATATATTGATCTGTTCTTTATTTTTTATCAATCTCGACTATTATTGGTCCTACTGAGTTCGCAAGTGTATGAGAGCATGCCATGAGGTCTTCATAAAGTGCATTGATTTTTGGTTTCAAGTTCACCTTCTTTTTTGTGTTTTGTTGTACTTTGTCGCATTAAACAGCTAGTGAATGTATTTTGTTACATTACTTGCCCTTTATTTGCTCTCTTCTCTGCTCAAGAACACAAGTGGAAAGCATGGGGGGAGGGGCAACAAAATCATTGTGTAAGAGCATTTCAACAAATTACACTCTTAACTATACACCCTTGAAACCTCTAGAAGGTTCTGCCCAATTCTAGTTCCTAAAGTCTCTTATATACAAACTCTAGACCCTTCTACCTCTTTCAAGATTAGCTCGGAGGAATCCGGAGCATTTACAAATTTTATCCAATTTTTAGCATGACCTCGATGCGTTTTTCTCAAAACCTCTTTGCCCTTTCTTCCGTAGTTTTCTTGTTGAACCTCGGAGGCTAAAGATCATAAATTTTCCCTAGCCAAAAGCCCTAAAGATGGTGCACATCCGATGCCTGTCGGGGTAAAACATGTGCAGACTGCATTGCATCACATGGAAGCCAAAGTAGCCTGTCTCGATGCCAATATTACCATAGCAAGGCCACATGCATGCTCGTACCACCAAAGAGTAGGAAAAATTACATTACAGAGAATATAAGATGCACTGATAAGAAGATTTCCCGAGTCTCGTGGATGATGATTATTCGGTGCAGAAATAAGACAAATACACCTAACGGCATAGCCTCCAATATCATTTTTCTCAGTAGCGTCTCCTCCGAGCTTGGCAGTCATATCAGACGCACCGAATCCAGGAGCAACAGACGCAATGAGAAAATAAATACTCCCCTCACAGTAGTGTTCTGTTGTTACTAGTGTTCTATGTAAGCCATTTTCAATCAAGATGGATTTACATTTCTCCTCCAGAAAGCAGTCACATTGCCCCCAAGCTTTTTCAACGGAACAGAACTTTTTTTTGCATCACAGAGACCAGGTGTAGAAAAATGCCCATAAATAACGATCTTCGGTAATTATCACAATCAACATCTCAAAGTTGTCAAATCCTAAGGATAAAAGTTCGAACTCAGACAAGGACCCAAAAGTGGAGAAGGCCATCAACTGATAACATTAGGACTTCATTGTAAAATACTAATCACAAGTCCAATAAAGCTATCAGCAACACGGGAGGCTGTGCACTTTGCAATAGATGATTATTGTTTTATGACTATACAAAGCTAGACCAAAGCCTAATCTACCCTATTCTCAAACTTGACTAAATACCTAAAGCATGATCAGGATTGACATCTGGTGCGCATAAACCACCACACAATGATCTGATAGCAGGACTTTTGCATACATTAACTCCCTCAGATGATGAGTCAGGTTGAAGAGAAACAAGGCAATATTTCTCTTTAACAGAAGAGAAGGCACTATCTTGGTTCATACAACAGAGCACTCCGTAATGCCCATAATAAATTCATAGCAAAATTGTGATATGCTTCAGGAAACAGTTCGCCCATAACATACGGATGCAATATAGAGATTCTTAGCCCATTTCTCCTGCAGTAACATCACTATAGTTCAGTACCAAAAGGGAGATTATCAATCAGAGGAAGAACTTAAAAGACAAACTAATGTATGGTCAACCTTGACATGTGTGCTGGGAAAAGCAGAAGTTCGAAGAGTCTCTTGTGTCTCATCTGCAGGCTTTCTTCTTGGAACACTAAGAACAAAAGCAGCTTGATCCCACGTAGCAGCAGTAGCTGTGATGCGATACCCAGCATCCCATCTCCTATGAATACCTTCACTAGGGTACAGGAAGTCCAATTCCACAACCTGAAAACAACACACACATAATTCAGAAATTACAAGTTCATCAGCAGCCGCAAAATTAGTCATAAGATGCTGCATCCCACAAACCTGATCAGAGAATCCAGCACCACGGGACATAACAATTGCCCATCTAGTTCCAGCAGTTGCCATGGCAGTAACATAGAAACCCTCCCTCCATTTCTTATTTATCCACTTAAATGGAAAAGACTCGCTCACTTTATAGGACTGCTGTAAATACTGAGTACCTATTTTTAAAGAAGCATGAACAAATAAGGCAAGTCTGCAGCACAAAATTTATCATAAATTGGCATTGACCTTAAGAAGCAGCACTAACCCTTTGACATAACAACCAATGAGCTCCCATTGTTTGCCCCTGCTATTGCACTAATGTAGTAATTCTTCTCCCATTGTTCCATAATCCATTCCTACACCAAGACAGTAAAATAGATGAGCATGTTAACGCCATAATAATAGATATCTGAAGAACACAATTAACAGCGAAAGCACAAGATGGCTGCAAGTCAAGAAAAATAGAGAAGACACCTTGTGAAGAAAATAAGCTGAGAGCTCATAAACTTGAGCAGTGAACCCAGTGCCGGCGTCCATTATCAGGGCCCACAAGTTTGAACAAGAGGCCACACTGCTGATAAAAAGACCATCCTCATTTCCTTTCTCAATATGCTGAGAAAGCCTCATATCTGCCACATTATAGTGATACCTGCAACACCAACCAACCACCATTATATCAATTCATTACTCAACAGTGAACCTGGAACACGGAGACCTGAAATTTAATACCGTTGCTTCATTGGGCGACGAGCATTGTAAACGCTAATCCACTGGGTTGCCGGCATTCCCATTCGAACTTTCTTCTTTGGTTGCTCATCGTCATCATCTTCAATTGTTAAACGACCTCTCTTATGTCCAACTTGAAATATAAGCTTCATGAAAGAGAGACCAAAGTTAGGAACAATCTGAATCACTTTCCAGAAGATCTCAAGCTCTTTACCAGGAAGCAGTAAGGAGAATGGCAATAGAAAATGCAAAGAACCTTCTGAGCACCATCAGTATTAATTGGCCTGATGTCAGGATTTGGGCCAACTATCCCGTCAAAAAGGGATATATACTTTGCATAATTAGGCTCTTCATCAAACTTCAAGTTCACCACATACTCAACAAACTGCCGGAAAGGTGCAGGACAGAAGCAACAGAGTGTATCTGGAGAGGTTGCCATCTTCTTTTTGCAGACAAGGAAGCCTTTATTCTCACCCTATATAAACATTGTATAAGAATAACAAAGTGTATAGGGTAGAGTTCAAAATATTAGATTTACAAGCAGTCAACCTGGTATCCTTGCCAAGGAAGGCGACCACGAAGAAGAAAGATGAGAGTATAAGCAAGAGATTCAAGATCGTCCCTGCGGCTTCCAGTTCTTCCAAGATGGGCATGAACACTTGCATAACGTACGGTTCCTCTGAAACATTCAGCCTTCTGTGTTAGCGAGCAATGACATGAAAGTAAAAGAAAGAAAGCAGGCCACGAATCACATGTAAAAGAAGCGAAATATTGCATTATTACAATACCTGAAAACATCTGGTCGCTGATCATAGTCAACATGAAGGCCGGTTGAACTATCACGCCACCGGGTAGCTGAAGGGCCAGACGGCATACAAAAATGAGAATTTGACTTTTTCTTATTAGTGATTGATAAAGCATTGATACACTTGGATGTTTACCTAGTCCAAGATCAACAAGAAACAATTTTTTCTCGTCAGCCGTTCCAGGTGGACCGAGCAAAAAATTCTCTGGTTTTACATCTCCATGCACATATCTGCAAAGTTCAGCCGTTACAAGAATAGAACAAGTAAATTCCTCGAGTTGGAAGGGAATCAATAAAGTTATTAATGCCTCTGAACTTCACATGGATATAAATCTGCCTAATTAGCTTTAATAAAGACATTGCTAATGCAAAGCCTTGGATAACCAGAATCATGTAACCACTTTAGCCAACCAATACAATCAAGCCACACATTATTACACATACACCAGCAATTAAATGAGAATCTGTATGCTACACTTAGCAACACAAAGGAACACTGTAATCCAGAAATTTTTTTTATTACCATGTCAATTAAATTCGTATACTCAAAATTTCTTGTAAGATACTAGCAGTAAACATTCTTATCCAGTATTTCCATGTTAAACTTTTCACAGTTCTTTCCTGCTACAGATTAAGAATTCCTCTCTAAATTCGATAAATCCCAGACCCTGCACACTTTTTGCTTGCACCAAATACTAAAACCAAGAAAGGGTCAAGGAAGGACTTATAGCAAGTCACCTTAGGTATCTCGCACAACATACTTTTAATTGAATATAAAGGCAAGGAAACCTAAGACAGCAGAACAATCTTTTTCTCATATAGGACCCAAAAGGATAAAGATTGCATGTGTTAATGACAGAAAAATTACCCTCGGGAATGCAACTTCTCTAGTATGGAGATGGCTTCAATGGCGATACAAGCAACCATCTCAATAGACATTCTGTAATCGAAAAACAAGAACAGGCATTATAAGTTAATCAAATGATTCAGTATTAAAAAAACAGTGATCACAATCATCTCCAAGGCCCAAAAGAGAAACTAACGTGTGAGAATTGTTATTCCAGACATCCCATAAACTGGGACCAAGCATATCCATGACCTGCAAAGAAAATAACGCTTTTCAAATATAAGTTTCCAGTTATAAATATGTAAAACAAAAGTATTGAAATGGAAAATATATTATAAGCTTAGTGGCATACCATAATGTAGTAGTCACTTTGCCGACCCTTGTGATGCACACGTGGTATGCCATGACTCCCACCAAGTGCACTAAGAAGTAAAACCAAGGAAATAGATGGAGGCATTGCAGCAGCAAATTACAAAGACAAAATTTCATAATGATAACAGCAAAGATGACTTACGTGTACACTTGCCACTCATACGGTGGTCCATAGTTACAGCCTTTGCTGCTTCTATGCTCAAATTTCAAGGCAACCTAGAATTGGACATTGAAATACTCCATCTTGTTATCATGAAAAGAAGTATAGATGCAGCTACTATGCAGAAAAAGAATGACAAATGCCATACCTCAACAGCTCCTGATCCCGTTCTCTCATTTGGATTTGGAGGATTAATTCGACGACCAACATAGACCTGCCCAAATCCTCCTTTTCCCAACTTCCTCTCAATCCGATATGCTGGTGAGCCACTGACCTGGACCTATAGACACAAACAAACAGAAATAGATATTCCAATCTCTGTAGGACAGCCTAACAGCCTTTGACAACTGACAGTAATACACACAGAATTCCACTGTGAAATTAATCATTATATGCAAGCACCTCCTAGAGAAAGCAAAAAGCAAAAAGGATTAGTTTGCATCAATCAGGTAAATTCACCTACTTCAGTACAACTGATCTTTATCCAAGAGGAAATGAAAAAGAACTTACCTGTTGAATAACTAATTCACAAAAGAACTCTTTCTACTAAAGCTGGTTTAGAAAAGTTCAATTCCTCACAAACTATATACCCAATCAACATTAAATTTTGAATAACGCAACAAACTTAGCAACAGAAAAATGAAAATTAACCAGCAAAAACATCACAGTCCCCAAATGCCCCTCCCTCAAACTGCACAGTTGAACACTTGTTCAACAAATTTCTTAAAACTCTGGCTTGCAGGCAACTCTTGACACCAACTAAACGCAGAGCTGAGTCATTTAGAACCAACTACTTTAGCGTCCCCAAAAGTTCATTCTAGACGGTCACATAAATTTGAAGAGAAAAACACAAAATTCCAAAGTATCAACTTGAAACCTCATATTAGCACCCTTAAGAAATGAAACAACACCTGCACCCACCTTTTGTTTTCTTCTTTTACTGGTTCCAAAATTTATTCAAATAAAACATTTGAACTCATAGTGTTTGAAATTTTTTCTCCTGAAATGCCTCATTAAATAATCATATCAAAACCACCATAGTCAATCTAACAACAAAAATACCAACTTTACCAAAACTTGCACAAAAAGTTGACAAGTTGGACCAAAGGGAAACAGGATTTTGCAGTTTCAAGTATGATATGCAAGGGCAGTAGTAAAAATAGATGTACCCTCTCGGGAAGGGGAGCAGTGCTGCCTTCGTCATCAGCCCCCAAGCCCTTATCACCACTCCGACCTCCGCTATCGTATTCATCCATTATTTCCTTTTCCCCTACCTCTTCCTTCAAGTTCAAATTAACTGCGTCTCTTTTATCCTCTTGTTCACCAACCGACGCCGTTTTCTTCACAGCATTCACATCATTTCTCTGCTCATCATCAGCATCATCATCCACCCCAAACACTGGCAACGGCTGCTCCGCCTCTTCCTTCTTAATCCTATTCTTATTTCTATTATTAATCCTCCCTCCGGTTTTATTCCCTGCTGTCGTTCGCCTCTGCCGAGTAGTCCTCACGGCTCTCTTCGCCGGCGTTGCAGCTCTCCGGCTACTGTTTCTCCTCGGCTGTTCGGAAGGCTCGTCCTGTTTAACGTTAGCAGCAGCAGCAATCGGCGGTCCACGGCGGCCTCGTCTCACTCCGCTACGCAGTTGAGGCATAGCGATCGTCCATCAACTCTTCTTCTGATGTGAATTCGCTAATCCGACCTTCATCAAATCTTCTTCCGATCGGCTAGGTTAAAATCGAATCCAAGAAAACAGAAATGAACCAGAAACTCCGCAGGGAAAAAAAAGGTTCGTTATTCCACGATCGAATCTCACTTGATCGATGAATTAATTGAAAAATTACGGCTTCAAAATTGGGAAATTAGAGATCCGAATTAGGGCCAAAAAAAATCACAGCAAAAAATTAGTGAAGAATGGTTCAAGAAATAGAAAGAGACAGAGATAGAGAGAGAGAGAGAAGCATATACTTCTTTTCAGTCGTCTTGATTTTTCTTTAATAAAGTATAATACCCTTACCCAGGCAATTATTTTTCGTTTTCTAGTGATTTTTATAGTAGTACAATTTAGGAGCCTTTTTTTAATTATTTTGGAGGAGGTTTATTTTGTGGATGCGCTCGTGTTTAACCGGGGCATGGTGACGTGGGTAATTTTCATTGGTTGGTTGGAGATTAAAAATTTGATCGATTCTTCGCCAAGGTTTTGAAGTGAGAATACGATACTCGCGGTTGGTCGAATAAGACGGTGACAGGTTGTGGTGGATACACGATTCTTTGGGGATGGGGGATGTAGGGTAACAAAGCTCCAGGGGGTTTTATGTGCGAGAGGGCAGGAATAGAGGTGCACACCAATCGAATAGCTTGAATCGGGCTCGCGAGTAGCTTGATTAGCTACTCGACTCGAGATCGATTTTGTTCGATCTCGAGTCGAGCTCAAGTAGCTCGAATATATGAAACGAATCGATCTCGAGTAGTTAGGATGAGGCATTTTTAGTTCGTCGAGTAGCTCGAGTAGGGGTGCATGATTAAATCGAGCTCGAGTCAAGTATTCGACTCAATATTGAGCTCGTGTTAAGGGTGCAGGATGAAATCGAACTCGAGTACTCGACCTCGAGCTCGAGCTCGAATGGCACGCCGAGCTCAATCGAGTCGAGTCGAGCTCGATTTTTATTTCTCGAACTCGAGCTCTGGAGGTCAGCATCGAGTTCGACTCGGCTCAATTTCACCCCTAGGCAGGAAACTGAGAGGGGATTCAAAATTTTTTGCTGTTTTAAAGAAATTTACCTACATTTTACCTTTTCCCTCCTAAATCCTAGGTATTCGTTGGTTTCATGACATGGTAATAGTCACTAGTAACAAGTACGTACTAAATGTACTAATACACTATTGTTAGTAGGATACTTGTTAGAGTACCTCTTACGAGTAGAAATAGAATATGACGATTAACCAAAAAAAAAAAACTAATAACTAGAAACATATTTTCTTTGACAAATAGAAGGAAGAAATAACTAACTGGGAGCTAACGGGCATAAAGAGCATGCGATAAAATTGTGTTTGGACCGAAGATTATTTGGAATAATTTTATGAAAAAAATATTGTATCACTTTTTAGATGTGATGTATGTGAAATAAAAAAGTGATTAAAAATATATTTATGATGTAAACAGATAAAATTGTGTAGATAATGATTATTAGGCAATAAAAGCAACAAAAATGAGAAAAAAATTGTAGGTGCGACACTACTAACTCTAGCTAATGCTAATGGCTAAATAGTTATCGATAATGCTATTTCCTACTCTCTTTTTTTTTTTGTTCTTTTTGCCTCGTTGTAAATTTCGACTGGTGCAGAACTCAGAGGCAGCAAGAATGCAACATATGAATATTTCTTTTGCGTGGATTTTGACATTTTGAACCGGCGGATTCCTTTGGACAAATTGATGAAAATTCGTGTGGACCAATTGAAAGGTAATAAAAAACCTTGAGAAGTTGGAATCCAAGTATAACTAGCGTTGTCATTTTAATGAGACTGAACTAATGAACATTTTTTTTTTCAATTTCGGTACTCCAAAAAATTCTTTTTATTTCACAAAAGGCAACGGAAGCCAAGCAGATATACAGGTGATGGGAAATGCAACTGTGGGCTATTGCTCTCGGGCTGAACTTGGGCGGCAGATGGTCAAACCACTAATTTGGGCTGACTGTTTAGTTTTACTCTCGAAACTCTTGACTCTTGTCAAAATGGTCAAACCACAAATTGCTTCAAGCTGGTGCCCTGGTGGTTAATTACAACTTATCTGGTATTGGGTTATAAGGATTGGTAACATTGGTAACCCTCTTCAGGTGTATCAAGAGTCTTGAGGCAATTGAGCTTGAATTTACGGGCCGACTTGATGGACTAATCCTAGGCCACAACATTTTTAAAAGCCCCATGACGGGCTAATTTTTTAACATTATTCTCCACTTTAATGGCCGGAGGCCCAAGGCAGTAAGTGTGTGATATTGTTGGGCCTGGACACCAGATATCTCTGATAAAATTCGGTCCACAAAGTGCAGCTCTATGTGGCTTTGGTTTATTCTTTAGGAAAATGGAGCAACCCTTTTGTCACCTAAGCCATTTGGAGTTAAGAAGATGTGAAAGCGCGTCAATCTCTATAAGAATGGCTGTGTTCCAAGGTGCGAAGTGGGAGAGATGGTACAAATCTACTGATTAATTTTATATGTATTGAAAGTGTATACACTAATAGGTATAAATGCGTATCATCTATTTTAATTTTAATTATTATACATATAACATGCATTTATGCCTGCTAATAAGAAATAAAAGAAGCCAACTCCTTATCTTAGCATAAGCATTAGTAGGAATGAACTTGAACTTAATTTTTTCAATTTGGCACCCAATTTGATAATTTTCATGTTATGCCAATAATTCATAAAGGTGGTGTAGATGTCCATCTGGCTTCTATATATTATTGTTTGTTGAATAAGAATTGTACACTTTTTAAGAGGTTGAGGCCAACATTTCTTTACCACTTAGTATCCTTACTCAATGGAGCAACCAATTTCCAAGCCCAAGTGGGAAGCCAAGGTGTCAACAAAACTAGCAAATGCAAGTGCAGACCAAATATGGCCATTTCTTGAAGATTTCTTTGGCATACACAAATATTTCCCCAGCCTCGCCGCTTCTTACGGCATCCATGGAAGCAATGGAGAGATTGGATCGATTCGATACTGCGAAGGGTCATCAATCCCATCCCAAGAAACCAAAGATAACAAAGAGAGATCAACAGTCATCAGCTGGTCCAAAGAGCAGTTAACAGCCATTGACCCTGCTGAAAAGTCCTTGAGCTATGAGATTATTGATAGCAATACTGGGTTCCATTCTTACGTTTCGACCATTCAGATCAACAAGAATCCGATTCCAGCAGGGGATAGCACTATTGTTGGATCTGGTGATGAAGATGGTGGTCGACTAGGATGTGTTATTGAGTGGTCATTTTCAGTTGATGCTGTTGGAGGCTGGAGATTAGAAGACTTGGTTAAAAAATATGAAGTGGGGCTGCACCGGATGGCTCAGAAAATGGAGGATATCCTAAACAATTCTGGGGAAGGTAAAACTTATAATTAGCTATTATTATGGTTGTGTACAAGTTTCATCAAGTGGGTGGTGGTAGGAATCCACTCTTTTTTTTTTTTTAAGTCAGTCATTGCTTATCTACTTTGCATCTATTTTTACGTTTCCTACTCTAGTCTATTCTAAGAAAGGATCCAAAATTGAAAGAGACTAAACCACCATCGGACTGGACAGATGCATTATTATGCACCCATATGTAGGGGTGTGAATCGAAATCGAAATCGGTAATTCGGAACTTTAAATCAGAATTTTTCGGAATTTTGGTATCAGAATTTTCGACCGATTTCGATTTCGAATTCACCAATTCCGAATTTGAATTCGTTCCGAATTCGAATTCGGAATTCGGTAAATTCCGATTTCACCGAATTCGTGAATATAAAAATTATTATTATTATTATATAAATATTATATTACATATATATAAAAAATATTATATATATGTGTGTGTGTGTGTGAAAACGAAATTGAAATCGAAATAGGAATTCCGATTTCACCGAATTCATGAATATAAAAATTATTATTATAATATAAATGTTATATTATATATATTATATATATATATGAAAACATATTTGAAATCGAAATAGGAATTCCGAATTCCGATTTCGATTTCGATTTCGAATTGTGAATTCGAAATCGGAATTTATGATTTGAAAAATATCGTTACCGAATTCGACCAATTCGAAATCGAAATTCTAATTTTCATTCCGAATTATCGAATTCGAATTCGGTCGATAAATCAAAATTTTTCGATTTTGCACATCCCTACCCATATGAATTTAGAAGAAGCCACCTCAAGTGACAAGCCGCATATA
Organism: Coffea eugenioides; assembly: GCF_003713205.1. Lineage (NCBI taxonomy): Eukaryota > Viridiplantae > Streptophyta > Magnoliopsida > Gentianales > Rubiaceae > Coffea > Coffea eugenioides. The sequence continues at coordinate 40,778,477 of NC_040042.1, read as the reverse complement.
GTGACTACGTGATGGGGTAGGAAGCCACTCAGGATATCCAAATTTCGTTCCTTTCCCCTCTTTCTGTGCGTGGATAAACTCTTTTTGACTAATCAGCATATTTCTTTTGGCTTGTATTCAACGCTAGGTATAAGCTGTTAAATTTAACTTTCTCTTCAATATTGGAAGTATAATTAAATCTCGATTGCTGGAAGTGCTATATTCAATCTCCTTAATCTTTTGTTATAAATGCTGAGCTTTATGGGACTAAAACTTGATTTCTGTTATATGGAAATGGCACAGTGAAACATTTTAAATTGATAAGAATTAGTCAATTACTGGTTATAGTCATATAGATTTTGTTTTTATACACATTCTAATATCTTCTTCGGTTGGGACCATTTTCCTCATATTTTCTTATACCAACAATTAATGACTTTGTCCACAGGTCAGCTGCTTATAATTGGTCATAAGCAATTAGGCATCGGACATTGTTGTCGGCCAAGTTTTCTTTCTTTTTTGTTTTTAAGTATGGAAAAAATCATTTCATTCAGTAAAATTCCACTACTGATAAAAACATATATCAAATCAAACATAACATAGATATAGACATATCTGAAATTAATAGATTATCAAAACAAGTGAAAATAACATTAGTACTTCAATGTATTTTCCATCTAGATGAATCGGATAGATTTGTGCGTTATCTTTAAACAGACATATTTGAATAAAAATTGGTTCAAGCTCAAGAGAAATTTTGTCAGATAATAATACATTCATGGAAGCTTCTGGGTGGAGATTTAGCTTGCCTTGTTTGGATCGTGATTTTTTTGCAGTAAAAGTTTTACATTTTTCGTGAATATTTTTCAATCACTTTTTATTTTACATACATCAAATCGCTACAGTATATTTTTCTGCAAAAACTCTAAAAAATAGGAATCCAAACGGGTAGTTAATCTGAACTCTCGTTTGAATCGCTATTTTTTGAAATTTTTATTAAAAAAATGTACAATACTAATTTGATATATGTAAAGTAAAAATGTGATTAAGAAACCCATTCACGAAGAAGAGTTACAAATTTTATTTAGGGAAAATCATCCAAAACGTCCCTCACATTTTGTAGAATGACTTTTTTCGTCCCTTACTTTTAAAAATGTAATTTTATGTCCCTTACATATTCACATCGGTCATATTTAGTCCCTAACTAGGTTTCCGATCATTTTTTTGCCAGAATCCATCACGTGCAAGGCACGTGATCATTTTTTAAGGGTACATTTGTCAAATTATATTTTACATAATCTGATCTATAGTCCTCTACATTTTATAAAACAAATTTTTTCGTCCCTCACATTTTATAAAATGATTTTTTTCATCCCTCACATTTCACAAAATGAATTTCTCCATCCCTCACATTTCAAAAAATGAATTTTTCATTTCTCACTAATTATGTGTGTGAATACATTTTTTTTAAACACATGTATATGTCTATTTGATTTTGCTTAATAATAATAGCATAAACACATGTATGTGATTAGATCCAACTTGTGGGCTATCTTCTCTTTTTGTATGATTATGACTAATATTTACCAATAGAACCTTAATTTACATATTTCCCAGCTCCTATGGAGCCTAATTAACAAAATTCTGCCAAATGTCCGGAGTTGGTCTTACCTGGGCTGTGATTTTCAAAAAAAAAAATTATATTTTTCGTGAACACTTATTTCAATTATTTTTTTTATTTTATATATATCAAATCGTTGCAGTACATTTATTTTATAAAAACTTTTAAAAGTTCTAATCCAAACGGCGACGAGAGACTTTAGTGTCAGATAGAGGTGGCAAAATGGGCGGGATGGGCGGGATTTGCTTGGGTTTGTGATGGAACCGGGTCATATGGGTTTGGACCCAATCTTACCCATATGTATTTTGGAACTAAGTTGGGCGGGATCACTTTGGGATGGGTTTAGATTGATCCCGCCCAATACCCAAATCTATTTTCTACATATTTTTTTCCTTTAATTCATTTTTATTTTTTATATAATTTTAATATTTTTGATTTATTAAATTTTTTTTAATTTTATTAAATAAACATGCAAGTGCTTTATACTCAGGATTCCCATAAAAAATTGGATTAACAAATAAAGGAAAAAATAGATATACAGTCATATTCCAACATATATCAAGATGGCCAAGGTACTTAAGGTATTGAATATTTATTCTCATCATTGTCCAAAGATGACAGGTCTAAATTGAATGAAATGTTGAAAATTCTTGTGGATAATGACTAGGAAAACTACTAGATTATATTCTCTAGTATGACTATAAAAATTGTTAAAGATAATTTTTGAATCTAAGACTCCGTTTGGATTGGCTATTTCTTCAAAAATTAAGTTTTTCAAATACAATGTTACAGTAATATACAATAACTCAAAAAACATCCCATCCATATTAGTATATCAAATATTTCAAAAAAAATTTATAGTAAAAATATTTCATATACACTGCTATAATAAAATATTTCAAAAATACCCCCCAAAAATAGTTAAACCAAACAGAGCCCTTGTTATTTGAGCCCAATGGGTACCCAAGTATTTCCCAAGTATTCCCATCAAATAATGGGTACAATTGGGATTTGTCCCATTTTAAACCCAATATCAAAATCCAATACCCATCCCGCCCAAAGTCCCCATGGGCATGGGTAACCCATTGGGACTTGGGACAAATTGCCACCTCTAGTGTCAGAGTTGAGCCCGGTTCCCTAGTAGAGGCAAATGCTACGTAAATTATCTTCATTTCTTTCAACATTGGATGAGACCCATAGTTTGGCCTGATTCCAACATTGAATAAGACCCATGGTTTGGCCTGATTCACAAAACTCTATAAATTCCATGATTCACGAAACTCTATATAATATTCAAGAATGCATACAAAATCCCAATCTTGTCAATAAAATTTCTTCTCGACAGGAAGGAAGACAAACGATAGAAAAGCTGATGAAGAGAGGTGAGCCCAGCTGTCTAATTTACCAAGACAGACAAACAAGGTGGAAGAGTTTTTTTTTTTTTTTTTTGTTGATAATAACGAGGTGGAAGAGTTAAAAAGGCTAACTTGATTAGTTGCAACACTTGGCAGAAATTTGTTAAGGGGGCTTCATATGGGGGCCGAGGATTTCAACCGGGAAATTAGGAAAGTTTGTCCCTTAGTGTCAGGGCTTCAATACATAGCATCTTCGTGTTTAGATCTCAACAAGCCTCGTTTTACCCGTAATTAGCGGTTTAATAGCACATGTTTATGGGGCTTTTTCTATTTTGCGGACAAATTTAATACAATTAAACCCATGACTTGTTCTACTAAAAAGTATCTGCGGTATGGTGACTATGAATATGGATGACATAATTATCTAGAGGTGTCTTCAAAATTTATTTGATTGCATTATCGACACATTTTTCAATAATTTTTTTTATTTCACATATATCACATAAAAACAATACTGTAGTATTTTTTTCAAAAAAAAATTATCCCAAATAATCTATTTTCCCAAATAACCTTTGTTATGATGTGATATATGTGTTTATGATACAAACAGAATAATATTTTAAAAAAAAATTTTCAAATTACTGTACTGGGTTTTGCTCTCCTTTTCTCTAAAACTATTTTCTTCACATTCTCCATAGAACTACTCTAGTCAAAATCTCCTTAATTTTCCGTGAGAGAGGGAGCAAACAAATAAAGTCTTTTCCGTGGGTTTTTATGTAAGAGAATTTTTTTAAAAAAATTTTCTGTGAAATCCAATATCTTATAGATTCTCAATTTTTGGAAAGCCATTTTCCCCCAAAAAAATGTCAAGTTTTCCGTGAATGCATTTCCATAATCATCTTTTTATCTCATATATATTAAATCGTTACAGTATAATTTTCTACAAAAACACCAGAAAATAGCAATACAAACAGAACCTAATTTTCAGCACTTTTTTTGGTATTGGTGGTCGGCACCCACAATCCCCCATCCTTGGGTAGGAGAGGTGCCAAAGCTTTACATAAGCTATAATCATCACCATGAATTAACATTCCAAAGAGGCAAAGGCTCAAGAAAAAAAGGGTGAATATTGTCCTTATCATGAGAATTCAATATCAATGTTGTCCTCACAATCCCAGCCATCATACCCCAGGACCACTCTCTATGGAACACCAAATTGCTTTTGGCTTACATTCCGTATTCCAACTTCATGCAACTTTTGTCGGCCCCTGATTTCCAGAACTGCAGAACATTTTGCCAGAATGATGCTTCGTTAAAGCCGTTTAATTATGCTTTAAGACTTACTACTTGGTAATTTGATGTTAATTATCAAGTGTGGTAGTTTAGACAAGACTTGGAAAACAATAGATTTAGATTTAATTGGATCATTAGCAACAATCATTTAATTAGTCCTTAATAGATTAAATCTGTTGCACTGCTAAAACAATAACCGCACCAGTGCTAATTTAATTACACTAAATGCCTTCACAGGACCCAACTCAGCTGACAGGATCATTAACAACTTTCTATGAACTAACAGTATACTAAATTTTTTTTTAACACTAACAGCTATAGATGTATGTCACATATACATGATTTGAATTTTAAATTTAAATTTCTTTATGTAACTATAATCTAAATCTGTTAACATAAAAAAAAACTATATATATATATATATATATATTGACAGTGTATAAAAAAACTTATTTATAATTAATTAGATGATTGGGAGATTTCTGACTTTATCCACCGAACGCATTCCTCAGAGTGATTGGAGAAATATAAAACTAAAAAAAAGAAAAGTCAAACACCTCACCTCCAACTTAGAATATATATTTATATAGAGTTTATTGCCAAAATAACTCTTCTTTCAAAATATATTTCCAAAGTAACTTAATTTTAAAATTTATTACCTTTGTGATCCTTTTTTGCCACTTAGGCTGCATATGTGTCAGAGATAAAGACGTCCTCTATTTCTCTTTCTCATCTAATATCTTCTCCAATTTTCTCTATAAACCTTCCCACATTTTTTTCTTTCGTTATCTTTCCCTTGTCAAACATAATCTAAGAAGCCAATCTTTATATTAACAGCATCTAAAAAATATGTTTCGCAAGTCGATAATCTTAAAGTAGATGAAGATTATTCTCGTCTTTTCAAAGAGTAGGAAGGATAACATAAACAAATATGATAACCTTGAAATTTTTGTAATTGCTTAAAATTTTCGTTGCAATTTTTGTATTTTTAAAATTATTTTTTGAAAAAATATATGCAATAGGTTTGATACATTTAACAAAATTCAGAGACTAATAAGTAATAATAGTAAGGTCAATAATGGTAAAATTTATTTTAGATAATTATAAAAGTTATGCAATCTTCTTGTGCCTCTATAATAAAAAAATTTAAAATTTTAGTTAATGTTGGAAACTATAAACTGGATTAGAACTTTCCTTTCTTGTTATCCTACATGGCAATCAGGATAACTAGATGGGAACAATAATATCATTATGGTAATAAATTTTGAACAATAATATTTTTTAGTAAGAGTGTTATTGTGGCAAAAAAACTCTATTTATATATATATATATATAAGCATTCATGACTCATTAAGGAGTGATTATTGCGTGTTTAGTTAGTCTTTGTCTTTATTGATTTTGATTTCGTTCTTCTTCTCTGGCCTCTTGTATTAAAAATTTGTCACGTAAGGTCTGGCCAACCTAAATTAATTATCTTCCCTCTCCAACTCCAGCCCCACGCACCCACAGTTTGTAGTGCGCTACTATATAAAAACCATGGTCCTAATCCAACTCGTCGTTTAGTATTTGTTGTTATACATTGTCCAAGCTTTCTGGTCGTAGATATTCCTTCCTGCCAATCCTCCCTCCTCGATTCCTTCTCGTCTTTCTCTCTCAGAAATTAACATGGCAGCACAAGAACAAGTGAAATGGGAAGGCAAAGCTACGGCAAAGCTAAATGGGATTGGAGCAGAACAGGTATGGCCTTTACTGGAGGACTTTTGCAGCTTGGACAAATGGCTCCCTGCCATTGATACCTGTTACCGAGTTGAAGGGATCAATGGGCAGCCTGGACTTGTTCGCTACTGTGCCTGCAAACCCCCTTCCTCGACTTCCTCACCGTCGGACGATTTTGATGATGATGATGAAGAAAACAAGAATCCTGGCATGACCAAGTGGTGCCATGAGAAGTTGTTAGCCATTGATCCAGTGGTGCGTTGTCTGAGCTATGAAGTTCTGGACAATAATCTGGGATTCAAATCTTACGTAGCAACCATCAAATTGTTGCCAGCAAAGGGTGATGATGACAAATTCGGGTGTCAGATCGAATGGTCTTTCTTGGCTGATCCTGTGGAGGGGATGACTTGTGATGTTTTATCATCTTACCTTAACTTGTCCTTGCAAGGCATGGTGGAGAATATGGAGAGAGCTTTGCACTCAAATTAGTCGTCAGATGATATATATATATATATATATATTGATCCATATTTCAATTGTATTTTTCGACAATCTACTAGTACATGTTTTGCTTTGTTAATTTCCTAGGACTCGTCGATAATCAAGTTTAACAGAGCTAATTATGTTGTTGTTAGTTGTACTGTGAGAATCATGTGGTGTTGAAATTGTAAGCCCAGGGCTAAATTAAGCACATCTCTTGCAGTTTGGTAGTCCAACCATAACACATGATATATGCAACATTGTTTGGATTGCTTGTTTCCGTCCGAAAATATTGTCGTTTTTCGTGATCACATTTTCCTATTACCTTTTTCACTCACATATATCAAATCGCTACGGTAATTTTTCCATGAAAAATGACGGAAAATGCAATCCAAACACAACACTTCCACCACCCCAAATTACAAGGGGAAGTCATGCACTAATTTCTGATTCTTAAATATTTAAGACTCTTCCAATTAAGTGCTGGTAGAATTAGAAAGAGACATAATCAACCTCAAAATCTGGAGAAGAAAAATGTATGTATGAGCATTGTGTAATACCATGCAATTTTTATATACCACCAAACCTATAGAACCCCATGTTGAGTTATGGATATGGGGGGCAAGACTGATAAAGATGAAATATTTCAGGGGAATGCCCCTATAGTTTTCTGAAAAGTTTTCTCAGGCAAAATGTAATCTTTACAAGGATTTAAGTAAAGATTATAAATGTTTTAAGCGGATATTAAAAGACTTCACAAATTCTTTTCTATTAGGGCATAAATGAATGAAAATTTTTATTTTTGAAAGGATGCCATAGAATTTCTCGAGTCTGGGGTGTCCTCCTGCCCCACTTTACATTGACCATACTTTACCACAAAGAAACTCTGGTTTGTTGTTTAGTTTGTAGTTTTACTAGTCATTAGTCCGTGATGACTGGTGCTCCACCCTGCTTCCGAAGGTATTAAAGTCCAAGATCCACCTAACTTGATGAATAATACTGCTCAACAAATGTCACATTACTTAATTCAAATATTCAATAGCTTTGCAATGAGAAATGACCTCAAAGTCTACAAAAAATGAGAAACGTTTACGGCCAGAAACGAAATGGTAAACACACAAGAATCAGACAAATGGTAGTCTTGAGGACAAATTCAATGAGTGACATCTTTCATTTTGACAGAAATAGGAGGTATAAACTATTCTAAACAAATCTTGGATTTTAGTGTTCAAATTTAGTTCATTATTTTGACAAGTTTGAAATTTGTTCAAATTTGGCTTATTTACTTCTCGATCTGAGTTTGAAAGAACTTTTGTCCAGCCAAACTCGAGTAGTTGGAACTTTTTACATGTAAATTTTACTTATATGCTAATCGAGCCAAATTTAAAAGTTTATCAAACACAAATTATTGTTGAAGTTTGATTTGATTAGTTGGCGATCTAACTACGAACGAGCCTTCTTACCGAATCGAGCTCGATTCCAATATCTGATGAGTAATTTGGTTTGTCTTTCAGCTCGGGACAGAAAAAGTCCATCAGCTTCATTTTGCAAATGCTTGAGCGCAAGCAAAAGCATTTGCTTCATCTATAAGTTCAATAGCTCCTGCTGATAGGGCATAGCTGTATGCACCTCTCAAGTTTTGATAAAAATATCCGGAGTAATTTATCGATCGTCCATGTCGCATCATGAAGACTTGCTCTAAATTGTTTGTTTCTTGCAGGGATAGAGTTCTTGCTGGACGCAATTTCGTGGAGGCATTGCATACGTCTCTGAGCAAATATGTCAAGATCAATGCGGCATTTTGCTTTTAAAGCTATCGTGAATATCATAATTCTCATTATTTGAGTTTGCTTTACCTCCGAGTCTGCAAGTAATTTTTGCATTGTGAAGTCAGTAAACATTTGTCAGATTAGTACACCAACCCACTTAACTAAATTTACCCATACCCGCCCATGAATCGATGGGTATGGGTATCTTAAATTTTTGTATATGGGTATAAATGGGTTATCCAATAATACCCATTTATTAAATAAGTATTATTGGGTAACCCATCAAACCTAATTAACCCATTTAGAATTCTCTTCCCCCAAGTCTCTTCTCTTCCCCCAACCCCCTTTTTTTTTTCAAAATTTTCATTTTATCATGATGTTAACTACTTTTATTTCATTATTATTATTATTTGTTGGTTTTATCTTATTATTTTATTTTCTCTTAGTTTGTTAACTTGCTCATTTTTTAGCATTACCAATTTATGATAAGTTTTAGCCTCTTTTCTTATCTTTCTAAAATGAAATTTTAAATTTATATATGAAAAACATATTAGGGGTTCAAAATTTTTGGATTAAATTTTTATATTAACTTTTATAGTACTTAGTTCAAATTTTTTTATTCTTATTATTCAATTATTAAATAATATGTAATTTTGCGACATAGAGTATAAATGGAAAAAAATTAGTAATTAGGCTTATGGAGCATTGTAAGTAAATATTTAAAACTAATGATGGGTACAAAGAGAGTTATAAATTGATAACTTAGTTTGTAAAAATGAATTTAAATGAGTTTACAAAAAATTAAAATAAATGGGTTATTAATTAGTAATTGAGTTACGCAATTCATTGTTTGACTTGTCCATTTATACCCATCTAATTAAATGGGTATAAATGGATTGACTCACTTATACCCATTACCCATTTTACCCAACCCAAACCCGCTCAAGTCACTCATTTTGACACCTCTAAAAAAAAGGACAAGTAGATCAAAAGCCAAAAGATATCTCTAAGCAGGCAATGTTTGATGAAGGCCAGATGCCACGAACACAATGTGCAACTCTATAGGAAAACACAAGGGGGTAGTTATAAACAGTTCCGCAGCCAAAGCATGATAAATTGGAAAATCTCACCAAATATGTTGCAATTATAGCAAAACAGAAATCATGGGTTCAGACATGAATTGTTTCAGTACACCACTAGCTTCTCACTAAAACTTTTGAGCAATAGCCACAGCACTAGATTCTTGCCAAAAGTTTTGTGAAATATATCATAGAGCTGACTCCAACACTGAAATCTATATAAGCAGTAAGGGAACTAGTTGATGTTTCCTCTTAACAATAATTATTTACATTTTCAAGCTTCCCAGGGCTCAGTTTTTTCTCCATCCAATCAATAATATCCTGGCCTATTTCTTCGCGCTCGGGTTCAAAGAGGAGGTCATGCAAAAAGCCATCATAGAGCTTTATGTCCTTAAACTCGGAAGCTGCCTCATTGTACAGATCTTGGGAAGCTAGCGGATCTGTGACTCTATCAGCAGTTCCATGAAGGACGAAAAAGGGAACTGTAACGGACTTGAAATTACGCGTCAAATAAGAAGAGATGCGCAAAATCTCATGGCCTGTTCGGACCCTCATTGGGCCAGTGTAGACCAATGGGTCAGAATATTTGGCCACAAGTGCAGCAGGGTCCCTTGAAACTGGAATACCCCTTTTATGAGAACCTTTGAACTGGTACCTCGGAGCGACCAGTGAAAACAACGGAGCTACAGCCTGAATAAGAATAAAACCCATACTTTTGAATCAGTCACCGGGGGGAAAAAAAGCATTTTCAGACAATAGTCCAATACAAAAGGCAAGCCAACAAAATGACAACTCAATAGGAGCAAAAATAAATGTCCCAACACAAAAGTACAGATGCAGTCCTTCCCTTTCCACTGTTCTTTCTCTTAACCCTGCCTAAATTTTGAATACTAGCCAAGAAGTGGGAAAAGAGAAGAATGAACTTACGCTAACAATTGGATGTGCTGGCGTCACACGCAAAGCTGGTGAAGTCAATATGATTCCTTCCAACATCATCTCTATTTGGGGATATGAAGCTGCCTGCTCAGAAAAGTAGACAACTCAAAATTTCAAAAGGCAATCAGAGGCCAAAAATTCTAACTCATTTTTAGGTCTATTAAACAGACTTGCCTTCAGAACCACAGCCCCCCCAGTTGAATGGCCAAATAGGAAGCATGGTATACCAGGGTGACCCCTGTTGATCTTTTCCAAGAAAGCTCCCTGTTCAGCAGAAGTAGCACCTAGCTTATTGATTGACCAAAATAAAGCAATCCACCTTCAAAGCACACCCCCTACCCCCTTAAAATCAACCAAAAAAAAAAGAAAAAGAAAAGGAGAAACAAATCAATTTGTCTAATTCAACGATGGCATATTGACCAGATATGAGGAAGCAGATGCACAAAGTTGTGAGGAAGCAGAAGCTATAGCGAAAAGGTGGTGAGGAAGCCAGAAGTAATATGACAAATATGGGTTACAATCCCAAGGACAACAGACTTGACAAGGGAAATAATTCCAGAGATTGGATGGTAAAACTTTTAATGCACAACACAGGGAAGCGGAAGGATCACGGGAAAGAAATCTATGGAAAAAAACTTACAGTGTCAGCAACCACATAATCCAGTGAGGGTACATAACCATGCAAACCATCACTCCCTCCATGACCTATCACAGGAATGAGCACCTCAGTCACCAAAGGCAGCGTTTTCTCAAGGACAGACAATAAGCGTACATTTGCAACCGTTTAAGAGACATAACATGATAGTGTCCTTAAAAAGTTAACGAATAGAATTACATGAATATGACCAAGCCTAAAAAGCAAGAAGTATGAAACAGAAAATAGAAAAATCTTAAAAAAGTAAGTTGAAAAGGAAACTGTCATCAACAGGCGGCCACCGACAAAAATACTGTTCAACTAAGATGCTATTTCAATGAAAATAGCTCTCTACATAAGTACAACAATGTATTGTAATAATAACCCCAGCCATCCAAAGATGGGCCCCTAAACTCTTGTAAATGAATTTCAAGGATACTGATCCAGCATTTAGATACTATTCCGCTATTAAGTCATTATCATTCATTAATGGGTTTGCAATCCTATAAATTGTTACTAAGCTTCAGCCTACAAGGTATGTATATACTTAAAGTTTTAGAGATCATAATCCATTGTTTGCACAAATACAGCACAACAGGTACCAAATGAGCAGAAAGATGATTAATGAGTTACAAGAGAAATGCTGTTAGAAGGAATACTGCTAATAAGCTGGCTTGTTAAATACCAAAATTTGCAAGTGTACGAAAATAAATGACATGATATCAAGCAGCTACCTATCCAGTCCATTGCATAGACCCCAAAGTTATAGGAGTTAAGTTGTCTAGCAAAATCAGCATAGCGGCCACTGCACATGAAAAGAGCAGAACAAATACCTCAGTCTTGTTATTTTGACTAAATATCAGAAGTGGAAACCAGTTTAACTGTCAGGTAAAAAAAGATATAAATTGCAGCCTGATTTGAGAGGCACTGAACACCGCCAGCCCCTAGCTGTCTTGCCCAAAGGAAAGGTTATTTTCAAATTATATACGTGCCTGTGCTCATTTAGTCCGTGGATGATGATCAAGATGCCTCTGAAATAATAAACAAGTCCATTAATACAGACATCCAAAAAGGAGCAAAAAAAGTAGCAGCTGAAAACTGAGATATGTACATGTTCTCAATGTGCAAGAACTCAGAGACTAGCTGCACCAGAGCCCATTAGGCCTTTCTTCTAGTTTAAATCCTGGTTATCCAGAATTTTATTAAGAAAAAATGAATTGTTGCAGTGCAAGATTTGCTTAAAGTGACAAAGAACTGACAAGAAAAAAGGTGTCTCTAAAAGAAGAAAGACTTGCCATATATCCATGGAAAATATTCAGACAAAACGCAATACATTAGATAGTGCAATGCACACAAGAACACTGGCAAATAAGATGCCAACAAGTACGAGCTATCAATTCAGTCATGAATTAGGTAATGGAAAAGCAAGAGCTATAATTGATTTGATGTACAACACACAATGCTTTCCCTACAAAATTGACAAATCATTTGGCAGACAGTAAACATGATACAGCAGCTGTCTAGGACATTGTTAACATAAAGCCAATAAGCTAACTTCTAGCCAATTGTTAAGATGTCCATCTTCATTGTCCTAAAGAAATACATGAAATTGACCATCCCAAAACTTGTATTTTTTAAGTTCTTTCTGCATGAACTTTGGATAGCAACTAAATACGGAACCGCATTACCTACCACCAACCGCATTGATGCAACCAGGAGACTGCATAATAAATAGGTGGATCTGTAATCAAATTGTGGTCCAAGATGGAAGATGCCCTCATTTCCAAGGTAGAACAAGTGATAGAAATCAATATGGCTCACTCTAAACTAAATCTTTCATCTTGTTTAACCAACTATGAGTGAAAATTAAGCAAATTAAGGTGGATCCCAAAAATAGGGAGGAAGAAATAATGCTTGATAAGTGAAAATTACATATAAATAATCTTTTGAAAAACATATGGACAAAAAGAGGAGGTAGGTAGGTGCCCCAAATTTTATGTTTCAAAATGCTCATAGTATATGCACATGTTTGCTATACAATAACCATATCCTTAATGATTAGAGGACCACCATGAAAAACAGATAAGTCTACTCATAACATACAGAATTTGCAGAACAAACCAGGAGACAGGATGATATAAACCACAATTGCTATATCCCAAATATCAGCAAGACTGAAATATTGGGATAACTAACTATAGACTAGTAATTCGGTTTTCAAGCTTGCATGCTATACTCCGATTTCTGCTTTGCATTCTCAACTCTGAACTGTCCACTGATTAATAAAGTTCCACCCAGAAGACAATGAAGCAAACCACTTACATCCAGAAGGAGAAAAAGCAAACTATGACCACCTATCTCTCACAAGATTTCAATATCAACAAAGAGTTGATTGCCTTCTTCAAATTTCGCTAAGTCCTTAACAAAGCACCTCTTACTAACTAAGTTTTAGTACTTTAGAACAAATCATGATGGCGTCTTGACAAAATTAATAAAATCACGGCATGTGCAGATGCCATGCAGTTCCAGATCACTAAGAACCACATGCTTCCAGCAAAAGAATATTATAAAATTCAGTTTAAAAATTCCAAAGACCATGTCCAAGTTTTGGTTCCTTCTTTAAATACTACTATTAGACAACTCTTAACAGAAAAATAAAATACTCAACAAAATCCCAACTACCATAGAAATTTTGCATCTTCCAGCAATCCACAATCCTCATCACTAAATATATCCAACAACTTATTTTCCGTAACAAACACGTAGACATGGAAAATTTGAAGCTTCAAACGGCCATCAGGATTCAAAACAAAAACTACACGGAAAACTCCTAAGACTGCTTAACAGATTTTTTTTTTATTTTTTAAAAAATAATAATGATCACAAAATAAAATGAAAAATTGGAAATTTGAGAGCGTACTTCAATTCACCGGAAACCGGAAGCCACGAGCGACAAAACAAAGCATTCCTTCGAACTCCAGAGAACAAGGAAGTGCTCCAGAGGCACCGGCTATTTCCATTTCCGGAGGCGCTCTCGGACTCCATACCAGCACCTGCATCTGCAGCGACCATCTGCAAGGCCTCAGCTAGAGCTCTACGTCTAAGAGTATCCTCCTCGTCTTTCCGGAATTTTCTCTTTTTCATCAACCACGCCTCCGATGCGGAATCCGCCACCGACGACGGAGGCGAGCAGTGGCGGTGGGGGAGGAGAAGCACAATCATCCATAAGAAAATAGACTGGATTAATATCAAACCACGCCGCACCGCGTCGTACGAGAAAACCGCGCGGCGGAGGTTTTTACAAACCGGAATTATGCGACCGCTCGCACCCGAGGTCAGCTCCTCCACCTGCACCGCTTCCATTTCGGTAACTATTCTTGACTGAAGATATAAAAACAAATTAACAATTTACAAAGAGAGGGCAAAAAATAAAAAATGAAGAAGAAGAAGAAGAAGAGATGGAGGAAAAATATGTACAGGAAGCGGATAGATTTCTGGTGCAAGTAAGAGTATATTATTAACGTACGCGGGCCGGTGATGAAGAATAAGAGGAAGAGATGAAAGGGGAAGAAATGGAAGAAAGGAAAGCGTGTTTGATGGCAGTATTTTATAACGGGCGATTTAATGTATAATAATACTACTAATAAATACTGCTTTCTTTAGTAGACCGTCTTGATTTGACCTGGTATACGGGTCTATCAGCATGGTGATTGACAATTAACTATGGAAATAATTACGGGTCAAGTTATAACTAATTTCATAACAATAAATGTGCGTCTTTTTTTAAAAAAACAATTTCACCTACTAATGAATTGAATATGAATGTTCGCATTGTAATTTTTCTTTAAAAAAAATATTACATTTTTCATAAATATATTTTTTAATTATCACTTTACCTTATATATATATATATTAAATTACTATATTATATTTTTATAAAAATTTCAAAAAATAGCAATCAGAGCGGACTATAATGAACAAATTTTTTTGACACTGCATAGAATTGGAAAATGACATATAAATGAATCAAAGATAGTTGAGCTTACGTTTAGCTTGAAATTGGACTTAAATAAACTTGGTTAAAGATAATATAGCTGAGATATAACTTAAATCTCAGCTATATTATCAAATGGGAGAAATAAGTTAAAAGGGTTCATCTAATAGTCTTTCTAAGAAAAAAAATTAGAATACAACTATATTCGTCTTTTTTTTTTTGCATAATATCGAATATTATGGAGTATGTTTGGATAGAAAATTATTTAAAAAAGCATTTCAATGAATTATTATTATTATATTTTTTGTGATATGATATATAAAAAATAAAAAATAGCTAAAAAGATTTTAAAAAAGGTAATTAAAAAAATTATATTTACAATGCGAGTATATAATTTTATTGCAAATAATGATCAATCTAAATTAACTAATACCTGTGCTATTACTAGTTTATAATTGAGTGGTACAGTCACTATGTTGAATAATTCTTCTCTGCTTAAAAAAAAAAAAATTTCTTCTCGTTTGTGGTGACAAGTATTTGATATTTGTTTGAACTTTAACGACATAATTCTTGAAGTATGAAAATCAATGGTCTGTGTTCGAATTTAAATCCGTTGACAAGCAGAGTATCATTAATGTGGACACGGCAAGAATCGAACCAGTCGGTGGTTTCCGGGGTGGTTTTAGGCCTTTTTTTTTTTCGGTCAAAAGGTCATCACTGGGTGGTTCTAGGCTAGGGATGGGCATTCTGGGTCCATTCCACAGAGGGAAGGCCTTGTTAGTTTTGAGATTTAATGTTTGAGTTTTCTTAACAACTGTTCAATGTGCATTTATTAATATACTTAAATTTTATTTAATCTATTATTTATATATATACATATTAATAATTATTATATTTTTTTAATTAATCATATTTTTTCAAAAATCTAACACATGAATTACGTCTTAATGAATATTCAATGACACTCATTAATGTACCTAAATTTCATTTAACCTATTATTTATACATTTTTCATATTAATAATTATTATCTTCTGTTACATTAATACACTTTTTATAATTGATCGTATATTTTCAAAAATCTAACACATGAATTACGTCTCAATGAATGCCCATTGGACGCCTCATTAAAGTGATCCTCAATTTTTAATTCTTGCGTTTCAAGTCCTTGCACATGACTTGCTACTTGTTGATTGTCAGGACTGGAAGGACTTAAGTGTAATTAGTGAATAATAAATACATGTTTCTGTTTCTGTTGGGTCGGTTACTCAGGTGGTTAGAACTAATGATGTCAGCAGGTCAGTTAGTTAGCAGACGGTTAGCTAGCTAATCTCCTTATAAGGAGCTCAGTACACGAGATGATCATGATTAGCAGAATAACAAACTTGATTCTATTTTTCTCCCTCAATTCCTCTCACTTACTCTTCTTCCTTATTTCTTATTCTCTCTAAATTCTTTCCACCCTTCCCTGCGCTACGGCAGCTCAGTCTCAGGAATTCTACCTGAATCCCTGACAAGTGGTATCAGAGCTGCGAATCCTCGGATTATTGCAGCTCATCACAATGGCAGAAGGCACTCGATTAAAAAATATGGAAGATCAGCTACGGAAACAGGAAGTTCGATTGCAGGAAGCTCTGCAATCAATCCTTTCTCTTCAGCAAAACCAGCAGGAAGTTCAACAGCAACTACGAGGGGGAATGGAGAACTCCAATAAGGAGATGAGAACAATGTTCGCCGGCATGGACCAGAAACTCAATGCCTTGGTTCAGATCATGGCCAGAGAAAGGAATGGGGAAAGAGAGGAAGCAACTCAACTAGAGAAAACCCCCATTCTACCCACGCCGCCACCACACACGAAGCTCCAACCGGAGTTTGGCACCAATCAATGCTCAAGAGTCAAACCTCCCAAGGTATTTTTACCCAATCCACCAAGGATCGAATTGCCTTTGTTCACCGGAGAGAATCCACGCATCTGGCTTCGCAAGTGCCAGAAGTACTTCATAACTTACCAAATTCCACCAGAGCAACAGATGGAAGTAGTCGAAATGTTCCTTGACAGTAAGGCAGATGTATGGTACCAAGGCATCAAGGTGGAATTTCCAGATTTGTCATGGCAGCAGTTTGCCGACATGCTCAGCGAGAGATTTGCAGAAAAAGGCACGCGCGATGTGGTGGAGGATTTCAATAAGTTGCAACAATCTGGGACTGTGGAGGATTACCAAGAAAAGTTTGAAGAATTGAAATCACTAATGCTGGTAAAGAATCCTCACCTCTCTGAATCATATTTCGTTTCAAGTTTTATTAGTGGATTACGAGAGGAAATTAAAACCATGGTAAAAATGTTGAAACCAAACAAAGTGTCGGATGCGATGGAATTAGCTCGATTGCAGGAGGAAGCTTGGAAACTGCAGCAAAAATCTGCTAAGCTAATAACAAAATCACCTGTTGATCCCAAGTTTGGCCTGTTTAAGAACACTGCGGTTGTTTCTAATGCCTATAAGGTTCCACCATCTAGTATGCTTCAAAACGAGAATAATGAAGCCACGCCAACTAGGAGGATATCTCCACAGGAGATTCAATTTCGGAGGAACAATGGACTGTGTTTTAAATGTGGGGAGCGTTATGGTGCGGGACATCAGTGTAAGAATAGACAGCTGAATATGATGGTAGTTGAGGAGGAAAACGAAGGGGAATTCCTAGATGCAGTAGGGGAGCAAGATGAAAAAACGGGCAACCCAGGGGAACTGGTGGATGTTTCTTTGCATGCACTCTTTGAAGCATTGAAGAGGAAGACAATCACTCTCCGAGGAGAAATCAAAGGATTTCCTGTGTACATTTTAGTAGACACAGGTAGTTCAGAAACCTATATTAGCCAACATCTGGTCAGGAATCTAGAATTACCATATGTAGTCACTAATCCCTTCACTGTGGTCATTGGAGATGGTTCGAGTGTGACAGGTTGCACCAAGTGCCCAAAAGTGCTATGGTCCACCAACAATCACAAAATTTGTTTTGACATGAGGATTATAGAGTTAGGAGGGTGGGACCTGATCTTAGGAGTGGATTGGATGACCCATTATAGCCCCATCACCTTTGATTTCCACAAACTACATATAGCTATCCACAGTGAAGCAGACGAAGTGACCCTGCAGGGATGTGTAGTAGAGGCTGAACTTGATTTACTGAGGAATAAGGACCTACGAGACTACATCAACTATAAGCACAGTTGTTACAACCTAACATCTGAACTCCAGCAAGGGAGCTCAGATACCGACACACCAGCAGAGGTAAAGGAACTATTGGACAAGTACAGAGAAATCTTTGCTGCTCCTATAGGGTTACCACCTGAGAGGAATCTGGATCATTCCATACCTCTTCAGGCTGATGCTCATGCCTTCAAAATCAAGCCCTACAGGTATCCACACTCACAAAAAGCTGAGATAGAGAGACAAGTCATGGAAATGCTAGACAGTGGGATCATTAAACACAGCAATAGTCCCTATGCCTCACCTGTGCTGCTTGTTAAAAAAAAAAATGGAACCTGGCGTTTTTGTGTTGATTACAGGCACCTGAACAAACTAACTATTAAAGACAAATATCCGATCCCTAACATTGAGGAGCTGATAGCTGAGCTAGGAGGATCTAAGTACCACTCCAAGATAGACCTGCGAGCTGGTTATCATCAGGTGCGAGTCAAAGTCCAGGATGTGCACAAGACTGCTTTTCAGACCCATGAGGGACATTATGAATTTCTGGTGATGCCCTTCGGGTTAACCAACGCACCAGCCACCTTTCAGGCCTTGATGAATCAGGTTTTTCAGCCTTACCTACGCAAGTTTGTATTGATATTCTTTGACGACATATTGGTTTATAGCAATGACTTGGGCCAGCATGTACAGCATTTGGATATGGTGTTAAAAGTACTGAAGGAAAACCAGCTCTATGCGAAGCTATCTAAATGTTCTTTTGCCCAGCAAAGGATTGAATACTTGGGGCACATAATTTCATCAGAAGGAGTGAATATGGAAGATGGGAAGATAAAGGATGTACTAAATTGGCCTACGCCCAACTCAGTTAAGGCCTTAAGGGGATTTCTAGGCCTTACTGGTTATTACAGGCGATTCATCAAGCATTATGGCATCATATGCAGACCATTGACAAACTTACTCAAGAAAGATAGCTTCTGCTGGAATGAGCAAGCAGACGTGGCCTTTCGAGAACTGAAGCAAATCATGTGCTCTTCCCCAGTCCTAAGGCTACCAGACTTTGAGAGACCATTTGTAATTGAAACAGATGCCAGCAATGGAGGTATCGGGGCAGTTTTACAGCAGGATTCTCACCCAATAGCCTATCTCAGTAGAGCTCTCTCACCCAGAAACTTGGGTTTATCTGTCTACGAGAAAGAATTAATGGCCTTAGTGTTAGCTGTGACCAAGTGGCGACACTATTTGGTTGGATATCATTTCATTGTTAAGACTGATCACCAGTCACTGAAGTACTTATTGGAACAACGACTGACCACTCCCTTGCAACATAAGTGGTTGACTAAATTGCTGGGTATGGACTATGAGATACAATACAAGAAAGGAAGTGATAACAATGCTGCAGATGCTTTATCCAGGAAGGTCTGCTATGCCCAGGGGAACCAACATGAACACTCTATACTGGCACTCTCTGCAGTGAGACCCAAGTGGATGGAGGATCTATGTAGTAGCTATGCAGGGGATGACAAATGGCAATCTGTTATAGCTCAGTGCTTGCTGGACTCACAAGCTGAGAGTGACTATCAGGTCGTAGATGGAATAATTAAGTATAAAGGGAAGCTGGTTGTGGGATCAGCCAACAATATCAGGAACTCCTTGCTCAAAGCAGTACATGACACTGCTTTGGGAGGACACTCTGGTCAGAGAGGGACTTATCAGAAACTGAAGAGCTCATTTTATTGGGAGGGGATGAAGCAAGATGTGGCCAAGTTTGTCAGCTCTTGTGAGGTATGTCAGAGATGCAAACATGAGAATGTGCCTTATCCAGGCTTGTTGCAGGCCTTGTCCATTCCTGATAAAGCGTGGTCTCATCTTACTATAGACTTCATCGAGAAGTTGCCTATTTCTCAGGGGTTTGATACTGTCCTTGTGGTTATCGACCGGTTCACTAAATATGCCCATTTCTTGGCACTCAGGCATCCCTTCTCAGCCACACAGGTTGCACAGCTTTTTCTAGACAATATATACAAGTTGCATGGATTACCAGTGTCCATTGTAAGTGATAGAGATAAAATCTTCACTAGCAAGTTTTGGCAAGAACTCTTTAGACTAATGGGGGTGGAATTACATTTGAGCTCATCCTACCACCCCCAGACAGACGGGCAATCTGAGAGGCTTAATCAATGCCTGGAGAACTTTTTGAGGTGTATGACTAGTGAACATCCCACTCACTGGCATAAATGGTTGTCATTGGCAGAGCTATGGTACAACACTACGTTCCATTCAGGATTACAAGCCACACCTTTTGAAGCTCTCTATGGTTACAAGCCAACGCACGTACCACTGGGGCCTTACCAGGACACCATCATACCAGGAGCAAAGGATTTGGTACAGGAAAGGATTAGAATCTCTCAGTCTATTCGGGAACAACTGGACAAGGCACAGCAAAGGATGACTTATTTTGCTAACCAGCACAGAACTGAAAGGACTTTAGTAGTTGGAGACTATGTGTTCCTTAAGCTGCAACCCTACAGGCAACAGTCCTTAGCTATCAGGAAAAGTCTCAAACTAGCAGCCAAGTATTATGGCCCCTTTGAAGTTCTGGAGAAGGTGGGGCAGGTTTCCTACAGACTCAAGTTACCAGAAGGAGCCAGGATACATCCAATATTTCATGTGTCCCTACTTAAGAAAAAGATTGGGCCAGATCAGCATACCACTCCCACCATGCCAGAGTTTGACATGCAAGACCAGTGCATCTTAGAACCTGAAGCAGTCCTTAAAAGAAGGGTTATCCTCAGAAATGATCAACCTGTGATACAATATTTGATCAAATGGATTAACATGGATCGTGATGAAGCTTCATGGGAAGATGCCTCTGTTATTAGCCATCAGTTTCCACTTTTCCAGCCTTGAGGACAAGGCTGATCATAAGGAGAGGGAATTGTCAGGACTGGAAGGACTTAAGTGTAATTAGTGAATAATAAATACATGTTTCTGTTTCTGTTGGGTCGGTTACTCAGGTGGTTAGAACTAATGATGTCAGCAGGTCAGTTAGTTAGCAGACGGTTAGCTAGCTAATCTCCTTATAAGGAGCTCAGTACACGAGATGATCATGATTAGCAGAATAACAAACTTGATTCTATTTTTCTCCCTCAATTCCTCTCACTTACTCTTCTTCCTTATTTCTTATTCTCTCTAAATTCTTTCCACTCTTCCCTGCGCTATGGCAGCTCAGTCTCAGGAATTCTACCTGAATCCCTGACAGGGTACTGGTTGAACCAGCCAGACAGCTCGGTTCGGAGTTGTGGTTGTCAAAATTTTGGGGGTTTATATTGGAATTTTGATTTTTTATATATAGAGTGATATAATACATGAAAGGCAAATGATCAGAGCAATTCTAAAAGATATTGACAGGATTACCTCTTTATTGATGTCTAAATACAATTATTAACTTTAAAAAAGTAAGTGTGAATAATACACTTGTATTGTAATTTGTAGCTTTAAAAAGCAACTCTGACAACCAAAGCGTATGGAATCGTCCGTGTATATATCCAAGATCGGGGCAATTGGATTGTATTACTTTTTGTTCTAGACGTTATTGTATTTGCTATAATATATAGTCTACAATCACGGCTCTATTTACCTTAGCTGTTTTTTGGGATTTTTTTTAAAAATTTTACTATAACTGTATATATGAAAAATTTTTACTGTAAATATTTTTTGAATCATTTTTAGAGGTATTTTTAAAATATATTTTTGAATATTTTTATAATTTATAATTTTTTTGAGATATTTTTTAAAAAATTTTACACGACCCACTACCACCCCTTCCCTTTTCCTCCCCCTCTCTCCTTTCTCTTCCTTTTCTCCTCCCCCTCCTCCTCCTCCCTCTTTCCTTTCCCTTCTCCCTTCTCCTCCCTCCCCCCTCCCCTCCTTCCCTTCAACCCCAAACTCCTCCCCCGCTCGTCGATGGTGGCTGCAACTTTAGCCATCCCTCTAACCACGACCGTCTTGGTCGCAATCAAATTTGATCGTGATTAGAAAAGTTGCGGTCAGTGGAGGGGAAGGAAATTGGGTGGCGGGAAAAGGGAAAGAAGAAAGGAGGAAGGAGAAGGAGAGAGAGGAAGAGGGAAAAAAGAGAAGGAGGAGGAGAGAGGGAGGAAATACGGGCGGAGAGAGAGAGAGAGAGAGGAGAGAGGAGAGAGGGTCGTGGGTGTTGGGGGTGCTGGCCGTGATGGTGGAGAGTGATGGGTAGTGGTGTATTTTTTTTTTATATATTTGGAATTGTTTTTGATATATTGTATGGATATGGTGTTTTTGGAGTTGTTTTTGTTTGTATATTACTGTAGTATTGTATATGAAAAAATTATTTTTCAAAAATTGAGAAATCCAAATAGAACCCACATTAAATGTTGCACTCTCTATATGTGATATATTTTGTTCGTGTATACTAAATTTTTGGGATTAACTTATATATACTATCAATATAAAGAAATTTCTTTCTTCCTTAAAAAGCATAAAAAACTGAAGACGAAACAGTTCAAGTCAGCGTATCATACAGGGCACAACTAAATAATTTTTTTTTTGATAAATAGTTAAATGATCAATTAACTTTAACTGAATGAGGTTGTAGTAGGAAGAATAACACATAAATGCAATTATATTGTAGCATAATTAGAGACTTAAACATCAACTTTACTATGTATTATAGTACTAGTACGTGCCGCCACACTGAAAAAAGAAGCAAATACAAACTGTAGATAGAATTGATAATCTAGTATGCATAAGGATGAGATCCAGCAATCCTCCTGTGCAAACTAAGGCCCTGTTTGCATTGCTATTTTTCGGAGTTTTTGTAAAAAAAATATACTGTAACGATTTGATATATTTGAGGTAGAAATGTGATTGAGAAATGTAATCACGAAAAACGTAAAAAATTTTCTGTAGAAGGCTTCCAGGATTCATCCATTTCCTCCTTTTTAAATTTATTCGCATTGACACCTTCAAATTCAATATGGTCTACATGTCTCTTAGTTGTGGACTGCTTCAATAGGTATAATGAATATTTGGAATATTTTGGGGGGAGGGTGGAGATTACCCCTTTTAACAGGCATTGGGCTGTCTGATTATTCAATATCTACTTTATTTATTACAAGATCAAATTTATTTGTACAGACTACAGAATGGATAAATTCGCATCCCTCCATCTTAATTTCACACTTGGTATCATCATATAAACAATCAATGCGTCAAAGTTATAAATTTAGCGTTGCACGCGATTTCCCTAAAGAGTTTCTTTAGTCATATGGTAACAATTAATACTATGGAAGGTCGTAAATTTTGTTTTTTGGAAAACCAAAGGAAGTATGTAATTTACCTCGAATAAAACAATGAATAATTATATATATTTTACACAGGCATAAAAGAAACACATTATAACTGAATTAAAATTTACCTTCAATATTATGTGAAGTCTTGGTATTATTTATTTATAAAGAAAACAAGAAAAAGTCTTGCTATTGATGCCCGCCACTCTTGACTTTGTTTCGGTTTGTATTTAGGCGTGAATTGACCGGAGGAGGAAGCTCTAGACTCCAAGAGAACCTTAGAAATTAAGAGCGAATCATGGATTAATAGACTAGTGCTAAGGCCTTTTGCATACGGCTTTATTCAGCCAAATTATGTCAACAAGGAAATAGAAGGTTGAGTAATGTCCAACCAATCAGCTTGGCAGCATCCAAAACCTGGTGTCAAAGTCCTCCTTGGTTTGGTCACCGAAACCGTCCCACTTCTCCAATTTCTTTGCAATTGTCCATTCATTACCTTGTCATGTTTAAAAGTCACTAATAGGAATAAAGTTGGGAATCATAGAGATGAGGTTCATCTTTGAATTTATCACCCCCACATCTTGCCATCAAAAACGGTTAGCTTCAATTCTTTGAATTTATGTGGTGTTAAAGTCTAAGGAAACGTGGATGATCTCTATTCTATTGTTACTTGGATAGTAGCTTAACCAATTTTGGTGTTATTCAATAATGGCCCTTGCTTTTTGGTGGACGTACAAATTCTTGGAAAATTTTGCTTTTAGGTCTTTCTTCTTTATTTAAAAACCTTGATTTTCAATTGAGATGTCTAAGGATCCACACAGAAAATGCTTAATTTATTACACTAAGACACTAGGACATAGAGTTGTATTAGTATTCGATCTAGTAAAAAATTTGGCTTTCATGACACGTTTTCAAAAATGTATTTTTTAATAAACTTTGATTTTTATTAAGTCATTCGTAAATGAGTACATTGTGACGGGTATTTTTAATGAGTGCATAGACATTGCTTTTCTCAAGAATAGAAATGTAAACACATGTTTGTAGGGAGAATTATCAATTTGGTCCTTCATATTTTCGAGGAAAACTTGTTCAGTCCTTCACATTTAAAATCAGATAAAATAGTCTCTCAAATATAAAAAAATTTGCCCGTTTGGTCCTAGAGCTCATTTTTGTTCAATTTTTCAGTCAAAAAATGCATGCCTACCTTATGTTCACATAATTTTCAAGGCAAAATGGAAATCAAATTCATTTCCCTTCACAAAAAAAAAAAACACCCCTTCTCCCCATTTTTAGACAGACACTAAAAGTTTATTTTTTATGTTAAGTAACCAAACCCCAATTCCTAATAGCAAAACTTGAACAAATACACCTTCATAAAAAGGCGATGGAGAAAAAAGCTAGGGATCAGATTGGAAAAAGGTAAAAACGATCGAGAAGCACTAGTGAATCAGTACACATAATAAAATTTTTTCTAAATAGCGCAATATCGTGATTTGTTGCATATATTATGTAATATTATAAGAGTAAATCTTATATATACTAACAGTGTATATATTATTACCGTTGGATCCATGATACATATGCAAAAGTTGGAGTTCAAATTCAAATATTGCATAGTTGTCATTCATCCAATGTATACACTGTTAGTATAGGAAATATTAATTCATATTATAAAGCTATATGTGTTATTTGTGAACTTACTAAAAGTTCTGTTGTTGGGAATTGGGGTTTGGTGGTTGAAAATTAGAAATAGGGTTTGGTGGATGAAAATTGAGGGAAATGGGAGGTGATGTGCTTTTTTTTTTGGTGTGAAGGGAAACACATTTTGTTTCCATTTTGCCCTTGAAATTATATTATACAAATGTGAATTCACGTTTAAAATATGTTAATTCTCCAAAAACAACAATATGATTCAAACACTTCAAGAAGCAAATTCTAAATTATCACCATTTCAATGTCTAAAAGTGGCAATTTACATCAAAATAATATGAAATATGGCGCATTTAGATATAAGAGTCACTTAGCTTGAAGAAACAAAAGACATCAGAAAGGACATTTTATTCATAAAAACATGTTTGCATGTGAAATCAGCAACCAAATGCAATTCATACAAATAGCCAGTAAAATCTGGTTCATCTACTGCTCTTCATCGTCATCAACATCATCAGTATTATTTGGTTTAATTTGCATGCTAGACCAATTATTTCTCTTTTACCATTTGCACAGTCTCTTCCAATGACCCTTTTAATAAGAAACGAACATCAGGTGATGCTTTTTTGCATGAACTAACATTACCTTTTAATCCAACAAGATGTTGCTTCATTCCATTAATACTACAAGCAACCAAAGAGATGCTGCAAAACCCGCATATTAGAACCTTTTTGCCTTCAAGATTTTGACCCTCTATTACATGTTTCCATGCACGATCATTTTTTTCGTCGAGGATTTTGTACAGTAGTAGACCCTTGTACCATTGACTGTGAATTCAAAGGTAAAGAGGGTGAAGTTGCACCTTCCATACCTAAAAAAAAAAAATTCAATTGGACTCCACTGGATGAACAAGATACAAATCAACTTTTCCCCTGCGTCTGG
Source organism: Coffea eugenioides (assembly GCF_003713205.1). Classification (NCBI taxonomy): domain Eukaryota; kingdom Viridiplantae; phylum Streptophyta; class Magnoliopsida; order Gentianales; family Rubiaceae; genus Coffea; species Coffea eugenioides. Next base: position 40,752,500 of record NC_040042.1, on the reverse strand, counting down.
AAGCGTTCTTACGGTGAAATTGCAGATACTTTGATGAACCCATATACTGCTTAAAATTAGAACAATTTCTGCCCCATCAAGTGTATGATTCCATCATGTGTTTCTTGGATTTCAGTCCTGAAATCAAGAAGTTTGATAAAGAAAAAATAATCATCCTTATGCAAAGATAGAAACTAAGAGAAGATCTGGGAATGAGCAGCTCGTACTGGTACATGATTCGTTGTACTTTGGACTTTTAGTTACTATATGTCAAGAAATATAACCTTATGAGGCAGGTTCTAGATGTTGGTAGTCTTATCATATATATATCCTCAAGTTTCATATAACAAATGAAAAACCAATCTGTAGCAAAACAATCAAGTAAATTGAATATGAAACCTAAATGTTATACTTGAAAGCCTGAATGGTAACAAACGACAAAGGAAGCATAAATCAACCTGTCAGTACAATCGATCTTATTACATGATTACTACTGTCTGTATGCAAGGTAATTGAATACTACTTCAAGTCAATCTGAGGGCCCATTTTAAGGAAACAAACAACAAAAACGAATAATAGATACTTTGGCAGAGACAATTAGTTATTAAACTAATTGTAAAACTAAATTAAACCAAAATATACCCAATTTGAGAGCTTTCTGTGGGGAATATGGCTTTCTAATGCAAGTTGGAATCCCCCATGTTAAATTGATAAGATGATAGGGATTAAAAGCCTACATGGCTTTCTAATGCAAGTTGGAATCCCCCATGTTAAATTGATAAGATGATAGGAATTAAAAGCCCCTTGATTTATAGATTGTTTAAGAATGTGAGTGATTTAACGGTATTTTTTTATTCCTGATAATAAATGAAAGATTTACAAGTTAGGTCACTTGTATCATGTTTGAGAAAAACAAGAAAGAAAAGTTTGGAAACCGAGGTCAAATGATCAAACCAGTTCATACATTAGGTCGATTTTTTGACGGTTTCAACTGATTTTTTTTTTTTTTTTTGAAAAAAGAGGTACAATGCTATTAATCAGCCTGCAGAGAAGGCCGCCGATTCACATTTGGATTTTACACATTTTGTGTACTTCAAAAGGGAATGGGTAAAGCTTATCACGAAATCACAAATATTGATATCTCAACTTAAACGCTTGATACAACATCAAGTCTTAAGGTGAATGGGACAAAATGCATAAATGTGATTGTAAGTCCTACAAACTCTAGAAACTTTTTTTTTTTATTTTTTTATCTCGATCTATAAGGGATAATTAGTGAACCACCGGTCAATCATGGCAAAACATTCTTTTGGTTTGTATTCTGGAGCAGTGTGACCTGCACCCTGAGAAAACAAGAAAGGGGAGTATTACTTAGTCCATGCTTTCGCGCGTTATCGGAAGAAAGAATTAGGTTAACATTTTCTCACCTTTACTGTTGCAAATGTGAAACAGCATACATCTTCTTTGAATTGGTAATTCAGTGTGTAGCTGTAGGGGACAAATTATTGCATTGCTGTTAGCTTAGGTCACACAATTTTTGGTATATATTGCAAAGAAACTGTTGAATACAGGTAGCAATGAAACCTAACCCTGCAATTTGACCATTGACAAACCAAGGTCGCCAATCATCCTCAACAGTTAGATTGAGATCACGTATCCATTGAAGTGTTCCAAGGTAAGGGACCACCATATCATGATCACCACTGCAGGGGAACAAAAGAAATAGGGTACACAATGGGGATCAAAACCGGACTTATAACTGCAATTTTCTTATTCGGATAAACTCTGAATTATTTCAGAACAAATCATTAGGCCTTGTTCAGATAAACTCTCAATTATTTGGTCCTTCAGGTCTTATAATTTTACTCCAACTGATAATCTAATTTACGAAATGCATATTTTCCTATGATAGTTAAACTATAGAAAATTTTGTTTAAGAATCTATATCTTTGTCCATTTTGTCCTTGTTGTAGAAAAGCACTGTGTTGATTGGATCTTCAATTTGCAACTAAAGAGAACAAGAAACGATTCAAAACTGTAACAAGTCAGGAGAGGCAAGAGGACATATACTTAACCTGTATATTAATGCCTGATATCCTTTCCTAATAAGAACCTGGTGATAGTCGAACACACTTGCAACATCCATATCATAAGATATGCTTCCGTTGCACCTTCTCCATTGTTCTTTTGTACCCTTGTAATTGCACGGGAGAAAAGTTGGTCATTTTACAATATCAGAAGGTACAACCAAAACACATTAAGGATAATGATATCCCCCCATTTGATTTACTTACTTCCCGAATTTGAAGAGCTTCTTGGACCGTTGGGTCGTTCATCCAAACTCTGCTTAGGACATAAGTATCATCCTACATATGAGATCACGTTTTAGAAAATCTTAGAAATTGCGTAATGTGCATATAAAAATGGAAGGAGAAAGAAGTTACCCGACACTTTGGTTTTTCTTGATCGAATGAGGGGAGGAGAATATCAATTGAATCTTCTTCCAAATAATCTTGATCCCATTGGAGTCCTTCTCTTGATGCTAGATGTTTACATTTTGGTTCCAAGATGTTAGCTGGGTATATACCACTGATACACTGCATAGGAAGGAGTTGCTGTAATCTCGTGATGCTAACGGAATTGAAGCCAAATAAATAATAGTCAGAACTCGTGTATTTTGCACCTTACCTCTTGAATGAGGTGAAGAGCAAACAAGCATTCTGTATTATTTGGGCTTGGATTGATGTATTCCCCATTACAGCTACTTTTAGCCCGCTGAAATTAAATAGCTAGCCTCAATGATCTAGTCAAATTTTCACAAAAAAAAAGAAGAGGGATCTCTATGTGATGAAATGAAATGAAACATCACATTTACTATCATTTGGGGACTGTGGAACAGACAAATTAAAGCACACAACGGTTAAAGGAAGTTTGTGAAAGTTGAGGAAGAAAGTAAAACCTCGTAATACTCATCTGATATAAGTCCCAGACGATCAGCGTAAGGGACTTTCCAGTTCTCATCCTTCCTAGAATCCGTTATTGGGTTGCCAACCATGTATCCCTTTTTCAAGATTTGGAAAAACACAGAAATTAAAATTTTCAAATATCAGTATAGCCAGCATAAAGTGTAGCAAACTAATGATTGAAACCGAAAAATAAAAAAAAAAAAGTGTATTTTGAGGGATTCACCTCGACTGACATCCGTGGCTTCAATCCAGCCTCATTACCTAAACAGAGTAATGATCAGTTTCATTTTGAGCATGGTGGAAGCTACTTCCATCATGAAAAACTTAATACAATAATCGCATTACCACCATTTGATATTTCTAAAACAACCATTGGAACAATTTTCCCTGCGTAGGAGTCACCAGCAATGTAGAGGCGATTCTTCATGAATCTGGGGTGATTTAACAGCCACTGCATTGGGTTATCATCATAGTTTTATTCATCTTTCGGGTGTCAATTCAATTAAAGTTTAAAAAGAGAATCATTTAATATCGCTCCCTCCCGCGATATTTCTTCTCCAAAGTGATATGATATGCTAGCTACACTAAAATTATTAAAAAATCAACTGATGGTTGGGAGATTTTTTCAAGTCACCTTTTGCAGGAAAAGGTAAGCATCCTTTGTTGATTTAGTGTCGGAGGAGAAGTAACCTTGAGAAGTAGTTGCATACGAGAATCCGGTACCAACAGGCAAGTCCAAAAGGATAATGCTGGCAATCTGCTGAACACATGAGCAGCAAATTACAAATAAATTTTCAATACAGATGTTGAGAGCAGTTTAATGGATCTGAGATAAATTGAGCACCTTTGTCCATGCATAGGGATTTGCATGCAATGAAGGCAAGCTTCCATTGTAACGTTCATCATCAAAGGACAAAGGACCTACTTTTAAAGAAGTAGCTGCACCTTAGTGGATGGTAAATAAAGTACCTTAGTAGTCAATAAACTATTATTGTTCAAATCTTTTAGGATAATTTCAGAAAGCTCCCTTGAGGTTTCTAGTAATTTTAGACAGCTCTCCTCACGTTTTGAAAATTACACATACCTCCCTTAGTACATAAGTTTGGGTTTCACCTTGATGACGTAAGACGAAAAAAAGTATATGAATGCCCAAAATTGCCCTCATCTAAATTTCCTTAGTATGAATAATCATAAAAATTTTTTAAAAGGCAAAACATCAACAAAAGTGCAAGTTTGGGATAATAATTTTAGTACAGTCTATCAAATTATATTTTTCCGTAATTCAGTAGCTTTTTTATGCTCAATAATATGAATAATTGGGTTGTTGGCAAAGATGATTGCTTCCATCATCATCAATAGCAATAACATATTTGATGCTAGAAGGAAGGAGACGTCTACCCTGATTAGTATATTTGAGTGATAGAACGTTACAATTTAATGGTTATAACTGAAATAGTTTGACCACAATATATGGCCTGGTCAAGAAGAATTGTTTTCTATTTTCTGTTATCTTTTCCCTTTTTAATCAATGGCTTGTCTTTTGAAAAATTATGAATATTATTATAATCATTGTTTATCATCAAGGGAGTTAAGTGTAATATTAAAAGCTTCAAGAGAGTTCAGTGAAATTAACAGAATTATACCAATCTTTTATCATCATCTAAACTAAATCATCCCACCCACTAATGTCTAATAAACGTAACAGTTTTGTCCGTTTTCCACAAGTCTTGTCCGTTTCTTAAATCTAGCTCCCCGCCTGCTAAAAGAGGAAAAATGTTGGAACGAGACTCAAGAGAGCATACCCATACCAATTTTGTAAACAAGACCGGAAAAAGCAGAGAGCATACCGATTTCGTAAACAAGACCGGAAAATGCAGAACAACCGGGGCCACCGGTGAGCCAAAGCACGAGAGGGTCCATGCTGACATCTCTCTCCGACTCGATGAAGTAGTAGAACAGCTGCACGCTATCATTTTCTCCCACCCCAACGTATCTGACCACAAGTTTAATGCAATCAAGTTTAAACGATGAAGGAGAAGAAGAAGAAGAAGAAGGAGATTAAACGATGGATTACCCAGTTTCAAGTTTGAAAGGTAGTGCTCCTGGGTAACCTGGCAGAGACTTCACAATGATTTGTGCATCTGCAACGTTAATTAAGAGAAGGAAAAGAAGAAGTAAATTAAGTATCAAGCCTATTAATGCAAACTCGTGCACATGCATGTGAACCAAATTCTGTGAGGACAGAGGAGGAGTGAAAGAACTCTAGAAGTCCAGGCCTCGGGGCAAATAGTGAAGCAAATAGGCTGGTTGTTTACGCAATTCCATTTCCTTGTTTCGTATATATGTTCGGCCGGTTGGTCAAGTTAGCTCTTCTAATTTGATTTGGTTGGTTGGAAAATAAGTTTAGTACTTGAGCACAATTATTAAGGAGAGAAATGAAATATTGCAGTTCAAGATAGAAAGTGGACGACTAGCTTTAGGAGTTAGGACTACCAAACGCTTAATTGAGTTCAAAGATTTGAGATATTCATTTATTCTTCTTCTTTTTTTTTTCTTTTTGGATAAAACACCATATTTTCATTAAATTAAATTTACACTAATGACAAAAATTACTTCACACATACATAGATACAATAAGATCTAAAGAACAATGCTACAAATCTAAAGAATTAATAAAAATTAAACCGTAAAGTTTCAACAACACGAGGGTGCTCAATTTTGTGATTGGTTTTGAATGTTCCAGTATAATTGTTTCTTTGAGTAATTACCATCACTCAAATAATGATTAGTGGCGTTAAATAGACTCTTATGTTTGCCTCTATTATTAGTGGAGTTATTCTAATAATTTGGCACAATTTAATATTTGTGTGTTGCTTTAAGAAATTTGAAGGCACTGCAGTGTAATCCGGTTAATTGGATGTACTCCTTGATGCGTACTATTTTCTCCTCTTAACTAGTTTAGAATTCGTATATTTTCCAAACACTTGAAACTTCCAACCTCAAAATTTTGAGATATACTCAGCCTTGAAAATTAAGAATTTATGCACCGATTATTTTAGGATTTGATTTCAGAATTTTGACATTGAATATTATCAGGAGATATTAGAATTTATTAACTTGCTAACGAAGGGCAGAGAGAGAGAGAGAGAAAGAGGTGTAAATAGAGAGAAAATTAAAGAAATGGAAGGATGAATGGCTCAAGAAATTAAACTCTCTCCAAAAGGGGTAAAAATTATAGGAAAGCGATATTGAGTTATTTACTGGTTGTGAATTGGCATATCTGTACATCAAGACAAACTCCAATAATTAATACTCATATTATTATTACCAATCTTTTTCTCTCCATATTCTCTTCCACCACTCTCCAAGAAGATGGAAGAGTGTTCCTATCCTTTCTCTGCTCTCCAATGTTTTCTAACCTAAACTTTATCTACTTCTCTTATCTTCTTTAAACTCCCAAACTAGGCATAAAAGAAAATTAGAAGAGAAATTGGGGTAAAGGTATGAGTGGATCCACCAAGTGTGTAAGGGCATCCACAACGCGGGCGTAATGGCTCCCCATTACACCGCTCCATGACATGATCTCCCATTGGAGCCGTGTCATGGAGATTACACGCATCATGGAGAAATTGGGGTAAAGGTATGAGTGGATCCACCAAGTGTGTAAGGGCATCCACAACGCGGGCGTAATGGCTCCCCATTACACCGCTCCATGACATGATCTCCCATTGGAGCCGTGTCATGGAGATTACACGCATCATATCCATGATGCGTGTAATCCATGATGCTGTGGGATCCATAATCATTTTTAAATGATTTAAAACTAGTATTCATTTTGTTATTATTTGTATTTTATTTGATTTAAATTATGTAATATTATGTTATGGAGTTCAACTAATTACATTTGTATTTTATTAATTAAAATTAATTAAGTATGGATTATTATGATATATTCGCATTTGAGGTATCAAATAGTTGTTTAATTTTTTGCATAATTATTTTTGAAAAAATAACAATATATTATTTTTGAGAGATAGAAAAAGATACATTATTCAAACTTAAAAATTAATAATACAATTTTTAGAAAATAAAAAATTCAAAAGGTAAAAATTTTAATGAAAGTTAGTACTTTATTTTTTAAAAATAACAAAATTATTTTTAAAAATTACTTTATTTATTTATGGGATATGAGTTATGCATTATTAAAATAAATAGTTGATGTAATTGTGGACTCATGCTATTACACCTTATGGAGTGTAATTCACATGCCACGTTAGCATTACACTATCTCCTCTTTTATTACACTTTCACTCACACCACGTCAGCATTGCACTATCTTCTCTTTTATTACATTTTCACTCACAATGGATTACACTCCATAAGGTGTAATAGCGTTGTGGATGCCTTAAGGACATCTGGTTGGATGATAAAGCGATTTCTTTATATTCCATCGGATATGGAAAAGATGGAAATTGGGGTAGTACCAAACTCACGGGTAAAGATTAGTAGACATGGATAGGAGGTTTACAAGTTACTACTCTTTATCGCATACTACTTCCTTTCAATCATCAATTTCCTAGGGTGAATTCTTAGTTTATGATAAAAAAAAAGGCATTCTACAACTAGGGCGGTTTTTGGAGATTGTTCTACAAATGGGGTCTTCGCATTCGCGGAATGCGAGCTCACCGAGCGCCAAGACCCCATTTCGAAAAAAAGAAGAGAAAAGTGAGTCAAAGAAGCAGAACGCAATATCGAAACATAGCTGTCGAACAGCAAAACAAAGAAAACAGAGCTGTCGAACAGCAAAACAAAGAAAACAGAGCTGGGTTCTGCACATCGAAGCATCCAAAGACCGGAGCTGGCCACCATTTGTCCTATTTTGTGTTGCCCAAACGCCGGACGGCAGAAATAGGAGGAGCGGCGCCACCATCTCTGTTGTTCTGCTCCGCCGGAAGCCACGCTTCCTTCTCTTTGTGCCTCGCTGAAGCAAGCCCTCCAGATTGCAGCCGATTTTCAGAGCTTCTTCAACCACCAGATTGCCGACCCATTTGCGCCTTTGACCACCCACTGCCGCCCCATTGCCGGCCCAAAATTTGCCAGCATTGCCGTCCCATTGCGACTCTCAAACAGCATAAAAGTGAGCCTTTTCCATTTGCAATGCCTCACTTATAGCATTTTAAGTTTAATTAATACTTGAATACTTGAATCCAACGGCAAGTTCAGATTTGTTGTGAAATTTGGGTTTAAATTTGATGTGGGTTGTGCTTATTTTTACAATTTTGTGGTGGATTTGAGGATATACGTTACATTTTTCGAATTCTTGCAATTTTTCTGTTTCCAATTTATTGCAGTTTATTTGCAATTTCTGCAATTAGTGCAGAAAAAGCATGATCTGAGCTCGGATCCGACTCAACCCAGACGGATCCGACCTCGGATCCTTTGAGAATCAAAGGCGAAATTGGGTGATACGACCTCGGATCCATAGTTGTTCACTCAGATCCGAGGGCTCGTCTGATCATCTGTTGAGACGGATCCGAACCCTGTTGGATCCGAGGGATGCCAGAAATTATCCGAGCTCGGATCTGTTCGCGGACATAGCAGATCCTATGCTCTGTTTCTTTTCACTGACCTCGCATCTCAGTGACCTCGCATTTAAGAGATGCGAGGTAACTGACCACGCATTTTATAAATGCGAGGTCTGGTTTTCTTTTTGTTTTTTTTTTGGATTTCGTTGTTCGAAAATTCGAGGAGACTTCGCATTCAGCAAATGCGAACTCACGGAGTGAAAAACGGGAGCTCCGCAATAGTGACCTCTACTTCTTGGATAAGATGATGCATGGTGTGGGTGGGCAGTTGACTGGTATTCCTTTGCCCAACATCATCATCAGTTACATGCGGACCACAGCTCGCATGAGGGCTGGCGGGGCTTGCTTTGGATTCCCTCGACTGCTATCCCTCATTTTTGAGAAGCTCAAGGTTTCTCTTGGAACCGAGCAAGCCATTGTCACTAGGTCCGCCGACGAGGTCAGTGCCTCGATACTCAAATCCTTGAGTATCTCTACAGATTTTGGAGTTGCTGATAGGGTGCTAATTGTTATTAATTTTATTGTTAATTTTCCCCTTTGTCCTTGTGAGAACCCCAAAAATATATATAAGCCTGTACATATTTCATTTGCATTTCTTTTAATTCTTTAATAAATTTTAGCATTACTTTCACTTGTTTGCAGATAAGTACGTAAAAACAATTTTATGTGAAAATAATATAATTTTACTAAACTATGAATTTTTTTTTTATGCTTCGATAGATTAAATTACTACTTTTAAAATTAGATTAATCTAAAACGTTAGAATATTTAGATTCCTTCATGCTAAATTAATGATACTCGAGCCGATTAATCTTATTACCTTAAAATAAATTACTTGAAATTTAATGATTAATTCCAATTAGTTGCTAGCGTTATATGTTAAAAGGAAATTTTTCACGATAAGACGAAATCAATGAATTTTAGATAAATATAATACAAGTATGTGAAACATACTTAAAGCATGAAGTTACGATAATTAAAGTCTTGCATGACTAGTGTATAATTAGGCGTTCAAATCACACTTGGGGATAATTTTTGGAATTAAGTTAGAATTGAGAATTTAAGTAGAGGTTAGGAAGAAAAGTGAAAAGACTAAAATGCCCCCATACAACCCCAACATTTCCATGCAAAACCAAACAATCCCTCTGACAGCATCCTAAGCACCGCACCATCCGGCCAATAGAAATTTTTTTACCATCTCAACACTCAACCTCCCTTCTCAAAACAGCGGCACCATCCCTCTTCCTCTTCATTACTATATTACAAACCACCACTGCACTCCTACTCTGCCTTGTTACCATCGACGAAGGGAGGGAGTGAGAGAGAGCCGCACTCTACAAACCGAGAGAGGGGAATCCGCGAGCTGCAAAACAAATTTTCTGGTTCTGACCGTGAGTTGAAGGAAGAAAGGGAGAGGTCGTGCGTGAGTCTCCTCCGTTTTCTTTTCAACCTCCACCAGCTGCAACCATCTTCACCGCAACACCATTCCAGCTGCAAACCAAAAACCAGGACCAAATAGTGTGCACGAGCTGAGAGAGCAAAACTTCATAGCTTTCTTGTGCGTGAGCTGAGTTCCTAGCTGAGGTAAATTCGAGTCTTAAAATAGCTATTTGCTGGTAGATGAAGCTGTATCAGAGCTTGCATGTGTTGTTTGTGCAGTCGGATGATGAAATCAAAGTTGTGGAAAAATCTGTTTTGGAAGTAAAAGTTTCTGCCGAGAATCTGACTGGTTTAATGCCGCTTCATTTGGTTTAATTTTGCTGTTTTGAGCCTCTAACCATGATTAACTAGTAAATTTCAAGATGATTAAGCTCTGCATGTAGCTAATTAACGGGTTTAACTCAGAAAAATAAAGATGAACAAGAAAACCTGCTGCATGCAAGATCATCCGAGAATAGTTGGAGGAATTTCTGGATTTGTGGGTGTTTATAGCTGCTGACCGAACCTGTTTTGAACTGGATATGATAAGTAAATTCTTTAGGTGGCTTTGCATGTTGATTTGTGCGTATTGGATGATTAAATTAGAAGCATAAGAAACCTTGATTTGGAAAGAAATGGACTGCCGAGTAGCTGAAATGAAAAGGCAGCACTAATCTATTTATTTGGTAACAATTTGAACTGGTGAATGTGATTACCTCACTAATAATAAGGTAATTAAGTCTGGCATGAGGCTAAGTAGCTCGGCTAACCAAGAAAATAAAATGAAAACAGAAAAATTTCTTCATGCATGCTCATCCGTGACTAGCTGGACAAATTTCTGGATTTTTGGGATGTTTGTAGTTGTTACTCGAATTCGATTTTGAACCAGAAATGTTAATTAGCTAGCCAAAGGTTCACATGACGAATTTGAGAATCTAAAACCATGTTTTAACCGAGGAAAAGTTGGATTTATAAACACCTAAGTGCTGGAAAAATTCTTGATAGCCGAGAGGCTTGAGCAGAAATTTCAGTTTGTTTTCTTTTTGGAACTTTAACCTGTTTCCGGATTTTCCTTAGGGTGTCATGGTTTTGAAATGCATCAGAAATATGTGTTTTAAGCTGCATAAGTTGTTTAACTATGAATCATTTGATATGATGGAAGTTTGAACTAAGAATGTGGAAGTATAGACCTGGTAAATTTTCCAAGTGAATCGATAGAAGTAGTAAAGGAATTTTCCAGATTTCTTGTGGCGAATTTTAGTTCTAAAAATGCTGTTTTGAGCTGTAAAATATTTTATGTTCATTGATTTCACTTGAACCTATATTAAGAGAGTCTTACTTGTATAGTTTGGAGTGACAACTTGATTTTACTATGACTGTAATATTGTGATAAAGTGATCGGTATTAGAATGGAAAATTTTGGAAAATAACCTTGGTGAAATGTTTAATCTGCATTCGATTATGTGTAATGAGATTTTGTTGAGGTCTTGGATGAAAATATTGTCACCAATCCTGCCTTACGTCCATATACCGGTTAGTGATTTTAAACGCTTGAAAGGCTAGCTTTAATTGATGTGAGAAATAATTGTTGGATGCTAAGGGCTAATGATTGACGAAGCCCTTGGCCATTTGAATGATTTTATACAAGTGATAAAGCGTGATGAAATCAATTGCTAGAATTACTTGAAGTCTTTATATTTATTTTGCTTCAATTGTGAGGTGATATGAAATTGCCAAAACCAAGAGCTAATGATTGACGAAGCCTTGGTCATTTATTCCATCTTGATCAGAAGTGAATCTATTGAAAGCCCAGGGCTAATGATTGACGAAGCCCTAGGGATTTTCTATTAAAATGTGATTTTGATTTGCTGGCAAAATTTGAACCACAATGAGATTTCGAGATGAGATTGAATTTGTGAATTCGTTTCAACCCTGCGAATTCGCGAAGGCTTAAGCAATCTATTTAAAAAACTTTTATGCTTAGCATTAATCGATAAAACTTAGTATTGTACGTTTAAGTTAGAAATTCTGGTGTGAGGATTTTCTAAACCTTGCCGACTCGACGTTTTCTACTTAAGCTTAAATTGGCCTTACTACTTTTAGGAAATGATTTCACTTGGTTCAAAAACTCAAGTCTTGCTTAAATTCCTTTTCTTTCGTTAAAAATTTGTCCTTGACTAGTTTTCTAGAGGAAATTTCTAAAATATGAGATTTTAGTGACTTTAGCTAAAAGCGTAGAAAACTTGTTCGGCAAGAAACATTATTTCACGTAAAAACTAGTTTTAGTAACACTTTTACAAGAAAAGGGATATTACAGAAACTTTACAAAGTATTTTACTAGTTTTACTACTACATGGTTTGTGACTTATTACAAACAAATAAACTAGTTATATTACAAATAATTTTCCTACATAATCCTAGAACTAGTATAGCCAACTTATAGTTTTAAAATTTGGTATTTTAGGGTTTAGCGAGGACGCAGACTTTGATTCCCAGCTTGATCAGTAACTTCACTCTTGGTGAGTGTCCCTGCTTGTTCTATGCTTACTTGGTTAAAGTGCTTTCCTGATTCAATATGTGATAAATTGCAAAACTAGTTTAGATCTATCGAAGTGAGCAGTGTGTACTTTATCGCACTAGCCGTTCGAGTGGTGACTTGCGTGAATCATTTTTCTCATGCATCCGTGAATCAAAATGTAGTTGCGTGAATCATTTTTCTCCTGAATCCGTGAATCATAATGTAGTTGCGTCGTTGGGTGAATCCCTCGACTTCTGAATCCAACTACGGAAATGTCGCTGGGTGAATCCCTCGACCAATTTCCTGAGGGTATACTCAAGTATGCTGCTCCCAATTTTATAAGGGTATATCTCGAGTATACTGCTTCCTTAGTCGGTGTTCGGGCCCGGGACAGGGGTAAGAACGGTAACGGGTTAGGAGTAAAAATGAGAGGATCTACATGGACTATAAGTAGTGAGAGTTGACGGAGGGTCAACTACGATGAATGGCGATCAAGCGAGGAAAATGGCTCCTGAGAGCCCCTGTATCCTACCTTGTGTTGTTATCCGCTTTCCTACTTGTTTACCTTAGTCAATATTGATTCTTGCTATTTGTTTATTTAGATGCATGTTTTGGGGCACTACTGAGCTTTAGCTCACCCCACGTTTATTTGTTTTCCTTAACAGGTTCTGGAAGTTGAAAGATTTGAAACTTGCTCATGTTTTCCTTTTGGAATGTATTTGAATACTATGACTACTTTTGTGGGCTGTAATGCGTTAATTTGGATAATGTACTTTTTATTTTGGATTGCCACTTGAAGCTGGAAAATGTGTAAGACTTAATCTGGATGCTCGGCTTGATTGTTGTATTTTGTTGTATGAATTTTTACTTAGTTGGGACGGTACGATTCTATTTCGCAGTTCGTATTGCGTGAGATTTTTAGGAAGCCGTCGATTGGCTACGTTAGATTACTACTATCTCTGAAGTTAATGTGGATTTAGTGACTGTCTATTCGGGAGAACTGTTGTAATAAGGGATGAGGTTATTTTTCGAAAGGATTTGGGTTAGTATGCTTGCGTGAGTCATGGCGAGAGCTGGGCAGACGGCCCGCCAACCCTTTGGTTCTCCTTAGGGGGAAGTGGGGTCGCCACAGTCCTTGCCAAATATTGTTTAAATTGTTAATATATACTTATATTTGGTATTTGGACCTATCTACAGGGAAGTTGAACTGAAATATACTAAAAAGGAGGACCTGTTGAGGAAAATTGCTCCACACGTGGGAGACTCCAAAGAGCTTCACAAACCCGGGCCCACAAGGTGCCACAGACGGATTGCATCTCTTTTGCTGATTAGAAGTTTTCCTATGAAGAGGAAACTAAAATCAAGGACTTCGCAGAGCTCCAATTCTTTGGCCTTTGGACTCTCAATTCGGTGGGGACCACTAGATAGATAGCATTGAGTCATTTCTTTTGGCTTTAAGGAAACAAACGTACAGAGGAGAAGAAAGGCATTAGTCTTTGTGGCTTGTTCCTTATTCGTGGGGACCACGAGACAAGAAGTAGTTTTTGTTTTAGAATAGGAGAGCTTCGTTTTGTTTTTGCTTCTAGCTAGTTCCTTCGTATTCATTACTTTATATATAGCTTTGCCGTTTTCTTCTAGGGGGATGACGGAAACATAGCTTTGTTTTAGAATAATTACTTCTGCAATTTTGCATGGGATTTCCTCCATGAAGATGAACTAATTCATTTTTTCTAGTCGAAGGTCAATTTGAGGACTCGGTTCCGAACATCTGTGAGATCTAATTATTTTATTTATTTCTTTTATTTATTGGTATTTGTACGTTTCCTGATTTAATTGTTTATGATTGTTTTGTTATTTGAATGTCAAGGGCCCGATATTCGAATTAACCTAATAATCTACTGTCATATTAATTGATTGAATCCGTAATTATTCTATCGATTAATACCAGTGGCGACTAGCGTGATTGGTTTCATGTTAGGAAAACATATGATCTAACTTAAACAAACCCTCGTAGCGTGTTTGTTGGTTAGGGTTGGGCTTTTCTAATTATTAATGCAGTCAAGTAATTAAATCTTATGGTCGTATCTAAGGTTATTTCTTGGTTAGAGAAATAGTTAACGGTCGTACCTTAACTATCGAGAAATTAAGGAAAGGCTGGTTGTTCATCGCGTGTATGACAACTATAACCAATCTATTAATAAGTAGTTGAATTATCTTTGCGTCGATGATCAGTTGCATGGACCGTGTCTGAAAAGTTGTACCTTCGGCTAGAGTCATATTGGTTATTGATTAATTTCTATTTATTTCTATTAGTTGTTTTATTAGTTAGTTAATTAGTTATTTTATATTCTCCAAAAATCCCCCCATACTTTGGACTCTAAAAGAAATAAATTATCCCCAATCCCTATGGATTCGACCCTATTTATCACTATCTACAGAAATTATATTTTATTTAAGCAGGTATTTGTTATTGCACAGGTTCGGCACCTGTCAATTTTTGGCGCCGTTGCCGGGGACTGGTGCCAGATTAATTTGTTTCTTTTTGAGTTCATCTTATTTTTATTTTTTTATTTATTTTTCTCTTATTTTTTTTATATAGTTTATGGCTTCTAACACTCCGTATTTTGGTGATAGACTGGATTTTGTTTCCAGGGAAGGCAATGAGGCTTGTTTTTTTGCTAAGTTTGCATATTCAGAGGCACTAAACTCTATTAGAGAAAGAATGGCTGCTGCAACCTGTAAAATTTGTTATGTCAGGGATCATTCAACCGGTATGTGCCCCGAATATCAAGATAATCTGAGTGTCCCACTCAATAATTATGGAGATTTTTCACCCTGGTCTCAAACGTGGTATAACCCTAATCCAAACGGGTATGATCAAGGATGGTGGGATAACTCCAGTTATAATTATACAACAGGGCCAATGAATTTTCAGCAGTATGAGTCTCAAGAATCATCATCTATGTCAGGTATGTCTCTTGAAGAAATAGTTGAATCAATAGCTACTAATACATATCAATTTCAACAGGAGACACAAATGAGAAATGGGATGATGAAGGATGCAATGAGTAATCTGGCAGATCAAATATGTCTATTGACATCCAGAATAAATCGATTGGCTTCTCAAATTGAAGAATTGCCCTCGAAAACCATTGTTGATTTTGAAGAAAATGAGAGTGCAATTTGCTTGACTAGTGATGAGGAGATGCAAGAGTGTCAAAATGAGAGATCTACAGATGCAGTTGAAAAAGAAGCCGAAAAGGAAGAAATGGAACCCCAACCGCAACCCATTCAAGTGAAAGAATCCAGTGAAGAATCATCAAATGTGGTGACACCACCTCCATTCCCTAACCCGTATTTTCTTAACTCTTACTCTATGATTTCTGTTAATGAGATTGATTTTGTTATATCGGAAGTTTTTGAATCTCATGGTAGAAATAAGTTAAGAGTAGTTATGGTCAAATATCTTGAACCGTTGAGTGCTCTTGATGGAGGAGTGGATGAAGAATTGAGATCACTGCTTGATTATTTGGCGCCATCTACTAGTCCAAGGAAAACCGTAGCTCGTGTGCTCAAGGATTACTCTATTTACGAAGGTTATCAGGACTATATAAAGGATGAAACATTGAAACGAGTCACAAGATTTTATCCTCCCTGAGCAAAGATGACAATGTCTAGCCAAAGACATTAAAAAAAGGTGCTTTTTGGGAGGCAACCCAAATATTGATTTTATTATTTTTCGTTGTTAAATTCTTTAATTATGTCGTTTCTTATTTAGGTTGTGGTCGGTCTTAATGTTTTCCTCCACTGTCGTCAGGACAACAATTTTGGCGTGCCCACGCGGTGTTTGTGACTCCTGAGGTCAGTGGGCGTTTGCCAATCTTGATGTGCCCACGCGGTGTTGGTCAAATCTCAACATCTCGTGACATTGGCAGGGAATGCAATCTTGGCGTGCCTACGCCATGTTAATGACTCCTGAGATCAGTGGACGTTTTATAATCTTGGCGTGCTCACGCTGTGTTTAACGACCCAAAATCCAAAAAAAAAAAATTAAAAATTAAAAATTTCACATTGAGAAAATTCAAAAAAAAACATTTTTTTCTTTTTCTTCAAAAATTCAAAATTTGAAAATTTAAATCCGAAAAAAATTGGAAAAAACATTGAAAAAAAACCCCCAAAACCAATTTATTTTCTTTTATTTTTATCTTTTATTTTTATTTTTTCTTCTTTCTTTATTTCTTTTCTTTCTTTATTTCTTTTTTCTTCCTCTTCTTCCCCGCTTCATTCTTCTTCTTTTCTTTTTCTCTCTTGGGCCGAAATCCCTCGCCGCCTCCTATCGCTTGGAGCCCATGGACCTCCACCTCCAACAGCCGAGCGCCGCAGCTTCGCCATTGCCGCACGCCCAGCTCCACCGTTAGCCCTCTTGCCGCTCGTCCGCCTCACCAGCCTCTCTCCACTTCACCCACAGCCCACGGCCGTGCCTGCCTCCCTACTGCGCGCCTCCTGGCCGCCGTCGCGCGCCACGAGCTCCACCACGCGCGACCACCACCAGTTCGCCCAAGCTCCGCCAACCGCCGCTATCTCCTTCTGCTCTCTCTCCACTTCGTCACCATCTCACGGCCAACAGCTGCTCCACTACTCCACCACCCATGGCCATCTGCTTGGTGTCTCTGGTATGAAGTGGAGGTATTTGTTTTTCCCAATTTATTGGCCCAACTTTCTAAGGTAAATTACTTATATTTGGAGTACTATTTCTGGAATAGATTTCTAGATTGAATTGGGCACAGATTTTGGGTTCTATGTTGAATTTTGGTTTTCGGGCCCCTGCTAAATTATTTTGCTGAATTCTTGATGCCCTATGACTGTTGATTTAAGTAGCTAAAGTATTCGCGCCTCTGCTGAATTGTAGTTGGCAGAGTTGTGCATTTATTTGTTCAATCCAGCAACTATAATACTTAGTGCATTGATTGCTGATTTCATGGCCATAGTTACTATCCCAATTCATTTGTTTGGGACTTCTTTTCGCCCTTGAGATTGATATTTTCTAGACCCTCTGATAGCTATTTTCTTTGGAAGTTATTGGGAGTTGATTTTGGGGGTTTTCTGCTTCTGTGGGCGTTCGTTGCGATTTTGGGTTGGGCATTTAGGTGTCGCTTCTGTGTACCATTGGTTGCGATTTGTAAGAGGTTCTTGTGGCTGCTTTAATTTTGCTCTGCTTTAATTTTTTGTTATGCACCATTGACTACTAGGCTTTTGCGCTGAAAGTGTTGCTCCTGTTAGTCTCCGAACTACTGTTGCTGGAATTTCCCTTTTCTTGGGTCATTTGCTGATTTTAGTAGGTTGAGTTGAGTATTTGACTGTCCAATTGGAGACAGTTGTTGAGGTTGTGGGTGGAATTGTATCCAATTGCTGAAATTTGTTATTTTGATTAGCACTAGCACCGCTCTTAGTTTGTTCGACTTGTTGTTTTGGTGCATTGTTAGGAGCTGTGCTCTGGTATCGTAGGGTACTTTCTGCGTCCGTTCGTTGAATTGGAAGGCTACTGTGTCCCTTCCTTTGCTTATTGCTGATCGAGTATGCCTAACACTGCCTCTTAAATTCAAGTCCTACATCTTTGGAGCATTTGTTGCACTTTTGGACTGCATTGATTCTGAAATTGACTACATTGGGACCGCAAGTGCGTATTGATTGCCATTGCCATAAGTGTTGGGGTATTTGTATGTCCTCTGAGTGGTTGAATTGTGCATTTTATTCGTTGGGTTGGATTTAAAATTGTTATTGCTTTGAATTTCTGGCTTCCATTATTTGTTGGCAATTGTAGTCTCTTGTTGCTTAGAGTGATATCTAGAGTCCATGGTAAAGCCACGAATGGCACCAGCTCCGGATGCGAGTTGATCCACAATTTCCACCTGAACCGCCCCTATTTTGATGACTTCAGGGAAGTACCGTCGCCCCTCTCCTTCCTTCTGCTTTTACGTTATGACATTGAGGGCAATGTGTTATTTAGGTGTGGGGGGGAGATCAGTTGGGGTGCTAGTATTTTTATTTTTAGGTTCTAGAGGTTTTTCCTTTGTTTTAGTTTGATATTTATCTCCTTTTTCGTTTATTTTCTTTTCTTTTTTTTTTTCTAGTGGTCAGTCTTCATATGAATACCAAGTTTGATGCTGGATTGTTGTCTCTAATTCTGCTATTGCCAAGTTTATTAATAAAAAGGTATCAAGTTGATGTGGTTGAGTTCAGGAACATCTCTTTGGTGAATATATAATTGCTTAACTTTTCCAATTTTTGGTTAATTTTTCTAGGCATAGGGAATGATTGTTGGCATTTTTCATGTGAATTGGTCCAGTTATTAATTTTAGTTCTCCATGTCTGGAAATTTGAGGCTAGCTGCTGTTATTCTTGTGTTGCTTTTAGGTATCGTGCTATATGGTTGTAAATAAGAGTTGACTGTACTCCGCTAGTAGTTACTACTGAGTAACCGGGGATCTTCACCTAAAGTGTTGATTTTCGCGTCAAAAGGTAGAAGTTGCTATGAGTGCGTGGTCCCGTAGCAATTAGAGCTGAGTAACCGGGCTCCTCCATCTGGCAAATGTTGGAGTTCGCGTCAAAAGACTCTAAGGGCTATAGACTAAGTCTTTTGCTACTCGAACAAAAAAAAAAACAACAAACAGAAAAAAAAGTAAAGTAAAGATTGTGTTAGTATGCGAATAAATCAGCTTGCCGGTTTGTGATTTTAATGTCGAGATTTTGGTTAATAGTTGGACCATTTGCTGATAAATGTGAGCAACCATTCATTTTTCTTAGATTAGTTTGCTTTAAATTGGAGGAATTGGTGGTTGGGAAGCTAATCGGGGTGGTTTTTCTTGAATCTTAACTTGTGATGCTTGATATATGTTTTTCTGGGTATCTTGGCAATACGGTAGTTTGAGCAATAGCCATTGTCAAATTTTGGTGTTCAATTGCTGTTCTCATGCTTGAGGGCAAGCATGGTTCAGGTGTGGGGGAAATTGATAGGGTGCTAATTGTTAGTAATTTTATTGTTAATTTCCCCCTTTGTCCTTGTCAAATATTGTTTAAATTGTTAATATATACTTATCTTTGGTATTTGGACCTATCTACAGGGAAGTTGAACTGAAATATACTAAAAAGGAGGACCTGTTGAGGAAAATTGCTCCACACGTGGGAGATTCCGAAGAGCTTCACAAACCCGGGCCCACAAGGTGCCACAGATGGATTGCATCTCTTTTGCTGATTAGAAGTTTTCCTATGAAGAGGAAACTAAAATCAAGGATTTCGCAGAGCTCCAATTCTTTGGCCTTTGGACTCTCAATTCGGTGAGGACCACTAGATAGATAGCATTGAGTCATTTCTTTTGGCTTTAAGGAAACAAACGTACAGAGGAGAAGAAAGGCATTAGTTTTTGTGGCTTGTTCCTTATTCGTGGGGACCACGAGACAAGAAGTAGTTTTTGTTTTAGAATAGGAGAGTTTCGTTTTGTTTTTGCTTCTAGCTAGTTCCTTCGTATTCATTACTTTATATATAGCTTTGCCGTTTTCTTCTAGGGGGAGGACGTAAACATAGCTTTGTTTTAGAATAATTACTTCTGCAATTTTGCATGGGATTTCCTCCATGAAGATGAACTAATTCATTTTTTCTAGTCGAAAGTCAATTTGAGGACTCGGTTCCGAACATCTCTGAGATCTAATTATTTTGTTTATTTCTTTTATTTATTGGTATTTGTACGTTTCCTGATTTAATTGTTTATGATTGTTTTGTTATTTGAATGTCAAGGGCCCGATATTCGAATTAACCTAATAATCTACTGTCATATTAATTGATTGAATCCGTAACTGTTCTATCGATTAATACCAGTGGCGACTAGCGTGATTGGTTTCATGTTAGGGAAACGTATGATCTAACTTAAACAAACCCTCGTAGCGCGTTTGTTGGTTAGGGTTGGGCTTTTCTAATTATTAATGCAGTCAAGTAATTAAATCCTATGGTCGTACCTAGGGTTATTTCTTGGTTAAAGAAATAGTTAACGGTCGTACCTTAACTATCGAGAAATTAAGGAAAGGCTGGTTGTTCATCGCGTGTATGGCAACTATAACCAATCTATTAATGAGTAATTGAATTATCTTTGCGTCGATGATCAGTTGCATGGACCGTGTCTGAAAAGTTGTACCTTTGGCTAGAGTCATATTGGTTATTGATTAATTTCTATTAGTTATTTTATTAGTTAGTTAATTAGTTATTTTATATTCTCCAAAAACCCTCATATACTTCGGACTCTAAAAGAAATAAATTATCCCCAGTCCCTGTGGATTCGACCCTACTTATCACTATCTACAGAAATTATATTTTATTTAAGCAGGTATTTATTATTGCACAGGTTCGGCACCTGTCAGCTGCTCTGGTTCGAGACACTGGAGAAGCTTCGACTTCTGCTCAACCCCCATCTCACACTCAGCAGGAACCAGAAGCTCCGCTGTATGGAGACACGAGTCGTCGAGCGCATTGACCAGACCGAGAGGATGATGACAGAGCGACTCGACAGACATGATCGCCGTCTTCGTGCGATCGAGGATCATTTCCATATCCGCCGGTCACCTACTCCGATGCCTCAGTAAGAGGAGGGGCATATTGGTACATCACAGGATCCTCATGGAAATGAGGAGGCAGTAGACCCTCGTTCTGAGCAGTCATGAAGATCTTTAGCTGATTACATCTTTTGTTGCTATATTTTTCTTTTATTATGTTCGGTTTAAACTTTGTAGTTTTCATATTGGATTCTCTTGTGCTACTCATGGTTTTTTGTACTCTTTTGTTTCATTGTGAACAAAATTTGGATGATCGTGAGGATTAATGGCTTCAAATTGAATCACCACTTATTTTGAGGGAAGTTTCAGTTTTTATTACCTTCTTCACAATGAGGACATTGTTAAATTTAAGTGTGGGGGAGAGATTACTTTATCTTATGGAGATTGTGTCTTGAAATGCATGATTTGAGTTGTCTATGACTTAAAAATGTTGGAATTTTATTTGGAAATGTTGTATTGTGGTTAATTTTCTTGAAATTGAGGTTGTTGACAGGGAGTTTTATCCATTTTTTTGGAAAAACTCTGTAAAATTTTTTTAAAATATTTTCCAATATTTCAAGTTAATGGCCAAAATGTTCAATTCTGTGAAATTGTGAGTGGATTAATGAGTGGATTAAATGAGTGGATTAATGCATTAATTTTGTGAAATTGTGAAGGATATCGATATATGAAGTTCATGCACGAGTTGAAAGAAATGTAAGGATTGTTTAGAGGATAAAGTACACAAAAAATTAGGAGCAAAAATGAAGGAAAAAGGAAAGAAGCGAAAAAACTGGAAATTTAATGGCACGGATCCGAGCTCGGATCCGTGAGAGCAAAGAGAGATCCGATCCCTCGTCTGTACTTCTGGAGGAGTGTATTCGAGGTCAGAAGATCCGACCCCGGATCCATCATGGGAAGTCCTCGGATCTATATTCAACCCTCGGATCCGAGACTCGGATCTGTCTCTCTCTTCAGCAAGTGACATAGTCATTTTCCTTTACCTTTCTCACAACTTTTCCAGCTATTTTGAGGGACAGAAATCAGTGGCACATGCTTCTGCAACAAAAGAGAAGACCAAATGAGTTGTAGACAAAAGAAAATATCATATCTTTGGTTCAGCTACTGACTACATTAGAGACACTCAGGGTTTGAGGCTTTTAGGATTCAGGATTTTAGGGTTTTAGAGATCAAGATTTAGTGTTTTAGGAGAATAACACTTTCGGGTTTAGGGTTGTAGGATTTTAGTTTGACAATAGTGTGTCTTGATTAGGACTTTAGATTTTTAATTAAAATGGTAATCCTATCGTGCCGCAAAAATATTTTTTAATGGATTTTAATAAACCCAACAACCTTGATTTAATGTTTTAGGGTTTACAAGGATTTGGTTTCTAAGATTTACGATTTAGTGTTTTACGGCTTTAGCACTTGGGGTTTTAGGATTTTTGCATTACAATAAATTTGCCTTGATTATCGCTTTATTTTTTTAATCAAAATAGAAATCCTGCCAATAATTGTAAAAGGTAAAACACGCAAGATTTAATCACTAGATATTTGATTTAATTTTTTTTCTTTTCCTTTTCAACTACCAAACTAATAACATGCACTTCATAAAAATAACTTATATAATTTTTTTAAATAACATTGCATTATGAAATTTCTAAAATTACAATTGAAATTGTAATAGATATTAATGACTATTAACTATTAGATTCTTATAACTAATATTCATCGGTGTCAACAAATAAATACGATTCATTAATAACAAAGGAAAATAAGAATTTGATAAAAAAAATTTATTTGATAAAAAAGGAAAAAAAGTTAGTATTTTATTCATAAAATATAGTCAACACCTTACATGTTAACAATTTCACTCTATTTTTACATTGATATATGAAATAGAAAGAACTATGCATGTGTACTTTTTCCACCATTTAAATGTATTATAATAAAATAACGTATTTCCAACCGTATAATTACCAATTTTTTTTAATATAAAAGAAATATGATTTTTTTAGAGCACATATTTGATGACTTTAGGCACGTGCAAGTTTTAAAATAAAAAAAATTTATTCCTCTGCTAATTACAGAATTTTAAATAACATTTCTCTAACATTTCTCCGAAATATAAGATTTTAGTAGAGTTTTTAAAATAAGATTTTACTACCGACAACATTTTAGTAAAGGCAAATTCTACAAAACAAACAACATTTACAGTTAATTTTACATTTTTTTGGGAGCTCGTAAATTTCATTTTAAAATTTTTTTTCTAGCAAGTTTGAATTTAATTTTCTGAAAGTCATACTTATAAATGCGAAATCTAACAAAAAAATTAAATACAATTTTTGGAGGTCAAATTTATCAAATGCGAGCTATTTGAAAAATTTTTAAAAAAAACATTTAGGAGCTCGCATTTAGCTCTTACTATTTTCTGGAAAAAATTCTCTAGCTCCCAAAAAAAAAGCACAAAAATTTAAATTATACTTAGTGTGGGTGCTCTATTGAGCTCGCATTCGAGCTCGCATTCACGGTAAGTAGAGCTCGCATTTCAGGAATGCGAGCTCTGCTGAGCTCGCATTCCCCGAATGCGAAGACCCCCTACGGAATATCTCACCAAAATCACCCCTTTTGTAGAATTTTTTTAAAATTCATCACAAAATTGGAAATTTCTCCAATTTCCTAGTTGATAGTGTGTCTTGGCTCATTCCACCCGGAACTGACAAATTCTAGACCAAACGAGAGTATTTTACTCTTTTACATCACTGAAGGTGAAAATGTTGAGCCTTATTAACATAGAAAGAATTTTGCAAATGGTCATCTTACTAGTATTTTCTGTGATGATTGAAATAATAAAATTGGAATCTTGAATTGGATCTTTCTGGTAACTGTAGAGAAATATTCTCTTGTAGCCTTTCTTTCTTGATCTACAAAGGATAATAAGAGAACCACCGGTCGATCATGGCAAAACATTCTTTTGGCTTGTATTCTGGAGCGGTGTGACCTCCACCCTGAGAATATATAGCAAACGTAGTAATATGTTAACTTGTTTCTGTAAGGGTGGTTATCTAAATTTAACCACTGGTGAAAACCATCACCTATTGAACCCAAGAACTATATGGCGATTATTAAGAAATAAATAAACGATAAAATAGCGGAAGCGTACCTGAATCCATATTGATAAACTTGATACTTGAATCCCTAGAGATTTGGGGTGGCCTTCCAGGTCAACAGGTATTCACCGATCCTTTGAGAGAGGCCTTTAGTTTCTCTCTGGTATCTTTCCTGACGATGGGATATCAGGGAAGAGGTATTTTGTGGTATTAGGGAATACGACAACTAAAACGATACCTGTGACCTGGGGACCATAACCCTATTTATAGGTAACATTCCTGTTACCTTTGGAGCCCTATTTCAGCCCATCATTGAAATAGGAGCCCATAAGTTTCTACACATAAAAGGGCCCACATCCTATTAGATACATTAAACCCAAACTATATTTGATCACTTTAATTGGGTTTAACCTTAATTGACAGTTTGCAATACATAATTATTCACATATAAGTCCAATGTTGGATTAAGGATCCAACAATCTCCCACTTGGACTATATGTGTAACCTTATAATTATATTTTGCAATTAACCGTATGAGCTCAACTTTACTGTCATTATCACAATGTATCTGCAACCAATTCGGTCCATCAATTACACCAATATAGGATCAAAGCGGCCTTTGTTACAATTTCGTAACTCGACCCATCAATGGTCACATATATCAATGCAATTGAATGACATGAATTATGATGTGGATGTGTAGCATGAAAATTTCATGTAATGTGACCAAAACATGCCTATTTCCAACTGGTCCACCTTAAATTTTATGAGATCAAACCATACCAAAATTAGAGTGCAAATAAATCCAAACTTTATTTATGCATAAAATATCCTTAAATCCTTAATAACTGAAAAATATCATAAGAGCATTTAAAATAACAAACTCCCACAAAAACTATACATCATTTAACACGACACCCATATGAGCAGTATGCTCATGAAACATTTTGGGTGGCAATCCCTTAGTAAGCGGATCCGCAACCATGGAGTTTGTCCCGATGTGCTCTATTGATAACTGTCCATTCTGCACTCTTTCTTTAACAGTCAGGAACTTGATATCTATATGTTTAGATTTGGTCGAGCTCCTATTGTTATTGGAATATAAGACTGCTGACTTATTGTCACAGAATAATTTGAGTGGTCTTTCAATGCCATCCACTACACGTAATCCTGTGACGAAATTTCGCAGCCAAATTCCCTGATTGGATGCCTCATAACAAGCTATAAACTCTGCAGCCATAGTGGAAGATGCTATGAGGGACTGTTTAGCACTCTTCCAGGATATGGCACCTCCAGCCAACAAGTAGACATAGCCTGACGTTGACTTCATAGTATCTTTGCATCCAGCATAATCGGAATCAGTATACCCAATGATCTCCAACTCATCTGACTTCCGATACGTGAGCATGTAGTCTTTTGTTTTCTGTAGATACCGTAAGACCCGTTTGGTTGCTTTCCAATGATCTAATCCAGGATTACTCAAATATCTACCCAACATTCCAGTAATGTATGCAATATCCGGACGCGTACATACTTGAGCATACATTAGACTCCCTACTGCTGAGGCATAAGGAATCTTTTGCATATCTCTTTCCTCAAAAGCATTCTTGGGACACTGCTCAAGACTAAATTTGTCTCCTTTAGCCACAGGGGTGTCACCTGGTTTACAATTTTGCATGCCATATCTTTTAAGGACCTTTTCGATATAGCCCTTTTGTGATAGTCCTAAAATACCCCGAGAGCGATCACGGTGTATCTGTATGCCTAACACAAAAGATGCATCACCAAGATCTTTCATCTCAAAATTCTTAGTTAGAAATTTCTTGGTTTCATGCAATAGACCAATATCGTTGCTGGCAAGCAAAATGTCATCAACATACAATACCAGAAAAATATATTTGCTCCCACAGAACTTATGGTATATACAATCATCCACTAAATTCATCTCAAAACCAAATGAGATGATCACCTGATGAAATTTGAAATACCATTGTCGAGACGCTTGTTTGAGCCCATAGATGGATTTTTTAAGTTTGCAAACCATATTCTTTGGATCTCCTGATACAAAGTTTTCTGGTTGCACCATATAAATCGTCTCATCAATGTTACCATTGAGAAACGCTGTCTTTACATCCATCTGATGTAACTCAAGATCAAAATGTGCCACTAATGCCATAATAACTCTAAAGGAGTCCTTTGAAGAGACTGGAGAGAAGGTTTCTTTATAGTCGATACCTTCTTTTTGTGTAAATCCCTTAGCGACAAGACGAGCTTTGAATCTTTCCACATTGCCTTTCGAATCCCTTTTGATTTTAAATATCCATTTACAACCAATGGGTTTCGCACCTTCTGGCAATGGGACAAGATCCCAAACATCATTGTCCTTCATGGATTTAATCTCCTCATTCATGGCATCGATCCACTTTTGAGAATTTGAACTTTCCATGGCTTGACGGAAGTTGATTGGATCATCTTCCATCAATCCAGAGTCATCCTCATGTTCTTGGAGAAAAACAATGTAATCATCTGGCACTGCACTTCTCCTTTCTCTAGTGGATCTTCTTAATGGCACTGGTTCTTGAAGAGGAAGAGTTTGTTCTTCTATAACAGTTTGCTCTTCGACATTGTCTTGATTTGTTGTATCATGATCAAATTCAGGAATAGGGTCCTGAGCAAGAGTAATGACACCTGTGGGAATATTAATATATTCCTCTTTAAAGACAATGTCCCTTACTGTATGTTCTCCCCCAAACTCGACATCCTCAAAGAACCGGGCATTTCCTGTCTCAAAAATTGATTTGGCTGTGGGATCATAAAACTTGTAACCTCTGGATCTTTCAGAATATCCAATAAAATAACAACTAATCGTTCTTGAATCCAGTTTCTTTTCATTTGGCCTGTAAGGCCTTGCCTCAGCTGGACACCCCCAAACATGCAGATGCTTTAAACTGGGCTTTTTCCCTGTCCAAAGCTCATAAGGGGTTTTGATAGTTGCTTTAGTTGGAACTCTGTTAAGAATATATGCTGCAGTCTTAAGTGCTTCTCCCCAGAGTGACTCTGGTAAGGTGGAATGACATATCATACTCCTTACCATGTCTTTAAGCGTTCTATTTCGTCTTTCAGCTACACCATTCATAGTGGGTGAACCCGGCATAGTGTACTGTGGAACGATACCGCATTCCTCTAGGTATTTAGCAAATGGTCCTGGACGTTGTTCACCTGAACCGTCATATCTACCATAGTACTCACCACCACGGTCAGATCTGACGCTTTTAATTCTTTTGTTGAGTTGATTCTCAACTTCGGCCTTAAAATTTTTGAACACGTCCAGTGACTGTGACTTTTCAGAAATGAGATATATGTAGCCATATCTTGAAAAATCGTCTATGAACGTTATAAAATATTGTTGACCATTCCAAGCAGATGTAGGAAATGGTCCACAAATATCTGTATGTATAAGTTCTAAGACGTCTAAGGACCTATTGGCTTCAAATCTCCTTTTATTGGTTTGTTTCCCCTTTATACAGTTAATACAATCATTAAAATCTGTAAAATTCAAGGGGTCGAGAATTTCATTTGACACAAGTCTTTTCATTCTCCGTTTGGAGATATGTCCTAATCTCTTGTGCCATAATGCAGCTGAATTCTCATTGGCTAATTTTCTTTTAACTCCTCTAGTACTCAAATGCAGAGATTCATTAAATGAGACAATTGTGTCAATTAAATATAGATTATCGTAGTGCATTAAAGAACCAGAGCCAACCAATTTTGAATCATGAAACAATTCAAATTTTCCATTTCCAAATGAACAGAAATAACCAAATTTGTCCAAAGCAGATGTAGAAATTAAATTCCGTCTAAATGACGGTACAACAAATGTCTCATTGAGATCCAAATAAAATCCGGTCTTTAACAATAATCTAAAAACTCCAATTGCCTCAACTTGAACTGTTTTGCCATCGCCCACGTAGATATATCTTTCACTATCATTGGGCTTTCGGCAATTCAGGCAACCCTGCATAGACACACTGATGTGAGTTGTTGCACCGGAATCTAACCACCATGTGTGTCTAGGTACCGAAGTTAAATTAACCTCAGAACAAACCAAATTAAGAAGCATACCTTTCTTAGCACGCCAAGCGTGATAGTTGGTGCAATGCTTCTTTTGATGCCCTTCAGCCCCACAGAAGAAACAACTATTCTTTCCCTGATCATTTGATTTCTTTTGTTGTTTCTTTTGTGGCGCTGTACCTGCAGCTCCTTTTTCCTTCTTTCTTTTAAGTCCCTTACTTTTATTATTAGTGGTTGACACCAGATGAGCACTTTCTGTCTGCTCTTGCTTCAACCTTTCCTCTTCCTCTACACAGTGTGAGATGAGTTCATTTAGAGACCAAGTCTCCTTTTGACAATTGTAACTCACCTTAAATTGGCTAAATTGTGTAGGAAGAGATATTAAAATCAAATGCACTAGTAACTCTTCGGAGAGTTTCAACTTAAGTGCATTTAATTTCGAAGCAAGATGAGACATCTCCATGATATACTCTCTGATATTGCCTTTACCACTATATTTCATTGAAACCAGGCGTGTCAAGAGCGTACTAACTTCAGCCTTTTCGTTCTTGACAAACCTTTTTTCAATGTTCTGAAGGAACTCTTTAGCGGTTACAGTCGTTTCTGACATTGTTCCCCTGAATGCTTCTGGAACGGCCTTTTTAATGATCATCAGACACAAGCGATTTGATCTCTCCCACCTCTCATTATTTCTCTTTTCATCAGAGGTACTCTGATCTGTAAGAGGTGGGGGAGAATCATCCCTTAACGCAAGGTCGAGATCCATTACTCCAAGTACTATCAAGAGATTTTCTTTCCAGGACTTGAAGTTTGTGCCATTCAGCATAGGAATATTATTGATGTTGGAAGTAATATTTGTAAGATCATTCGCAACTGAACAGAAAACATAACATAATTAAAACAAGCTCACATAAATCAAAACAATAATAAATTTAAATAATGGTAGTCCCATCTCAAGATACCGATATTCCATTAATATTTCGTCTTTGGACAAAAATATTAACTAGTGAGTGATATCTTGGTGCAGTAATAAATGCTGATAATAATAACATGTCGAAAATAAATTTTCCTTTGGGCCAATTTATAAATCACATGTAAAATCCAAATAATTATCACGCATTTATTACCACAAGTACACATGTAATTTCATTAAATATTGACCTTCCTTTGGGCCGATCAATATTCATAAAATTACTAGTGCCCAACTAATTATATTTTAAAATAAATTAATTTCCATAATAGAGGTCACTTTGGTGGCATATTATTTCAATTAATTTATTCCAAAATATATATAATCATACCAATATTCAAATTTAAAATTATCCAAATAAAACAAAAATTTTGATCAAAGTCAACTTTGGTCAACTTTGGTCAAAACGTGGTCAAACATGGTCAAATCAATTAAATTAAATCATGACTTATTGGACCAAAGGTCCATATCCATAATTTGACCCAAAATTAACATTTAAGCCCAAAAATTTTCTTGAAATCCATAAGTACTTTATAAAAAAAAACATATTTAATGGGCCACACATATGAATTTTATAGGGCTTAAATGTCCTATTTAACTTTATTAGGGTTTACTTAAATTAAAGAAACCCTAATATCTTTAACATAAATATAAGCATATTTGTTCTTAAAAAAAAAAACAAATCAAAGAAAATTCAAGTATTAACCAAATCAACCTATAAAGATTCAAATTAAAGTCCGGATCTTTATACAAGGTTTTATATCCAATTTGGTTATAAAAAAAAATTGACTATTAGTACAATCAATTATAGGTTTTACTCGGTGGAACCCGCATGACTACTACAATAGCAATAATGGCCGAAACATGAAACTAGCAATAATGATGGCAGGACATGAAACAATGAATCAGCAGCCATAGCAAAGCAATATATTAATGCCTAACAATTCGTGGAACCCACTAATTGAAAAGTTGACCGAAGACCAAAAGCATCAATCCAGAAGCTATTTTGGTTCTGAAGCATCAATTCGTTCTGAAGCTATTTTGGTTTTTTTTTTTTTTTCGGCTTTTAGCATAGCAAAACAATGGCCCACAGAAGCTTTCTGTTTCGGCTTTCTACTGTACAATCAATTAAGATTCCGAAACATGTGCCAACTAGCCACCGTATGCTAAGACAAATTCTTCGGATGTAAAGGTCAATCGGCCATTATATCAAACAAACTGATTGGATACAAATAAACTTAAGAAACATCATAGTTCTGAATCCATGTATCGCAGCAGAAGCAACCAAGATCTTACACATATATGATCAAACCAGTGAATCAACAAGACTTGAACACATAACGGTCATATATTTAATAGCATCAAAGTCCGCAACTAGCAACCATGAAAACAGAACTAATAGTAATAAAAACTATGAATTACTAAAACAAAATTATTTCCTAATAACCAACCATATGGGCTCTGATACCACTTGTAAGGGTGGTTATCTAAATTTAACCACTGGTGAAAACCATCACCTATTGAACCCAAGATCTATATGGCGATTATTAAGAAATAAATAAACGATAAAATAGCGGAAGCGTACCTGAATCCATATTGATAAACTTGATACTTGAATCCCTAGAGATTTGGGGTGGCCTTCCAGGTCAACAGGTATTCACCGATCCTTTGAGAGAGGCCTTTAGTTTCTCTCTGGTATCTTTCCTGACGATGGGATATCAGGGAAGAGGTATTTTGTGGTATTAGGGAATACGACAACTAAAACGATACCTGTGACCTGGGGACCATAACCCTATTTATAGGTAACATTCCTGTTACCTTTGGAGCCCTATTTCAGCCCATCATTGAAATAGGAGCCCATAAGTTTCTACACATAAAAGGGCCCACATCCTATTAGATACATTAAACCCAAACTATATTTGATCACTTTAATTGGGTTTAACCTTAATTGACAGTTTGCAATACATAATTATTCACATATAAGTCCAATGTTGGATTAAGGATCCAACAGTTTCATGTTTCCTTGCATATTCTGAGGAAAAAGACTCATGGCCAAAGCGTTTGTCTTGCCTTGACAGTTGCAAACGTGAGATAGCACTGATCTTCCTGGAACTGGTACTTCAATGTGTACCTGAAAGGGACAATTTCTTGAATATTTGGTTACTTATAAATCTCATGCATTGGCTCTTAGTGGGGAAAATTTTGAGGAAAAAAAGAAAACAACTGTTAAATACAGCTAAAAATTTGAAAAACGAACCCTGCAATTTGACCATTGAGAAACCAAGGTCGCCAATCCTCCTCAAGAGTAAGATTCAGATCACGTATCCATTGGAGTGTGCCAATGTAGGGAATCATCATATCATGATCACCACTGCAGGAGAAGTAGGGATGTAGGTGGACTGACTGATCAAAATGGACAATTGAGTGCAAAATGCATTTCCTAGTCCCTACTTCTTAAAGCAATAAAATTTTTGGCCTTTTCATAAACTTCATTGATAGACGCTCAATTAGTTTTTGCATCAAGTACTTGGAATCTTGCAAATTAACCATCCAATTCATGATCAATAAAATTTCCTGCTCTGCCAATGAATCTGTGCTGAACTGCTGATTGATATATATATATATTTTTTCTGTATTTTTCATTGCAATTGAAGTATATTGTTGATGAGCTATTCAATTGCCTAATGATGACAAGACAAAACAAGAAATGCATGATGATTCAAGAGCGTGACAAATATAAGGAGGCAGCAGATATCCCATCCTTAACCTGTACACCAGAGCTTGATATCCTTTTGTGCTAAGAACCTGATGATGGTCAAATACACTTGTCACATCTTGGTCATATGATATTGGTAAGCTCCCATTGCACCTTTTCCATTTTTCCTTTGTGCCCTTGCAATTAAACAGAAAAAATTGGTTAGAAAACAAGATTAGATGGCACAACTTAAAAAACATTTAAGGATTGACGCATGCTTTTCCTCCTC
The DNA here is from genome assembly GCF_003713205.1 of Coffea eugenioides. Taxonomy (NCBI): domain Eukaryota; kingdom Viridiplantae; phylum Streptophyta; class Magnoliopsida; order Gentianales; family Rubiaceae; genus Coffea; species Coffea eugenioides. The sequence goes on along the minus strand of NC_040042.1, from coordinate 40,720,319 downwards.
GTGCCCAACTTACTTTTCGAATTTGAAGAGCTTCTCGGACACCTGGGTTGTTCATCCATACATAGGACAGCACATAATCAGTAAACTACATGCCCAATGGAAGTTGATTTTAGCAAATATTTAGAATCAGGGAAAGATATATAGCATGCTATGAAGTAAAAATAATGTGTAAAAGTTAGTATATAAATTTCAAACGAGGAGGAGGAAGAAGTTACGCGACACTTTGGATTTTCTTGATCGGATGAGGGGAGGAGAATGTCATTTGGATCTTCTTCAAAATATGTTAGATCCCATTTGAGTCCATCTAGTTTTGGTGCTCTAAATTTGCATATTGGTTCCAAAATATGAGAAAGGCATATATTGCTGGTACACTGCAGTAGGAAAAAGAATTGCTTTAATTGAATCTCGGTGTTCTATAACATAATGGAAGATACTGGTTAGTCAGCACTCAGCAGCAATGCTAATGCACCTGTAAGGCTGTTACCTGTTTAATAAGCTGAAGAGCAAACTGGCATTCTGCATTGTTCGGGTTTGGATTCATGTATTCCCCATCACAGCTACTTTTTGCCCGCTGAAATTCATGTAATCTCAGTTTTAGTCCATGATTTGATAGTAAATTTACAGTATGAAAGGTAAGAAGTCTGAGAATTCAAACTTGAGAAAGTTGAAAAAAACAAATGCATCAAATAGCAGCAGGTCCAAATCCTTGAATTAACATGAGAAAACTTATATTCCTTCTGCCTTTTCAATTCCATTGGTTAGGTTTAGTATAGAAAGGAAAAATTGAGCAAGGTTAGTATAAGTATTTGTATCTTGGGAAATAACATAATTTGGATAACATAATATTAATCTTTCTAATTTCAGCTTTAAACTAGTGTTAACAAAAAACAATCAAGAGACTTGAGTACCACCTCGTAATACTCATCTGATATGAGCGCCAGACGATGAGCATATGGGACTCTCCAATTCTCATCCTTCGGAACATTCATTGCAGGGTTGCCAATCAAGTATCCCTTTTTCAACATTTTGGAAGAACATAGTACAACATTATCGTTTCAACATATTATATGAAATCTTAGCAAAACTAAATGGCTAATAATGAAAAAAAAAATTGTGTTCAAGGGAGTCACCTCGATTGACATATGTGGCGTCAATCCAGCCTCATTACCTACACACGGTGATATATATATATATATATATATATATATATATAATTCTCTTCTCAGCATGGTGGAAGCAAATCTTTCTAAATATAACTATCTAAACATGAATCAGGATTACCACCTTTTGTTATTTCTAAAACGACCATGGGAGCAATTTTCCCTCCATAGGAGTCACCGGCAATGTAAAGGCGATTGTTGATAAATTTGGGATGATTTAACAGCCACTGCATGTATAAATCATCATGAGTATTTGCCTTGTTATATGTATCTTTTTCAACATCCATTTAATTTGATGGGCATAAATAGAGTCAATTTTGATATTTCTTCATCCTATGATCGGAAGCATGATTAAGCATAAAGTCATGTAATAAATATACTGTAATAACCATCTATCCCAGTTAATGAAAAGACAAAAAAAACATAGTAGCAACATATATAGTATTATCAATTTCTAGTAATGTTGATGTTGATGTTTGTTTTAATTACCTTTTGCAGAAACATGTAAGCGTCATTTGTTGATTTAGTGTCTGAGGAGAGGTAACCTTGAGAAGTAGTTGCATAGGAGAATCCGGTGCCAACAGGCAAGTCTAAAAGGATAATGTTGGCTATCTGCAGAAGGCATATAGGATTAAAACGCTAATGAATGACTGGAAACACATGCCTAAAGTAGTTTAAAGTTGGGCTAAATTTTTCACCTTTGTCCACGAATAAGGATTCAGAATAAATGAAGGTAAGCTTCCATTGTAAGATTCGGCATCAAAATTCAAAGGACCTATAATTGAACAAATGTATTGAGTGATCAACAATAATAATATCTAATTTAGCAATTTCTTGATTTTTGGCTAGGAACCATTTAGAGGTCCTGTTGACCTTACCTACTAAATAATATAATGTTGGATAATTACTTCTGCTGTGATTTATCATTTATGGACCAGCAAAAGTTCAAGAATTCGTTACTTTACTCTATTATCCTTAAAATCTTTGTGTAGTCAATACTCCCTTCTGTATTGTATATTTTTTTCTTTTTTAAAAATTATTAGACCTGATAGCGAATACTAATGATAAATAACAACAAATATAGTGGGCAAAATTTTGAAAACACAGTGTAAATTGTTGCAAAAATATTGTTGTCATTTCCTGTTTGCCAAATTAGTCAACTATTAACTGCTTAACCAAAATTAATGTTGAGAAGGGGTAATATACCTCATTTCTAAATTTCGAGGAGAAAGACACACATTAAATCAAGAGTAAATCTTGTATATACTGACAGTGTATACACTATCACGGTTGGATGCACGACACGTATGCAAAATTTGGGTTTCAAATTCAAATTTGAATTATGTACCATGCATCTAATGGTGAAAATGCATACACTGTCAGTGTATAGATGAGAATATACATTTCCTAGTGTGTGAATAATGGATGAGAATATACATGAATTAGGATCATGCAAGTTTCAATCCAAACCAATTTGAACCCTCGATCGAGTGGAAATGAGTGAAGAAATAGCAAACAAACCTACTTGTAAAAACAAGTACAAGTAGGATTATGGTGTAAAAAAAAAAAAAAAAATAGAACGTCACCGTTCTGCCCTGAACTGGTTTGAACAGGAACGTGCGAGGCACGTGATCCGAGTACGCGTACCTATTTCATAAACAAGACCAGAGAAAGCAGAGCAACCAATGCCACCAGTGAGCCAAAGCACAAGAGGATCCCTGACGGCATCTCTCTCAGACTCAATGAAGTAGTAGAATAGCTGCACGGTATCATTTTTGCCCACGCTCACATATCTGAATATAAAGAACATAAAATTGTCACCTTTCATTCAGCCACTGTAACTTGTGAAAATAAACTGAACTGAAGATACATAATTGATGATTACCCAGTCTCAAGCTTGAATGGTAGTTCTCCGGGGTAACCTGGTAAACTCTTCACGATGGTTTGTGCCGAATTAACGTTAAAGAGAAGAGAAAGAAGAAGCAACTCAAGAAACCAAATGCAACTGAGGAACATGTTTGAAATTGGAGCCAACGAAAGCTTGAAACGTTGTTTTGCAGAATTGGCAAGTCAGGCTTTTTGGATCCTTGGAGGAGGCAAAGTCTAGCTAGCACTTCTGAGAAGTAAATTTATTAAATAGTTATTAATTAAGACAAGGACGTCTCTGCTGAAAAACAGCAAATTAATAATCAATGATTCCTTTTGGTTGTTAAGTAACGTGTTAGCGTAGGTTTAGGATGCAAACGTATTGGTTCCTTTTTTTCTGACTTTGCATCTCTTTGACAAATTGGGATATATATATGTGTTACAATTTGCTTCGGTTGAAACTTCACGTCCGCTCTTTTGTCTTGGAAAACTAGTTTTGTTAATGAGCATAATGATCGAGGAGAAATTGAACAATAGTATTATACTTTTCACTGATCTCTTTACTGGTTCTGGTGCGTGTGGTCTGGAAGAAGAAAAAGGAAGGAAACTGCTGCTACCGATTTAACACTTTTCGTTCTTAGGACTTCTAAATATGACATGTTATCATGTTTTGGACCTACGTTCACCAAAGAAAATATGCATTGGAAAATTATATAGAACTAGGTACCATGAGATTGTTAAGACAATCGTGCACATTTTCGTTAGTTCAGACACTAGCGGAAGCCCCCAGCAGGATAGCTCAACCGGTGTGGTTGTTCCTCTTTAGGCATGCCCACTAGATTTCGAGTCCCGCTGTTAAAGCGCTCGGAGCGGGTTGGGGTGCCCTCTCCCGGGTCGCGGGGAATTAGTCAGGTCGAAAGCCCAAACATCGCTGCATGGACAAAAAAAAAAAAAAGAAGAAAAAAGAGACACACTAGCGGAAGCAGTCGGCCAGAGGTTTAGATTTGGGGAGGCAAGATTAGTGAGCAGGCATACTTAATTAAGGGGGTTCAATAAGAATAACTGTTTAAATAATCAATTTGAAATGTAATGCAAGAAATTTAAAGCAGATAAAATAACGGTAGAAATTCTCAAGCAAGCAAAAAAAAAAGAAAATCCAAAAAGTAGAGTTTAGATGAGAGTAGATGCTTGAATAGGTTCAATGGAGTTAGAAAAGATTGATGCTTGGTCAAATAGACAAAATTCAATATGTTTGGTGTTCATTTTTTTTTTTTTTACTAATACTTCTATTTTCTGAAGTCAGTTTTGTATTGAAAAAAGTTTACAACGGTTGAATTTTCTTTTGCTTGTCTTTTGTATCATATTTGCGTAGTGTTTCTTTAGTTGCTATTTTAAAATGATGCTAATCATATCTAATAAAGAAAAATTCGGTATTTTCTTACTCATTATTTAAAAGTCCTGTTAAGTACTAATGGTTTTTTTGGTTGAATAGCTATATGACACTTTTATAAAGGAAAACAAATTAAAGGGTATTCCTTAATTGCTATTTGAAGGTTGTACTGGATCCTAACCGTATACTATAAATTTATATTAGTCGGTTACAGATATAAAGAATTTTAGAGTTGGATTGCTCTAATATGTAAGACTATTTTATAGAAAGAAATTAAAGGAGATAAAAAAAATTAATGATAAATAGGTTGGGGGACAAAGTGATAAATTTGATTTGAAAATTAATACTCCATATAAAGGTTTGAGATGATCCGACCTTAATTGAGAAAACAGAGTACCAACTTCTTATTGGCAATTGCAATAAAAAGAAAAAAGAAAAAACTAATGTATGTATGGCTCGAAACCTCTAGTAAAATGCTAGTAAAAGTTTTTCGAATTCATTTTAACCTTAAAATGAAAATAAAAGCAAACTGAATCACAGGGTTTAAATTGTAATGATTGAACCAAAATATGTCTTTTGCTATTTAATGTGAAATGTATAGTAAAGCCCTGTAGAATTATATCTATGCCCCTTTCTGAAATAAATTTGATGTTTCCTTATACTATATAAGATTGAGTTTTGGTCAAAAAATAAGTTGAATTTCAACCGCATAGGTGGGGGTTTTTTGGAAATGTGAAATGTTGTGTATTAGTTTAAAAACTTTAAGTACAAGTTAAGGAAGCATGTATTTGGGTATGTTTACTGAAATGACCCTATTTTAATACATTTAAAATTGTCATTGATGAGCCATCTGGGTATTGATGGAATGTGCAATTAATGTGCAACCGTTTTTGCATTTTGTATAACCCATATATGCTTGTATGTTGGTGTAATTACTGGAATATCCCTTAACTACCAATAATTTCCCTTTTCAGCCGCAGATAACCGTTTGAGATGTTGCTTTGTCTGAAACGTTTGAATGACAATCGGATTTTGGAAATGAGCCAACGATTTCTCTATCAATGGTAGGAACCCATTTCTTTATCATTTATAATCCGCATTTATGAGTCACAAACATTGGTCAATTTATCTCCTTTCAGATTCAGGAGTTAAGTTTTCCTTTTTGCCTTTGTCTACAACGATTTGCCTCATCGTTTTCTCTTCCATCCGATCTCAATTTTGAAATTAACTATTATTTCGTCATTAATTACACCCAATTCAATTGCCGAACCGTTGGTATGTTAATGCCCAAACGGTTGATTATCAGTTTCTCCATGTTTGCATTCTAGAATTGGGATAATTCTATCTGGTTTCATACTAATTAGCTCAGAATGCTCTTCAGTCCCAGCTATTCCTGGTGGTTCACCGTGAGGTTAGATTTCACCCCTCCCCCAATTTTTCAACTCATCCCTTACTTTTGTCGGTGTGTTTTTAGTACCTACAATTAGTGACTCTTATCGCGTTGCCTAGTTGCAAGATAACATTTTTCACGTTGCCTAACCCCAATTGATTTGAATTGGTTATAATCTTATAGGTTTGGAGCAACAGCAAGAAAGAGCTCTTGGTGGGGATTCTGGAATAAGGTTAGTTTTCTGTGTTGCTTTGCCTTTCTGCATTATCAACAACCTTCAATTTAACACAGTTTTATTGTTACGCTGTGTGAATTGATTGATTATAGCGTTTATCTTTTCATACTAAGTTTTATTTCTTCTTACAATGTACTATTATTTGTTCAACAAAAAAAACGTCTTTCCCCACAGGCACTAAACACCCGCGCAATGCGCGGGCACTCCCTCTAGCGTTTAAGATAAACAGTTGCAACATCCAACAATTAAACATGTCCCAATTTTTGATTGTTCCCTGAGAAAAATCTTTAACTCAGAAAAGAAAACCATAGATTATTTTGTCAACAAACGTTTGGTTAATTTGCAACTGGGGTTTCACTGCAGGAAACACATTCATAAGAACTTCATGGAACCAGCCTTTGATCAATTGGTTTCATGACCAGCTGAAATAGACATATCATCAAGAATCAAGCCTCAAGTTGTGATGAGAACATCACACATCTTAGGCATGCATGACATATTATTGCTGAAATCAATGTATGCCCTTTTTGTCAAAAAAGGTTTGCAATTGAGATATGTTCTAACGACGTATATTTATGGAACAGTTCATGCAATGGGTCAGATTTGATGGTATGTGATTCACAATATAATTTTTCTTATTTTGTAACTCTGTTAAATTTAATAATTTTTCAATTCGGATATATCTGTGACACATTCTATATATTTTCTGCCAACAGTGCAACTTTTTTTGTCAAACAAATCGTATTGGACGATTTTCAACTAATTATATATATATAATAAAGTTGTATCATCATTCTTATCCTTTCATGTTTTCTCTTTCCTACGTGGTTTAACGAAATGACAAGTAGTTTCTTACGTGGCTTGCTCCTTTTTTGTTTAGATATATATCAATTCTTATTTCCTATGAGAATTCTTAATATTATATGATTCTTATTTCCTATCCAAAAAAGGAACTGGAAAATAATGCGATATAAATAAAAGAGACATAAATATCTCTATTAGATATATCTCCAAATTCATGCCAATAATTTATGTACGACATAGGGAACCGAATTAAATAAAAATTGTTATCACTACAAAAAGTAGAAAAGTAACTAATTTCAAAATGAACCATTAATAACAGAAGTCAATATCTGATGTTGGAAATAGGATTCTTAATAGATTTTATTATTAAGTACGTTATCAAGACATAGTGCATAGCACGAAATTTATGGAAAAGAAAAAGTTAATTGAATCCAATTAACTATATGTATTTGACCCGTTCGATCAAATATAAATTCCTATTTGAGCACGGGTTTGTAAATTCCTATAAACCTGTTCGTTGTTAATCAAAACATGCAGGTTATACTCATTGTTAGGTTATAGGATTCACAATACATTTTTGCTCGGATGGTGGGGAGTATTTAGTGTGTAGACCCACACCATAGGAGTCCATGCACTTAAAGGATTCGATATAGTTGAAATGGTCTTTCAAGATAGGTAAAATCTGTCTTGAGAACGCATTTTTATTTCTTATAAAAATTATTAATATTATAGGATTCTTATTTTCTATCCAAAATTACGTACTTTAAACAACTTAAATCAAGATAAACCTACTTTTAATGTTTTTATCAATATCTCTTTATATTCTTATCAATTCTTATTTCTTATGCCTATGCTACATATAGTCTTTAATATATTGATTTCAAACATCAAATTCATGGTTAGGTATTTTCTGTGCAAGTGCTTGGCACATTAAAACATCGATTTTGGGTTTCCACTTCTCTTGATTATCAGGTACATCTTCTTTCAATACACATATTTTTTTTAAAAAGCCACGTTGATCTTCAATTGTAAAAGTTTAGTAACATATCTTGAATTTTATTTTATTTTTTTAATTTTCTGTTTGTTTTTTATGAACACATAAGATTAGTAATATATCTTGAATTAGTAATAAATTTCTTTTATATTTCACATATTATATCTCACATAATATTTTTGTCTTTAATTTTGATAAATCATTATCAGATTGGTGGAACCGACAACCAATACCAACCTGAAGTATCTTCTTCCCAGATCCCAATTAGTATAACAGATGATTCTAATCAACAACATTTCAATACACCTCATATGAATCATTCATCAGAAGGTTCAACAAAAATCACAGAGGAAGGGAATTCTCATAAAAAGATTTGCATGAGAAGGTAGATTTAATATACTATTTTACTTTCTTAAATTATAATTTTTACGTATTGTTATACACAACCTTGAATGCGATAAATCATTTATTTTTTTATACTTAGTTATCCTGCTTTGCTATCATGCAGTGATAATGGAAAATCAATAAATGCTGATTTGCACGGACAAATCGAAGAGAATGTTCAAACAGAAGAAAAACAAAAACAAGTTTCTGAAGAGTAGAATATTATTTGATACTATTTACTGCACTTTTTATTTATTTTCAGTTTTTGAATGTTATGGTATCGTCGAATGTTATTTTTTCCATTTTTGAATTAATATTTACTGAATTAGATGTTCAAATTTATATTAGAAGAATACTTTATATTACAGTGCGCGTGTAGTAATATACTTAAGAAAGGTTATAATAAAATATACACTAAATTTGTATTTCATATCTATATTTTTATAAAATTGATTAAATAGTTTATTATTTTTCAAAAATTCCCGTTCAACGAACGGGTGCAAAACTAGTTTATTAATAATATTAACTTCCGTTCGATGAAAAAGAGATACGTTCACAATGTCAGGAAAAATTTTTCAGAGGCTCACATGAAATTGGATGGTAGCAAAAATAGTGTTCGATTAACTAAACAAATATCGTCCAAAAATTACAACCACATCATTAATTTCAAACGCCGGTTCTTAAAGTTGAGACCACAAAATCTATCGCGACAGGTAATGTTGGAATTTTAGCTTTTTTAGATTAATTAGTACTGCTTTCTTGGGTCTTAAACCTTTTTTAAGTATTCAAGGGTTCATAGTAATTACCCGTGAAAAATGCAAAGTTCATTAGAAAAAAGACGTAGCTTTTTCTTATTCCCTGTGGCAGAGGAAAATAGACACGGCCCCCCAAACGTACACTTTTTGGCTCTTGTCCTACAAGATTCATGTGAATTTGTTCTTTAACTATTAAATGTTTTTCTTCTCGTGATTTTTTGTGCTCTAATTGGTCCAGGTTTAGTTCAGGGCCAAAGTCCCTCTGAGCAGTCACTTTTTGTTTTTACTAAATATGTCTTTTACTTCCTCCCAACAAATTTAGTGAAAAAATCCAGACCCGAAAAAGAATACAAGGCTGCAATGGACTGTCCCGTGAATGCATTTCATGCACAGAATTCATCTGATCAGAAAAAGGGAAGACGATAGAGAAATGTTCAAGTAACCAAATTTTAACTCATAAAAATGCTTTTTTTTTTTTCCTTTTACTTGTTTGGAAATGATAGTTAATGTTCCATATAACATAATTGTTTTTAATTTGTGGCAACAATTTAATTGGTTAGTTAACAAATCTAAATACAGTTAGACAAGTCCTGCAATTCTGCCACCCAAGTATTTTTTTCTAAGTGCACCTGACCAGACTCCACATTTGTGGACAGGATCGGTTATAGAAAAACTATCCAAACTAGCCCAAAAAACAAAAAACAAAAAACAAAAAAAAAAGAGGGTTAAGAAGGAATTATATTACATGTATCAACAGATCAAGTTTCCAAAGGTTTTTATATTTGGAATAATAGTTTTTGTGATGTGTGACTCCAGAACTTTCATTTTGTCCACTAAACCACTGTCTAGAAGTTTTTAGTTTGAGGAGTTAACATCTGTAATTCAAATTTTTATCTCAAACTTAAAAGCAGCAAGCAAACAAAATGTTGAATTCAAATTTCATGGTAGCTTTTGACTTTCCAAAATGTTGTAAAGGGCAAAAAAAAAAAAAAAAAAAATTGCTTGCCATTTTTCAAATAACCCACAATTATATGTAACTTTTTTTAATGAAAAATCATATGTAATTATATGTGGAAAAATCCACAATTATATTTCCATGTTATCTTATGAAAAATCCTAGTGACTCAACATTTCTCCATCTCTGTTAGTTCAATTAAATGCTGACACACGAGCAATTGCTATCAGCCTACTGGAAAAATGTGGAGTTGAGCATTTACGTATATCGAGCAAATAATCTGGATGGCCACCAAACTTTTGAAATCGTTGAATTTTGATCATGAACTATTAAAAGTCTTGTTTTGACAGCCCAATTGTCTAAAGTTTAGATTTTAAGTCATTCCGTTAGATTTAATCATTAAACATGACGGATCTGAGTGATTGCACGATTTACAAGACAAAAGAAAGGATATGGTTAACAACTAAATCTGACGAAATGACTCAAACTCTAAATTTTACATAATTTAGAGGCCAAAACTAGACTTTTAATAGTTCAGTGGCCAAAACTCAATAATTCCAAAAGTTCAATGGCCATCCAAATAATTTGCTCATGCATATATATATTAATGAGGAGGTTGAGAGCATTGAGCCAAAGCACCTGAATATTTACATCTCATAGAAGTTGCAGAGTCTTGGTATCTTCAAACCTTGAGTCTTACAAATCAGATAGCTAGCAGTGACCATGGCACCTAACAGGGAGCTATATGGTGGAACTCACAACAATAACAGCACCGTTTCACGCAAGCCTCAAATACTCCCAATGGAAAATCTCCATCGAACAATCTCTGATATCTCGTTCGAACTAAGTAAAGAAGCTGCTGCTGCTGATAATGATGCAAAGCTTCCCCCAATTTCTGAGGTTGAGGATGCAGCGTGCGAGTGCTGTGGCATGAGTGAAGAGTGCACCCCAGATTACATCAAAAGAATGCGCGAAAAGTTCTCAGGGAAGCTCATCTGTGGCCTGTGTGCTGAAGCTGTTACTGAAGAGATGGCGAAAAATGGAGGAAAAAGAGAAGCCGCCCTGAATGAGCACATGAATGCATGTGTCAGGTTCAACAGGCTTGGCAGGGCATATCCCGTGCTTTACCAGGCTGAGGCCATGAGAGAAATCTTGAAAAAGAATAGGGCAAAGTCCCTCAGTCCTAGAGACGCGGCTGCCCCAAAGAAAGGTGGGATTGCCAGGAGTTCAAGTTGCATTCCAGCGATTACAAAGGAGATGAACAATCGAGAAATGGTTAATTGATCGTCTATCCAGTGTAGAGAATAAAAGGGTACTTACTAGATTGTTTTAACATGTTGACCAGTTTTAGGAGACAAAAAAAAGTTAGCTACTCTTTCAATTTAGGTAACATCATCTTCTTCCTCTCTCTGTTGCCTGCATCTTTTGCTAGTTTAGTACAAGAGGCAAGCAATCAATCTGTATCCTAATATTTCACCAGACCACAACTCGGAATAAACAAAAAATTTTACACCTTTTGTTTCTTCCCTCTGCTGAGCAACTGCCCGGATGAGGTGCCTCCGCATCCCTCTTAGGATCTCAAGTTTCCAGTCATGTTCAGGGGAACGATTCGTCTGGCCATCGACAGCAGCTTTTGCCCTTCTAATAATTTGTCCAAAAATAAAAGAGTTGTTGCTTCTTAGTGATGTAATTTGTACAAACCTTCACATAGAATAGTTTGCCTTTTGTTGTTATTGTTATATTGAGTGTCTCGTAAGCAATATCCCCCAATCCAACATCAACATTCAGGGAACTCACCATTTCTAATCATCTTGGATCTTCTTATTTTGTTAAGAAATAATAGGTTAATCGCAGCCTGTAGTTCATTTTTGTCAGTAATGACCAAATATGGGAAAACAGTAGTGAATTTCTATTATGTACGAAATTTTGACCGTGAAATAAAAAGTTATAACTTTGAGAAACGGTTAGAAAGCTTAAAAACGGAGCCACTCAACCAGGAATCGCAGAAGCTTTTGCTATCTGCAAACTTAAAACTCAGAGACCGTTTTAGTTGGTTGGATATCCTTTTCTTCCAAGGGTAGATTAAATATACAGAGGGCCAAAACAACACAACTGGAGCAATTTGACTAATTTAGGATATTACAAGCTTAGCCTCAGGGTCAGTCAGTGGTTAGGTACATAACCATTCAGCCTCAGAAAGTATCTAAGAAGTTGAAGACAAAATATATGTGGAAAGCCATAGGAAACAAGACCAACTTCTTCTAAGATTCGCCATCCAGCTTGCCTTGATGGAAGAAAGTTGGGTGACAAAGTGAACAAAGTCAAGTCAACTTGAACTCCTCTATAGTTTGTACAATCTGCAAAGAAGTTGCACACATTCTCACTACCAAAAACCACATAGGCAGTAATGTATTTGTGTCTGAGAACCTACGGGCATATTTGTCTGGGATGAAGTCTATCCCCAGCTGTAGTCTTCCTTTTTGGCTCAAAACAGGATGACATAATAATTTCTTGTAGAATGCTTCCACAGACGAGCAGTGCGAAGAGATCTTTCCAACATATCCTCTTCTTTGGGGCCAAAACAATATAACTGCAGGGACAAATTACACTTAACCACCTTAAATTTGGAGCAATGTATAAATGACCTATGAATCCAATAAGAAGGACTGCAAGCATTCAGTGCCAATCAAAATTTGCTTCCTTTCCTCCAGATTTAACTCAATCTATAGCATAAACATAAGTAACAAGTCATATATCATAAATTTGTCATAAGAGGAAAGACAGAGACAAGTCTGCTACGTCAAACAGGTTAAAATTTAATAGTCACTGAGACATACCTGATAGGTGTTTGGATGAAATTAATCACTATCTTCCCACATCAAGTTCAGAGGCAGGCTTGGCATTTCAGGTAAGTTTCCATTGGGTATGCATTTCAATCCATCCTCTGTTGTCCCAGTACCTTCAGGTCTTTGAGAGCCATGATTAAGATGCAGTAGCTGGAATAAAAACTGATCATGACTAGTGCTCCTGTAGAATAATATGTTGTGACCAAGGACTTTTACTAGCTTCCAACCAAACAAACATAAAAAAATTTTTGGGTCAAATTAAACATTAATATCTCCTCTTTTATCTGATCCATATGTACCTCCAATTTTGTTCAACTTGTTGGATAATATTATTCTACAGTATCACACTAATGCTTTCAATAATATCTGCAGAAAAATGCAACGAGCTGGAAAACAAGCATAAGCCATTTATTCTAAAATTAAACATCACAGTTCAACGCTATACAAAGCTCCAGACCTGCTCTGGCCCCAATTGCCAGGTCGGGATGTTCCCACTGCACTAGAGTCACACTGGCCATTGGAGTTTGTTGATCTGGGATCATGCATACCAGATCTTGTGCTTGAGCCATCAGCATCTTGGCTCACTTCTGGTGCTGGTTCATCCACATCACCCTTTGAAGTGTGTATTGGCTTTACATGAGACATCATCTTAGAAATGAGATTCCGCGTCTCATTAAAACCTTGCACTGTTTGAGAAGCATAGTAATTCATCTCACTACACGCAGAAGTCAACACTCGAAAGCGTGCAACTTGTGTGGCCATGTTTAAGGCTTGAATATCGATGCTGGAGGCTATTTTACTCCTTGCACATTTGGTCCATCTTTTATTAATGCAACATCTAGGAAATTCTCTCAGGTGTTCAGCTTTCATCACAGAGATCATATGGCAACAAGGCACTCCATCTGTGACTAACTTGAAACAGGTGCATGTCAAGCGTTGATTAGATGGATGATAATGAACTTTCCATACCATGTCAGGTTTTGTATATTCAGAAAAGCTATAAACCCAGCAGGCCTCATCATCGAGGTACTCTTTGCTGCTCAAAATTAGCATGGGATCACGCATTATTTGTTCACGAACTTTGAAAAAGATACTTTTCGTGAAGACATCAGCAGCATGCATCTCTAAATCCCTCAAAACAGTGCAAAAAGCAGGATACGTGCTCTCTGACTCAGTGTCTGCTTTTGCCTCTTCTTCACGAAGACAAACAAGAGCCTTATCATAATACCGCACAAATTCATGAAGCTTAAGCCGAACTTTCAGGAACCGGGTGAAATAGGTATTCATTCCATGGCCCAGAATACTATTAAGACCAGCAAAGAAATGCTCTCTTAAGTAAGCCTCTGCCCATTTTGTACGTCTGGAGTAAGTCTCTTCGAACCATGGATGGCCTTGAAGCCCATATTTCTCCAGCAATTCCATCCAAGCCACCTCAAATTGTTCTGGACTCCAATTCTCCTCCATGCATTTCTTGAAATCAGGTCCAAAAGATGAGTCACTAGCATTAGAAACAGCATCTTTATGTAGGTGCCAACGGCATATACGATGCTTAGACATGGGGAACGTTTTCTCAAGTGCTTCTTCTATAGCTTTGCTACCATCTGTAATAACTGAAACAGGTGCCTTGTCATTCATTGCCTCCAAAAATGTTTCCAGGAGCCATACATAGGTCTCAGCTGTTTCATCTCCCAATAATGCACAAGCAAAAACAATTGTCTGATCATGATTATTCAGCCCCGCAAGAATAATAAAGGGTTTTCCATAAGCATTTTTTCTAAATTTTGTATTCAATGCCAAAACATCACCAAAGAAGGCATAATCTGCTCTAGACTTTGAGTCTGCCCAAAATATCCGGCATAATTTATTTTCTTCATCAACATCGTACTTATAGAACAATCCTGGATCATAGTCACTCTTAGCACATAACCAAGCTAAGACACACTGAGTTAAAACACACCGAGTGTCACCATCAGCAATGTCGGAGCTCATTGAAGCACGTTCTCTATCTTTTCTAGTGAACCCAACATCTCCAGCTACTCTACGTGCACGCTTCTTTGGCTGCAGACAGGGTAAAACTCTTGGAGCCATCAATTCATGATTGTGCTCTTTAATAAACCCCGTAACAACATATTTGCCTGATTTAAAATCATGTTTGATCCGAAAGCTTGCTAGACAACCAATTCTGGTTACAGATTTAGGATCACGTTTCCCATCCAAGTTATTTGCCCACCTGTTCTCTGAAAAACCTTCTCTTGAACAAACCCATCTCGTATATCTTATCACATTATTCTTACGTTTCGTATCAACCTTTCGAACAGTAAACCCATTAAGGTTGGCATAAGTCTCATAGAAAATTCCTGCTTCTTCGTCAGAGTCAAATTTCAGGCCAAAAACTTCTTTCTCAGTCAGATCTTCTAAACCTTTATGCAATTCCACCCAACTCACTTCTCGAGTATTATCATTTCTAGTGTCAAGTTCAGCACCACCAGATGTACTTCCATGGTTATTATCGGCGTCTATGTTCACTTCATTATCTTCAACACTTCTCCTATTACCCTCACCAGAATCACTATCACCAATACCATCAACGGACAAGTCAATGCTGACACGCTGACATGCAGACCTAGCAGTTGCATCCATTTAAACCCCTAAATGATGCAAAGAAAATTTACAGTAAGCTAAAAAGACCAAAATAAATACATAAATAAATAAATACACACACAGAGACACCCCAGACACACGCACCACAATAACTGGGGCAACACTTAACTATAATTCCATGGTGGTTTAAAATGATTTTTCCAACTGCGATTTCGCATCCTCCAACAAGAAGGACTAGTGGGAAATGAATGATAAGTCCTGTACTTCGAACTCTTAAGATGTAGAAATTGAGGTCACCATTCCAGAATCTCTACAGAAACGACCATGGCCAAAAGATAAAATGCAGTTTTAATAGGAAAATTTCCAGCAAAAAAAAAGAGAAAGAATGTAGAAAATCAAAACAGAAGAAAGGGTCACATATTAGACTTTAGTTTATTCAAGTAGCTTAAAAAGGAATACTGTCTAATATTGTACTAAATTGCTTAAATTTAGGAACCCACTGGCAGCAAGTTTTCTGCATAAATGTCTGGCCTTTAAACTTTTAAGGGCCCTATTGCACCCAAAAAAAAAACAAACACACACACACACAAAACAACAGCAGCAGCAGCAGCTATAACATACAATATCTCCAATCCTCGAAAACCAAATAAATCCAGTAGTTAAAACTTCAAAGGGTTTTTGTTACTTGTCTCGTAACAATCTGCAAATCCCACTTCCCTCTGTTTACTTCCAACCCCAACGCTTATCAAAAGCAACAAAGAAAGGAAAAAAAAGTGAAAACTCTCGAGTATATATATGGTGAATGCATGAAAACCAAAAAAACTAAGAAAGGAAGCTGAGAAGGTGTACCTTCTTGAAGTCCTGAAATGGCACTAAACGAGTTAATCATTTCATCTCAAAACGAGATACACTGTATTTTAAAGAACCATCATATGGGAGGAGAAAAAGATGTAATTTTGTTGGATAGAGATTGATAATCGATAGAGCCAACGAAAATTCCTGAGGTTTTGTTTGTGATTCTTCTACAGGTTCAGAAAATGGGAAAGGAAGGCCAAGTGAGAGTGCCCCGAGAGTGGTCGGAGGGAGCTGAAACAGAGAACAGAGACGACTAAAACGACGTCACCTCAGCCACCCGGTTGCTGGGCTTGGGAGGTTGAGGCGATATGGGCCCATGGGCCATGCATGTTCTGGACAGGTTCAGAGTTGAGTCCAAGAGGCTAGTTTTTGAGAGATTTTGTAAAATTTCCTAATTTTTATTCAACATATGCTTTCTTGATTTCTATCTTTCTTGTTTAAATTTCTTTATTTATTTATTTATTATTAATTTTTTAAGAAATTTGATTGCTCAGTTCCACCTTACTTACTTACGGGTCAAATAGCTGTCACTAATAAATATTTGTCCTTTCGGCAAAGGTAAATTCTTAAGGAGATTTGTCCAAAATTTCATGTCCAACTTTTACTTTAGCAACTCCAGTATTCCAATCATCATTCTAACCCAATTGCCCTTCCAACAAATAACATCAATGATTCTCCGGAGGCTTTGCCAGCATTAGTAGCATACTTCTAGCAAGATTCATGCCCTTCTAATAAAACCATAAGTTGCATATAAGATTTCTTTCAAACTATCCATCAATACAGCACTCGTATAAGATTTCTTTCAGATTTTCCGTCTTAATTGGATTTGCTTGAGGTGGAGATAAATATCTCTTGGGTTTTTGCTTAGGCTTGAAATGCTTCAGCCCTTTGAAGTTTAAATTTTGGCTCCTGGCCTTTTGGACTAAAAATTTGACTACTAAACTAAAGCCAGTTTTGTTATCCTGATTTGATTATGATTTATGAAGATAGAAAGTTATTGCCAAAAAAAAAAAAAAAAAAAAAGGATCAATACCAGGCATAGCATCACTCAGCCAAAAATTCAAGAACTTCTAGCTGTCTGCAGACTGAAAAAGTCGTAGACCATCCTAGTTCATTACTTTTCTTTCCCTCCCAAAGAGTAGATTAAATATAGAGAATAAAATAACAAGAAGGACTCCGACTAATTTAGGACATTACAAGCGTAGCCTGATTGTTACAGTTAGGAACAGAACCATTTTGCCTATCAAGGCAGGCGAGCACAGAAAGGCACCTGCACATTTAACTACAAAATTTACAGCATACAAGGTTGAAACAAATGTATGTGCAAAAGCCGCAGGAACCAAACCAACCTCTTACAACTTCTGCCTCCCAGCTTGCTTTGATAAGATAAAGTTGGCTGATGAAGAATGACACGCAACCATTACTACCCAAAAATGAATAGGCGTAGTCATTTTGAGGAGGAACATGTTTTTTCGTCTGCTGTGAAGTTTAACCCCAGCTGCAACCTCTTGTTTGTTCGGCCAGTGTGAGAATAAGTGACTGATAAATCGTAAAATTCTTTCGCGAACATTCTATTAACAACAGTTCTTGCACTTTCAATTGATACCCTGCTTTATTACTAAGTCGAAAAAAATAAGTCTAAAGTATTATACCAAACAATCAAGAAAAGCAAGCCAAGAAGAATTGGACCAAACATCTAATTCCAAGTTAGTGGTAATGCAGTCATCATAATGTATCCTACAACAGATCATACATCTATACTCCAAATAAAAACTGGAAATACATTTAACATCTGAACATAAACATGTTATGTGCAAGAGCTCTCTTGATAAAAGGAGCTCCAAAGAATACATCAGACAGATAAAATCCATATACTTTGCAGATTGGTGAGCGAAGGGAATCTTCATCAATAAAATCCAGTCCACAAGTTTACTGAACAGGTTAATAGTTAGGACGAAAATAGCCTTGACTTCTTATAATTAGGGAAAAAGGTCACCATATATTGAAGAATTAATCTTCTATACACTGACAAGTGTGTACACTTTTACCATTGGATGTATGACACATAATCTGAATTTGAATTTGAAAACAAATTTTGCATATGTGTCGTGCATCGAACCGTGACAGGATATACACTGTCAGTGTATATAAGATTTACTCTCTCATACTATATTTTTGTATTAAGTGGCTCCAAAAAATTTATAACGTCTCACTAGCAAATTCCATCAGCAAATTCTTTGCAATGGGCAATAACCAGACATCATATATTTTGTGCAAATCATGATTGGCTGAGTAGAAACATCATACATTGTAACTAAACATTGTCATCTGTCTACGAAGAGTTCTTCCAAACTTATACCCGCTTACAATTTACCCCTCAATCTTTATAATCACTATTTTACTCCTTAGTACCGAAATTCATAGGCAAACTCAAGATACTGTCACCAATCAGGAAGCAAGATCGGCAATATACCAGCAGTGGTAAATTACACTTAACTACCTTAAATTTGGAGCCATGCATAATGAGGCCTGTGCAACCAATAGTTCTGTTGAAGTAGGACAGAAAATATTTACCTGCCAATCAAAATTCGCTGTATTTCTTCCATATCTTAACTCATTGTGTACCATGCATATAAGTATTAGGGATCTTGAAACATAACTTTCCAGCAGGAGGAAAGAAGGTTACACTTTAAAAGTCAAAGGGACCTACCTAATAGGTGTTTGGATGAATCTAATCGTCATCTTCCCACATCAAGTTCATGGGCAGGCTTGGCATTTCAGAAAAGTTCCCATTTTGCACGTGTCCCTCACCATCATCCATTGTACCAGTACCTTCAGATGTTTGGCAGCCATGATTTAGATGCGCAGCTGGGATGTAGTCTGATCATGACTGGTGCACATTTAGAAGAATATGTCATTACTAAGGATTTTTACAAGCTTCAAACCAAAGAAGCCTAAATAATTTCTCCTCTATCTGATTTATTGGTCTCATTGAAAACAAAAAAGTATGACCCCACGTGCAGGATTACAGGAGAAAGATTTATTATGGCAGATTGATCCCTCATTTTCCAGGACAATAACTCAGTTAGATGGGCTGCGCAACACGAAAAGAAAAGTAAAGTGGATCTACAGCTTCTTTGCATTTGCATGCAGTGTCCCAAACTTGAAGATGAGCCTACTAGCATACTGAACTCATAGCTGAAAAGACAAACTAACTCATCAGTCCTTCAGGACAACATGACCCATGTGTTGTTCCTATTTTTATGGTTAGTTGGATGCCACTAACACTTCAAATAATCTCTGAAGAAAAATGAAAAATTTGAAAAAGAAAAAAAAAAGCATAAAAAGCTAAGAACTCCATCCATTGTAACATGGCAGTTCAATGCCATATAAGTTTCCATTACCTGTGCAGGCTGCAGTCATCAGGTCGGGGTCTTTCCACCTCACTAGCATCACACTGCCCATTGGGATCATGCATACCAGACCTTGAGGTCGAGCCATCAGCATCCTCGCTGACTTCTGGTGATGGTTCATCGACTTCACCCTTTGAATTGTATATCTGCTTCACATCAGATGTGAACTTAGAAATGAGATTACGTGCCTTATTAAAACCTTGAAGTGTTTGAGAAGCATAGTAATTCATCTCACTGCACGTAGAATTCAAAATTCGAAATCGTGCAACTTCTGTGGCCATATTTAGGGCTTGAATATCAATCCCAGAGTCAATTTCACTCCTTGCACGTTTCATCCATCTTTTGTTGATGCAACATCTAGGAAATTCTCTTAGCTGCTCAGCTTTAATAACAGAAATCATATGGCAGCAAGGCAATCCATCTTTGATTAACTTAAAGCAGGAGCATGTCAAGCTTTGATTAGTTGGATGATAGCGAACTTTCCATATCATGTCAGGCTTCATATATTCAGAAAATCTGTAAACCCAACAGGCCTCATCTTTGAGGTACTCTTTATTGCTCAAGATTAGCATGGCATCACCCATTATTTGTTCACGAACTTTTAGAAAGATACTTTTTGTGAAGACATCAGCAGCATGCCTCTCTAAATCCCTCAAAATTGTACAAAAAGCAGGACATGTGCTCTCTGACTCAGAGTCTGCTTTTGCCTCGTCTTCACGAAGATGAACAAGAGCATTGTCAAAGTACCTCACAAATTCATGAAGCTTGAGCTGAACTTGCAGGAACCGGGTGAAATATGTATTCATTCCATGGCCCTGAATACTACTCAGACCAGCAAAGAAATGCTCTCGCAAGTATGCCTCTGCCCATTTTGTACGCCTGGAGTAGATCTCTTCGAACCATGGATGGCCTTGAAGTCCATATTTCTTCATTAATTTGATCCAAGCCACCTCAAATTCATCTGGATTCAAATTTTCCTCCATACACTTCTTGAAGTCCGGTCCAAAAGATGAGTCACCAGCAATAGCAACAGCATCCTTATACAGGTGCCAATGGCATATACGATGCTGAGATGTGGGGAATATTTTCTCAATTGCTTCTTCTATAGCTTTGTCACCATCTGTAATAACTGAAACAGGTGCCTTGTGATTCATGGCATCCAAAAATGTTTCCAGGAGCCATACATAGGTCTCAGCTGTTTCATCTCCCAATAGTGCACAACCAAATACAGTTGTTTGGCAATGATTATTTAGACCCGCAAGAATAATAAAGGGTTTTCCATAAGCATTCTTTCTAAATTTAGTGTTCAATGCCAAAACATCACCAAAGAAGGCATAATCTGCTCTAGACTTTGAATCTGCCCAAAATATACTGAATAATTGCTTTTCATCATCAACATCATACTTATAAAACAACCCTGGATCATAGTCATTCTTTGCACATAAGTAAGCTAAGACACTGTGAGTTAAGACACGGTTGTCAACATCATGAATGTCGGAGGTAGCCTGCACATGTTCTATATCTTTCTTAGTGAACCCAAGTTCTACAGTTACTGTACGTGCACGCTTTTGCGGCTGCAGATAGGGGACAGCTATTGGAGCTGCCAGCTCATGATTGTGCTCTTTAACAAAACCTGAAACAACATATTTGCCTGATTTTTTCTCATGTTTGACCCGAAAGCTAGCAAGACAACCAACTCTGCTTCCTGGTTTAGGAACTTGCCTCCTGTCCCAGATATTTATCCTGTTCTCTGGAAAACCCTCTCTTGAACAAACCCATCCCCTGTATATTACAACGTTATCCTTGTCACGTTTTGTATATGTCTTTCGGACAGTAAACCCAACAAGTTTGGAGTAAGTCTCATAGAACATTCCTGCTTCTTCATCGCAGTCAAATTTCAGTTTAAAAACTTCTTTCTCAGTCAGCTCATCTAAACCTTTATCCAATTCCACCCAACTGACCTCACGAGTATCATTTTCAGTGTGAGGTTCAGCACCACCAGATTTACTTCCATTGATATTTTCGGCATCTATGTTAATTTCATTGTCTTCAACATTTCTCCTATTATCGTCACTGGAATCACCAACACCATTACCATTATCAGACAAGTCTACGTTGGCATGCTCACATGCAGACCTAGCTGCTGCATCCATTGAAACCCCTAAATGGTGCAAAGAATATATATAAAATAGGATTACTACCAGAAAAAAAAAAACAATTCATACACACACAGAAACACATACACCACAATAACTTGAACACTACTTACTATGATTACATGGTGGCTAAAAATTATTTTCCCAACTATGATTTCTCATCTTCCAACCAGAAGGACTTCTGGAACTGAATTGGAAGTTGTGTAGTTCAAATTCTCCAGGTGCAGAAACTGAGGTCACCGTTCCAAAACCCCCTACAGGAAAAGGTCATCACCAAAGATAAAGTTCAGCTCAATGGGCAATTTTCCGCCAAAAAGAAAGTTTAGAAAATCAAAACTGCAGAAAGGGGCACATACTAAACTATCGTTCATTCAGGTAGCATAGAAAGAGTAGCTGGAAACTAATAAATTCCTCCATTGCATGAACTAACCGGCAGCAAATTTTCCGCTTAAAACTTTGTTCTTTAGCACTTTTAAGCGTCCTAATGCACACAAAAGCCAAAAACAAAAAGGAAAAAAAGAAGAAATGGGACAAAATTAAGTAAAATAAAGCAAGAAAGAAATGAATCTCAAGTGTGTATATGAATGAACGCACGTAAAACAATAAAATTAAAGAAGCAAGCGGAGAAGTAGCACCACATGGAGGAGGAGAAGGTGTACCTTCTTGAAGTCTTGAAATGGAACTGAGTTATTTGATCTAAAACTAGATACTGAATTTTAAAGGAGTAAAGGGAGAAAAGAATGAAATTTGGAGAATAATGTTTAATATTTGAAAGAGCCCACAAATATTCTTGAGGTTTCGGTTGTGATTCTTCTTCAGGTTCAAAGATGGCAAAGGAATGACAAGTGAGTGTGATCACTGATCAGAGAAGAGGGAAGATCAAAACGACGTCACCTCTGAAAAGCGGTTACTGGGCTTGGGCTGGTGAGGTGAGATGGGCTCATGGGCCATGGATTTAAAGGAAGGAGGGTCACTTGTCCCCTGCAGCTTGTAAATTTTTCCTAATTTCCTTTTAATATATGTTTTCTTTAAAAAAAAAAAAAAGGAAATTGATGTAAATGTTCAGTTCTTGCTCTTATGTAAATGCTTAGTTCCATTTCCAGCACTTTCATTAACCAGTATTTCTCTTGGGCAAATTTTTGACTGAACTTGTCCATAACCTCACACCCTCCCCCCCCCAACCCCTCCTTTTTAACCGATCATCCCCTGAGATTCTAGATTTGAATCTTGAACTAATAGTAGGGAAAACTCTAAAAACCTTCTCCTAATTACTAGACTAACCCCAATAGTTTCAATCAAATACTTCCCCTAATCGCTAGATTAACCCGAATAGGTTTAATCAGACCCTGCAAGAAATCAAGTATGAAAGTCATTTTCTTTTCTTATGCTAAAAAACAAGAACAATATATGGTATTCTGATTTCCAGATCAATGTCACAGTCATCACGTTTTATGCACTTGAATGGCCATAAATCCCACAAATAGAGACGTAGAGTTATTGCCCAAGAATTTTTTTTTTCTTTTTTTTCTTGTTTGGTTTCCCTGGGTGCCTAGCCACAAAACATATAATACATCAATTCATTGGTGAAGTGAATCGAATCATATTTCAGGAAATTTCTTGGCCAAGACCTAGAAAAAGCCTGGATTCAATCCAACGAATAATGCCCGATTATCCAACGAGTTATTTGGTGAATTTTGTCAAAGTTACCTGTACTGAGATTCATGAGGTCGCAATTCAAGTTACCCTTTCTCCATATATTTTTTTTTAAGAGCAGAGGAGGGATGGGAATTAAGAAGCAAGGAGAGGGAGGGTTTGAACTACTCAATTGGATTTGCTTCTAGTGGAATCAGTATTTGGGCAATCAAATGCATTATCCCCTTTATTTAATCCTTCTTTTTTTTTTTTTAAAGCAATTGAAAAAGAGATCAACAGTTAAGAAGTGGTCAATTGCTCATCCATCAACAAGAGGGAATAAAAGGTATTTAAGTAGAATCAGTTGACTAGTTTAGGAGATCAGCTACACTTTAATTCAGATAGTCTTTTGCCTCCATCCTCAGTACAAGAGCCAAGCAACTGATCTCCATTCTGACATGCCAATATGCCACAGGACAAGTTGAGCAGTACCCTTCAATTCTTCATACAGGGTTCTCATTTTTTTTTTTCACTTATTCGAAACTATAATGTACAATCCTCTTGGATCAGCTTATTAAATTGCTTAAATAATTGCAGCCTGTAGTTAGTTCATCCCAGTAGTTAAACAGTTTCAACTAGTACAGCGAATTCCTATAATACAAGGAAATTCAATAATAAAGATAAAAAAGTTATACTTAACAAACCTGAAAATAATCAAGAGGGTTAAAAAAAGAGCTATAGCAGGCATTGCACCAGTCATAGATCATTTTAATTTGGTTGCTTTTCTTTTTCTTCCAAGAGATAATAAAGATAGAGAATAAAATTAACACAGGTTGCATTTTGACTAATTTAGCACAATACAAGCGTAGCTGCGATTGTTACAGTTAGAACATAACCATTTTCGCCTGACAGAGCACCTAAGGAAAAAAGGGAACCTGCATGTCATGTCGAACTACAAATTTACAGCATAGCAGAGACGAAATATGTGCAAAGCTGCGGGAACCAAAAGCAACTTCTTCCAACTTCTGCCTTCCTTCCTTTGATGGAAGAAAGGAGGCTGACAGGGTGGATAAAGTCGAATCCAGTTCAACTCCTCTAATACTTGTACAACCTGAAATTGAGTAACAGAAAACCATCACTAACCAAACAAAAAAAAAAAAAGAAGAAGAAATGCAGCAGCAATCTGTTTGCTTCTGAGAATGTACATGCCTATTCATCTGGTGTGTAGTCTAGCCCCCGGCTTAAACCTCTTGGTCATTGGCTGGAAAAAGATTTAGTGACTAATAACTTTTAGAATGCTACCCCAAACATTTCACTTACACTAGTTCTTGCATTTTAAACTGACACCATACTTTGTTACAAAGTCGAACAATCAGCCTAAAGTGTTACAACCCACAATCAAGAAAAGCAAGCCAAAATCCATTCCACATAATATCTAATTCCCAAGTTAGTGGCAATCCAGTCAATGCATAATTTATTTTTCAATATATCATACATCCATGATGTCTGAAGAGATTTTTCCAACATATCCTCTTGTTTTGAGCCAAAGCTAAAAATCAATTTTGCAAGAACCTAATCTGTTTGGAAGTACTGAGTCACTATTCCAACTTGAATTTGTATTTTACAGTTAATTTTTTTATTTTTTATTTTTTAACAGTCAATTTTAGTAGTATATATTTTTTTCAAAATCTACAGTAAACATACTGTGTCTCAGACTAAAGTTACAAAAACAATGGTAATATTCTGTGAAGCTTCAATATTTTATTATGGACCGATCCACAACTGTAGTTCAACACAGTGATGCAAAAAAAAACATTTTTGCTTGTTACATATGGCACTGTAGAGCAGGTGATCTTTAACATATGAAAGTTTTTGTTTTTTAAATTTTGTAGTTTGGTCAAATATGGGAAATGGTAGAATTTCTGCATGAGGGTAGAGAAGATACTTACAAAATGAAAGAAGAAGAGATCTTCCGAATTTTGAAGAAAATGACTTTTAAACACACACACACACATGCGCAAAAGAGAGAGAAATAAATAAAAAATATCTACTTAAGAACATTTTACTGGGAACAGGAACAGATTAAGAGAATGAACAAGATTAAAGAATGCTGAAATTTGTTATGAGGGCTGGAGCTTCCTTTCTGACAAAGCACAGCTGGGGAATCATAAATGTGTCTCCTAAACATGCAATCTTATTCACATTTCCAACAACATAAGTTGAGAAAAATAAGAAATCCTCGGTCCTAAAACATAAGTATGTCATAGAAGTACAAGAGCTACACTTTAATGAAAAGGAGCTCCAAAGAATGCATCAGAAAAATTAAGTCAAATACAATTTGCAGATTGGTGGAGTTAGTTCCCTGGGCAAAATTGGGAAGCCTTATAAACACAATCAGTCTACAAAATTTTTGAATGCGACAATAGTGAGGCCCCAAATAATTTTCACTTCTTATAATGAGTTGAAAAAATCATCGTAGGTTCAAAGTGAACAGTAACATATCTAGTCTGAGGGGTATTATTAGATTAAGAGCTGTCAAACTTATATTGGAGTATTACCTTGCTCCAAAGACTTAAAAATGTCCCACTAGCAAAATCCATCAATAAATTCTTTGCTATGGCCAATAACCAGAAATTAATAGTCTAAACATACCATGATTGGGTGAATAGAACATCATAGAGTGAATCTAAACATTGACATCTGTCTATGGAGGGCTGTTACAGTTGATCCTCCCGAACTTATACCCACTATTAATTTACCCCTCAATATTTCTAACCAACATTTAGCTCCTTTGTCCCGAAATTCATAGTCACTCTCTAGATACTGTGACCAATCAGCAATATACCTGCAGGGATAAATACAATTAACTACCTTAAATTTGAAGCCACGCATAACATGACCTATTTACCAATAGTTCTATTGAAGTAGGACTCTGTATATTTACCCTTCAATCAAAATTCACTTTCTCTCCACAGTATGTTAACTCGTTCAATCTACTGATACGAGTAAAAGGGGTCTTACAATATAACTTTCTGAGACAGGGACAAATCTGCTATGTCAAAAATGTAGAACTTAAAAGGGGATAAGACCTACCAGATAGGCGTTCGGATGAATCTAATCATTGTCTTCCCAAATCAAGTTTATGGGCTGGCTTGGCGCTCCAGAAAATTCTCCATTCTGTGTGCGTCCCTCACCATCATCTGTTGTACCAGTACCTTCAGATGTTTGTAAGCCATGATTTAGACGCAGCTGCTGGGATGTAGTCTGATCATGACTGGTGCAACAATAGAACAATAGTTTTGTTACTAAGGATTTTTACTAGCTTCAGATAAGACAAACATCAATAATTTCTCTTCGATCTGATTTATGGGTCTCAAATAAAAAAAAAAGCGTGATTACAGATGCAGGATTACAGCAGAAAGAATTATTGTGGCAGTTTGAAGCACAATTTCCAGGTAAATAACTCAGTAAGATGACCTAAAAAAATCAATAAGATGGGCAGTGCAACATGAAAAGAGATGCAATCAAACGCCGCATTCCATACTTAAACATGGGCATACAAGCATGCTGAACTCAAACCTGAAAACACTATCTAACTCTTTAGTCCTTGCAAAAACATCTGAAAGCAACATGTACCCTGGGCAGTTCCTGTTTTCTTACAGTTTGTTGAACATTATTTGACAGTATGACACTCACACTTTCAATAATGTCTGCAGGAAAATGGAAAAAGTTGGAGAAATAACATACATGCTAAGAACTCCATCCACTGGAAAAATCAAACATGGCAGTTCAAAGCTTATTACGTTCCCATTACCTGCGCTGGCTGCAATCGTCAGGTTGAGGTGTTTCCACTGCAGTAGCGTCACATTGCCCACTGGAGTTTGTTGATTTGGGATCATGCATACCAGACCTTGTGGTTGAGCCATCAGCATCCAGGCTGACTTCTGGTGCTGTTTCGTCCACTTCACCCTTTGAATTGTAAATATGCTTCACACGAGACGTGATCTTAGAAATGAGACTCCGTGTTTCATTAAAACCTTGAATTGTCTGAGAAGCATAATAATTCATCTCACTACAGGTAGAATTTAAAATTCGAAAACGTGCAACTTGAGTGGCCATATTTAAGGCTTGAATATCGATCCCAGAATCTATTTCACTCCTTGCACATTTGGTCCACCTTTTGTGAATGCAACATCTAGGAAATTCTCTCAGATGTTCAGCTTTCATCACAGAAACCATATGACAGCAAGGCACTCCATCTGTGACTAACTTGAAACAGGAACATTTCAAGCTTTGATTGCTTGGATCATATCGAACCTTCCATATCGCGTCAGGTTTCATATATTCAGAAAATTTATAAAGCCAACAGGCATCATCTTTGAGGTACTCTTTTCCACTCAAAATTAGCATGGCATCGCCCATTATCTGTTCACGAACTTTGAGAAACATACTTCTTGTGAAGACATCAGCAGCATGCCTCTCTAAATCCCTCAAAATTGTACAAAAAGCAGGATACGCGCTTTCTGACTCAGAATCTGCTTTTGCCTCATCTTCACGAAGACAAACAAGAGCCTTGTCATAGTGCCTCACAAATTCATGAAGCTTGTGCCAAACTTGCAGGAACCGGGTGAAATATGTGTTCATTCCATGGCCTCGAATACTGGTCAGACCAGCAAAGAAATGCTCCCGTAAGTAAGCCTCTGCCCATTTTGTACGCCTGGAGTAAGTCTCTTCAAACCATGGATGGCCTTGAAGTCCATATTTCTCCACCAATTTGATCCAAGCCACCTCAAATTCTTCTGGATTCCAATTTTCCTCCATACACTTCTTGAACTCAGGCCCAAAAGATGATGAGTCACCAGCACTAGAAACAGCATCCTTAAATAGGTGCCAGCGACATATACGATGCTGAGATGTGGGGAATGTTTTCTGAATTGCTTCTTCTATAGCTTTGTCACCATCTGTAATAACTGAGACAGGTGCTTTGTGATTCGTGGCTTCCAAGAATGTTTCAAGGAGCCATACATAGGTCTCAGCTGTCTTGCCTCCCAATAGTGCACAACCAAATACGGTTGTCTGATCATGATTATTTAGACCCGCAAGAATAATAAAAGGTTTTTCGTAAGCATTCTTTCTAAATTTAGTGTTCAAAACCAAAACATCACCAAAGAAGGCATAATCTGCTCTAGACTTTGAATCTGCCCAAAATATACTACACAATTGATTTTCTTCATCAAGATCGTACTTATAAAACAACCCTGGATCATAGTCGTTCTTAGCACTCAAGTAAGCTAAGACACTGTGAGTTAAGACACACCTACTGTCGCCATCACGAATGTCAGAGCTAGCCCACTCACGCTCTATATCTTTCTTAGTAAACCCAACATCTACAGCTACTCTACGTGCACGCTTTTGTGGCTGCAGAAAGGGGACAACTATAGGAGGTGCCAACTCATGATTGTGCTCTTTAATAAAACTTGTAACAACATATTTGCCTGATTTCTTATCATATTTGACCCGAAAGTGAGCAAGACAGCCAATTCTGCTTACAGGTTTAGGATCTCGTTTCCTGTCCCACATATTTATCCTGTTCTCCCGAAAACCTTCTCTTGAACAAACCCATCCCCTATATCTTACCTTATTATTCTCATCACGTCTTGTATGCACCTTTCGAACATTAAACCCAACAAGCTTGGCATAAGTCTCATAAAACAGTCCTGCCTCTTCATCACAGTCAAATTTCAGGTGAAACACGTCATTTTCAGTCAGCTCATGCAAGCCTTTATCCAAATCCACCCAACTCACGTCACGAGCATCATCAGTTCTGGTGTCCGGTTCAGCACCAGCAGTTTTACTTCTATTATTATTTTCGGTGTCTATGTTCATCCCATTTTCTTTACCACTTCTCCTATTACCCTCACCAGAATCACTATCACCACTACCAGTATCGCATACGTCTACTGCAACATGCCCACATGCACATTTAGCCATTAAATCCATTTTAACACCTAAATGATGCAAAGAATATTTTAAGTAAAACAAACCAATACAAGAAAACATATATACTGGACTACAGGGAAATGCATTAGAATTCTTGTATGCAAATCCTCTAATAGCATAAATTAAGACGACCATGCTATAACCTCTACAGAAATGGTGAAGACCCAAAGCTAAAATTCAGGCCAATAGGAAAATGCCTGCCAAAAAATATTTTACAGAATCAAAACTGCAAACAGTGTCACACTATAAGACTAGAGTTTATTCAAGTAGCATAATAGGAATAATTATAATTGACTAGAACTAAATTCACTGGCAACAAATTTTCTGCATAAAAATTTGATCTTCGCATTTTTAAAGGCCATATTGCACAAAAAGAAAAATAAACACACTCACTCACTCACTCACACAGACACCCCAAACATAAAGAAATATCAGTTATAACATGCAATATCTCCAAAATCGAAGAAAAAATGAAGAAAGAAGGCTGAAATAGTATCATATGGAGGAGAAGGTGTACCTTTCTTGAAGTCTTGAAATGGCACTAAATCATTTCAGCTGAACGAGATACTGTACATCAAAAAAAACCAAAGGGGGGAGGAAAACATGAAATTTAATGGATAAAGTCTAATAATTGAAAGAACCCACAAAAATTTTTGAGGTTTCTGTGAATCTTTATTGAGGTTTTGGAAATGGCAAAGGAAGGAGAGAAGTGAAGTGTCTGAGGAGAGGGATCGGAGGAAGCTGGAATCAGCCGATAGAGAGCGCAGTGAAGACCAAAACGACGTCATATCTGCAACCCAACGTTGGGCTCCGTCAGGTGAGTTTATATGGGCTCATGGGCCATGGACGCTCTGGACGGATTCAGATTAAGCGATTGTCCAGTTAATGTTTGCAGCTTGTGAGGGGTCTACTTCTCAATTTCACATATTATTTCCAGTCTGATGCCATTGTCGACTTTGCAAATTACGATTAATCACATTTTATTAGAAATTCAGATAAATTCATCAAACACATAACCAGTATCGGAAGAGGTTACTTTACAAGCATCCCACATTTCCCTTTTTTTTTTTTTTTTTTTTTTCCTTAGTTGGAGTTGCTTGTATTGAAATTTAAAGTTAGGCCTCATACAAATATGAGAAAAATTATAACGCCTATTTTGGCTTCTGATTGGGTCGAAGTTTTGCTCGTAACCCTTTTTTATCAGTATTTTCATATCCGTAATAGTGCGAAAGCTGAAAAGAAGGACAAGTTCCAAGTTGTTCAAGAATAAAGGCGTGGAGTAAGATTTAATTGATTTCAAGAGAACAGCCCTATATGATTTTAAAGTTTTAATAGGGACAAAAAATTTTTGATCAAAATTGAGTAGCTTTAATAGGGACAAAAAAACTTTTGATCAAAATTGGGTAGCTAATCATGTTCACCTTTTTGAGTTAGTATGTTGCCTAGACATCCACGACTACAGAAGAAGTGAGTGTCTACTACGTTTTTGGTCGAGTGAAACCTTCTCTCAATCAAGAAGATTAACCCCAAGGAAAGAAAGAGTCTATACACTAACATTGAACCTTAATCAAGAATTAGTACTTGATCTAATAAAACTGAGACTAGAACAATAACTTTCGCCACTCAAAGTTGAGAAGTACACAAGAACATAAAAATGGTAGCTTAATTATCACAATGAATTGATAGTTAAGTGGTTGTGTAATTGTTACACAGCAATTAAGTGGTGTGAACTTAATTTCACTGCTGATGACTTTTTTCTAGAGCTGGCAATTTGTCCCAAGTCCCGATGGGCTACCCATGCCCAAAGGAACTTTGGGCGAGATGGGTATTATAATTTGGTATTGGGTTTAAGTTGGGACACATCCCAACTATACCCATTAATGAATGGGAAAGGATGGGAAATACTTGGGTACCCATTGGGCTCAAATGGCAAGGGCTCCGTTTGGATTAGCTGTTTTTGGTAGGTGTTTTTGAAATATTTTATTGTAGCAGTGTATATGAAAAATTTTTACTATAAAATTTTTTTGAAATATTTGATATATTAATATGGATGGGATGTTTCTTGAGTTATTGTATATTACTGTAACATTGTATTTGAAAAACTTATTTTTTGAAAAAAAAGTCAATCCAAACGGAATCTTAGATTCAAAAATTATCTTTAACAATTTTTATAGTCATACCAGCGAATATAATCTAGTAGTCTTCCTAGTCATTATCCACAAGAATTTCCAGCATTTCAGTTAGTTTAGACATGTCATCCTTGGACAATGATAAGGATAAATATTCAACATCCTAAGGACCTTGGCCATCTTGATATATGTTGGAATATGGATGTATATCTATCTTTTCCTTTATTTGTTAATCCAATTTTTGATGGGAATCTTGAGTATAAAGCACT
The DNA here is from genome assembly GCF_003713205.1 of Coffea eugenioides. Lineage (NCBI taxonomy): Eukaryota > Viridiplantae > Streptophyta > Magnoliopsida > Gentianales > Rubiaceae > Coffea > Coffea eugenioides. The sequence continues at coordinate 40,688,485 of NC_040042.1, read as the reverse complement.
TGCATGTTTATTTAATAAAACTAAAAGAAATTTAATAAATCAAAAATATTAAAATTATATAAAAATAAAAAATGAATTAAAGGAAAAAAAATATGTAGAAAATGGATTTGGGTATTGGGTGGGATCAATCTAAACCCATCCCAAAATGATCCCGCCCAAGTTAGTCCCAAAACACATATGGGTAAGGTTGGGCCCAAACCCATATGACTCGGTTCCATCTCAAACCCAAGCAAATCCCGCCCATCCCGCCCATTTTGCCACCTCTACTTTTTTCCAATCCATTAACACAAAAAGGTATATTTTAATGAAAAAATTTAGTAGCTGATAAGGGAAAAACCAATTAATTTCTTCTAGTGATATCTTCGCATTTTTAACGCCTTTGTGATGAATTAAGACGGATTTATACATAAATCTGTTGGACCGAATTCTGAAATGAAATATGTTGGTAACGTTTTACACTTTTCTGAATAATACATATTCCAAAATATATTGACTAAAACAAATATCTTTGAACAGTATATGAAATAGACAGAAGAATCCAATGAATAGTTCTTATCCAACAAGACTATGTTCAACTGTATCATCTGCATTTGCCTTTTGAGGGAATTGGTTCTGCTTGCAGCCTTAAAAATACTGTAACTAAGAAGATCTACGAGTAGTCACATGAGATATATGCCTACCTATGTATGCAAATACTAATAGGTTTCCCAACATGGATTACTTCTTAGATAGGTGATAGCAAGATTCACTTGTGAATCCTCACGAGCCGTATCCAACTTTCTCAACACTTGATATTATTATATTTATGCTCAAGAACTAGGAATACCAATGTCTGTGTTATCTATCTGTTGCAATTTGCAAAATGCAAACGGGAACATAGCTGTGCATGCATGCATTTTGCGCATTGATTGCATAGCAAGAAAGCAACCTTAATCTGTATTCTGAGTTACAACCTTCAAACAGGTAAAGGTCTTAATCAGCATCAAAAGATAGTTTCATGATTTATTAAAGCAATTCCAACTTGTCTTGCTTTTTTTTTTTGGTTGATTTTATCACTTTGCAGCTGTCACGTACTTTCATTAATTAAACCCTGGTTTTCTCCTATAAATAGCCACGGAGATGCATAAAGAGCTGTCTCATTATATTTGCTGGTTTCTAAGTATTATCCTTCTAAGTATTATTCTTCAAATGAAGCTCATCTCGTTTCAAGAAGAAATGAGTCAAATGACAACTAAAGCAGCTTATGCAGAAGCAACCCTCTTGCCTGTCATGGTATGTAAGTCCTCATTTGTAACATATATACGTACTAAAGCTCAATGGCCCTTCCTCTGCATTGAGGAACAAACAAAACTGCATGCATGGCTCTATAATTTACAGTATATATTCAAATGTACAAGAAGTTTAATTTCCAATATCTTTTTGTTCACTTTTTTTTTTAAATTTTTGTGTGTAAATTTTCAATTCAAGTATACATGAAGATTTATCTTTTGATGATGATTCAACTTTTTTGCCTCTTTTTGAACAGAATGGGCAGGTCCTTCGGAAGGTGGTGTCCGATGTTTCAAGTGAAATAGATAAACTAGGAAAGGACTTGGCAACCATTGCCAAGATTGATGAGGTGATGAAAGAAGAATGCAACTGCTGTGGTCTCCAAGAAGAAAGCACCCAAGAATACGTCCTACAAATTAAAGATTCTTACTCGGGTAAATTTGTTTGTGGGCTTTGCTCGGAAGCTGTAAAGGAAAGGTTAAAGGGAAAACAACTAGCCATTGAAGAAGCTGTTGGCAATCACAGAAGTTTCTGTCAAGAGTTCAACTCTACCACCAGATTGAACCCTAAACTCTCCTTCACCTGTACTATGAGGGAAATAGCAAAGTGGAGCCACGAGAATAGGAACACTAGTCCATGTTTGACAAAGATTTCTAGGAGTTCTAGTTGTGTTCCTAGGCTTGTCTGAATATTAACGTTCACATTACTTTCTCATATTTTGTAAAGAGTAAATCTTATATACACTGATGGTGTATACATTATCATGATTGGATGAATGACACATGAACAAAAATTCAAATTTTACACATGAGTCATATATCTAACGGTGATAGTGTATACACTGACAGCATGTATAAGATTTACTCTTTAAATTAGTCAAGGAGTTACAGTTTCAGAGATACAAATTGTAGCATGAATTAATAGATACTCCTTCCGTCCTATAAAAACAAGCTCACTTTTCTTTTGTATTTACCCCAATTTATAAGCCTATTTTTTTTTAAAGAGTAGTTAATTTGTTATTTTACTAACATACCCATATGTAATATGCATAGTTATTAGCAATTTTTGAATATAATAGTTGTCTTCTAATGGCTCTAAATTGAAAAGTTTGATAGTTTAGCAATTTTGTTTTTGTGATTCATTTTAGTCAAATATATAACATTAATTAGATTAACTCTTGTATTGAAAAACTAAAATACTCTAAGTTCCAAGGACAAAATAATTATAATAGGATTAATCTTTCCTACACTTGCAGTGTATACACTGTCAGTCTTGAATGACTGACAACTATGCAAAATTTGAATTTAAAATCCAACTTTTGCTCATGTGTCATGAATCTAACGGTGATCACTATATACAAAATTTATCCTTAATAATACGTGCCTCTTACTTTGAATGAATGATCTAATATTAATAAGGAATATTTGAGAAAAGTATGAACAAAAAGTAACTATTGTAACTGTATTAATGAAATTTCTTAATCTATATGAAAAAAAGAAATAGAACTATCTTTATGGATGGAAAGAGTTGCAAGTATATGTTACAAGAAGGTAAGGATGAGCGTGCAGCCTTTATATATCCTAGTTGACAAGTGAAGCCCTCCTGGCTATAGTTTAATGCAACTTGACGTCATGTGATGAATATCCATACTGGAAAGGAGGTTTAACTAGGGAGTAATAATGAGTGACAACTGACAAATGTAAAAGATTCTTCTCTTAACCTAGTTCCACACGTGCCTCATCAAGGAACAAGGATGGTCAACTGAATATAGCAAGTTAACTTATACTTCAAGAACTTTATTTATTTATTTATTTTTGAAAGACCAAGAACTGTAGATTAACACAGATGGTCAAAATCCACAATGATTTAATCTGAAAATTCAGGCAATTGATGATGAGGTACAAACATAGAGAAAAGGAAAGCTAATTAAAGAAACGTGAGATACGGCTTTGCATGGTTAAATTTTCACCGGTCAGTTACTGAAATATTTTAAAGTTGGAATTATCTGAAAAAATTGAGGCCTGGAGCTGACGTTCTCCAGCATTTGTGAGAATGGTATCTCTTCTTCCTCCTGACGTTATAAATATAGAGTATATCTTATATACACTGACAGTGTATGCACTATCATCGTTAGATTTATGACATATGTGTAAAAGTTAAATTTTAAATTCAAATTTTGTATAGTTATTATTCATCCAACGCTAACAGTTTAGTGTATACACTGTCAGTGTAGAAAAATTTAATCCATAAAAAGTAAATGTTATACTCCCTCCGTCCCGTTTTGTTAGTCTTGTTTTCCTTTTTCGTCTGTCCCAAATTATAGTCCACTTTCCCATTAAGGAATGTAGTAATCTTTCAAATTGTCTAAAATACCCTTATTAAATATCTTGTTATTAATACATTGTTATTAAATACTAACCCACTACATTGAATACATTGAGTTTTTCCAATACATAGATAAATGAAAAGTCTATCTTTGTTATTCTTTGAAATTTATTTATATCACAAGGGAAACAAATAATGCCATCATTATTTACAAAATCATGAGTGAAAATTTGAAAAACCATCCATATTCTCACAATTTTTCTGATGAAACACCAACAAAAGAATATGATCTCATCTCAACGAGTCAAGAATGTGCACAAGTTGTCTTTGAAATGCAGAGGATTTTTTTGCCCAAGTTGAAATCGGTGATTTAAATCTTCTGGAAGATGATTTAAATCAATGAAAGTATTTTTTTTGCAAAGTTGAGGAGACGTTTTCTGGCAAAATATTCAAATCGATGGCACTAATTATGGATGAATTATCCATTTTTAACTGCCTTTGCTTAAGCTTAATTAGTTGCCATATTTATAGAGTTCAGTGTAAAAATTGAAGATAATTTTGGTGGGAAGAACTTGAATCCACTATTGACGGATGATTGAAAATGAAATGGAGTATTAGGCGCCTGAAATGGATTATGAAATGGAGTATTAGCGGCAACTGATATTTATTGGCACTATTGGCGGTAATTGAAACAATCAGGGTGCACTATTGGCGATAACTGATATTTATTAGCACCATTAGCTGTAACTGATATTAATTGGCACTCTTCGTGATTAGCATAAGGGTATTTTAGGAAATTATTAATCTAAATTTATGTTTTCAACCAAATTAATTACACTTTCTTAATCTGTGTGAAAAAAAAAAACCAAGATTAACAAAACGGGACGAAGGGAATATATAGTTCCATTTGAGTTAAGTTTTGATTTTAAAGATAGTCCAAAGCAGCAAGTCGTGAAAGAAGGTGCAAAGTTGATATGGGAGACGCGTCAGTGGGGCAGTTACATTATTGCTTTTAGATCCATAATTCATTTTAGGGTCTAGCCATGTAGGCAATTCGGAAGCCAACTTAATTCTGAGTATATAATAATGTAGCTTTTACTTTTTAAAGCATCCAGGTTTCAATCATCCAAAAAAAAAAAAAAAAACTAGGATATAATTATCTTCCTATGTATGTGGAGTAGTATTTCACTAATTTCACTATTATTGTTTGTACCTATAATAATAGAAAAATATATAAATAACAGGAGTTTAAGGAACTAGAGAAGAAAGGAAATACGTCAACAAATAAAAACAAAAAGATAATGCTACAGTAATGCATCCCAAAAATGCTGCCCAAAACACTTATTAATCCATATAATCTCAAATTCAACTTACAAAAAAAAATTATTATATTTTCTTCTTCTATCTATCACTATCACACACCACCACCTCAATCGTCTCCTCCCTGCTCCACTATCACTACCACCACTGTCTCACCCCTCCACTCCCGCGAGGCTGGTAGCAGCATCCAGCGGGCGTGAACTTTCTGGTTGCGACCTTAGAGGGGAGGGGGTTTGGGGGGGGGCAAAGGCAAGGAGGGAGGGAGTTGCAGGGGAAGGGGGAAAGGAGGAAAGAAGAGAAATGGGAGAAAGATAGAGAGAGAGAGGAGAAGGGAGGGAAAAGGGGATTGGTGGCGGTGGTGGTGGGCAATGGGTGGTGATGTGTGGTTGGTTGGGAGAAACAATTTTTAAAATTTTTAAAGTATCTCAATAAAATATTAAATTTTAAAAATAATAACAAAGAATTTCATTTACATATAAAAACACTCCGAAAACACCTAATTCATTCGAAGCCAACGTTTCAAAAGAGACAAAAGGATAAATTACCAGATGAAAAGCCCACCCAAGTTGAAGAAATGGACTGGGCTCACACGTGAACGTTAGCCATACGCCCGCAGTTTCTACTTTGGAGGCTCAAAAGTGCAATCTAAGGACCTCGCAGAGACATGGACCACGCTTTCGTGACGATGCATGTGAATATGACTGCAACTCTTCCAAAAGTCACCAAAAGGCGGTCCAATTGCAATGACTTCTACAGCCCTAACGGGGTACACGCAATACTCATCTCTCTCATATCTTAAACTTTTGACCAATGATCAGCAAAGACAAATCAGAGAAAACAAGTTCCACATAGATTCTGAGATTATCATGTTTGCAAATTGTGAAGAGTATTTAGTAACTAAGAAGTCCAAAACTTCAAAAAGATCCTATCAATAGAATGATGCTACAAATAAAAGCAGTCAATTTGCCCTTTCATTTTGGTCTGAGAAATTATTAAGTTGCAAGCGGCAAAGGATCTTCAGTTACCATTTTTCATGTTACACTTTCTTATGCTATCTATTCAATTGATAATTTGATATGTGTCTCATATTTCAAAATATCTTTCTTGACCAATATATTTTGGGATACTTGTCGATATAACAAATTGAGTAACTGAGCGTAAAAGGAAGATGTGTAACAAACCGTTACGAAATGACTAGTTCCTTCTTGCAGTCACATATTATTCCAAATTGGTCCTTGTAGTTTGTATTCTATGAGATTGCAGCTTTCCTTTTTACAGGCATGAGCTTGCAAAACATTCTTAGTTCTAGTAGGGTATTGGGATGGCTATTGTTCAGATTTCAATTGGAATCGCCCAACAGTTTCTAGAATCAAAATCATTCTTGAATTGGAATCGAAACCATAACCATGACAAAATGTTCAGGTTCAAGTTTACCAAAATTTTGAATCGAAACCAAAACTGGCAGTTTAAGACCCGTTCAAGCTTTCCAACAAAACATTTGCTGTCTAATCTATTGGACCAGTTTAGAGTTTAATATCAATAGTCAGTACCTTAATACTAACAGTTCCAAGCATAACTCAACAACCTACTGTTCTATTTTATTAGTAAGCCTATACCTTATAACTAATCCAAGTCTATGATCAATCGAGTCTAATCAACAATGAAATATTTTTCATAAAATTTGTATCATTTTCTCTTTTTCCTTGCACATGATAACACAACATCTATTGTCATATTTTCTTAGAATTAATTTTATAATAATGAGTATTTAAGCATAACTAAAAGAACTAGAATCATAATCGGAATAAAATTGAAACCGAAACTAGACTGGAACTAGAGGGCCGGTTCAGATTTTACTTTTCAAAAGAATCAAAACAGTGGATTTTTAAACCAAAACTGGCAATTTTGGAACTATGATCATGTCTAGTGGGGGCATGCAGAAGCGGTATTTTTATCAACCAAAAAAAAAAAAAAAAGAACTAACTTTTTTCTCTATCCACTTGTGCACTTTTTCTTTTTCAAGTATTTACAAGATCTTCGCCAATAGATGTTTTAAATTTAAATAATTGTATTTCATTTCGCACGTACATATATTGCTTAAGTCGAAAAAAGTATGTGGACGCGTTTTCTTAACATAACAAATGAATGCAATTGCCCACTTCCGAGTTCCAAATCTGACAAATGGTATTGACATTTGTGTGATCCTCAATTTGATATGTGCTGATGACTTCTTGGTCTACTAGTTAATGTTAACGCGTCAGGATTGTTAGTAGTTGTCCCACTAATTGTGATGGTTAGTTTATATTGGTTGTTTTCGTTGTTGTCCCACTGTTAATTTCATAATTATAAGCTATTAGCAAACTAAATCAAGTCCAAAAGTATTTATGTATTTAGTTATTAGTTTTATTGGAGTCAGATTTTTAGTAGTTGTATGATTTAGGAATTGTGTTTTATTTGATAATTTTTTATGTAAATGATTTCTTTTCCAATAATTCTGGTAGATTATAAATAGGATATTAGTTTAGATTTTTTTTTTTAGAGAATCTAAAAGAATTTGTCAGATTTTCTATTGTGGTGTGACTTTCTTCATTGTTTGAGATTTCAATAATATTGTGAGTTCAGTTTATTATTTTCTTCTCTCCCATATATATTTTAAGTGTTTGTTTTATCCTTTTAATTGTGTAATCTTGCACGCATTGATTATTATTAGAACCCTAAAATTTGGATTCCATAATTGGCATCAAAGCCTGAGCGTTTTCGCTGTCAGAAAATTAGGGCACAAAGTTGCCGAATAGTATTCAGTTAATCAAGTTAAACCATAAAGTTGGTCTTGAAGTGTGTAGTTGGTGAAAAATTCAACCATAAGATTGGTTCGAAAATTGTTAGATTGTTGCAGATGTGAGGATAGATATCAGAGAGGAATCCTGTCAGATTTATTGATTACTGCGGGTTGTCAGATTGAAAATTTCAATTGGTCAATCAACCAGGGAGGTCAAGAAAAGCTTGACAGAAGGGAAAAAAAATTTATTCAGGTATATGAATTATTAAATAATGGAATATTATAGAGATCTGATCGATGGTGAAAAATTTTTCATATTGACTCCTATAAGTACAAATAGACATACATATTTTGGTTGAATTTTAATAGTGAAAAAATATCTCAAACAATGTAATTTGGATGATATTCTTTGTTGGATTGATGCAAGTGAGTCGCTAAAACATGTTTTCAAAAAAAAAAAAAGACATGATTATTTTTTCAAGTGATGCGTAAAACAATGGCAAAAAGTATTTACAAAACTTTTGTTGGTCGTACTAAAATACCTTGGAGATTTTGGAAGGATATTTACTATGTTTTGCAGATGATTGAGAAGAATTATACTTTCAAACCAAAGTCTGGTTGTTGGAGATGGTTTGTGAATTTTGAGAATGATAGATTTATTGATGATATAGGGGATATTGAAAGTTTTGAATCAGTTGATAGTTTTGATTTGCATCCTTTATTTGGAGAAATTGCAAGTGATAAATTTGTTGAAGGAAAAGAATGTAGTAATCTGGTAAAAAAAGAAGACAAGTCTGATTTGGTATGCGAAGAAAAAGAAATTATTAGTGAAAAAATCGTTGGTTTGGATTCTTCTCAACATGATCGAAAGATATTTGATTTGATAGATACGGATTTCATTGGAATTCAAAAAAATTTTGTACCAAAAGAGTTGATTGATAGTATGAAATTTTTGGATAATTATGGTAGTAGATATTTTGAATTATTTGGTGATGATAATTTTGGTAAGAAAGCAATCTATGAATTTGTAGTTTTGGGCACTTACATTGGTGGTAAATATGGTGATTCTAATGATGAATGGATTTGTATGAATGAGGACTTTGATCACGAAGAAATTGTTGAAATATTATTTACAAAATACAAAGTGCGTCATTGCCATGTGTAAAGATAAAGTTAATAACCAGCAACAAGATGGAGTTGCATGTCACCTATACAGTGACAGAAATTTGCATAAAAATTGTTACTCGAAATGGTGTTGGGCCTATTTCAATGGAGAGTTTGATTTAAGAGAGGCAATGTTGGCAAATTAAATCAAGTTTAGAAGTATTTATTTATTTATTTATTAGTTTTATTGGAATCAAGTTTTTAGTACTTGTATGATTTGTTTTATTAGATAATTTCTTATGCAAATGATTTCTTTTCAAACAAATCTGGTAGTTTATAAATAGGATATTAGTTTAGACTATTTTCTTGAGAGAGTCTCGAAGAATTTGTGAAGTTTTCTATTGTGGTATGACTTTCTTCATTGTTTGAGATTTCAATAATATTGTGAGTTGAATTTATTATTTTCTTCTCCCCCACATATATTTTAAGTGTTTGCTTTATCCCTTTAATTCTGTGATCCTACACGCATTGATTATTATTAGAACCCTAAAATTTGAGTTCGACATAGGCTTTGTGTATCGCAAGTGATGTAATTCTGCGCACATTGATTATTATTAGAACCCTAAAAATTTGGGTTCGACATAAGCTTTGCGTATCGCAATTGACAGAATGGAGTACACTGCACGAGAAAGGCAGTTGTTAAGTCAAAATGGACCAAAAATGTAACAACCTGCAATAAGAATGGGCTAAGCTGGGCTAATGCCAAAACAACAAGGCTGGCCCTGGCCAACAGAATTTATCAGTGTTTTAATTGCTCGAAAAGATAAAGTGAAAATTATATTGAGCTTGTCAACTATACTAGTCCTGAGATTTTTACTTTGTTTGAAATTTTATAAAACTCAAATATATGAACAACGATAATTTATTTACCTTCTTCGTATGACGGACGATAATTATGGTTGTTCACGTCCGTTGTGTATATGTATGGTTTTGCAGAACAATATTAGACCATTTCTCTAAACAATCTAACTCAATTATATCTGTGTTCTTCTTTTTTTTTTTTTAATCCGCGTTAATGCATTTCAGTGGACATTTATAAAGTTAAAATATACCATGGAGGTATTAAATTCTCAAAACCCCATGCAGATGCAAAAAGGATTTTCTAGAAGGATCTCCTAAATATCAATCAACTATCTTTCCATTGAAACACTGTGGTTGGCCTAACAGTTAGGGAGGATTCTTAGGATGTTTTCTGTTATCAAGTTCAAAATTTGAATCTTGCGCGTGGCAATTAGGGGTGTGAGGATAAAAGTGAAAAATAAAAACTAAAATGATTATCTTTCCATTGTCTAATTGTAAAATAAATCTACCTACCCAGCTTACTTATTTTACTAGAAGCCGCCAAGTCCATAATGGAAAGGATTCAAGAATCAGCAATCAGCTGATCACAACGAACAGGGAAAATCGTTCAAAACGTCCCTCACATTTTATAAAATGACTTTTTTCATCCTTCACTTTTAAAAATATACTTTTATGTCCCTTACAAATTCACATTGATCAAATTTGGTCCATATCTAGATTTTCGACTAATTTTTTATCGGAATCCACCACATGCCTTGTACGTGATCATTTTTTGAAGGGTAAAATTGTCAAATTAAAATTTACATAATACGATCCATACTCCCACATATTTCATAAAATGAATTTTTTTGTCTCTCATATTTCACAAAATGAATTGTTTCGTCCTTCATATTTCACAAAATGAATTATTTCGTCCCTCATATTTTATAAAATAAATTTGTTCATCCCTCATTGATCATGTGTACGAATAACTTTTTTTTTAAGCTCATGTATATATCTATTTGATTTCACTTGAACAATACGAATAGCATATAATATATCTCTATTTGATTTCGGCTGAACATACTGTTCAGATGAAATTAAAATAGAAAGATACGGGGGTTTAAAAAAATTATTAGTTTTTCACTCATGTTCATTTCCTTTTACTCGAAAATTGAAAACAAAAAAGACATTTAATCCTAAACATTATCAAATATTTATATCAAATTAAATTTGGACAGAAAAAATAAACAAATAAAAAGTATGATAAAAAGAAATAAGTGATTGACACTTTCAAATTTTAAGATAATCACAAGACTAGAAATTCAACTGTTAGTTTTAAAGGTGACGAGTAAAAATTTCAGATTTAAATAGTAATTTGTTAGCATGACTATAGAATTTGATTTATGACCAATTAATTAGATAGCCTTATTATACAATTCAATAAATGAATTATTACCAAAATAGAAAATGTTACAAATATTAAACAGATTCACATGGTGAAATCAAATATATATATGAGTTTAAAACAAATTTGTTAGATTTAAACTCATGTATATATCTATTGAATAACATATGTACAACTACAATTACTCTATTTAGATAAAATCAAATAGAGATATATTACATGATATTCGTACTGTTCAGGTGAAATCAAATATATATATATATACAGGGATTTAAAACAAAACTATTCGTACACATGGTCAATGAGGAATGAAAAAATTTATTTTGTGAAAGAGGGACAAAACAATTCATTTTGTGAATGTAAGAAACTATGGATGAATTATATAAATTTTGATTTGATAATTTTACCCCTAAAAAATGATCACATGCAAGGCATGTAATGAATTCCAGTCAAAAACTAGTCGGAAACTTAGGTAGGAGCCAAATTTGACCAATGTGAATTTGTAAAGGATATAAAATTACACTTTTAAAAGTGGGGGATGAAAAAAATTATTTTACAAAATTTGAGGGGCGTTTTGAATGATTTTCCCCAATGAATAATCCCATATTGAATTAGCCATTCAATTCTTTTAATTTGGTGTAATTGCAATTAATTAGACATACATTCAACTCTTGAAACTGAAAAAGAACGATGTTGGCACAATTTGGTGGACCCTTAATCCCGACATTGACATATCAAAGTGGGTTGTTCTTCGTCACCTTTATAAACAGACAATTGCCACTCTATCGTCTATCTCTTTCTCTCCCACCTAAGACTATAATGTTTCTTGATTGAATAAAGTTAACGTTATTATTTTCTTAAGTGATGAGATTGGACCACAGCTAAGAAGAACATTAATGAAGGCCTAAGAATGATTTTAAAGAGATTGCGACCCTTATTCAGTGGAAATGGGTCGGCTTCACGTCATGTATACATCACTCTCAAAACTAATTAATTAATTAATTAAGGTTGTACTGACTTATTCAAAAGGGATATTAAAAAACAACGTACAAAACTGATGATTAATAATTCTCTTTTACAGGGCATGGAACAAAAAGCTACAACTTAATTAGTTTTTTAAGTACAATTAAGACAGTAACTTAGTTGCACCACCATCAGAAAATGGCGCATATCCACTTTTTCCACTATTATCCACAAAGGGGATGAATTGAATCAGCAGCAATCATCATGCTACCTAATATTATATTGAAGGCTACCTTAATTTATTAAACATCGTTGAGATACACTATAGATTCATATTTGTGTCAGCAATGTCTGTATTGTAGGATTTAGCTTAGAACAAACACCATGCCACACTGTAATATATAGTTGGCTTAAGGTCAATTCCTTTTTTTTTTCGATCAATATTTCTACATTCCCATTTGGATTCCGAAGTTTTATAGAAAAATATATTGTAACGATTTAATGTACATGAGGTGAAAAAGTGATTGAAAAATGTATTCATTAAAAACGTAAAACTTTTTTTAAAAAAAAATGGCGATACAGTAACAAAAAAGAAATTATCTGTCGGCAAAAGATATTCATCTATACAATGCCAAAACAAATGCATGGGAATGGAAAAGTTCAAGAAGTTGTTAAATAACCTATTTTCAAGAAGCTACAACGGGATGGCTTCCCGACATTTACTTTTGTAAAGTTGACTTTCAATTCAAGAAGCCCTTCCAAATCTCTCGCCCTTCCAGACACGTCAAACTTTTTTCTCCAGCTTTATGTGTTTCTGTAAGTGTTTAGCCGGTGGAGAGTAGGTAGAAATAAGCGGTAAGAGGAATGATAGATTGGAGACGGTAAAAGCTAAACCCTTTCTTCAGTCATATAGTTGTACCCCCAAAAAAAAATTCAAATAATTCGTATTGCAGAAAACATTTCAAATTGATGTCAAAAACCCTTGTTATTATTTTGAAATCTTAGTAGGAAATGATCTAGCATCTATCTAAAACTTGTACCCTCTGGAACAAACTTGTCCAATTTCAAAATGAAGCCAAATTGATCACTTACACATTTCCAGCTAAACAATATTAAGCAACTAGCCAGCCTACGAAAGACCTGAAGTCAAGAATTCCCAAGTTTATAGCTGACCACAGTGGAGGAAAAATATTCCCACCAACACAAACAGCACATAGAAAGATTATCATATGAATGGATAAACAAAACGTACAGACGCATGCCTGAAGTCCACATTGATCCTCGCAGGCCTCTCAGCTTGGTTGGGGACAAAGTTTCTAGTTTATCCTATACGGCAATGCAAAAACATGGAAACCCAAAATTTGTACTGTGTGTAAGCATTATGTACTGTGTGTAAGCATAAAAAAAGGGAAATTGAACATGCAAAAGGCTAAAGGAATTGGAGAGATTGGATGGCTGGGCTGGGCGTGGGGTGAAGGTAATGGAAAAAAGAAAGGCTAGCGAAAAACCCTAGAAAATGGAGATGAGAAAAAAGCATGCTCGGTTGACAACGACCACACACTGTATATTCCTTCGAGAAAGACATTCAGGGCCCCATTCAAGATAGAGAGAGGGGCGCACGAGCTAGCATTAGTGTAAATGTAAAGACATTCCACTTTTTCCATCCCCACAAATTTTTTTTTTTTTGGGTTGAGGTAGAAGGGGTTTCTAAACAAACAGCCACAAAGCTGCTTGCCTAACCTGCAACTCCCACTTCGTGTACGTACTTGCGTAAGAGATGGAGATGGGGAGAAAACTCAGGGGGCAGAAGACAAAAGAGAGAGAGAATCCATAAATTGCGAAACGTCCAAACAAAAGGGGTTGAAGAATGTTGCTTTTTACATGCCTGAACTTTCCTTCTTTTTTTCTGCTAAATATTCCTCAATTCTGCATCCAAATTCTACTGCGTCTCAACAGTGGACTGGCTCTGTTTAATTATCATTGCATTATATGGAACGTTGAGAAAAAGTAGCATGCAGTTAGTATAATATTCATTCTGAATCAATAAGCTGCCATAATTTGGTCTGACAAATTTTATGCACAATTGAGAAGACAACTCATGGCAAGAATATTTAGATCCAGCTTGGATTGAGGATTCAATCATTTAGCACACTTCTTGCCTTTTCATCTTTCTTTCTTATAAAAGTTTAAAATATATAGCAGATGAGAAGAAATATGTGTGCTTGTGAATTTTCCACTTTTTAATTGGTTTTTCTTTCGAGGTGATGATATGGTTTGAGGACGTACGATGCATGTGTTTTGCTGGCAATCAAAAACATTGCTCCTTCAATCTCTTTGATTATTGATATTACAAGTCTTTTTAGATAATTGTATCCATTATGTGTGGTAGTTAATCGTGTATACCACATTATTTTGCCAAATATCTTTCATAAGCCCACTGGAGATTTGGTGGTAGAAATGCATAATGCTTTTCCACATCAAGGTTCAATTCCCAAATTTTTTCTCTAGGGTGAGCAGGATTGCAAATTTCTAGATTCAGCGCAATATATAGATACAAGGTTTTACCATAACACTACTTAACTAACTATAGCATTCTTTAGACTTAATTGCCAGTGTTTCAAGTATCCAGTTTGTTTGAATGCAAGATTATTGTAAAATCTCAATTGAAACAAATTTGCATTTTCTGAAATTCTGATTGATACATATTCTTTCTAGGATCTAGGTTAATACTGCATCTCTTATTTTTAGCTTTTCATCATTCTTGAAAACAAGGACAAGAGAGGAGAAGCAATGGCTATCCCACAAGACTCAAAAAGAAAAAAAAAAAACGTTCAAACTTTTCAACCGTTGCAGAAATCCTTGTCACCTTTCAAAGCCAGTCAAAAGAACATTTTGGTAAATATCCGACAAAATCAGAGGCTTTGCCAACATCTGTCCCTGCCTTCTTCCTTCCTTTCAGCCATTCGTGTTCAAACATCAGTCAAGGTGCAGCCTCGTAATTACTTCAAACCCCACGCCCCAATACATATCCTTTGTTCACCCTCTATTTATACACTCGGATTCTTACCCTCAAATCTATAGCCACTTGTACACTTCACTTCACTTCACCTCAGTTCACTTCATCATTTGTTGTTACCAAACAAATAAATTCATGGCTCCATCTTCTCTTTCACTCTAAGCTATATCGATCATACCAATTACAACATCGATCCATCCTTAGCAATTATATCCTCGGAAGGCCCGAATCATTGCATTTTTGGTACGTCAATTCAATTATGCATATGCTTTGAGCCATTGATTTTCTTCTTCAATGAGATGATTCTGTCCATGTCAAAACATCAAATTTAATTGAAACTGGCAACATGAGAGATAGTAATTATGTATTCTAGGACTAATTGTATTATCCCTTTACTTTTTTGTACTTGTATAAATAATGTCTAAAGTTGTTTCTCGTCATGACTTTTACAAGCATCAGATCCAAGGTTTCATTCTTACTTTTATTTTCTTAGTTGATGACAGAAAAATGTTCGATCATGCAATTTAGCTGAAAGTTGCTGAAGCTATAGGGGTTGTGGCAAAACATGGCCAAGAAAGTTCTGAGAGCCCAAGAAGCATTTTTTGCCTTCATTTTCATGTTTATATTCTTGAACTCATGGAGGACATGCCAAAGTTCGGAGCTTCAGCTGCTTCAGACTATCAAAGCATCGTTCAAGGATCCGCTAAGGTCTCTCTCCAATTGGAATTCTTCTCTATCTTTTTGTCAATGGCACGGTGTTTCTTGCGATAGCTTGTCTCGCGTCAACAAAATAGAGCTCTCAGGGAAGAATTTATCTGGAAGGGTTCCAGAGACTATATTCCTGTTGCAACATGTTGAAACCATCAATCTTTCGAATAATCAGTTGTCTGGTTCAATTCCAGACAATTTGTCTTCTTGTTTGTCGCTTAAACATCTCAATTTAAGCAACAATAATTTTACAGGTCCACTTCCCAAGGGCTCAGTTCCGTTTCTCGAGACCTATGATCTATCAAACAATATGCTTTCAGGGGCAATCCCAGAAAATATTGGACTTCTGTCAGGCCTAAGAGTACTTGATTTTGGTGGGAATGTTTTGGAAGGAAGAATTCCAAAGTCCATCACAAATATGACAAGCCTTCAAGTCTTGACCTTGGCCTCTAACCAATTGGTTGGGGAAATTCCACCAGAATTAGGCCTCATGAAGAATTTGACATGGATGTATTTGGGGTACAACAATTTCTCTGGTGGAATTCCAACAGAAATTGGTGAATTAACCTCTTTACATCATCTTGATCTTGTCAACAACAATCTCACAGGTGAAATTCCATCATCTTTGGGTAACCTCATCAATCTTCAACACCTCTTTCTCTACCTCAATAAACTCACTGGACCAATTCCGAAATCCATTTTCGGGCTAAAGAGTTTAATATCACTTGATCTAAGTGATAACTTTTTGTCAGGAGAAATCCCTGAAGATATATTTAAATTGCAGAACTTGGAAGTCCTACAATTGTTTTCCAACAATTTTACGGGATCAATTCCAAGGGCTTTATCATCTTTGCCTCATCTCAAAGTTCTTCAATTATGGTCCAACAAATTATCAGGTGCTATTCCAGAAGACCTTGGGAGGTATAACAATCTCACCATCTTGGACCTATCCACCAACAATCTCACTGGAAAAATTCCTGAAATGCTCTGCGAATCGGGCAGCCTGTTCAAGCTTATTCTCTTCTCAAATTTCATTGAAGGCGAAATCCCACAAAGCTTGTGTCGTTGCAAAAGCTTGCAACGAGTTCGCCTTCAGAACAACAAACTCTCCGGTGAATTACCACCTGAATTCACGAGACTTCCGCTTGTTTACTTCCTTGATATTTCAGGTAACAATCTCGGAGGCACAATCAAGGAGCCGAAATGGAATATGCCAGCAATCCAAATGCTGAACTTGGCAAGAAACCAGTTTTCCGGGGAGATACCTGAGTCCTTTGGCAGCAATAAGCTCGAAAACTTGGACTTGTCTGATAATGATTTCTCCGGTAGCGTCCCTCAGAGCATTGGAACCTTTTCAGAGCTTGCAGAGCTCAAACTCGGCCAGAACAAACTTTCAGGTAAAATCCCTGATGAATTGTCTTCGTGTAAGAAGCTTGTTGCTCTTGATCTCAGCCATAACCAGCTAAGTGGAGAAATTCCCATAAGTCTTTCTGAAATGCCAGTTCTTGGCCTGCTTGATTTGTCGGTAAATCAGTTATCGGGCGAAATCCCCCGAAAACTGGGGACAGTTGGATCACTTGTCCAAATAAATATCTCTCATAACCATTTGCATGGGAGTTTGCCATCAACTGGCGCATTCCTTGCCATCAACTCTAGTTCAGTTGAAGGCAACCATCTATGCGGTGGCGATGAAACCACCGGTTTACCACCATGCAAACGGAGGAAGAATCCCGCCTGGTGGCTTTTTCCGACCTGCCTTCTCGCAGTATTGGTGGCCTTGGCTCTTGCTGCTTTTATTGTCGCTATAGGAAAACGTAGAAAGAAGATGGAGTCAAAGAGAACGGACAGTGAAGATGGGACTTGGGAAGTTCAATTTTTTAGTTCCAAGGCCTTGAAGTCCATGACTACCAGGGATATTTTCTCATCTATGAAAGAGGAAAATCTGATCGCCAGGGGAAGAATAGGGACCATATACAAAGGAAACTGCAGCATTGGTGGCAGTCGTTTCGTCACAACAGCATTTGGCGACGTGAATTCTGTTAGTCCAGCAAGTTACTGGACGGAAGCGGAAGAATTTGGTAGACTTCATCATCCCAATATTGTTAAACTCATTGCTGCATGCAGGTCTGGGAAGGGAGGGATTTTGATTCATGAATACATTGAAGGGAAAATATTGAGTGAAGCTCTTGGAGGGCTGAGCTGGGATCGACGACAAAAAGTTGCTGTTGGGATTGCAAGAGCTCTTAAATATTTGCACTGTTATTGTTCACCAGGCATACAAGTCGGTGACCTTTCACCGGACAAAGTTATAGTTGATCTCAAAGATGAAGCTCGCCTGAGATTGAGTCTTCCCGGAATGACTTGGGCAGAAAACAAAAGTTCCATCTTTTCAGCCTACGTTGCTCCAGGTACCTTACCATCATTCTCCAATAATTAGGGTATCCTTCATTATCACTTTTCAACTTCTGCATTTACTTGTCAACTTGCATTTTCATAAGTCAAAGACTTAAGATTACTTCATTCAATCCTTAGGTTTTGGAAAGTGTACAAAAGATGTGCATATTTTCATTGCTACTTAGGCTCATAGCCTCATACTTGTTTTGAAACAGTCGAGATATGTCGAATTACCTTTTATTATCCAGCCATGGACATGTAAGATTCCTGGTTCTTTTTTTTTTTTAAATGAATATTAGGTGGTTCAATTATGAGATAATAGTCTCCGGTTGCAAAGATACATTGGTTATCTACGTAGACCACACTTTCACGTTCCAATCAAACAAAAGTTTGATAATCATACCATGTAGGAAAATTTCCATCTTCCTTTCTCGTCCATGCACGTATTACTAACTGTATACTTGATTGCAGAAACTTCAGAATCCAAACTAATCACTGAGAAGAGTGACATTTACGGATTTGGGCTCATAATGATTGAGCTCTTGACCGGAAAAAGTCCCACCGACGCGGAGTTTGCTGTGCATGAAAGCATTGTCGAATGGGCTCGTTATTGCTACTCAGATTGTCATCTTGAAATATGGGTCGATCCAATCATCAAGGCAAATGCATTGAATAATCAGAATCAGATAGTAGAGATTATGAATTTAGCTCTACAATGCACTGCTAGAGATCCGGCAGCAAGACCTTGTGCAAGTGACGTAGCTAAAGCTCTAGAACTGGTTGTCAGATTGGGCCCTTGTACTCTAGGCTTCAAGTGGTTTTCTTAATAATCAAGTTTTGGATGTCTAACTCCATGGTGATTTTCTTTTATCAGTATTTTTTTTTTGTTGGATCTTTTTAATTGATTTTGGTTTTTTTTTATTTATTATGGAGTCTAATTGAGTGTGTTACTCAATGTTTTGTTTGATGTTAAGATGACAAACTACTCGGTGCAAAATGTAGATAATATTGAAAGCCAGTATAGAGGTTACAGCTATATATTCTAAATATCTTCAAGTAATTTCTTTGTATCAGTCTTCCATGCAAGCTCTTAGTGACTACCTCAATTTGATCTTCTTCAGATGTTCTTTCAAATACCTTGCTTTTTCCCTTTAATATATTAGTTCTGGTAAAATCAATGATTTCAATCACAGTATGAATTAAAATATTAAGGTTAAACGGAGGGCGGAATGTGAATCCTTGTAATAGTCCAAGGGGCAATACGATTTTTTTTTTTTTTTGGTTGTTTCATATTTCTTTGCATAGCCAAGATAACTGATTAAGGTTGAATTGGGAAGAGAGTAATGAGCAACCTTTTTCCTTCTTGGGTCTTAAAAGAAACTACATTTAGTTCAAACTCAATAGATATTTCCATTGGATCCATTGCTGATGATTCAAATCCTTCCATGGTTTCTCAATGGAATCATTTTAGGCCTTACATAACACTCACTAACTGTTTCTTCCATTTATCTCATCATGTATAGATGAGACTGAGTCTCTAATTACATCTCTAATAATGAATTAGGAAATCCTTTTACGCATGGGCTCCAATATTTGTCCTAGAGCATCATATCTTCATTTTGCCATAAGATCACTGACAAACCATGATGCCGTATACCTATATGAACCATTGAACTGAATCTTTAACTGTGAGAATATGATAGGAAATGGTCCAGCAGATAAGGATATCATCTAGTTTAATTCAAAAGACCAGCCAAAAATGCAAAAAAATTTAACATTACCAACATGCCACATTGTTCATTTCTTTTGTTTTATGATGAAAAACGCTTTCCAAGACAAATGTCCCCCGTCCATATACTATCAAAACAGGGCTAGAATGATCCAGTGACAGCTTTTGCTTTTCTATGCAGTAATGTTTAAGTAACAGCAAACCAAAGCAGCTTGAGTGGTCCTCATCACCAATGAGTAATTAGGTCAACAGCTAGGACAAAAATTCTCATTGTTGAGGGGACCATTAATTTGTCCTGATGGTTCGATGAAATCTTCTGTGACTCTGTCCGGTGGTCGCAAAGGTTTGCACAAAAGCTGCATGTAAAGCTTAGCTGCATGGTTAAAAATTTACCTTTACAAGTTAAAATCAAATATTCTACCACAAACGAAAAAGTAAATAACATTTTAGGTTTCTACTTTAACTGCAAGAACAGTCAAAGGGTATCTTCAAGCATTCAAATGTGTTCTAATGTGAATGGCCGAGAAATGAGAAACTAGCCTACTTTACGAAAAAAAAAGTAAAGAGATGGGGTTAAAATGTAACATCAACCAAAGCACTGTACTGAATTGTTTAATGTAGATTAACCATGGTTCACATATTGCAAAGATGGTATATAGTAGAAAAGGCTGGAGAGAGAGGTCTACTTCAAGAAATTATTGTAAGGCATGCAAACTGTCCAATAACTGATGCTTTCATTTTCCCCATCTTAAATCATCTGACATGTAGCCATAAGCAACATGATCCAACAGCGCAGCTGCAATTGGATAAACAATTCCTCTCTAGTTGTTATGATGGTGTGACTCTTTATTAACTCCCAATTATGTTCCTTAAACTTGAATACATGCTTTAGAACGATTGCATGTGTTCAATGTTATCATGACTCAAAACGTCTTAGTTGTACTTACAACAAACTGTTGAATGTTGCTTCTTGGTTGTGATTCCATGAATGGGCCATAGTGACATTAGCAGGTGTCGGATTAACTTCTCATAGAAAATTAGATGGTGTGGAAAAAGTTGTGCAGATTTACATCTACTAGGCCTTGCAGGATGGTTCTAATGTGGGTTGAGGTGAGGAGAAGTTCCATACGCGCAACAAACCTTAAACAACCATAGCTTTTCACTCAGGGAGGAATTTTTGAGACTTGTAATATAGATTAGAATCGTCTGTTAGAACTTTATAGCGCCACGATCAATTGAAGTTTATTGCGCCCAGTTTTATCGCCAAATTAACACCATGTTTCAACCACTTCTGCTTTTGTATCTTCTGTGGCAGTTCTTGTTTTGATCTGTGACTCACTTTATTATATGATTATTTTCTTCACAAACATCCTATTTTAATGATGTTGCATCCCATTCTCCCAGTTTCCTTGTTGCATGCATTTTCTTATTAATGACGTTAGGGTTTGTTTTCGGCATTAATTAATGAAATTTCATTCTTCAGTGTGTTCAAGTTTTCTTAGTTTCTTTGAGACTCTGCCCAAAAAAAAAATTTGTTTGTCTTTTATCTTTTGGTTGCTTGTGAGTCATTAGATCGAAGTCATCAAAAGACAGTACTAGGTGAAATTGCTTGCCAGAAAATCCAAGTAATAGACAAACATTTCTTATTCCAACTTTCATGTCTAGCAACTTTTGGAGGGCATGATGATGGTCAGCTACTGTTCGAGCATAGGTTTCGAACTAAATCTATTTTTTTTTTTGACTCAGCTTGATGGACAAAATGAACAGAGATTGGATAGTTTTCTTCTTTTCTTTTGAATAAACATGATTCTGTTTGACATTTTTACGTTGTATTATTGTCTCGTAGCATTGCTGCTTATGACTCGTGAGTATCAAAACTAAATACCGATGATGGGAAACATGTGGAGTCAAAATAAATCTGTTTTGACTCTAATCCTAAGTATGAAATTGGGCATTTGATCAAGCACTAATTAAGTCAAGTGCACTCCACGTTAGGTCAAAAGAAGCAGAATTTGGAATAGGGACTCTCTTTCCAACCAGGCCTGCCCACCATCAACTTTGAAGTGACAACTTTTATTCTTTGTTCTAATGATGATGCTTCACAAATTTTCTCCTTTTCTTTTGATATCATCCCATTGTTTTTTTTTTCTGCCATGAATCTATATTCCCCTGTGAACTCTTTTCCTTTTTGCTTCAATGAGAACTGAGATCAGTCATGGATTGATTGAGGGGGGTTTACACTGTTAGAAGATTCCAACCCTAAACATAAAAAATGGTGTACAATTAAGTACCAGCTGACATCAATTGCAGTAAGAAGCAAGAAGCAAACAGCTAAGATGGGCTGGCAGGGATTTGATGATATCTTTACTTTCTTTTGTTATTTTTTTTTTCCCATCATAAAAGCTTCAAGATTTTAATCATGGTTTTTCTTGGAGACCATGCAAAAGGGGCTCTTTGCCTTCCCTTCTTTCCGTTGGTAAAGCTCCTTTCTTTTTTCTTTCCCCTTTCAATACTTTGAATAACACTACAAGTTCTTCGGATCAAGGAGAGTACACTAAAGAAAAGTGAATGTCATGAGTGAATGTGTCAAATCTTCCTTCTAATTTTTCACCTTCTTTTTATGTTCACTTTGCAGATCATGCAACTAACATTTTTCATCACTGTTTCTGTAGTTTAGGAGAGCCAGTTCGGTTTTTGAGATCCATAGCAATCATTATTCTTGATAACACGTGCACTAGATAGGAATATGCAATACCAACCCACTTAATTAACTGGTGCACCTAAGTAGGCTTTTTTTGATACATTAGCGAGAATTAAGGAAAGTCGTCTGTGAGAATGGAATTTTGACATTTGCTGCAAACTGCAAAAGGTTGGCATCCATTCAGAATTCAACCATTGAAGACATAATTAGCAATTATGCCTTAATAGCTGTACTTTTGTTTTTTTTTTTTCAAAAAGAATCAATGGTGATTTCTTATGCGGTTGCATACGAGTCGAGCTGCTTGCGAATCAATCGCAAGTAGTTCACATCAAAGGCCGACTCGAGTTTGATCAACACCGAACTCGAGTTCAAAAATTCGAGTTCAAAAATATTCAATTCGTTATATTTATATATATATATAGTGAAATTATATATATATATTCTTAATATTTTATTATTTATTAAAAAGTACTATTTTATTCATTTTTTAAAATATAAAATAATTATTTTTTTATTTTTTAAGCTCGAATTCAAGTTTTACATTGAGAGTTTGTTGAACTCGAGTTTGATAAAATCAAGTCGAAACTCGACTCAATTAAGTTAAAACTCGGTTCGATTCAATACGTTTGCAATCTTAGTTTCTTACTTACCCCTTGATTACTCGAACTTGTGACCTATCTGTTACAGGTGAAACGCCTTGTCAACTAGATTGTTATCGATTACAGGTGAAACATCTTGTCAACTAGGTTGCTTGTTGTCAGCTAATAGCTATACTTAAACAACGGAAAAACAGAAAAAAGAACTAACAATAATTGAATCAGGAGCCAACTCCTTAGTGGTGGGAATAGACTCATTTTGTGAATTTGCTTTGTAGATGGGCGTACTTCATGTGTAATTAGTGAATCATATCTATTTTTCTTTCCTTTCTTATGCAAGTTTTATGTTCCAAACGAATAAATTCATGCAAGTTATTGAAGGAGTAAAATTTGCAGAAAAGAACGAAAATCGCCTGTTCATGATTCCATTGCTAGAAGCGCTAAAATGGAGTATGAGGAAACCACGCCTTCAAGGCCCACTAGAAAACTTTTTGTGTACGTTTCATGTCATGCAATACGTGACCAAATAAAGCAAAAAATTGACAGAGGTGTGTAACTATTATATGTTTGGAAAATGGCCACTTCCCTAAAGAACTTTGGAGAATGAATCAATTTTTATTGTTGTCTTCCAATCAAACAAAAAAAATGGAGAAAAACAAATATCAATCTATTAAAACTCGTAAAGCTGAATTTGCATGAAAGGTAACGCTTAAGTCGGAAAATGAATGGTATGTCATGTTAGAACTCTTTTTGGTGTATATAAAGAACAAATATATTGTAATTATGTAGGTAAAAATTACACTGTTGAGACCATATATATATATACACACACATCAAATAGGAAAAGTGCAAGATTAAGAGACAATAAATCCTTTTTTAATACACTTAAAATGTGCCTTAAATAAGCATAAACTTTTAGAATTTAGGACATAATGAAGGGTGTCAACCCGCAACGGATCTTCTGTCTCACATCCTGTGCCACTCTCTGTCCCATTTTTTATTATATTACTATTTCTCTTTCATAAATATCATATTTTAATTCTTTTTTGTTTCCTTAAGATTCAATAACTATTAATTGAGTAAAAAATAAATACAACAGCTTCAAAAAAGTAATATTTAATAGAAAATTAAAAAATACAGCAGAAAATTCATAAAAAATCTCATTTTTTATGCATTCTGATTTTTTGAGTTTGTTAAATTTTGTGTATTACTCAATTAATAGTTATTGGATCTTAAGGAAATAAAAAAGAATTAAAACATGATGTTTGTGAAGGAGAAATAGCAATATAATAAAAGTGAAACACATAGTGGGACAGAAGATCCGTTGCGATGTCAACCTTTCAAATGGAAACCAAATCCAACTGCAAACCAATTCTATACAAAAAAAAAAAATTTTTATGGTCCAAGAACTCCAAACTGACATCTAAACTCGATCCAAAACCAACCATTCCTACACAATTGTTGCCGGCCACCTCAACATAAGAACAAGAGAAAATAAGAATAAAGCAAGAAAGAAATGACATAAGACTGTTGTGATGGTATAGTCTAATCGATGCCATAAGGAACTAATTTGCGGCCGGGATTTGATCCAACAAAATTATGTGTGGATACATTTCAACTGATAAAAGTAGATTCATGTAATTATCAGCAGAAGGTTGGTCAAGAGGGATTACTCTATGATTGAAATCTAGGTGCACCAAAGGAAACGTCTCGCTCACTTCATTTCAATGGAAGAACAATTTGAATGGAAAGTGACATGCATTTTGATTCAAAACCAATGAGAAGAAAGATCCAAGTGCTTGGGATATTTCAAATTGCATGTCATTTTTGAGGACACAATAATTCACTATGATGATTTGTATATAGACCAAAGTGCATTCTACCACCCAATGTGGCATGAGCAGAATGAAGTTGGGTACAAAAGATTATTTCAGTTGTCTCTTCTTAATGTCATTTATCTCATATACATATAAATTAATTGCGAAAATAAAATATCTTCTTAATAACTCATCACATGCTCAAGATGATTTTTTATTTTCTTCGTTGTCAATGCACAAATTCTCTAATTAATTGTTGTTAAAGGGTAATTATTTATTGCAAAAAGGAGCCAACACCAGGAAAAAGTGATTTGAGCTAATGAAGTGAAGCAATCAAAATTGGACAGATACACTGAACAAAGTTGTTTAGTGCTGTACTCCTTATCTTGAAGAAGATCGATCCATCTGATAACGAACACTTGCCTGCCTATTTTACCCATTTGGGTACGTTTGAAAATCAACTTTCATGTTTGAAAAGATGGCAATAGGAACTCCACATCCTTGAAAGAAATGGGGATTTCACACAACAGGACGAAATTAATCATAAGATTCCCAATCCTGAAGGGGGTTGTTGGTGAAAACCCTGTTATCAGGCTGAGGTAAAAACTTTAGTGTTTGTAATCTACCAAAATTTTTCTTATTCCTGACAGGCTTTACTTTTTCTTCTTCGTTCAGGTTTCAAGCATAATACAGACAAATGCATGGAAACAAATGATTCCTGCAGCAAGAAAATCTAAAAGTAGATTGACAAAGATTCTGAGGAAAATGATATTTGGTCCAACTCAGGTAAATACGAACACCATTTGTCCAGCGATGGCTCAATCCTACTTACCTCACTGGCTAAAATAAAAGTGCCCTTTTAAGGCACTATAACGTACTAGCATCATATCATCATTACATTCTACAATTTCTATGCTTGAGAATGAAATCCTTAAACTTCCCTCATTGGCCTTTTACCGTGGGGCTGTAATCTTAAACTTCATTTGAGCTTTTATTGTCTCAAGGCATGAAATCGTCTCTCTAAACATCTAGCTCAGATTGATTTTTTTTTTCCACTTTATTTTTATCAACACCTTCGATGTTTAGCAGACAAATTAGCTCCATCAGAGCTAAAAATTGCAATCCTTACTGCTGATGTCTTGGTGGAATCGTTTCTCGCCCTCCTTTGGTTCCCCAACTTTCGGCAAAAAGTTATGGTATTTGATTACAGTTAACATTCACAGTTCTTGTATATATGTTTCATTTTTCATGTAAATGTTCATTTCCTCAGATTGTTGTTAGGCCCAGGAGCACTCACACGCAAGACTAAAATCCTAGCCATTTTCAACCCTCATCCCCATTTCCCCTAAAGAACCAAGTAATCTGCGGATGATCAACAGCAGCCCCAAAATACAAGGAACAAGCTTGCATATAAACACGTCCTGGCAGCTCTTAAGTTTTTTAAAGGTAGGCACGGAGCTCACCAGCAGATATTGAGACTGGTAGCACAAGGAACGACCAATAACACAAAGTTCATATCGAGACCGATAATTTTTCTGCCAGAACGGTCATCATATCTTGTTACCAGATTAAATATATGACATGCAGCAATTTTTTTCGCAATAATCACAATTCCATGCAGCTTACTCTGGACTATTAAAGCACACTATTCGGAAGAAAGGACTTGGAGAAGGAAATAGATCGACGATTAAGCATGGCACAGAAGAATCCATATATAGCATAACAAGACAAAATAACTTGATGGATTAGTTAAACAGTATACAGTTAAAAGGGTAACGACATAGATGGAAGCCAGAATGTGATGTTTTTTGCCTACTGTGACTGATTTTACAAAATCAAACGAAAGACCAGTTAACAAACATGAAGCATATGCAGTGAGCGTTCTCTTCTTCATTCAACACCTTCCAAGCAACGGCTCTCTCATAAGAGACTGGCCTACCCATACTTGACAAGCAGATGCCACCTTGAAGACAGGCAAAACCCTGCAAAGAAAGTAGAAAAGATGAATTCCATTAGGAAAAGCTTCAGCTACGTAAGAAATTTAGGAATATTTGATGGCTTCCCAGTACCCAAGTATCATCCACAATTCGATGCGTCTAACGATTGGACTATAAGACAAACATCACAATTACCAGGGACTCTAGCTTAGATTATTGTTACCCTTCTCATTGCGCACCATTATTCAACATTTCAGATGAGGAGTCTTCAAAATGTCCAAACGACATCAAAATTATTAACCGGGCTAAGCCATCCTCCTAAAGTTCATTGCAGCAGGAGAAGATGATTCTTCTGTTCTGTTCTTTGTTTGGTTGTTATAAATTCTACACCAGGGGACAGTAGGGAAAATACCTAGTCTTACTATAAGCACTTGTTTGGCCTTTGTATTTTCTTCGAGGAAACAGCTATCCTAATAAGAACAGTCATTTGCCAGGTATTTGTTGCTTTACATCTGATCCTTAATCTACCAAATGTGCTACATAAGCTCCTATTAATGCACATGAGAGAGAGAGAGAGAGAGAGAGAGGGAGAGGGAGAGAACAATGCCATAACCTTCCATCATCTCGTATAGGGTGTCAAAGAAAACGTAAAGTTTTATTCCTGGCAGAAACTCTAAATCTTTTTTTTTTTTGAACCACAAATCAAATTAACTGTACCTGTTGCATAATCTGTGGAAGCTCGGAGAAGAGTGTCTTTCTTCCATTGTCATCAAAAATCTTCTCAAGAGTAATATCTTGGAGTGCAACTAAAGTGGTTTCAAGCATATCAAGTCCAGCCTGATTAGCAAAGGTGAAAACTGGCAATGGCTGCAGCAGTCAAAAAACAAAACAAAGAATCAAAAAATCATGGATTGTACATACAAGTAAGATGAATAGCTCAAGCATAAACTTTGTCTCAACTAGTGTTTGAGCCCTGTATTACAGAAAACATGTGGTGCCACCTCATTACTCCATACTTCCACTAGACATTTTTTTTACCTCAGACAGAATTAAACTTGATGCCACATGTAAAAACGAAAACATTAATGATTTCTGTATCAACTTTCATTTGCAACATAAAAACTCATAAGACATGCTAATTTCCACTAAGACGACAAAAATAAAGGCCAATGGAGTGATTTCAAGCCACATTCTTGTTAATCTTCCCTTGGACTATTTTTAAAAGCCATCATTGGTCTTACCAAGGACTACATCAACTTCCTCTCCAGAGATACCTAGTGCGTCCTATACGGACATATTATAGTATGTCTTCAGGAGCAAGCACATTCATCATCTGGCTGATATCATAATCATTCTTATTTTTGTACCAATAGTCAATTCTCTGTTTTGGATATTAACAATTCACTTTTTCTTCTGACATTTTTCCTCTATTGGTTTTTATTTTACTGGTGCAAGTGAGATTTCCTAGATGACCCTCTTCATGATAACATATTACTCAATTTAAGAACCTAGCTTCCTCCTCCAGCAGGTAAAGCACTTCAAGAAATGTATTAACCCATGCAACAAGTCAAAAACGCCATGGTACATTGAATTTCCAAAAACAGACTGAAGCAAAAAAAAAAAAAAAGAAATGCTATTATTATATTAGTTAATTATAGGAATAAAAAATGATGAATGAAAAAGCACCTTCAAAGAGCAACACATGAGAGCATCTGAGTGATGCCAAAGAGTTTTGAGGATGGATTCACTTCCTTCACTAACAGGTTTAAGTAACTCCACACCTAGAAAGAACCTGCAATTAAACAGAAAAAAACCTTAAATACAAAGCCAAACAAATAATTTTGGGCAGCCCAAGATCAAAATACTACCCATCTCTGATTACTGATATCAGTCCCAAATGATTCCACTCTTTTATTTTCCCTTTTTCCCGTAGAAGGGAAAAAGATGCATGGAAGGATTTCATGAAATTTCACTCGCACACAGAATAGAAGAGTTGAATGTTTTAACCATATGCTTTCTCAGTACAAGTATTTATAAATGTAATTCTTCCCCATCATGTAAAAGTAGAACCAATGATCGGAAGCACCATTTATGCAATTCACCACCTGGACAGGAGTGGCCTATGTAGTGCGTTTTTTGATAGTCGCATAGATAATCTAACAAACAATAATTGTTAGCTCATCTGAGAACACATTTCATTTAAAACACTCAATGTTTTGTTGACTACAGAAAATCTCCTATTGTAAAGTTGAAAGAAATCTCAATGTGATCAATGGGGCACTATTTCCTGTCCTGTGCTATCCAATCTTCTTTGACATGTTATTTCAATGATATTAAAGATCCTAATCTAAAACAGCCCTAAAGGGATATCCTGCATGATGCTTGAAATGTTATAAATGTCAGACTAAAAGTAGTTCTTTATTTGAAGAGGGTGGGGCTTCGAATAATATATTTTGTAAAAAATAAAGCCAGTTATAACTATAAAAAATTTTGCATAGGAGACTTTCTTTAGAGTAGACAAATGTCAACTGTTAAACATGTAAGCAATTCCGTGATGATAAAAAAGGAAATTAAGTACTAATGAAGTAGAAAATCAATCAACGTACCTATAGCTTTGGCAGATCCAACGAGCTAGCGTCTGTGCTTCAGGTGTCCCTGGTGGTGGCCGTAAACCTGGATGAGAACCAAGATGAGAAGGGGAAAGAGCCAAGGCCACCCTCTGAACAGATGATATTATGCTGCGAACATATTGCCGAGCCATAGCTGCTACATTTTCTTGAAGATGCATCTCAAATGCAAATTGAAATGCTATTGTCATAACTGACTTCGCACTACCAGAGTGCCTGGAACATTCACCGGATATCCTGTTTCCTGATGGTCCAACTTCAAGTGTCGATGCAAGGTCAAGTGTTCGATTAGGACTAGAGGAATCCTGCACAATCACAAGATTATACCAGTAAACAAATGTAAGAAGTGACAAGAACTCTGACAACACAGCATATGATATAGAAATCTACCACTTTGGAATCGAGGGGAATGATGCGAAAACCAGATGGAAGAAGAGGGGCATCATCAGAGAAAGAGGCATCTATTGGGGCAAAGATGAGTTCTGCACAAGTACCAATGGCATTCTCATCCACTCCACTACAAAGCTGCAAGATAAGAAAATCAAAACACAGGTAAAGATATCATATAATTGCTAAGTTTGCAATTAACTGAGAGAAATAATAATAGAGGGCAAGAAATCTGCTATCCAGAAAGAAAAAATGATACAAAATAAGTGAAAGAAGGATAAGTTACTAGTATTAAGTTGCCTCACATGAAACAGAGAACAAAAACACCTACTTGTAAGAGGAATATATCAGCAGGCATAATCATGTCTTCTCGATAATGGCCAATATTTTCCAGCCTGATGACTTCCATGAACTGTTTCAAAGAAGCAAATCAATGATTTACCCAGTAAAGCATATGATAATAGCACAAGTTAACAGCTGAAAGGATATATATTTTAACTTGAATATTAGAAAGTACAAGCATCAACCTCTTCATGTTCGATGGTGTGAGCAAGTGGAAGGATGACCTGCCCACCAAAGTTCCCCGCTCGAGACACAGGTACACTACAAGGGCTAGCTTTAATAGCTGCTGCTGAGTATGCATCAATACCGCTGTCAGCCCACTCTGATCGGTGTTCCCGGAGGAACCTGAGAAGTATAGCAGGAGGGACATTCTGCCAGAATAACAGGAAAATTGGGTAAACATGACCAGCTATTGACATATGAAGAAGGAAGATGAAAGCTGATAGGCAAAAAAATAGGACAAGGAACATAATCAAGACTATGGAATTTAATAATTTCACAAATCCATGTCAACTTTTAAATTAACTTTAACAACCTCACAAATGCATGTCAACTTTTAAATTAACTTGCTCTTGCTAAAATATGGTTGTTAGTGCAGTGAATTATTGACTGTCTTAAAAACGCATAAGCACTGCAAATTATAAATCATGGCTATCTCAGAAAAGAAAAAATGATGGCTTTGCTAACATCATCACCAAACAAGCGTATGATGAAAATGACAAGAAATTTAAGTTTAGGCACTCCAAAAAGAAAAAAAGTGTTTAGGCACTTGACTACAAACAAGAGTTTAATACGACTTTTTTCTTAAGAGATGTGATGTAATTACCCATAGAACTACTATGCATGTACGGAACCTGAAGATTCAGTGGGAAAGGAAATTATGTTTTAACATTCGTATCATGTTTTTGGTTTTCAAGGATTGTGACCTACAGTATTAAACACAAAGGTAATGGTTACTTGGTCTTGCCATCAAACCTCTTGGGATTATCTTAAGTTTCAACTCCTGATCTTATTATCTTATTTTACAAAACAAAAAAAGCAAAAACACTTTTTAGCTATACTGTGGTATATACAGTTGTAGTTTGAGGCAATACGTACCACAACTTAACTTTCACCCATTTATCAATTCCTTCTGTTTTTCAGAGAAAATCTAAAGATCCAAGTGGAGCCTCATAATGTTTCTTACTATGCATCTAATCTCCTTACCTGTAAAAGCATGGAGGCCTTGGCACATAGCACTGCATTGCTGACGGATGAAAATCCATTAGTATAATGAAAATTTACTCCCGTCAATTTGCTGGGAGAAGAGTTCACAAGAACAGTAACATCATCAATGCCATCACTGTCAAGCATAGACCATCCCTCATCTGTGAAACCATTTACAGCCTCATTGAAACCCCTAGAGAAAAAATAAAGTAAATTTTAGTTTCACATAAAAAATTAGAAGCCATCAGAACATAATGACAATAGCTCAGAAACCTACTTGCTCAATCTTTGGCTAAGTGCTCGTAATGCTGCAGGTCTTCTTCCCCATCCTGTGACGGTAGGCTGAGAAACTTCAAGTGAAATCTGTCTTAATTGGCGTAAAGCCTGCAAGATATTAGAGGCTCAAATTAGAGAACAAAATTGTACATTCATCTCTTTTTGGATACTTTAGTACATTCATAAAATACACTCCAGAAACTGAGATTACTATCTGAAACCAATACAATGGCATGACTTGTGCAAAGGAGAGAACTGCATAGAATCTAAATATCATACCGCCATTGTTGTCTTCTGAGCAAGCAACGTTGACGACTCATATAGCGGACGGATCACTTCAGGCACACTCCATGGCTGTTGGCAAGCAATATGGTTATTATAGCATGGGTAGCCTACTCTATGATGAAACTTGTATGTTAAGTAGAATACCTCTAAGTCTATGTGGTCAACTATATGGATTATTGAGCCACCTCCCTCACAAGGTCTGATCAAGTATCCGCTCGGCAGCATTTCAGCTCTTACAAAATGCTGAACAGGTGGCATACTGGGACCATTCTGAGTGTTGTTCAGCGATCTTTCACAGACCTAAAGTTTTTCAAGAATTTAATAAATCAACCTAAATTAGCTAAGATGAGATCATTTTGCATTCCACAAGTTTACTATGAGGTACATACCACGAGACTACCATCTTCCATCACAGACGTATAGCGTAATAGCCAGAAGTCACGAGCTGGTGCCAAAGTAGTAGGGGCATAGAGCTGAACAAGGAAGTCAGAACTACATTTGTCAAACGACTTTACTTAACAGTGGATGACAACCACAGAATTCAACATATGAAAAATTTTGACCTGCATATAAAGAAGTTCAATGGTTCCACCATTTCCAGTAGACATCGCATTGAGGATATCCACAGCTCGGCAATCACGAAACCATGAGGGCCGATCTTTTAAGATTTCAGCAACCTACATACACATTAATAATTGGTACAATCTGTTATTCATGAGCAGTGGCCCATATCTACCAAACATCATCCTTGAAGACTTACCCTTGTAGGTTCCAAACCCACAAGACCACATGCACGTGATGCTATACCAGTGCAACCATGAGAAATAGCAATGATTCCAATGGAATCCGGACCAGGCTGCAAATTCAGAAAGCAACTCTTTAATACAACAAATTAAAGTGATTGAACACATCAAGGCAAAAATAATAGAATAAAAATAAAATAAAACCCAAAAGCAATTAACATGACAGTACATGATTTGGATTCAACTTTGTCTAGATACTAGTTGAAAAGCTCAAATTAAGCCGGGGCAAGTATAAGAAACATCAGAATGACTTTACACTTATTAATTCCTGTCAAATTGGATTTGACCAAACTTAAGTTTAGGTTTTAGTACAAATAATAGAGCTGCTCTGAAGAGAGGAATGACAAATTGAAATCATAACATGATGCACAAGTGACAAGAAGAAAAGGGAATTTAAAAATAGACTCCCATAACCTGCCAACTGAACTAACAGAAGGAAAACTTGATGAAGGAAATGGAGAAGCAAAAATACCACTACTTGCACAAGTGCCAAAAATTGACAAAGGCGACGCATAAGGCAAGAAGCATTCAGGATAGAACATTTTCAACTTTCAATAACTTCTTAAAAGAACAATAAAGTGCAGATTAACACCATTAAATATTATAATAAAGAAGTCAGTAACCTTCATCCCAGGCATTTGGACCCACTCAACAGCAGTTCCAGTGGCCTTTGATAGAAACTCTGTTAAAGTCTCCTCTGCAATGGACAAAAGTCTAGAAGAAATACAAGCATGCCACACATCAGCCATGGCACAAAGCAACACAAATAATAAATATCTCAAAATCAAGGGGCACAAAGAACAAGAAGCATTCCCCACTAACCCTGCAGGACTAGCATCTCTTGGTGGACGCTGAGGAGTCAAGTGGGGCTGACCACTTGTAACCACTGATTCACAACTATTATCAGTGGTGGCAAGAGTTGCCTGAAAACATTGAAAATCAGAATACATGAATGACTTTCCACTAATCAAAATAAAATATTCTATTGAAGATAGTTACAAAACGTCACTCATAGAAAGATTTATAGCCCAATTACTATCGTAATTTAAAAAGCACATATTTGAGATTCACTTTATTGCCCTTTCCCCCTCATTTTACAAGAAAAAGGATTGACAACAAGCATTTAACCATTAAGTCAGAGCTACCAACGAAAGTGCAAAAAGGATCCAAGAATAGGTGAAAAACCACAAGAAATAAGATAAGCTGATAATAGATTTACATTTTGAGACTGTTGGCGGAAAAAACTATTCTCATACACCAACTGCGAAACCTGCTTCTGCAACCTATCATTTTCCTCCATCAACAGCTTGTTCATTGCTGTCAATTTTCTGTTCACACCTTGAAGGCGGGATGCCTCTTTACGCTGCTTCTCCCTACATCTGCAAACAAAATTGAAAATTTTCAATATTGTTAACAACAAATTCATAAATCCAGAAACACATAAATCTACCTGAACTCAGCACAAATTACATTAAGCCTTAGTAAATACCTTCTGTTCTGAAACCAAACTTTGATCTGCTTAGGCTCAATGTTTGAAAGAATTGGGCATTCTCGAATCAGCTGTTGTCGACGAAGGGAGCTAGGCTTTGGACAATCATGATACAACCTCTCCAAAGCCTCGACCTGCTCAGGCGTATAACGGACATACTTCCCATTGTCCAATTGAACTTTAGTGCCACCATCTTTGCAGGCCGAAGTCACCGCCATCATCACTACCAAAATCTAAACCAAGAAAGAAAGAAGAAGAAAAACTCAATTGCAAAACAAACAGATCAACAAACCCCTCTAGGTCGGGGAAGTCCATCAGTATTAATTATCTCCCAACCACAATAAAAGAAAGAAAGCAAAATCCCCACAATCATATCGTTCAATTTAGAAAAGGAAAAAAAATCATTTCCAAAATCCTAAAAAAAATGGGGTCTCAAATCTATCATACTAAGCAAGAAATTTTATCCCTTTTCTCTTACCCCCAAGATTAGCCAAAGAAATGATCTTTCCTCTTCAAGAATCCAAGATAAGTTCAAAGTACAGTGAACAGACAAATAAAAGCAAACACTCTTTCAAGACGGTAAAGTTAGCAACTTTAACTCTGAGATCACTATATCAGTTGTGTATATGTGATTATTTGTACTCTCTCATACAAACAACCACATGGATTATGATACCATATTAAAAAATTAAGCCATCACCAAAGCTGCTATTTTTATTATGCATAGAAATTTGGACAAGAGTTTGCATAAGTAATGAAAGTTTGTGTCTGAAGCTTTGGATCTTCCAGAATTCTTCAAAATCAAGAAATCTAAACAAAAACCACATGGAAAAATGCGACACAAACAAAAACGCCATATCTTAAACAAGAAAACTCACACATGCAGTCAGAAAACACAGAGTAGAGCGTGTGTTAGTGTGAAAGCAGGAGACACGATTTTACCTAGTGCTTTACAGTTAAACTCCAGAAATAAAAGCGGCCGTTTCACCTCCTCCTCCCCCCCTATGATCTTAATACTTGATAATCACGCAGCATCAAGCACAAAACCCAGATCTTCCATCATCGGATCCCTCACCTTCTTTTTTCCTTTTTTTTGCCTTACCTTCCTCCCAAAATCCCAAAACCCTGTCAATTAGAGAAGCTCACTCAGCCCACCACCACCCACCACCCACCTAATACTAACATGCAAACAAATATACTCTCTCAGTATTCAGTACAACACAAGTATGTGTCTTTTGCGCGTGTTTTGAGTGAAAGACTATAACGGGGTAGGCTTCGTATTATTAGTGGAGACTGAGAGGAATGGAGGAAAAGGAGAGGAGAGGAGAAGAAGGGTAGTGGAGGAGAGTGGAGACCATTTTCAAGGTTTATTATTGTGAGTCGTTGCTATCTATTATGCTGTTGCTTCTGCTGCTATTCTTTTTTCTTTTTCTTTTTTTGTTTGTCTTTTTTTTTTATTTTCTGTCTTTTGGTTTTCTTGTTGGCTTTTGCTTTCTCACTCTGCTTCTGTAGTCTGTAGTCTGTAGTCTGTACTGTTACAGTGTGTGCGCGTGTGTGAGCGCGTGTTGTGTTGGTTGGGGGCAGAGAAGCTTTTGGGACTTTTTAGAGTGATGAAAACTGGAAGCTAGAAAAGTGACATTGCAGCAGCAGCTGCAGGGAGCTTAGTGATACCTCCGCAGAGCTGTAATGAGTAGTGTAGTATCCTACTGTCTTCACATTCTGTCTGCTTCTCACAGAAACTCACGCCTACTTTTCTTCTACTGTCCTTAGGGTTTGCTAAATTACTATCATTCAATCACAATTCTTGAAAATTTGGCATTTTGACCCTTTTCTTGAAAATTTGGCATTTTGACAATACTCCATTTTTTAGCTAAAGAAGTTTATGTTACTAATCTACATCAATATTAGTCATGCCATTGTGCACTATAAACATCTCATACATGCAGCATATATAACGAAGTTTACGACGTGTTAATTTGATAATATTTCATGACGCGTGACCGTATTATTTAATTATTTATCTTAGGCATTTAAGGACTATCTTAAGTACTTACATAATATTTTATATAATGTTGATATTATGTTTATGTATGTATTAGGATGGTGGCAGAATTAACTTAACGTTGGCTTTTTTAAGCTTTTGGAACAACAAAATGATACTAAAGTTTATTCAGGAAAGTAACTGCATTGAAAATAAAAATGGGGATACATCACAAAAAGCAAACAAACTTGGTTGGGAAGTTTGTAGGGCATCTTGCAAGTTTTGTTGCTTATGTCTTTAGCCTTTTAGGACGAGAAATATCAATAGAGCTCTATTGTTTTCACCTCCTTTTTTTTTTTTTTTGTTCTTTATAGCATACTGTCATAAGAAAACAAAAGGTTTATCCACTTTCCTACACATTCCAGGCTAATGGAGACAAATCTGAAAGCGAACACCAATTTGTGATTCTTGCAAGTCACTCTTCTCATGGAATGATGATAATTTGATCTTCTCAAATGGACGTATCCATGACATTGAAATAAGATAAAGGGCCAAAAGTGAAAACATTGAAACGTGGGGGCAATGGGACAGGGCAGAGGAGACAATTGTCATGCGTATGTTGAAGTTGGGAAAAAATCCGAAACAACCAAAAGGCCCATAGTTATAAAAAAAGGTAAGAGATTGCTTGGGGTGAAATATAACGTATGAGGACAGGATAATGAAGATGTTCTGCATGCGCTTTCCCCCTCGATGCCATATGCTTTATCATGCTGTATTCCTTTCGCTATGCCATCTTTCTTCTCTCTTCATCATCATCAACAACAACATGAGATTCTTGAATGTTATGCATGCAAGCCATGACTATATAAAAATATATATATATTAATGTATCGTATCTGTTAGTGTAAAAAAAATTAATATTCTCGCGAATGAATGATGCACGTAATGTATCGTATCGTATATGTATCGTATCTTATATATTGTAGAGGTTATGTATTCCCACGACCCAATGACTATTGGTTTAGCTTATGAGATGTGAAAATGGCTCGAAGAATTCTTATTTGGTTCAAGGCGACGAGATGCATGACTAGGAATTCAAATAATTAAAGTTCAAGTTGGATACGAAATCCTTCAATTTTCAATCCTTATCGCGTTCATGAAGGAAAATGGCATGGATATGTTAGATTTTCGTCCTTCCAATTTTTGGCCTCCTATACTATAGCATGAGATGAAATGTTACCCAAATGGTCTAAGGTGGGAAAGGAGACTTTCAATATTGTCTTTGAAGTAACGAGATTCCAAGAAACCCTCCACCACTTCTCCTCGATTCAATCAAAAGAATTTGTAAATCTTATCTCATATAAATAGATAATTTTTATAAGAAAATACTAAAGATGTGCAAAATAGTCCAAGTAGTGAAATATGAACTTTTTTATGACAACGAAATACAAATTTAAAATACAACCAATTAGAATTATTATAAGATATAGATTATAATTACGCCTAGCTATATGAGCAGCAATTTGACGTGGTGGACCTAATTTAAGTAGGTCAATAACTTTTTTTACCTCCTTTCTTGTGTTTGTAGAAAGATAAACTTCAATTCTAGTGCCGACATATTCCCGACATTTTCCAAGAGATAGAAGTAGTAGGGAACTCCCATCAACCCTTTCTTGACAAGGGCATTATTTGGATCCAAGATTAGGAAATGCATGTAATACATGTTTAGTACACTGATGAAAACAAAAATGGAAATCAACAATTTAGTAGGAAACTTCCTCACGAGAACTGTAAATTGATCATTAGGATTGCAATTTTTCATCAGAAAAGTTTTACGTTTTCTGTGAATATATTTTTCAATCACCTTTTTTTAGCACACATATATCAAATCATTATAGTGTATTTTTTGACAAAAACTCCTAAAAATAACAATCCAAGCAGGTTACAGTATATATATATATTTTACCATGACTTGACTGATCGAATGGAAATGCAAGTTTTTAATTTTGCAAACGTTAATCTAAAGAAAGAGTAAACTTTTCCTTGTGATAAGATTTAGTACTACAACAAACTTGAAAAGCGAAACTGCAAAAGTATCCGTTGACATTTCAGGGAAGAGTGGGAATTAAGGATTCAAAGGTAGAGGGTTAGTGGGTATATAAAATATTTAATTAAGCTTGCTTTTATCAGAGATAAGGTTTGCATTACCACTTAATCAAGCAAAAGAGGTCGGCTAATGGAATTTACAGCTGCACAACATAATAGAACGAAGAGCATATCATCAAATTTGTAAAGTAGATTAATCTGAAAATGAAAGTTAACCTCACTTTGACCAAAGAATCTTGCAGGATTATTTCATGTATTTAGGGGTAGACTTTGCTAATCTTTCAACAGATTGGTTCCAGAATAAATATGTTCATCTGTAACTAAAGTTTTGCATGGCCATCATGAACTTATAGTTATTGCTTTATTTTTTTTCCATTGGAGTATTAGAATTCAGATTAATCGAATAAATATACAATAGAAATCTAGTCCGTTGAAATCAAAATGTTATTAACAGGCAATGACGAAAGCATAATTTTGAATTGGGATAATTTCATAATTCTCCCATGAGGTCGGTCATAATATCATTCAACTACTTTGAAATTTTTAAAATCTCACTTACCGCCATTGTCAACTTGACAAACTTCCTATTCAAAGTCACAAATTGATAATATTGCCCTTGCTCTTAATAACTATTTAACCACAAAACCAAAACAAAATAAAATTTTAAAACCAAAAAATGTAAATTAAAAAAATAAATTGCTAGCTAATAATGGTCCATATTATTTATATTGAGGTTGTGGTGGAATAGCAAAGGACGTAGATGAATTAAATTTAATCAAGGTCAGCCACTTAGGAGGATTTTTGTGAGTAATTAATACCTTAAAATTTTCGTGCATAGTTAAGTTACAATTAAGGAAGTCCAGATATATTCTGGGAAAATATGTTTTAATTCATGGTGTAGTTGAAGTTGTATTGAAAACTAAAATAATCTCTTTATATGTGTGAATTTTGCTTTTGTTCCAATATAACTAAAATAAATAGTTTCCGTTAAGAAATTTTACACCTTATAAAATGTTAACTTTATTTTATTTTTTATTATTGTTATAAATTTCATAAGTAAGATAACAGAAGAGTAGTATTAGAACAAAAGTTTTATCTTTCTTGTATTTCTTCCAAAGAGGTTAAATCGTATAAAAAATGTCAATTCAAAGGAAGTAAGCGAGATTTTAAAAATCTCAGGGGAGCTCATTGATATTATGAGAAACCTCAGGAAAGATTTATGAAATTATCCCTTTTGAATTTGGAGAGGAAACATGGAATGTCTGACATCAGTAATGTTTTTGACAAAACATATAATTCGAAGATTTGGAGGGTAAAAACCTAAGGATTAATTTTTTTTCTACATTCATAACGTATACACGGTCAGTTTTCAATGAATGACAATTATACAAAATTTAAATTTGAAATTCAACTTTTAGAAATATGTCATGGATCTAACGGTGATAGTGTATATATATACTATTAGTGTATTTTTGGAGTTAAAAATTTATACTTGTAAATAAAATTTTGATATTTATGGAGGCAAAAATAAAATGTATGACAATAATATATGACAATAATGTCTAATATTGTTCTCTAAAATAAATTTTTAAGGTAAAATTCTTAGCCCAAATAAGAATTATAAAATTCAAAGCGGGGGCACAATGAAATTTTGGAACCATTGTGGTTCTGTCCCCGTTAACAGGAGAACTAACAGATAGACCAATAATATAAACTTGAGGAGATCAATACATAATACTTACAAAAAAATTGATTAGTTTATGGTGAAAATTTTGCTATGGCCAATAAATTAGTTGAAACTTTTTAAATCAAGTTTTAAAAACTTTTTAAATTTCGTAGTTTGGTAGGTGTACAAATTGACTAGTACTTGTATATCTCTTAGACCACAATAGCATTCGATTACTGAGTCAATGCCTGGTTGTACAAGTGATTGCCTGATAATTCCAAATTATGCACTAACTCTTTTTTTTTTTCTCCGGTCTTCTTTCAGAAGTTTTGACGTCAGAAATTGATTCTTGCCTGGAATTGATTGGTGAAAACTCAATCGTGGCAGACCATTTTAAGTGGGTTTTGATTTTATCACTTTCTTTCAACTTCCAAGGCCTCAATTATGGACTTCCTTTCAACTTCCAAAGCCTTAACAGGTTTTGAATCCACAATTTTTCAATTCTAAAGATCCAAATTTCTTTGAATTGTAAAACAAGGCAAAAGTGCAAATACATGTGTCATCTTGTGGCCTCACCTCACCTCTATGAAGAAAACCGACATTTTGTGTGTAAAATATGTGTGTGTGGCGGTAAATTTTTTTTTTTTTTGTTGGGTCATGGAAGTCAATTCAATGTAAGGGTGAGTCTACCAATCTGTAGACTTCGCAATGGAGGACTTCCTTGTCAAATAAATACGCTGTCAACCAAATCCAGAATGTGTTATTCGAGGACTCCGAGGAATGTGATTCTGCTCTTTGTGATAGGTTCAGTAGTACAAGTCATTTGTCAGAACTCAGAACATACATTAGCCGACACAAGAAATCGGAACAAGTGTGGAATTTACTGTTATAGTTTTAGAATTACTATTGGTAATCACATTTACAATGAAAGCCTTTGATCAGTACATAAGAAGCTCGCTTAGATACATGCATAATCTCTTGTTGCATTACATTTTATTAGCAAAGAATGGGGTGAATTGCACCGGTGATCATGCATTGAACTTTTATAGATGTCTCGTTTTCTTCATTGAATCTTTTTTTTGTCGACACAAGTTGGCTCACTTGATAAAAATTAGTGATATTTTTTTTTTATATAAAAAATTGTGTGTTTGAATTTCACTGTTGATGTGAGAGTTATATTGGTGAACGATCTATAAAAATCCTGATAAGCAACCTATGTTTCTAGGGTTGTACCCTGACCTATAATGATGCCGATACCAAATCTATCAAACCTTTTTCTAACCAGCAAAAGAAAAAAAAAAAACTTTTCTCATCTCGAATTGATTATTCAACAATCGTAATTGTCACATTTTGCTCGCTCTTTCCAAATTCATCTGTTAATACCACAAATTGAGGGCTCGATATATGATTTAATTGTTGCGTTTGATGGTAATTTTTGTTTATTTGCTTCACTAGGTACCTATTTGTGAAGAAAAATATTGCATGGTGATGGGAGGTGTGCAATTGAGCAACGCAAAAGGCCAAAAATTGCCCTGAAGCACGCATGGAGATCACATGTACAACCCTAAAATTGGACTAAATGGACAAAATACGGTCTGTAAGATTGTTTGTTCATCAATTTCAAGCGAAAATTGTTCATTGACTATAATGAATTATTTTACAAAAGTTCAATGACCTATAGCGCATTTTACCCCATACAACTATCTCTAATTATAAAGTATCTCATGCATACTTTATTAATGTTAATGTGATATCTATAATTATCTAAGGTTAAGATACATCTAGTGTTAGTAATGATGTATTAACAAAATAATTAGCGACTCAGGACGAGTCTAACACAGGTAGTCTAGGGGTATTATGCCAAATCCAATAAAATTAGAAGTTTTTAAAGAGCTGATTTTTTAAAAGCTTTGAGTTTTTATACACGTATGTGTATATGCTCTTAAGAGAGACTCCAAACATAATTCTTTCAATCTAGTCGTGGACTCGTAAATAAATATGTTACAAATGTAGAAACACGTTGAGTTTTCTTAATCACTTATTTATATCAAAAACAATACCATGCTTCAAGACTAACCTTAGAAGATAATTAGTGAAAAAAATAATTAATACCATATGCTTTAAAAAGTTAGGCCAGCTGCCACTAATAAGTCTCCTTTAACAAAAGACTACCCCATTATCCTAAACTCACTTCCAAGTTTTATAAGACTATTTCAGAGTATCGAAAAAGCAAGGATTTCAAAAAGGAAGCTTCTTCAACTTTTAACGGGGTCCAAAGGAATTAACTCAAACTTTAAGGTTTACGTCAATTAATAAAAAAAAATCATGGTCAAATATTAAATTCTTCAAACCTTTATTTCCTGGCACGTGTCCCCTGAGCTTGTCTGGCGTGTGACTGACGCCAGCAGGGCCGTATCCGTGTTTCGCTGGTCCAATATAATAATGCCCCCGATTTGTTGGATGTGGGCCGCACGCGTGAAGACTGGCGTAACTTTATAACATGCTTTGCTAACTGGTGCACCAATTTTTTATGTTACCTCCTACCTTTTTCTCAAGAGATATGTATCTTTTGCCACGTGCCCTCTTCTAATGGGTCTGATTTGAAGCCCTGGGTCAACCCCCTGTTGATTTAAACTACCCCAACTTATTATTCCTAGCTCCTTAAAATACTAGTAACTCACAATTCTTAATACCGAAAGGTTTTTGAACCAACTCTTTCTCTCAACATATGATCTTCTAAGTTCACAAAAGAGGTTGCTTGTTTTTCTCTTCCTTTTTGTTTTAATGCGATAGTAAAAATAAAGAAAAGGATTTCGTTTAACGGGGCGTCGAGTGAAAATTTATTAAGATGAATTTTAAGTGTTAATTCTTTGCAAAAATTAGGTTAAATTAGCAAATTGTGCATGTAATTAAGATGAATACATTAGAGGGTAAGTGGTAGAAGTGAGTGTGATTGATAAGTTAGGTGTGAATTAAATATACTAACGAGTGATTAGCGATCACGTGTTAGACAACTGAAAAGAAAAGAAAACATATTATGTGTATAATATAAGCATATAGCTAGCTAATTAAATTACTGAATTGCATGACTCAAAGCTCTATTCTATTATTACCTTAAGAATTAGTAATTAGCAATCCTACGAAGATACTAACTCTAAAAATTGCATAATATACTCCTCGTTATAATTTGTCACCCTCTCCATTTTCCCCCTTTTTTTTTTTATTGGTTAAAGAAAACTAGGCAGTTTATGGAATTTAATATTTTAGCTTTGCATGGTAAGATTGGACAGAAAAACTTTTGGGCCAAGGAAGTATATCTTTTCGAGCTTCCATTTAAAAGCTGATATGAAAACTTAAAATTTCACAAACTTCAGTTTACAACCAAGAAAAAAATATTGGTAATTTCAAAGCTCGGATGCATAATCTAGCTCGGCTCAAATATTTTCCCCAAGTTCCTATCAGCACAATAATGATCTATCCTGATCATGATGCAGATTAGAAGATAACATACAACATACATCATCCATTCCGACATATTAAAGATTGAGATTATAACATATTGAGCACCTTTTATTATTTTTTGTTGGATTTTTCTAACGGGGTACTTACTTCCATTAACACACCTAAATCACATCGATGTGAATATATACACTAATAATTATTATTCTTCCTTACATTTATACACTTGACTTGATTAACTGTATTTTTCCAAAAATTTTATACTTGAACTACATTACTGGGCACTAAGGGTGATACCGAGTCGAGTTGAATTCGAGTATCGACGTACTTGAACTCGAGCTAGATGCCTAGTAGCAGTTATTGAACTCAAACTAGAGCGAGTTGCTTGAACGAAACTCGACTTGACATAATATTGAGAAGGCTCAAACTTGACTCATTAGAACTTGAGAAGTTAGCGTTCGAGAGCTCGACAAACGGTTAGGGTCGTAAATATTGCAAATAATCAATCTAACAGAGTAATTTAATTATTTGTAATATATTAATTAAATATTACATCGAGTACTTGATAGAATTCGACAAACTCTCGAATATATGATATACATACTTGAGCTTGATTCAAAAACTCAATCTGAGTAGCTCAACCTTGGCATTGGTCAAGCTCGATTCGAGAAGTTGATTGAATTACTCGCAAGTTCGAATCAAGCTGCTCGATTGAGTAGCACTCCTATCAGGCATTCATTAAACAAATCATTTTCTATTTATTCCAATTGTACGATTGTTATATCATTAGGTGGAAAAAATTACCATAATGAAAGTCGTGTGGAAAACAAGTATGGGAAAGTAAATCAAAAGTTATTCTTTTTCCCCTTATGTATGTTTTGTTCACAAGATAGTTGAAAATTTTTCTTATATTTCGTATCGAGCAAAATTTACCTAATTGCAAACGAAAATAGCTAGTTAAATGCAAAA
This sequence comes from Coffea eugenioides, assembly GCF_003713205.1. NCBI lineage: Eukaryota > Viridiplantae > Streptophyta > Magnoliopsida > Gentianales > Rubiaceae > Coffea > Coffea eugenioides. Next base: position 40,643,983 of record NC_040042.1, on the reverse strand, counting down.
CTCACAATAACTATCACTAATGATCATTAATTTTTTTTATCTTTTCTCAAATTTTTTTTTGGTAATTGATTGAAAATAGAACAATATTTTTTTATTTCTTTTACTTCATTTTCCACACAATTTTCTTTCTACTCAAATAGAGTTATATGTATTGAAAAATTTTTGGGATTTATAATATACAAGTCTTCAATACATCAAAATTCAAAGGAAAATTGCTCCTCACATGTTATTGATGTAAATTTTAATTCCTCATATTCAAAATGAATTATTTTAGTCCATAACAAATAAAAGAAAAAACATTCATTTATGTCTTGATCACCTTTCCAATTGAATTTTGGTTGGAATATATTACGAACACATCACATGGTCAAATTTTTAATGGCAAATATGACAATTTCCTTAATATTGACCCAATTTTTCACTTAATCTACCAATATTTCTAATTCTTTCCATTTAAACCCTAATTTCGTAAATCCAAAAACATATACACCCATTTTACTCTTCCACTACTGCTATATTGCTCTACCATTCCCACGTCACCACCATCCTCGACCTTTTTTTTACTTCTCCATTGTCACCTTTTCTCCTTTGTACTTTCTCCTCTACTTCTTTCCCCACATTCTTTTTCTTCTTCCCATTTTTTTGCTCGCCACACTCTTTTCCTTCCTTCTCCTTCTTTCTCATTTACCCACCCACCACTTGTTCCCTTCTTCTTTCTTGTTTTCCATTTCCTCAACTTTTCTCCATCCCTTTCTTTGTCACCCAAGTTTTGTATCCTCTCTGTTCCTTTCATTCATCGATTTGGTCATGAGACCAGATCTAATCTAGTTTTATGACTAGATCAATAGGTGAAAAGGAGACCGGGGATAGGGAAGAAGAGAAAATGTAGGGAGAAGTGGTGAAGGTGAAGACATGGGGAAGGGAAAGAGGAAAAGAGGGTGGTCAAATAAGCAATGATAGGAGAAAGAGAAGGAAGAAGGAGGAGGAGAAAGCGTTGAGAGAGGGAGGGAGAAAGAAAAGAGGTCGTGGAAGTGATAATGGAAGTCAGAATGGTGGAATAGAGTGAACATAAGAGTCAAGAATGATAATGGAAATCAGAATGGTGGAATAGAGTGACAATAGAAGAGAGAAAAACATATGTTTTTGGATTTTAGAAAAAAAAAAAAAGAATCAAGTGAAAATGGTGAATGGTGAATATTTTTTTTTTATCAATTGTAAGGGAGGTGATCTAACAGAATCACGGGAAATCGACGGAGATTGAAACACTATCGGACCATATGAGTGCATTACGCACCTATATGGATTTAAGAGAAATCATATTAAGTGGTAATTTTGATGGGAGGTAAGGTTTGAATCCTTTACCTCCCACCGCATAGGACATGTGGTGGCTAACTATTCTAGAGATAATTGGTTAACAAATGAATTAAATATGGAATTGAGTTAACAAATGAAGTAAGTTGTAAGAACTGTTTTTTAAATCTGATCACGTGATGTGTATGTGACTTACTCTGATCAAAATTTGATCCAAAAGGTGATCAAGTGCCAAAAATTATGAAAAAAAAGTAGAAAAAATGAGAGTTTTTTATTTGTTATAGTAGTAGAAACCAATTCTTCATAATATGTGAAGGACACAATTTTCTAAAATTCAGAAATAGAAATTTGAAATTAATTTGGTACGAACTACGAAGTAGAAACCAACCCTAGCCGAAGCAGAAACTGTTCATAGATACTACGCGGTACCACAGCGAGACCATAGGGTTGGATGGTGTGACGCGTAGGGATGAAAATGGGAAGTGGGAACAAGAAAAGAACGTTGTCAGTGGGCCGGTTAGGGCGTGAGCCGACAGGGATTGGCATGGGCCCATGATAGCGGCGCAAAAGCAGAGGATGAAAGAGAGAGATTAGGGCTTTTGGGGCCAGAAATAGTACCAGGTGGCAAATCGTTGTGTTAAAATATAGCAGGAGGAATATTCGGCGGCGGCTCCTTACCTGAAGGGTAGTAATCTCACAATTAATTTTTGGAACGCAAATCTCGGTTTCTTTATGGGAATGTTTACGATGTTGATCTTGGTTGGTCCCATTTCTGGATCTCACAGTTCATTTTGTTGAGATGCTTTCCCTTTTTTTTTTTTTATCCTTTATTCTTCTTTATTACTCCAAAAAAAAAAGAAGAGAGGATAAAACCTTCCTTTCATTTTTTTTTTATAAAGCAAGAACTGAGACCGTCTAGTCTTGCATATTGTTGGTGCAAGTAAAAATGATTATTGATTCCATATGAGACTAATAGCTCAGATTAATTATATAGAATTTGTCTAATTTTAATTTTTTTTTTTGTAAGTGTGAGATTTTAAATTTAGGACATTCTATTTACCAGTCTTCTCATCGTATCGCTTAATTCAACCCACCTACTGATTATTTAGAATTTGAGTATTAGACTTAGAGTGAATGATTATTTTGTCATAAACATACAGTGTGACTATAATCGATGGTCGTAAATACCCCTAACCCTATACCAAAATTTCCCATCTTCATTGTGATACATTTTTTCCTTTTTTAACCTTTTCTTCGTTTCTATTGTTTGAGTTTAATTGAAATAACTTTCTTTTTATTTTTTTTTTGGGGTTCAATTGATGTGGATTTAATCTTACAGAGGGGATGTGAATTGTTGGAATAGCTATTGGTTAAACGAATTACTACAATCCTATCTTTGAATGGACGGACCGATTTGGTTTTTAGCCTAAACAAAAATTAGGAAATAAACTGATACCGTACGTGTTATCCAATCGTTTTCAGATCTAATTACAATAATGAACTCACACTTTGGATTTAATCCAGGGCAAAATTATTGATGGTGGTATTGTTTCAAAAGCGAATGAAGAAATGAAAAGTCAATGAAATTGTTAGGCAGTATTATCAGTAGTGATTGATTTCAAAAAGCCTATGAATTGATTGTTTCCAAGTCCACTGAACACCACCAAATTCACCTCACTTCCAATAACACAGTCTGTTAGTTTCATACATGAGGTGAGCAGGATAGAGCTATATATGTTAAATATACAATGAAAGAAGGTACAGAAAACAGACTGTGGTATAATTCTGAGAGCTGATGATCCAATTGGTTCATTATGGGATAAGAGTGAGCTTTTCTAGTAAAGTTTAAGGATGGTGTTTGGCGGAACAAATATCTTTCTTTTGTGCTAAAAGCCTACAATCATTCTTTGGAATAATTACTATTGTCCTTCGACTATATCCAATCTGACTTTAATTGATTATATCTCTTCGACTTGACAATAGTTAATCCATCCATCCATCCATCCATCCATAGCTCTGTTAGAGTTGTACTCAAACAATAGAAATTGGTAAATTTCAACAACGTGATGAAATATGCACGTTAGTGAGTTTCACATTGTGACAAAAACCAGACAAGTTGCCAGGTTTTATCACTTTACCATTTCCTTGCACAAAAGTGCCAAACCATCATAATATTGAATAGTACCAGCTATAAAGTTTTATCACTTTACCACAATTTAAGACAAAGCGCCGAGCAAAACAGGCAAATCTTGCATAATATGACCTGAATCATGAGAGAGTTTTTTTTTTCTTCTTTTTTCTTTTGAGTATAATAGTCTGCCTTATCGACAAGGGCGGAGTTTGTAGCCAGTTGAGGAACATTATGTGTAAATATTCTCTAAGACAAAACCCCTGTCAAAGCCCATTTTGACAATAAGAATTCCTCATTTCAGATGTATTCAGTCAAATGTACAAAGACCACTTGAAAGAGGGGCAAGTGTTCAATTTCAAGCCAAACCAGACTTTCTTTGGTCAGAATTAGATGTAAGAAAGGAAAAGTGCCGGGCTTTGGTGGTTGGTACATGTGGTGATCACATACCGAGAAGACTTTCAGGCCGGCGAATTAACGCAGTAGTTGAAAAGCAAGCAAAAGAAAGAAATTAGTTTTTCTTTCTTTCTTTCTTTTTTTTCGCTTTCTACTTGATTTACGCAGGAATCCTGCATATCCTACCTAACTTCCTACATGTGCAACAGTGCAAGTTCAGTACAAAATGGCAGTGCTCAAGTTAGTAATTTGACCAAATCACCGTTCAAATCAAAGACCGACTAAAATCCATATAATAACTGGCTTGAGAGCCTTTTATTTAATACCGGCCAACCAAGCAGTGATTTAAATGTTCCTTCTTGCTTGATCAATTTGTCAAGAAAGCATGTTATAGTTATACATACCACGATTGAAAAGCACTTGTACCATATAAAAGTTTGAAGTTTTTGTCCCAGAGGACAGCTCATGCGGATGAAGTCCCGCATTATTAACAATCATACCTCCAGCTTAACAAGGTACGTTTGAAGAACTTGTAGGACTGGAAGTTACTGTTTAAAGTAATCAAGGGGCTTACAGTATGAACTCAACAATTTAATTACTAGTAAATATGAGCACATCACTGTTAAAACCCTTTTACAATGTGAGTAGTGTTCCAAGTTTTACCTATTTGCCGTTCACGTAATCCAGGAGAAGCTTGTCAAGCTCAAAATGCCGGCAAAGATGTTTCTGCATTTTATTAACAACAAAATTATCACAATCACAAGTTAAAGAATTAAAAAGTCCAAAAACATCTACATTTGTATTGCACAAAATCATGTTGTAGCAAAAAGGAGGTAGAGACCAGGTTAATCGTACGTTTGAATGGCACAAAGTAGCCAATTCAAGCAGTGATTCTGTTTTATAACCAATATATATTATGACAGGACAAAAACAAATTTAAAACTGGCGGTTTTCGAGGATTTTAGCAGTTCACCAATTCCACAAAGTGGTACAATGTTAGGAGACTTGGGAAGCTCAGAGTCCAAATAGGCCTTGGCAGCTTTTGACAACTGTTTGCCGGAGTTCAAAGTTATAAGTAATTTAGTGATGGGAATCATTCTATAATGCCACAGTTTCCTCTAGACGGAGAAAGATAAGGATCGTTATACTGTTGATGAGGTAATATAAATCTTTTCAGACATCCATCTCACTCCAGCGACTAGTATCAACCTAAACACTAAGACGGGGTCTTAAATGTTTGCTATCAACAGCTTCATCTCCCAGTCAATTTATTGTAGTTATCTAGCAACTGAGTGTCCCTTTGTATGGTTCATCAGAAACAAAATCCAGACTAACTATGAAACCACACACAAGTTCAAAATCTGTTATGAAACACGGAAAAACTGCAGGCAGCAGAACATCATTACAGATTACGCAGTCCAGTACTTATGATGTTCTTCAGCTGCCTCCAGCACACATATTGATAAGAAAGATTTGGAGAAGCATCCATGCACAGCAAAAGAATAGAGGCTAATTAAGAGACCTTATACCCCGTCTACTTATTATGGTAAACAAAGACAACCACACAGGCTAATCCTACATTGATTGTTTAAAGAACTAAAATAATATCTACACTCTCTTGTCTCTACATCTTTATTTTTTGTAATTGCTGTTCCTTTGTTTCACCCTTTTTGTGCTGCTTGATTCAGAGAAAATGGGGAAATATCAAAAGGGGCTGCTGGGACAAGATTAATTCCTATAATTGGTGCTATTGCAACAATGAACTTCCACTTGTTTTCATTTTTATTCATCTGAGCAATGACTCATAAAGCAAAAAACCTTAGAATGATTTACACATATGCTTGATTATTACCTAAATAATCATCTAGATGCATGCTGCAAATAAAAAAGCTATTGTCAAATACCCTAAGTTTGTACAGTCCACAACAAATTACAGGCAACCAAGAAAGATTACCTTAGTCAGAGAAGGACTTAAAATATACGTCTCAAAATCCACCTCTGAAAGGCTTGAGACCTCTGTCCCATTGTCAAATAATTTGTAGATTGGAAGTTGGTTTAGGCTATCTGTTTCAATTATCCAATAACTCTTTTAATCAACAGGAAAACATCAATTTTAGGAAAACTATTTACGCCAGAAGTTCTTTAGAAGAAGAAATGAAAAGTTCCTACCAAGAGAAATTCCAAACTTTTCAGCAGCATTTGGAAAAAGCCCCAGATCAACTGTCCCAAATGACAGCCTTTTATTTGAATATCTGTTCAGGAAAACATAGACATTATTTGCAAAACGAGATGAATTTGAAACAGACGAGGCTTGAAATCCAACGTGTAGAGAGCATAAAAATGGACATTTCATACAAACATGAAATCAGCAACCTTTATCGATGGTGCAAGACTTAATATCACTACTCCATGAGCCAAAAACCGGAGACTGGTCTACAGTTTTATTGTTTTAAAGTCTGTATGTTTTCTTAAAAGAGATCCACAAGGCAGGTCGAAATAGTGGACATAATTGTGAGAGCACGTACTAGTGTCTAAGGCACTCCATAACACAAATTAACATTCCACTGTCTTAGTCCAAACAGCCCTGTTTTTGCTCCCATCTTATCAAAAGGAATAGCACTCACGTAATTGAGAGTTCTGGGAAGAATGAACTGGTTCGTATACACGAAGATACGGATGAAGCACGGAATTCGACCTGCCAAAGTGGATGCCAGAGGTAAACAAGAGCAAAGCAATGAGAATTGGGTTAGGTACATGCAAAACATATAAGCCGAACCAATCATTTTGCATGATATCTAGTTTGGTAGCCATTCATGTTCATAGTTACAAACAAAAACCTAAAAGGTAAATCTGTCCCCTACTCATACTACTAAACTTGCTTGAGCTATGTAGATCATAAAGCAGAACCAGAGAATTTGCACTACCCCTCTGCATCCCAAATGATTGAACAGATTTGGGATGAACAAAAGAAACTAACAAATAAAGCAACCAGTTTGGGTGAAATATCAACAGACTAATTTTGACAGCATTGGCCATGCATCATCAGGCAGCAGTACCATGCAATTGGGAATACATAGCAAAAGGACCTACAGATTTTCAAAATCACGAAAAGCATGTAAAAAGAAATGAATAGACAATAACTGGCACCAAAACGAAAAGTTTTTTTTTTTCCAAAATATGTTGACAAAAGGTTCATTTCAAGCTACAATCAAATATCATGTTCTGTTGCAAACAGATTTTCAAATTTGAAATAGCAAAATGTCCAAATGTTAGCATTTCTTACAGATCAAAGAATGCATAAATTTCTCATAGACATGCAGAGACCATATACGGATGACACATTGATACGGACACACCTCTCCTAGACTGATCTTTATATGTGAATTTTCTATAAGGTTCAGTCAGTAGAATAGTTATGTGGGCAAACCATAGCACAAAGCAATTTATCAAAAAATCCAAAATTTAGATGGAATAAGGAGAATGGTCACCAACCAACCAGAATCTTGACATGTTTCCTTCAGTGAGTAAAGTTTCCAACTGCAATGGTGTTAAATGGTTTAAATCACCTAGACAAGTCAGGCATAAAAATCAACCAAAGAAGGAGCACAAAGAGAAGTTAAGTTCATCAGAAAAATATGACCTATCACTCCAAAAAGAAAGCTTGCCAAACGCTTGTGGATAAAATGTAAAGAAACACATGTATGCGAACACCAGAAATATAGATCATCATACCTAATCCTTCATGAGGAGGCTGTTGTGCTGAGAGGTAAATAACTGTGATAAAAAGTAGACAGATTCAGTTAACATCAGTTTATAAGCCTCCTGAGATACATTATCATGTAAGTTGGCAACTTCGCTGTCACAATATTTGTAATATGGGACTGACAATTAAAAAATAAGATTGCTACAATATGACTACCAAACGAGCAACTTAACAAATGCACTGATTTTCTTACAATACAGTCACAATAAAGACACCTAAAGGCAGGTTCAGAAAAGGCTATAAAGCCCTAACACTAGACAAAAGAACAATTAAAATGTATACAACTATCCCACTAAATTGCAGATAGACATGGAAATTCTTCAGCTTAAATTTTTACCATCTTTACAAACATATAAAGAAGTCCTACCTAAGAAAGCCAATGTATACCAGAGTGCCACGTGATAATCCATGACAAAAGCAATGGCAGCAAGGAAAATCTGAAAACAGGAAATATGGACTCATATTAGAGGTTTCCCTTTTTGTTTTCCAAAAGGGTACTGAGAGGACATATTTATTTGTCTCATCTTAAATTTAGAGAAGTGACACTTGAGCTATCATGAAGCTTTGAAACCACATGGCTGTGAAAGCATCGTGGGATGCTCCTTAAAAGGTTAGTACATCAACTTTTTACATGTCATCCTTAAAAGGTTTCGTTCACCTCTCTCGCAAAGTCTTAGTCAAGATTGCAATTATGCAGATCGATTCCAATATTAATTAATTTGGCAATAATTTCCCATTAGGTACCTGCCAACTGGATAAGAAATTCATGTGAAAGGAACACATAATGACAAAAGGTTTTCTGAATTACAAAATTCAAAAAGCTACTTATTACTGTACATCACATGTTATGAACTTATCATGTGAATATAATACCCAAATTCAATATGTATGAGTAATAAGACTCCATTGATACAGAACCAAGAAAGAATAGATGCATATTCACCACTGTATAAATACATAGGCAACCATTTTCCATCGGGTAGATTATCAAATTGGCTTGAAATTCATGGAAAAGAAACATGACATGAGTTTTAAGAAACGAATTTTACGTTTATTATCAATCATGTTCTTTGGTTTTTTTTTTTAATTAACTAACTTTAAACTAAATGAGAACAGATGCTGTCAAGTATAGCTATTTTAATTGTCGTTATAAAGATGGTAAGCGGATTTGAAAGGCAAGCTTTTAGCATCCTGCTTGGCAGTTGCCTTATTCAATTGAGATAACATTTAACAGTCCTAATGTGGCAAGCAGAGATATTCAGCAAAAGATTTACAATCTACAGAGTTAAACAAAACAACAACTTCTCAGGGATGAGAGATGACAATGATTTAAATAATCATAGTAAATTTACTTGGTCCATCCAAGAAGTTACTTTTTCTGGGAAATGGGGTAGAAGCCAATAATTTTAGCATATATCTACCAAGCTCCCCTGAGCTTTGTTGGGAATATAAGGATCTTTCCGCAATTCACCGAACTTACAGAGAAACCTCTCTTTACTTTCATTTAAATTTAGATAGAATTCCTCTACTTTTAACATCAAGTTTCCAGAATCCTTCAGGTCATTTGGAAAATTCTCAGAAGGGTAAAATAATTATTAAAAAAAAAAAAGGAAAGGAGCCGGCATTGTTCCATGTACAGTCAGACTGCATCATACCAAATATGATAAACAAAAAAAAAAGCCAGAATGGAGCCACCTTAGCAAAGAAGAACGTGTTGGCAATGAAGGTCTCCCATGTTTCTTCTCTCACCAACTGCCAAATTTGAATAAAAGACAAGAAAGCTGAATTAACAACATATAGTAATTCAATCCAACGATCTTTCATCACTCAAATCACCCACCAAATCTCTAATCATGGATGAAAAAACTTCAGTTATTACACTTCTATCAATTTCACTGTCAACCACATGGCAAGCATGACTCAGAAAATTAACACAGAAGAAATAATAAATTCTACAATACATTTTACCATCAGCAATGTGGTTCCATCACGTACTTTCAGCAAAGTTATTGATAGCAAAAAATAAAAATTAGTCAAAATTTGAACCAAGTTGCTACAGTTTTTGGCCTTTTGTCCACTTGGAAGCTCTGATCAGGTCTCAAGCGAGTCCTAAATTCCAGAATCAAATAAATATGCTTTCCAGAATGGCCGTGTTCTACATGTAAGAATCAACTCCATGTCCATCTTTGAAATCGTCAACACCATATAAGCCTAATTATCTCTTTGACTATAATAATAAAATTGAATCATGAAAATGTTCTAAGTTTTAGTTCTGATATTTATACAGTAAATAGAAACTAACACACTTTTAGGTAACTCAAGTCTACCAATGGTAACAATAATAATTCTTCACAAATCTACTAAACAATGAAAAAAAAATACTAAAGTCAGAATTTCATCCACATTCCCCTCTCTCTTAGAACATTCAACTAATTACAAATGCACAAAGTAAATGATCAATAAAAGTACACAATTAAATAATTACACTACAATTCAAGAAAAAACACACAAAAATTATATGATAAAGAATTTACCTTTATAACAGTCAATATACAAAACGCAACCACGGCCTGAATTTCCTGTTCAAAAAAAAAAAGGAAAATCACGATTACTAAGCAGATTACAATTTCATTACTTAATGATCAATAGAGAAAGAGAACGAAAAATGAATAAAAGGAATTAATACACGGATGAGAAGAGTGCCGGAGCGAGAAGGAGAGAGGACACCGGCGGCGGAGAAGCGTATGGGGATATAAGAGAAGAAAACTAAGAAATGTAACAAATAGTACGGCTCCGACGCCGTTTTGTTCCAAATTCTCGCTACAAAGTCGATCAAATCTCCATCTCTCTCCACGCTACTGCTGCTTCTGCTACTCTTCCTCGACATTTCTACTTAGCTTATTCTTCAATGCCTTCGTTTTAGGCGATCCCAGAATACCGGAGCTTCGAATGCTAGTATATACTAGCTCCCCGTTCCATTTTGATAATTCTAATTTTTTTTCATACAATTTCAAAAAATATAGTTAATTTTGTTAAAACAATAAATTTAGGTTGCAATTTTTCTAAAATATTCTTACATTAAATAGAATATAATTTTATATTAATTATTCATAAAAACTTGAATTGATGATTTATGAAAATTTTAATTGATGATAAAAAAAGAATCAATCATCATTCTACATTATTTCACATTTTAGCTTGAAAAAAATAACAAAACTGGCTTTTCATATATAAATATGTTTTGAAAAATCTAAATGTATTAAATAGGGTAGGTTAACAATTTATATTAAATAAAGTAATTTATACTAATAACAATCTATATTGAATGATAGTATTTTAAAAAAATTAAAAAATAATATATTTTTTTAATTCGAAAGTAAATTGTAATTTGAGACAGACGAAAAAGGAAAATATGACTATCAAAATAAGACATGGCTATATAACAAAGATGCCATGGGCCAGTAATAGACCCACTGTGTAAAGCGCTGATTTTGTATTGGGCCAACAAAGGTGTTTTTTGACTGACATTGGGCCAACATAGTTGGTTGGGTCCAATGTCTGGAAGTAACCAAATTCCGAACAAATTTGTAATTAGCACAAGCTTAGATAACACCAATGTTGGACAATTTTTTTTTTTCTGTAGATACAAATATGAGAATCCCTATAATAGAGAAGATGGGCCATTTTTTATTTTATTTTATTTTTGCCATCTAAATTGTGTATCGTTTAATACAGGTCCTCGGCCCTGTAATAGTAACCACATGAAAATAATGGAGGACATTGTTCACTCATTGTTGTACAACAAGATTTGTACTTGATATGTTTAACTTTTGTTTTATAAGTTCGAAAATGTGATCCATAGAAACCATGGGTCTAGGGCTAATTTTGACGATACATAGGGTTGTCTGACAAGTTTTCTGCCAGATTTGGGGCTTTAAGGAATATGAGGATAATATAAATCCACATTGTAGTGAAATCTTCGAGACTTTTCTTTGGAATACAAAGGACTTTTCTTTGCTTTTAATGATTTGAGCATGTAATGTTTTACGTCTATGTTTCTGATAATTGAAATTTGTTGGTATATAAATAGGGTTGGATTTTGGCAACTTGTCCACATGAATATAGACTTAAAACAAGTTGGTATATAAATAGTGTTGGATTTTGGCATACAGCTCGGCTCATTAAATTGCTCGAGTTTGAAATTTGAAAATGGAGAGTACACGGCGGACGTCTTGACCTCAAAAATTTCTAAAATCACAGGGTGAAAATTTCTAAAGTAGACGCGGGATAATATACTATAGATGTGAAAGAAGTAGTGATTAATCGTGGTGAGAGTTACAGCATTTTATGAAAATCCTATTTTTCTTAATCAATAATAATAAGAAATAGTAATCGGATGATAGACAAGTTATGGACGAATGTGACACTCCTTCCAATAGTATTTATATGGTTTAGGATTTTAAATAATTAGAAAAGTATCTATAAATTAGGGGTGAAAGTATCTAAAAGATTGAAACAAAGAGATAAGATAATGATAGATTTTAAAAGAATCCGTCGTGACTGAGAGTGGTTTATAACTCTCATGGTTCTGGGCAATAAAGTGATAGGCTTTTTGGTTTCGGCCTACTCATATGAAAGAAGACCTAAGCCCGACAGACCATACCAGATGAACATTTAAGTCTTGATATTTCAATATCTCCTCCAAAGTAATTTATTATGAATTTGGGCCACTCAATAGAAATGGACCTAAGACCAATCAATAATCCAAAATTGTAAAGTAAAGAAATTCTAGTTTTATTTAAGGAAGACATGAAACATATAATCTGGAGGGGAGAAACAAATATAGCAAACTCATTGCTCGTCCACTAGTTAATCCTAATCTATGGAGAAATATCCTAACATCACCGTTAGAATAAAAGTAAATCTTATATACACTGACAGTGTACATATTATCACCATCGAATACGTAATATATGTATAAAAGTTGAATTTTAAATTCAAATTTTGTATGCTTGTCATTCATCCAATAAGTTTTTTAGGACGACAAATTTGCTGTAACGTGCATTTACTTTTTCTCTCTCTCTTTTTTTTTTCTTTTGAATTCTATCATCTATATTTGCTTTTCGTAAATTCACGAATTCAAAGCCTGTACTATTCTAGCTTGTAGAAAACTTTAAACTCCGCGCGAATTTTAAAAAAGTCATGATGTGGAGCGAAATTTGTGGGCAAGCGATTGGAATTGGATCGAGGAGCAAAAGGAAGAAATAATATGCTCAAATCCACATTTTCAAAGGATCTCCGCGCGAATCCTTTCCCTAGCGGATCCGACTCAATAGTTGAGTAAACTTCTGGGCACAAATCACAATCCGATTCACGAATTCGCTTTACCTTTTCTATTTCTCCTTCCCTACGTTCCTTCAAATTTGGTTACAAGGACTTTGGTTGGGATGGAACTCGAAGGGTCATGAAATGGCACGGAAGCACGTTCGCAGTTGATTCATCACAACTATATAATTCCTGATAAAAACAAATGTTCAAGAAATTGCCAAAGTAAAATAATGACATAGGTTTTGTTTGATAACTTAGTTCAGCACTTAAATTTAAATAGATTTACATCTTAACATATTCAAATCGTTTGATAATTAAAAATTAAACATTTGAATTAATTAAGTGACACTGAATTTTTTAGACAAAACTTGTTTCGAAAATTAAGTGATAAACTATTCACTTATAACTGAATGTAATATACACTCAAATGTAGTAGATTTAATACTTAACAATTCAATGGATTCAGACTTTGAATTTCACATTTCAGATTTCAATTTTATCAAACACACTCATAATGAGGCTGAAGACATAGTGATCATTAAAAGCTTTACATTATCATTATTATTATTATTATTATTTGATTGACGTGATGGGGTTGCATTTCTTAATCCAAATCTAATAAGGTGTTGATGACAAAGCAAAACATGAGCACAAGTAAAATAGGGCATCCATGGCACGTGACAGGTCACAAGAAGACCCACAGCAGGTGCGTTGCATTATTGCGTGTACAAACTATACAGAATACCCAGCATTCGACTCACGTGGATTGACGGCACGTGCACTCACGTTATTAGTCGACCAATGGTTCGTGTGTTAATTAATCTTCTACAACTACCAGATTCCTCGACGGACGGAGGGGCAAAATCTAAAATGAAGAAAAACAGCCCACTCAGATGCCTGCCACGTGGTATTTGACCACCGTCACTGGTGGCTTTTGACGCCAGCCGAGCACTCGCACATGCTCAGCTGACACAGCATCAACCTCCATCACGTGCAATTTGGATTTTGGACCCCAACTATTTGTATTTTTAAGAATAAGAATTCTTTTGAGATAAAAAGTGAACATATATATATATATATGTATTAGGAAGAAAAAGCAACAAAAAAAAAAAAGGCCAAACCCTGCGAGTTCTTGTACTGGTAAAGCCTCCCATCCAAGCAACGACTTGGGTTCCTTTTCTTTTTCAGTGTTTCCTTTATTTCAAATTTAGGCATAAAAGTGTACTGCAAGAAAAAGAAGAACGAGTTGATACAAATCGTTCATAACTAAACTTGTAAAATTACCTTTACCCCCAATTTTCGATACCAAATACAAAATAGTGAAAACCCTTAAAAATGGTACTAGTGGATAACATGTGGGTTTTAGATTTAGAATGACGTGCTTGTTAAATATTAATATGATACATTTGGGCGTGTATCACATTTGAGTTATCATTTATTTTTTTGGAGGGAATTTTACTTAGAAAATTCAGTGTCACTTAATTAATTCAAATGCTATATTTTTTACTACCAAACTCGTTCAAACATGTTTAAGATATAGGTCTAATAAATTTAAGTGTTGAATTGGATTATTAAACAGGGTCTTAGAGTTACTAATACATTTGTGCGATTCATGACTCATCTACCATATGAGGATATAATTATGGCATAATTCTGCTGATTCGATCGAGTTGAAAAGATTTTATGGAACATATATCTTTATGGAAAACAATAAAAGCTACTGAAAATGGTGTTACATATTCAACATCAATTGTGGCTTTGAAATGTCGCAGTCTATGACTGCAAATAATGTCAAGGCTGAAATGTAAGGTAAAAATAAAAACAAATGTTAAATATTCGCAGAATCAAATTTACAAGAGTAGTACATCCAGTAAGCCATTGACCAATGGGGACAAAGATCACATGTAAATGCGTACGGTTCAATCATATTCATCTATATGGACTTGTACGCCGAAATTTTGCATGTTAGATGGACTTACAGAATACGAAAATTAATTAACATGCTTTATTTCCAATGTTGAAAATTGAGCAAGATATTTGATGTTTTCAAAAATCAGTCTTGCACCTTTTACTTAAAAAAAAAAAACATGGTTTACTTTCCAAGGTTTTTTCAAATGGTAAAATCAAGGACTCGAGTATTACGCAAGGAAAATTCTGTGTAGTAATACTTATTTGATAGCTAGGTAGATGTAAATGTAACTTTTCTTCTTCTTTGTTTTTTTTTTCATAGCTATCATTTCTTACCTTACTCGTCGAAGGCTCATAATTATACTAAGGCTCGGAACAATATTATTAATTGTCCTATTTTTTTTGGTACTTAAAATATAAAATTTTAAGAGATCGTTGCAGGAAGTTCATGTTTAAATTCAATTATTAAGTTGTAAAAAGAACCTTTTTTTTTTAAACCTCAAACTTACTGAGTAAGGCTCAACATTTTTTTTGTTTTTTTGAGTGATTGAACGAGTTTTATCTTGTAGAATTATTATTTTGTGTAATGAGATAATTTGGTGGAGGGGTTTGGTATTTTCTTTCATACTTTCTTTGTCAGCAAAAATGGGATAGATTTTTGGCTAAAAGAATTGGATAAATTTTGATTTTATAAATTATAACAAAAAAAAAAGTGGAAAATGAATGTGAGATCACACGTACAAAAGACTCCAAAGAGCAAACCAGGCCAACCATCAAAAAATCTCGGGCTTAGCCCGACTTGCTCCACATTTCTAGATTAGTTATTTTGCTGGTCTTAACGGATAGAATAAATATCTAAAAATTTTACTGCTACTTTTTCTGCAGTTGAATTGATCACGTCAATAAATGACAGCAGTGGACACCTTATCTGGTCTCTCTTACATAGGGATTGCTAACGTGGGACCCACTTCAACTAATCATACCTAGACAACTGACACGTGTTCGCCTCCCAGGTATTTACCATGGGATTGCTCAGCATCCTATGTGGCAATGACGGCTGTAAAAAAGAAAAGTGAAATAAAAACTTGAGAACCCATTTCGATTGCTATTTTCTGAAATTCTTATAGAAAAATGTACTGCAATAATTTAATACTACATATTCAATAAAAAGATAATTAGGAAATTTAATTACAAAAAATATAAATTTTTTTTTTAAAAAAAATGCAAAGCCAAACAGGTTCTAAATTCGTGAATTAAGTTCCTCTCCGGTGGATTCTCTCTCTATTTTTTGCAGTACACGTCTTAGTCAAATTTAAAATGATCATGTCTCTTCTTAATAAATGAAAGCACATTTATTCGTGTTGCAAACAAATAGCGAGAAAATTCATCGGGAAGAAACCAAATCCTTGACCGGTGGCAGGCTTAGGGCCCGTTGCCGGTAGACACGTTGAGAGAATCATGACCGTCCGATCATGGCAAGCCTAGCTGTATCTGTCGTGCTTACTGGTGGGGAGGTCAGAATTTTATAATTAGAGCAGCAGTGGGAAAAAAAAATTGTTAAATAAGATAAAATAAAGATGAAAAATCAGAGTTTATTTTATTTTCTATGGCAGAAAAGTAAAATAAATTAAGCGCGAGTCCCGATGATAAAATATGAAAGCTGAGGAATCGGGCTGTTAACTTGGACACTAATGCACGAGTCGCAGCGACAAACCTGCTAGATCGGTTCCAAAGGGGGTTGAATAATCAACACTTAATTTTGCTTAATCTACTAATTAATCACTTTTTTTTTTCTAGATCAATTTACTTCTTTAACCCCTAAGACAAGGGTTAACTTGTCTTGCCAATTTACCAACATGTCCTCAAGAAAAGCATTGGATTTCAAGCAATCTTTGCATGACTTGCAATTTCAGTACATGAGCTGCATTATTGTCCCACAACTAGTCATGAATCATCCATCATTGGGATGATTAGCCAATTTCTTCTTGGTTCTCAACCTAATTAGCTAAGAAGAAAGAGTGTTTCTTTCAATCCTAGGAGCTTAATTTAAAGACCAAGAATTGCAAATACATCTAATTGTGAAATGATTCAAAACCTTTAGCCCTACTCTATCATGGTCCCATGAGCACTTTTTGCAGAGAATTCTCTCTTATCTTATAAAGCTTGGGAGTTTGTGGGGGTGGGGTGGGGGGGGGGGAGGGGGGAAGGAGGAAGAGGAGGTGGGATGACCTAGTTCTCAAGTAAAGGCCATTCCTACACATTCATTTTCATTCATTCTAGCAACAAACACTCACGTGTGGTCCATCATCCAATTGAAGGTCTTGATCATAACACCCCATGACCATTTACCTCATTTTTTTGTCTCCAAATTCAATGAGCTAGAAAGATGGAAAGCCACACACACATGCAATATTAAGGTCTTGAAAACCAAGGACACTATGGTAAATTCATAATGCTAATAAGGCCATTTTTGTATGTAATTAGCAATTTAAAGACACTTTATCGGTTGTTTTTTTAAAAAAAAAAAAAAAAATCTTTTTCCGTTTCAAAGTGACCAAATATCAACCTTTTTTTAAAGCCATAATTTCTCCTCGTCAAAATCCAATTTTTTAGCTGTCTGCCTGTCCCCTTCAAGCGCAAATAAACCCTCTCTTTTCTCTCCCTCTCCCACCTCTCTCCTCCAAGAAAACTTCACTTCCCTCAAACACATTCACACGCACAACACACACTTTCTCCATCTCTTTCACCTCCCACCCCACCAAGAACACACACAAATTACACACACTCGAACACTCTTTTCATCTTTTCACCAGCTACTGGTATATATACACACTTGCTTGTAACATTGACCTTGTCTTTAAAAATTTTTTTGGTTTTGAATGGAGACCCCGGAATTCTTTCAAGGAGGCTACTACAATACACATATGGCACCAGAAAAACGTCTCTCCGACGCTAAAAATAGCGACCATTTTATCATCGATGACCTCCTGGACTACCCTAATGATGATGGCATGGTGGCTGACGGCACTTTTGACACTACCATCACGGCGGGCACCTCCACTGATTCTTCCACGGTCGTTGACACTTCATGCAACTCTTCGTTCTCCGGTAGCACCGAACCTCATTTCCCCGGCGGCGATATGGGGTGCCGGAATTTCACTGATGGCCAATTCTCCAGTGAACTTTGCGTGCCGGTAAATATAAAGCATACTTGCAATTTCAAGAAATTATGTACTAATTTATTGAAAGTGCGTCATGCGACTAAAGCCTAAGGAGACTACTAGACGTGTGACTTTTACACTTTTGTACGTTAATATGCTCAGAGAATTTTGTTTTAATGGCTTTTGTTTTCTTCTAAAAAGAGCAACTTGGACCTTTTTCTATTTGGTGGCTTTTTCTTTTTTTTTTTAGGCAGAATAATTACTATTTGGTTGCTTGAAATATAAAAGAAAGAAAAAGATAGTAACATTATAATTATTCAAATTCTTGAACCTTATGTATGGTCCAGCTTGCATACTTGATTTTTTCTTTCTTTTTCCAAATCAAAGTTGCTTGAAATTGAGTTTTTCCGGCTAGTTGTTATGTCTAAGGGATGCACTGATCATCCAATTTCAAATACAAATTTTGCACGTACAATTTGGTAGTTGGAACATTTAATTATATGAGTAAATGAAATTAGTTTGTCTTACTAAAAATTTCACTCTTCTTTTCTTTTTTTTTTTCCCTTGGACTTGACAGTATGATGATTTGGCTGAGCTGGAATGGCTATCGAATTTTGTGGAAGAATCCTTTTCCAGTGAGGACCTGCAGAAGCTGCAGATAATATCAGGTATGAAGGCCCGTACTAATGAGGTATCAGAAACTCCTGACGACCAGCCGGAACCCAATCGAGAAACTGCCACACCCATGCTTCGGCCCGAAATGTCGGTCCCTGCGAAGGCACGTAGCAAGCGCTCACGCGCCGCTCCATGCAATTGGACGTCTCGCCTACTCATGGTCTCACCTTCCACTACTACCTTGACCGCGGCCACGACCACCACCATAATGGCGGCGGCAATGTCATCATCCTCGGACTCGGAAATGACCCCGAGCACTGGCAAGAAGGCGGTGAAGGCGCCGTCGAAGAAGACGGAAGTTTATGATCAAAATGCTAGCATGGCCAATGGTGAAGGTAGGAAATGCCTTCATTGTGCTACAGATAAGACACCACAGTGGAGGACTGGTCCTATGGGCCCCAAAACGCTTTGTAACGCTTGTGGGGTTCGGTACAAGTCGGGCAGGCTGGTGCCAGAATACAGGCCCGCTGCAAGCCCGACTTTTGTCCTCACCAAGCATTCCAATTCACATAGAAAAGTGCTAGAGCTGAGGAGGCAAAAAGAGATGTTGAGGGCTCAACAGCAGCAGCACCAATTTCTTCATCAAAATATGATGTTTGATGTATCATCCAACGGTGATGATTACCTGATTCATCAACATATTGGGCCCGATTTTCGGCAGCTGATTTAGCTATCATTCGAGTCCTAATCATAGTTTAGTGAAGTGTGGGAGGAAGAAGGAATGAAGCTTAACCAGAAAAACTTCTCTATAATTTTAATTTTTATCTAATTGATGATTTCTGTAGCTAGACTTGAGGTTTCCTGACTTAAATGAATTTTGTAGTACTCCTTTTTTGTTGCACATGAATTTTGGATCATTGGATGGAGAAAGAGGGCAACAGAGAGAGAGAGACAGTAGATGATGTAGGCTCTAGTCTAGTGTCCCTTTTGAGTTTCATCTGCCTCAACTTCTGGCGAAATATTGGACCAAAATTTCATTCCATCTCCTTTTGTTTAATTTTTGTTACAATTTCTGGTTTACTGGAGTTTCATTCAACCAGTTAAACTACTTCCAACTTACAATATCATGTTTATTTACTCAACAGCTAAGCTCTTGTTATCAATTTTAACATTCAAAGCCAGGGCTCTAGCTCTACTCACATTTTAATGGAAATCATATATATATATATATATATTGATGATATATAAATGTACAATTATGTAGATACGTCCAATAAATATACATTGGCCTACACCATTTAACTACTGGTTTAGACAGGGAACTCACAGTGTCTGTACAAGTTTGGGTGATTGATAAATTGGTTCATGTCAGTGTAAAGAAGTATTGATGTTGATTGTGGGGGGGGGGGTTCTTTCTTTTCCAACAAGAAGAAAACCCTGTTCTTGTAGTTTCATTTGCCATAACCAATCTGGCACTTGCTGTTATTTCCAGCTTGCAGTTCTGTAGATACATGCAATTTTGCAAGAATATGTCCTAACTAAACCTGCTGTTATTTTCAGTAGCCAGTCAAGTACGAGCTGCATATATGTACAGTTTTTCTGTTTTCTTACTCAGAAAAAAAAAATATTGACCCTGGCTTCTATTTTGTGCTAATTAAGATAGCAATTATAACATGTCTAGACTTCACGATAGAACCCTATTTTTTTTTTGGTTTCCTATGGCAGGATATTCTAAGAAAAAGAAGAGATCAAATTCCTTAAGACTAGTTTGCAAAATTCCTTGTACATTTAACCAGTAATCAAAATACATGAATAGGATTAGATTAAAAGAAAAAAAAGACTAAGTTGAGGACACTTTCCATTTGTAACTCTTTCACAATAAAGGGATCATTATCTAAGTCAAACCCTTGTAGTATATCTCTGTCCTTGTCCAAATTAACAGACAATGAAAAGAAATGGACAAAAATGAAAATGAAAGCCAAAAAAAGGTTCCAATTTCTTGATTTTCGGTTGTCTAAAAGGCATGAATTTCAGTGAAGATGGAACAGATGAATCTGGTGGTGGTGAAATTCATCCCTCAAGATCAATTAACGTAATACAGAGAATGTTAGAAGCAGCACCATGGGATTTTACATCGTTTTCTGCTACGTATATCTTCGCACAGAATTCAATTCCACCCCTTGGTCCTCGAGAAAGAGGCTCACATATTATATGTAAGACTTAAGGTCAGTCCTTGGACGTGCCTACTTTTATGCACACCATGTGATAATCCATAATTCAGACTCTATTCACTTTCCCCCAAAATTCTTAAAGAAAAATCATGCCTCAACTTAACCAACACACTAGACTTGAATTGTACTCGCAATATTTTATTTAATTCGTTTCCCCCAATTTGGCATTTAAACTCTTACTTCAATGATAAATATATGAATTGACGGCAATGATTGTAAACATTTTGTTATTTGTAATCGATTTTTGCCTAATACGTTTCCCAACACATGAAGAGCAAAGGTATAAATAGAGATGACGTATAAATACAACTGAGTAATTATGCAAGATCGCTTCTTTTTTCATAATCAAAACAAGTTTGAACACTGAACTCTATTTAATATGTAAATCGTCTTCTATTAATTCTTTCCTCAAATGCACGAAAGGTATTCATTTTTCTAGATTATATGTTTTGTGAAAATTTATGGCCCCTATATGATCACAAAATTAGATCTATATTGTAATTTAATATGCATAGATGGTTGGATAGACACAGATTATACGCATTATGCATATGTATATATACCAATTCACTACAATACAAGAATTAGAAATGTGTGTGTTGTGTGTAGGAAGAGAAAGAGGGATAATTAAGACTTCAATTTGTACTATTAATTTGTACATATGTGCGATCCTAGGCGTTGGTGATCCATAGACTGCACGTAGAATCTTAATAGATGGATGCCAATATGTGATCTGATTCTCTTTAACTCTGATCACTAGATGAAATTTGAGAATCTTTAAACTAAAAAAATTTCTGAAAAAAAAATAAAATTATATACCAGCATGTCTACTGCAGCTACAAGATGCCCTCAATGCGTCTTTGATTAATCTTCTGTACTCCTTTGTCATGCAAAGTAATAAATATTTCATTAAACAAATTTAGGTACTCAGTAGAAGCTGCAAAAAACTGTGGCAGGCAGGTGAATGAAGCATTAATCTGTGTGTTTCCAGCAGCTATTTTAGCAGTGTTCACATGCTTCCTTTTTTACTTTTTTTTTTTTTTTTGGTCCCCCTCATGTAAGCAAGTTTTAGTGCTTGTTTTTAGCTAAATTTCCATCTTTATTCTTCTCTTTCATATACGTAGGCACATGCATGAATCTTTGATAGCAAACTGTAAGAAAAGGACCAAAGTTTGCAAGGGCCAGAAATTGGTGTAATTTTTATAAAACAACTACACTTGAAAAAAAAAAATTAATATCTGTGACCTTTCTTAACAAGTACCCATTAAACACCTGTTCGCCAAACCCTTATTTATTTTATGAATAAGGATAATAAGTTGATAACTATCTATGCTTTTTGTTCTTCCTTTTCCTTTTTTTTTTTTTTGGGTGCTAACTGCTAAGTGTTTGGCTTTGTTTTTGAGGCAAAAGGCATTCCACCGGCCAAAATACAAGATCACAACGATGCCATTGCATGCACGTGTGTAGCGCAATCCATGGGAGACATTGTGAGCACTCTTCTCTCACAAAATTGCAGCAAATGCTGCTTATTCAAGAATCATTACAATTGATTACTTAGAAACATATATGAATTCAAGAGCCCTTTATGCCTTGTAGAAGTATATGCTCTATCTTCAACGCTACTCCAATGAAATAGATAAAAAGTACCACTTAGTGCACTGAAAGTGCCTGAGAAATTATAAAAATTGTGTAACAAGAAGATGGCTGTATACATCCCAAAAATATTTTATTGTGAAGTGGTTATATGGGCTCCCATGCATGAGGATATTTCCACGTTCACTTGTATGGTGTCTGTCTCCTCTTTTACGTTTGATTCTGCTAATTACAGTAATTTACATGGTGACTATGGCTCCAAGCATGGATTCTCAAGTGATAATTAAAGACAGTTAGACTTTATTTAATGTTTCTGAGGATTTTTATTTTCTCTCTTAGAATCTCATCACTGGCAATGTCTCTTGTGACTTAGATCTAAAACAGCTTATTAGTAGTTTAATATTCTACAGTAAGAAAAACACAAAGATAATTCCTAATTTTGAACTCTCAAATTCAAGCCCTTGATAAACTGCTACAAGAACATAGAATCCACTGTGAAAAATAAGAGCTTTAATAATGAGACTTGAAACCCTTCAAGACTTCAATTTGATTAACGTTTATTGACTATCATATCTAAAATCGCACTTCATCTTCACATAAGAAGATTTACCCTTTTTTTTCTTTCTTTTAAAGCAAAATTTTTTCAGCTTGATAAGAAGACTGGAAGGAGGAGGGGTTCATTAATAATAGCTGGGACAAGTGATAGGAAATGTACCATGAATGATTGATAGAAGCTAGGACAAGTTATAATCAAGAAATTAAGAAGATAATGAAAGATGTGAAGCTTTTTATTATTTTCCGAGGAGCAAAAATGTCAAGAGTTATCCTTGGAAAATCGGCCATTTGGAGCAATCAATTTGAACTAAGAACAGCGCTCGTATTGGGCCAACTCAGGGTCAGCTTGAAAGTGAGACTACACCATGCTTTGATCTCATTTATTTCAAGCTGTTCAGTGGATTAATGAACAAAACTGCTGTCAGATAAATTCTCTGAATCCAAGCCCTAATTGCCTTCTTAACAATCTAAACTCCCAAGTATTTGAACTTGACTGAGGGTTCATTTGTATCCAAACTCAACCAAAAAGTTGTGTCAAACTTCAACTTGTAATCCAAGCTTATTTGATGATTGATGGACCATTGAAACTCAAATGAAAGAGCAAGCATGAATGATACGATGCATAAACTTGTCTGTCGAGCAGGAAATTTAGTACACAATATCCCAATGGTAACAGGAAGAGGTACATCTTTATGCCTTATGCCAGTCCATTTAGATACCCTGAGCAAAAGAATTGGTAAAATACTAAAATTGAACTCTTTCAAGAAGTTCCCTCTAGACCCTAAGAATTCTTCACTGCAGCAAACAAGACTGTAGCTGCGCATGGATGATTGTACAAGCTAGAAAGGAACTATAAAATACGGACTGTAACATGACATGAGTGGGAGAAAGAGGGAGAGGCCGACATGGAAATGTATTGATATATCAAGGGAGACAAGGCTGCAGGGGCCAAGGATCCCTTTTGAAGGGGCAGGAGACACATTAACGATATGCATCATCAACCTTCACACTTCCTCACGTGACATGCACGTTCCCCACACAATCCTACTTAAATATAGGCAAAATCCATTTAAGTACTTGGCTTCTTCTTGGAGTTGGTAGGCTGGCCTCATGTGGTGGAAAGTGGAAACACTTGGTAAAAATTTGATATTGCTAATCCTCCAGTATGGAAGGACTCAAATGCATCAGTTGCGGCAATGCATATGAGCTCTCTGCTAAATATTGAGACAAGCAGAAATTTTTTTTTATCATTACTCATTTGCAAGCTGAAGACAGGGAGCAACTGCCCAAAGAAAAAAAAATCCAACAGAAAAGTTCAGATTGCTTGAGGGTCATTCTTTTTAAGGGAATGGAATAGGAAAGGCAGAATCAATGGTCTGTAAGTAACAAGCAGCAAGAACATTAACATGTGCTAACCCAATTTGTGCATTTTCGAGTTCTGCCAATGTAATCTGATCATCACTACATTGTTTTCAAAATAAATTTCAAGTTAAAAAAGGCAAATCGCTTGAGAATGTTCAGAAATAATCTGCCATAATCTATAAGTTACACCAACGCATGTATTATACAAAATTGTTTCAAAGAAACTGAAGTTAGAGATGAATGAGTATTCTTCCCAAGAAGTCATCACTTTGATGGTGCAAATCAGTCCTCCACCTTCAACATTTGTCTCTTATCGGGGAACGCAGAGACCCAATTCTGGAGATAAGGAGAAAATATGTAAGCAGACAGTGAGCCAATAAAATGAGGAACGACTTCTATTTCTCAAAGAAAAATCCAGCAATGCTTGCCTCCGCAAACTTTTGCAAAATCAGTCGACTTGAAAACAAATGTAGATAAGAAGAACAGCAATTTAACATGTTTAATCATGAAAATAGCATTCCTGCTGGTAGACACCATAAAAAAAACTAGGCAGTATGGATGCTACTATCCCATAGCACATAAATGGACAGGCAGCTAGGGATGCAATTGCCTATCAGTGAATTGATTGCAATCCCAAACATGTATTGACATGGCAGTGGAGCATGATAGAACTCCATCGAGGTCAAAATGCCCATGAATATAACCTTCTTGAATGTTGGATCACACAAATATCTATTTTTTTCTACCTTTAACGGTCAACACTTTAATCACGTGTTCTGCTGCCTCATCATATTACTCTAAATCAGCTCACACAAAACCCAAAAGCTTTATGCCAGGCCCCAATTCCTAGCTTGCATGAAGAAAATGGAGACAACCCAAAAATTGCAGTAAGATCCAATCATGTCACATCTCACAACTTAATTCATAGGTAGTAAGCGCCTTAGCAAATAATACTAGTCTTGGGCGAAACACTATAATTTCCCTCATACACTGTTCCAATATGAAGTAGATAAAGAAAAGTTTCTGCACTTCCTTACCATGCAGAAAAGTAGCAGCAGACGTCCACTACATTTAACATGTGCTAGAAGTAACAAGCAAGAATGATTACTTAACAAAGGAGAACATCAACATTGGCAGACCAGAGCAAGACAAGTTAATATTTTCCATTCCTGACAATCATCTAATGAAGAGCCTCCCTTGCTTTTCCATCTTTTGTTCATAATGGTGCATAGCAATCCTAGTGAAAATTTTCTCTTCCGTAGGATTACTTTCCCTTGCTTTTGAGGGGTAAAACATAGATATTACACTTCAAAATAAACTGTAACTTTCCCATTTTTAATCTGTAAGGGAACTCTCTTTGACGGAAAGCTTTATCCATGAGGAAGCAAATGAAAACCATTAGATCATAGTGCAAAAACACTCAACTCCTTAAGAATATAGAGAACCGTGTGGTCATAGCCCTATATGGCCCATGTGAAACGAGGTGTTGGAGCAAAACATTATGTATTCTCTTTATCCATAGGCATGCCTTATCACTAAACAGGAAGTAACCCTCAATTAAAATTATATGAGATGGCCAAATATTATGAAGAAGTGCAAGGCAAGCAACGAACTTCTCTGTCTGAATATTCCCGCAAAAAAACTTTTAAAGCAGCCAAAAATCCTTGTTGTGTGCAGTGAAGAGAAAGTAATTAGAAAATGCAGCAACTTCAGTAAAATGACAGCAACACTTATCACACCCTCAACAATATTGATGATACACAGCTCATTGTTGATATAAACCAAAAAAGGAGTTTGTTAGCCCCATTACCTTATTTTTCATGCAAATCTTGAGTTTTATCTCTATGGGTCAATATGACATATTCGTCTATGAGACAATGTAGTGGTAACAATGACCACTACATTCTCTCAGTAATAAACATGACCTAGCTCAGTTCTTCAACAAACATGCTATGAACAGTTCTCCAATTGTAGCCAAGTTTCCAGAATTGAAATTTTAACTGATGCAGGAGCATCTTAGTCATATAATTGTACGTTGTTCTAACGTAATCATTCAGTAGGGTTTTACTTGAATGCTGCCAAGTACTGTAAATACAATTGTTTAGTAAATACTCATATGTTACACATGCGCTTCGTTGAGGGTCCTGCATCATTTGCCATTATTAAGGAAAAATTTTGTTTTGCAGTCCTAACGTGATTCATCAACTTGTACAACTTGATCATCAACGTGGTTATTCTAAAACCTTACATTGGTCATCAATTCCTACTACCTTTTTATTGTCATAAGTAGATTAGTCACTGGCTCTTTCAACATCAAGTTCCGTGCCTATAAATACCTGCTCATATGTTCTATAAGCTTTTAATCTCAGGATGGCTGCAATTTGTTCAAAGGCATAAGGAAAAGAACTTCAAACTGCACTCAATACTTGAAGTTTACAGCACGTATGTGCGCTATTTAAGAGATAGTAAAATAATAAACTTAATGACTAAGTTGAAAGAGTTGATGAGTCACCCTCCAGTTCTATAGGTATTCCTGTTGTCCACTGCAAAAATAACTTTCCTCAATTTATCACCCAGTTATGTAGGTAGTAGAAGTTGATAAGTAAGAACTAGTAAAATAATAAACTTAATGACTAAGTTGTAGGAGTTGATAAGTTGTCCTCCAGTTCTATAGGTATTCCTATTGTGCACTGCAAAAATAACTTTCCTCATTTTATCACTTAAATATCCAATTCAGTTCTCTAGGGGAGTAATTATACCCAGAAGCTATTCTCCTACAAAACTATTATGCCTTCTCTTCACCAATCTAATATCTGATGTGCACTGTACTTTTACGTTAACTATTGTAAGGATTGCTGCATTTTGATCAAATCTAAGTCTCAATACCATAGACTGGAGGACAACTCAAACTATATAACTATGAAAAATTTCTTCCTCCTACCTTCACATATGTCCCAAGGAGTGTGGTTGCCTTGGGAAATTCCATATAGGCAGCAGCAGAGCAGCTTCTTATTACCAGATTATGGACTGTCCTTGAATAAATGTCTAATAACAAAATTGGTTAACAGGTGGACGTCATCTTGCATTGTTTCCATTTCTATTGCTCCTGGGATAACATAATCCAACCACTCCCCAAGCTTTTTGTGTTAATTTTTTTTTTTGGGGGGGGGGGGGGGGTGGTGGGTGGGGAACCACCGGTGGTGAAAGAAAGTAGGAAATTCAGAAGACAACGCAATCATGCGATCGGAACTTGTCAAATAACAAGCATAACTGGTTGCAAATTCTCACTTATCTCCACCATGTCCTTTTGCGGGCACAAAGTTTTTTACTTGTAAAACAAATATGCCTCAAAACAGAACCACTTGTCTTTACCAGATACATTGCTTGTAATCAAATTCTTCAATTGTTGTTTTCGGCACTTAATCAAAAACCATAAATCATCCAACATAGTGTAGCTTATATGGAACAAATATGGTACATTTTGTGTAGCAACATATACAAAATGCCACTAACGTTTTACCATTACTAGACTGAAAAGCTGCCAGAACACGCATAGAAAGAACATGTATTAAAAATATTAAAAAAATGAAAAAAATTTGCAGAAAATGCTGAGAAAGATGAAAAGCTAACTATAAGCGCACAGAGATATGATCAATCCAGTTGATGGAGTTTGCTTACAGATACATTAGAAAATAGTATCAAACTCCTGGATTGGCACTGCAGAGCATACCCTGAGACAACGACCTGGAGCCCTTCGAGTCCAAACCAAGGCACGATGTCAGCCGAGCTGAAGATACTGCTGTGTGGAGTGGCAAGAGAGATTGGAGACAGCCCATTTGAGCTAACGGCCTGAAAATTCCCAAAAACTAAAGATTTAAAAAATTGAATCTTGATAGAGACAATCTTGAACCAAATAGCAAGTTTCATCCAGAGTAACAATTCAAAATCAAATCTTTGAAAATAAATAAGAACAACCACAGAAGAAAAATGGCTCAAATTCACATTAGACGGTCAAAAATCAAATCTTTATGGAAGATTTGGAAAAACCCATTTGAGAAAAATCATATTTTGAGGAAAGAAATGAATAGAAATAAGAGGGCTTTGTCTGTTTAGGGTTGAAGGGGATTGCCTTGAGAGTGTTGTTGTCGTGGGAGAAGAGCGTATAGGGATGCCAAATACTGAAGACGAAGGTGAAGTGGGTCTCCTGATTGATGAGGGCTGTGACATGGTGGATTTGAAAAGGGAAAATGCTGGTCTTGAAAGGGTGCGACAGCGAGTTGCCATTGGAGAGGAAGCGATCAGTTTTTTAGCTGGGCACTTATGGGTATAGGGTTTAGGGGTATTTGAAGCAGCAGAGTGAAACTGGGAGAGATTAGAATTAGGACTTGGGATTTTCACTGTTTTTTTCCAGTAAAAACACAAAAAAAAAAATGTGGTTAAAAAAAAAAAGAAAAGAAAAAAGTTGATTTCTCAAGAATATGACTTTGCTTTGGTTAAATAACCTTTTTCTCCTCAAATTTATTTCATCCTATTGACAACTTGATGAATCTGTTTTAAATGCGAGACTATTCGATGTGAGTACAGACTCCATCAATGAAGGTCAATTAAGACCGCCACAAATTGTGGCAAATTTATGGGAGGCAAGGATTGAACCCCTGACCTCCAGCATCACCTTTAATGGTGATGACCACTGCATCACCTTTAATGGTGATGACCACTGGACCAAATGGCCAGTGGCGTATGCAGTCATTCATTAGTAGGAATTTTTTTTTTGGTCCTCAAGTAGAAAAGTGTTAAAAGGAACCTAGCTGCATATTTGGAAGAAGTGAAGCTACTGCTCCCTTGCTCCTTTCCTGGTGGCAATTCAGTCGATTAAATGAGATTCTTACAGCCAATTTTCATCAACTCTATATCTTCCCTGTAACGTTGCAGAAGCAAAAGAATCTCCCTCCAAGAAATTGATAGTTCAGCACAGATGTGCAACTGAGCTAACCAAGTATTTGGTTTAGCTGAGATCATTATCAAAAAGGGATATGTACTCTCCAATTACAGAACGATTAGCAGGAAGAAGGAAACAGAGCAAAAGAGCCTTGTGCGGATTTGGCATATTGGTATCAATAACAAAGGCAAATAAAACAGCATATCAAGAATAAGAATCTGTATCTAATTTTGCTTAATAAAACATAGATACAATGTTAAGAAGAATGCTATGTTGGAGTTCTATCTTGTAAACAATGCACACATCCAAAAACTCGAAAGCAAGGACACTTGTGCAAAGGCCGTCCTTTCCCAAGATCTGCAATGAAGAACTCTATCGGTCAAGAACTCCAGCTGCTTTAGTAAGCTGTCACTCGAAAAGTTATCATCATCATAGGAGGCGTAGTTTCCCAGTAACTGAATCTACAGTTGATCTACTTCCTGCAAAACAATAACAAGTAATTGACAAGACTAGACACGAATTTTCACAAAAAAAGCTTGCAGGAATTCAAGGTATAATTGAACAGAAGCAAACCAGGCCCAATGGCAAGTACAGTCTTCGACCCAGAAGAGACCTGCATAAAGAAATAGGTCTGAGCATTGTATATGTTTCCAAAGAGTCTATTACTTGTAAGGAGAGCAAATAGTATGGTCCTGAATGCATTACTTTGAGTCCTAATTCAAGGGTAGACTAGTTCTGCACTCTATTAATCGGACTCTTTGTTTTGCCCTACCATACCCATGCTTAACTCTTCATTTTGCAATATAGTAGCCATGTCGGGTGGGACTCCATAACTCCAAAATTACTTTGACTCTTCGTTTACACAGAACTGAAGCTATCTGTTGCAGCTTATGACCAAATCTTGTACCGTGTTGCTTTATTCTTTACGTAGTGATTAATTCTTAGCAAATAGAGTTCATAATATGAGGTTTCATTCTCTGCTTTTTTAGCTAGAATGACTCACATCAAACAATATGCTTGTGTTCTATGTGGGCCTATAACTTCCCTCATCCCCACATAATATCTGAAAATACAAAATAAAAAAAGCAGCTTTTATAATTCAGAACCCGAAATAAAATTCACTGTGCAATTTGTATACACATTAGTTTCTACGTTGTTACTCCTTGTACATTGTGAGTTTCAAGAGATGAGTAAAGGATATGCAAGACAGCAAGCATTACCAGAATGATAGCAATAAAGAACAACGGCTAATCACGGTATTGAAAAGCATATATCTATTCATCCTAATCATCATCTCCTTAGTTGGTTAGTTCAACAGTTTGCACTTTAGGTTGTCCATTGCACTATATTTCCAGCTGGATACAAACAAATATTTCAATAAGTCGAAGTGGATACCTGGGTCCGTCCTGCATCAGCCACAACAAAAGTTGGAAGACCAATGGACTCAGCTGCTTCCTTCAGCTTATTCCTGATAAAAACCCAAAAATTACCGAAGCAATAACTATTGTGCCAGCAAAGATGTTCCTTGAATACATCTAAGTGAAGAAAAAGAACAAGTTCAGATCACCTGCTTACATTTCTTGCAGATTCTTGCAGGTAACAACTATTTTGGCTTGACCACAGAGTTCCCATTGTCTCAACAGAGACCGGTGGCTGCTTTCAATACTCATGTAGTCAACAGAAATGCAGTATATGTAAATTTCATGGGATAATCTGATGAATTATATAACATCTTGCCATAATCCAAAACTCTTCTGGCAAAGTGACAACATTCTCTAATACCTATTCAATGCATTAAATGTGGATTGGATGTTCCTTTATGCCAGCACAGATAAGAAACATAATAACACTTTTGTGAACAAACGTAGGTGAGCATGTTAATATGCATGTACAAAGAGATTGTCTAGGTGCTATATTAATAAGTTATTTCAGGAAATATCTGTAATAAAAGGAAAACCTTTTAATCTTTGATAAAACATACAAAATTGCAGCAAATTGGACACTTTAAAATGGTGATTATAAACATACCTTTGAACGAGTTCTGAGTAAATGCCAGTTGCAGCATCTGCAGGTACATCAATCAATGAAATGAGCAATGCAGCAATAGCAATAAAATAGCAAAATGGAAAGAGGAAACCCTGAAAACGTATCAAACCAAGAATACTAAAATCTTACGAGCACATTGAGATGCAATTTTTCCTTGCCCCATCTTCAGGTCTTGTCTAACTACCAAAACCTGCAAATCAACATGCCCATTTTCAAACTAAGATGGCCTACAAAAAATATTCAGATTGCCTCTGTAACAAAGATGAATCAATACCTCACCATCTCTATTTTATGAGATTATGTAGTATGCAGCAACCCACAACCAAGACAAACCTTTCCTAAATAACTAAACCCCATTTGCACAATAACTCAAAAAGGGCAGCTGAAAAGGTATCCATCAAACAAGAAGACTCTATTGAATAGCCATCCCATAAAAGAATGGTGCACTTCTATATTGTAGAAAGTTCCAATCCAATAAAGGAGACATAATCCCTCGAAGTACTGATTGTCAGCAAATAACAATCGAATTTAGCAGAGTAATAGAGACTCAGATATAGACAAAATCCAACATAAGCTTATATGCAAAAGCATTCAAATTAAGCATATTTCTACATGGTATAACAGTCAATAGCAACTCAATATATGACAAAATAGTGATTACAACCAGTGGGCTATTTGCATGTTCCACAACCAAAAATTTTCTCAATGGAATACTGCACAATTCTCTCAAACCAAGGTTCTACACTACTGCCTCTCCTTCCAATTTGTTTATATGACTAGCATGTATTAGTATCCACTGCTATTCAGCTTCAAGATTACATGAGGGATTAAAGCAACCAACAAGAACTGCATCACAGTTTCCATAGGATACCTTCATCCTAAAAGCCAAAAGAAGCTAAAAATTTACTAGTAACTCGGTATTTCAAATGAAACAATAAAAATCAGAAAGTACCAAAATGCTATCAACTTTTTGAAATAGGACAAAGCATGCAATAAAAAGGACTTAAAAAATGCAGTGAAAAGTCACCATTTTTAGCTCTTCATCAGCAGCATCAGCTAATGATGTCAATCTTTGATTTTTGCTGGGTAACAAATTTCTCCTTTTAGTAGCACTAGTAGAAGCTTTATTGGGCTTGGACAAATCCAAGAACAACCCAAAAATAAAGCCAATTATCAACCCTGGAATGAAGTTTTCTGGCTTGAAACTTACTCCCAACCATTCTTTCTTCTCTTCTTTCTGCTGAATTATCATTAAAACATCAGAAAAGCTTAGTAATTAAATGAATAAAAAAAACAACCAAGAAACAAAATAATGACATGGGTTTTTTTTTGCTTTTTCTGTTTTCTTTCTTGAATGTAATATGACCTTTTTTGATGGCTGGGAAGTGTTTCTATAAGAACCCAGCATTGGGTTTTTAGCTGTTGCAAACTTTCTGTTCTGATACGGTGGGCGACAGAATAGAGATGGTTGGCTGCAGTTATGTTTGCAGAGCGAAGCAAGGTACGACGTCGTTATAATTGGAGTATTGACTGCATTTGATCTTTCACCCTCACGGGCCTTAAAACCTTTTAGGTGGAAATGTCAAGACAAGAACAAAGTCAATGGAATTAAGATGGGCAGCCCAATCCAGCAGCTCAACAGCCCCCCGAGCAAGGTCCAAAAGACTATTTTACAAACTTCCCTAGAGATTTTTGACAATTTCAAATAATATCCCTCAAGTTTTAATAATTACACATACCTCGCGTATATAAAAGAAGATACTGACCATCCCCACATCACAATTAAAGTCTAAACTGAAAATCTTTTTCAAAAAGAAATATAGAAAAAAAGAACTCAAAGTTAGATTTTAATTCGTCTTTAATTCGTCATTTTTATTTGCTAGATGTCAAATTTATTGGAACAACTATTTTGGTAGCTGGTCTCAATAATACGTAGCCACTAAATACAACTATGTATATGTGGATTGAATCCTTATTGGGAGAGGGTTTGGATTTGAACTTCAGAGTTTGACCAGTGAATGAGTTTTGGGCATTAAGCGGTGCCCTCTTGCTTGTAGATTGAAAAAATAAATAAATTTTGAGAGGGTTGGGAAACTTGACCAGATAACAACATTTGGCCAATGCTGGGAGATTGGACATTTTTTGTATACTAGTAGACTTATATATTTTTTTATTTTTAAACAATATATAATGATCAATTTGTGTACAATATATTTGAGATAAATTTCATGAGGGCAATGAGTTGAAACTTTGTTAGAGTGGTAAAAAGTTTAGAGTGGTAAGATAATATAAATTTCAAGAGATTCCAAATTTAAGGCGTTTGCAGATCCAAGAAATTACAATAGACCTTACAAAAAATTTCCTCATGCGCCAGAAAATGTTTCCACTTTTTCTCTTTTTTTTTTAAAAAAAAAAAAAATTCAAGCAAAAACTCTTCGGATTTTGTCCCTCCATTTATTTGATTGATGATATACATGTCCATGTAGCAATTCATAGCACATAGAAATCAATTATTAGCCTTCAACTAAATTATGGGAATACGAACCAGTCATATGACTCTTCATGGAACCTCTTAGATTTCTGCTCTTTTGAGGTCCCAACCAATTGTTCTCTTTATTGGAACTCTAAAGGTATAGTTCATTATTTATAGCTCTAAGATAACACTACTGTCCCAGAATTCAAATAGACAGATGTAACGATACATGAACTTTTCTCCTCCATAAATATGATCTTTTGCAGCTTCAATTGATGTCATAACCTCAAAACTTTCCACAATGCCATCAGGTTCAAAGAAGAGGAGAGCTGCCAAGAGAAAGAAGGAGGAAGAGCTCCAAAAAATCTTGGTTTCAAGGGTTGCAACGATATCTGAAGGTAATATCAAGTAATTATTCTTGTTCTTTTCTTTTCTTCTTAAATGAACCATTTCAGCTACATTACCCTTTTGAATATTTTGCAGTATTCAGTCTATAAGGTTATGTAAACATGACATTCTGATTGACTGTATTTTGTTATAGATGCGATTGATAAAAGCAACTCCTCAAAAGATGCTAATCTAGGAGATCATCCAGTCGTCGCAGCAAGCACTATTGTTGATTCGACGGAACCAGAAGGTAAATCTGTAAATGATGATGGCGAAGCTATTTCAGATGAACAAAATGTGCTGCCCGCAGTCGGTACAAAGACTTCTTCTTCAATTGTTCTAGATTTGAAGAAGGAAGAAACTTTGCACGAAGTGATATCACCACTGTATAAACAAGGCTACCTGGTTGCCAATGACGATGATCCCATGATCTATCATGCAGCCGAAGGTGAAAATTGTGCGAAGGAATCCGAAGTTGGCTTGACATCCAACCAGGATTCTGCAAACGTTTTCCCTAAGAATTCATCTGAAGATGCAGTTCATGATGTTGATGCTCCAGTTGACATTTTGCATGAATCAGTAGAAAAAGGAAATGGAGATACTTATGTTGAAATGAATGATGATGCACCTTTCGATTCACAGACAACAGCGATATCAAGGTCTGATAAAGGAAGCCCAGTTCAGGAAAAAGGTGAGGATAATCTTTGGCAAGATGATGGGGCATTACAGGCTTCTCACAATCGCCTGGTAAGTGATCATAATTCATAAATAATCCGACTTTCTTGATCTTAATACAGAATTTATTAGACATAGAAGTTGATGTGATTAACGAAACATATGAGATTCA
Source organism: Coffea eugenioides (assembly GCF_003713205.1). Lineage (NCBI taxonomy): Eukaryota > Viridiplantae > Streptophyta > Magnoliopsida > Gentianales > Rubiaceae > Coffea > Coffea eugenioides. The sequence continues at coordinate 40,608,940 of NC_040042.1, read as the reverse complement.
TTCAAGCATTGTGATTCTTCCTGTTTGTTTTCCATGAACAGGTTCGGATTCTTTCTCACAAAGAAATTGCTGTTGAGGATAAAAGTATTGGGCATGACAGGAAGACTTTGGCTGTTTCGGAACAGGATGACATTTTAAAGAATGCTATTGAAGAAGTATTGGATACAACAAATAAATTAAGGGAACTTCTGATAAAATTACTTCATGGCCTTGATACTATTCAGCCTATGGAAGTTGCATAATGGAGTCAGTTGTCTCATTTACTATTGTTTGGTTCAGTAAAGCTGAGTGGAAGTTTTTTGTCATGCTTAAATAGTAGTAAGAAGATTGGAATCATTTCTTTGATAGATTTGATTACGGAATTATATATCAAGAAGGCTATGGATTTTCTTTTCCAATTATATCATGTCTTCAGTAACTAGTTGTTTATTTTTGTTCCCTTCCTTTTTTCTGTTTGATTCTTTTCTGAAGCCATTGCAAGTCTGCCAGACAAGAAAATACATTTTGCAGAATCGAATTTCAGGTGGACGAGTCTTGCTGCAAAAAAAATTAGAGAACGTAGAATGCAATTATAAGAAACGGGTGCCGTAATTTAGAAGTAATCGGAATCTTTCACTTTTCGTCTGAAGAAGTGAAGCACTAATTAGTGGTTAAAGATAATTTTCAGGCCTAAATGGCTTTAAAAGAAAAATTATCCACAGCCATTTTGCGTATGGTGCAATCCATCTGATATATTATGATTGCTAAATAATTGACGATTTTTTTTGGGAATGTAATTGAGTTTTAGTTGAAGATTAGGGAGGGACTCAAACTCCTAATTCGCATCCATTATTTATATTTGCTGTCATTAGAGTGGAATTATCTTATTGCTTATCAAAAAAAAAAAAAAAAACTCAATTTGCATCCTTTTTACCAAACCTAACCTCTCAATTTGCATCCTTTTTTAAGTTTTGGAAGTCATATTGTATAGGCATATCCATACATGTTATGTGTTGCACATCTCCTCCTACCCTTTCATATTCTAAGTATGAGTAATGTCCAAGTCGATTAGTATTAACTATTTTGCTACGTTTCATTGAAAAATGACCAGAGTCTCTGTTCAAGGAATCTTTGTGAAATCTAAGGAATCAAATCTAGACATCCCATAATTTGTATTTGATATACACTTTTTTGTTAACAGAAACTGTTATTAATGGTTAACTCAATAATCAGCAAGACTGATGATCACCTCGTCTCGTTTCGATTATTATTTTTAGAATTTTTTGTTAAAAAAAAATTACTGTATCAATTTGATATATATAAGGTAAAAAATATGTTCATAAAAAATATAAAAATTATTATTCGTAAAATAAATTACAGTACAAATAACTTGGCAAATTAAGTAGCATGGAGAAGTTGGATAACATATGACGTGCCTTGAGGGCAACCATTGGAGGGGTGACCAAGTCAAGTCAAGATTTTCCATTTCTTCACCTTACACAATCCCCTCACGTGTCCCTCAAAACTGTCCAAAGAATCCCATCCACAATATTCCTCCCTCTACAAAACAACGCCACTTCCTTTCACATTATTTCTAGCAGCATATGATCCTTTTATCCTATCCTATGACAAAATAAAAAAACATCTTCCCCTCCAAAGAAAGACCTAACTGCAAATAACTACCTTTCTATACCTATTTCCCCGCATATGGAATCCATTGCATCCAGTTCATCCCCTCCTCACGACCAGCAGCACCACCGTTTGGAGCCGACGCAACCGCTCGCCGAGCGCATTATCCGAGCCCTTCGCCACCGCCTCCGCCTCCTCCACAGGTTTGATTCCTCCTTCTTTGTGTTAGGCGCCACAGGAAATGTTTACACTGTCAACTTATCTGACACCCCATCATGCACCTGCCCTGATCGCACCGTCCCTTGCAAGCACATTCTCTTCGTGTTTATACGCGTTCTAGGCGTCCCCCTCGATGATTCCTGTCTCTGGAGGAGGAGTCTGAGGCCGTGCCAGCTCAACCGCCTTCTCACTTCGCCTACGTTGACGGATGCCTTAGCCGGGGCTACCGTTCGAGAGATGTTCCACCAGCTGTTTTTTCAGGCTGGGCCGAGTACTTCAGGCGGCCCTCGTGTTGACATGGAAGACGGCACGGCTTGTCCGATATGTCTTGAGGAACTGGGGAAAGGAGAGAAAATCGTAGCTTGTGGGACCTGCAGAAATCCAATTCATGAAGAATGTTTAATGGCGTGGAAGAAAAGCAGCAGAAGAAGATCAACCAGCTGTGTACTTTGTCGCGCTAGGTGGAGAAATACGGCTGATCAAGACAAGTACTTGAACTTATCAGCATATATTAGTGAGGATGACATGGTTGAAGATGAAGGCCATTGCAGCTAGCAACTCTTCAGGCCTTCAAGAATCCTCGGTGGGGATGTTAGATAGAGCTGAAGGAGTGGAAATTAGGGAAAGAAGACTATAACTGTATATACATGCTAAACAAAACAAAACAAAACAAAACAAATTTGGAAAAGAAAAGAAAGAAAAAGTTGATTGTTTAAGAGTCAATTTTGTTGGAAACGGAATTAATATTCCAACTCTCGTGCTCTTCGAATTATGGTTTTCTCGCAAGCATAAAATTAAAGGTTTTAGGGCCTTGTATGTGTATGTGTGTGTCTATATATATATATATATATTCCATTGCTTAGGGCTTTCAATATATAGTTTGCATCTTGTATTTATGAATTTTAATTAATTAACATGTAGACCGCCTTTTATCTATATTTCCACCAAAGTAGTACTTGTAAGTCTTCTCTTCTTGAAAAGAATTTCGTGCTTGAAAATGTATGAAATTTCTTGAAAGCAACGGCATCTATAGTAATATGTCAAAATCAACAATAACTTATCGTGTCATTTCCGCTAGAAAACTTTCATAAATTAATTTGGTTTCATATTCCCTCTCTAGCCAATAACCTGAAACATCCTTAGTTTGATTTATCATGCATATCATCTAAATTTAAAGGGAAAAAAATCTTTTTTTTTTTAAGTCTCTTACATTTTCAATTTGTACTTTTTTTTTAAGTCCCCCATGCTTAAAATTCAACTTTATCATAATTAATAATGCATGCCAAGTGCCCTACGATAATGCGACAAAACATGAAGAGTTATCACCATCCACCGGATAGCAACAAGCAAGCATGCGCCACATAATAATATGTGTCAAAATCTAATGGACTAAGCAAATCAAATCTTAACACATCGAACCCGACAAACGGCATTTTGATTTGTGCTTGATCAATTAAAAGTCTCATGAGGATAAGAAGAAATTGATTAATCATCATGGTTTTGGAGTTTCTTACCAGGATAATAAGAACAAATGATGGGCCTGATCAATTGAATTCTCCAATAATATAGCAGCTGTCTTTGGATTCTTCCAACTTCATAGTTGCCTCTCTTCCTTTTTAATTGATTTCAGTTCATACCAGCACAATACGATCTCACGGTTAAGTATTTCTGGCAGAAAAAAAATGAGTTTCTGGCTCAATTTGAAGGATAAAAGGCAACGTATGGGAAATTTTTAATGCTCTAAGTCTTTTTGATGTATAAATTTTGTTATTCTTTTGCTGATAACAAATGCCGTATTCATTTCTGTTGTTGTTGTTGTTGTTGAACTTCAAGGAGGTCTTAACTTGTGCTCATATTTTGGTCTCCAATCAATTGATGGATTTTGAGCAGGAAGTTGTACAAGTTACACTTTCATGAAGCATTTTTGGTATTCTACGTATGGGTTTTAGATGTCAATTTTCAAAAATTTACATGACTATGAAATTCAACAAAGGTGGATATGTATTCAAAGATATAGGGGCAAGAACCATGGGGCAATTGAAAAAAAAAAAAAAAAGGAGAGACAATTAATAATCTAAATTAATCTTCATAAACATCATCGATAATGAATTTCTATAATATTCATGTGATATCGTCAAAAAAATTTTATTTTTTTTGCTTCTATAGGTAGAAATTCAATCCTTTGACTAAACAAACAATTTTTTTATGCCGCCTCGAGTTCGAAACCTTTCACTTACACTATTTACTTATATTTATTGTCTCGTCATATATGTAAAATTTAACTTTGCATGTACATATTTTTAGTCTTCTAGACATATTTGTTCGACTTTTGATCCTTAGTTTTTTCCATTTACCAAAGATTCAGAGTGTCTCTTAAACCACAAAAATGGGTTTCATACTAAAAAATAGGTTTCAAAGTTAATCATGGTGATACTTTATAATTTGGTTATGTTTAATCGGGATGACTTAACGAGCATAGTTGGCATGATTCTATGCATTGTCTGATTAATTGCTTTATGTTAATCATGGAGGTTCCACGACAAGATCAAGACAGCAGACCAGGTCATAGTTTAACATGGACTTATAGTAGCACTTATTCTTTGCTATCTCTACACAAGTTGGATCAATTGGTAACAACGATTACTTTCTCATAAAAGATCGTGTGACTCATGGTGATGATTCATGATGGTGATCGGAGTCAAATCCATCCAAATATATATATATTTTTACAAAATGAAAAAAATTTATTCATTGCCTACTAGCAGATGGTTTGCAAGATTCCAACTTCAAATGTCACATCCACCATATCGGCTATAGGAGGTTTTACTTGGATTAGATATCACACGCGGCACTGCCCTGAGACTGCTTTCTTCTAAATCAACCAGTCCAAGTGAGTTATCCACTGCAGAAGTTTTCTATTGGAATGTTGGTTTGAGAGATCAAATTATGTGGCTTACTACAATTATAGGTTGAGCAGGGGATGAAATCTCAGTAGTATCTGACGCCATCGCCGCCCTTCACCTGTCACTAGCAAACGCTGGCCAACAGCAAGGTGGAACGCCTTTTGATTTCCACATTTGTGTGCCTCCTTTGAAGAAATCAGATTTTGAATCCATTATTGAATTTGTTTGGGTTGTGTGAAGTTGGAGTAGTTATATTTGGACAAATAATAATGTATTACATTATTTTCTACTTTTACAGTATCTTAATTTACCTCAGATTTGGATTTGAATTGTTTTACGAGAGACTTGATTATTTGATTATATAATTGGTCTTGAACGAAGTTGGAGCATATAATTGGAGCTAAGTCTCCTGTTATGTCTGGATTTCAACCCGATTCACTAATTCATTACTGACCTAATTGCCACTCCTAGTTCAAGATGGCTTAGATTCCTCTAGATCTACTCCTCCTTTGATAGTGTAAAAGTTGGAATAGGTTGATATTATCGTCAACCAAAAAAGAAAAGAAAAAAATAACTTAATCTTTACTAAAAAAAAATGTAATTATCTGTAAAACTTGCTTCTCCATATATGATTTGTACATAAAAACACACAATTATATGACACTCCTAATCCATTTATTCAACAGGCTTGTTTAGAACCGAGAAATTTTCTACTAATAGACCAATGGCAAATGTAAAGGTTTATTAAAGGATATGGCAAATTGTCGAGTGCCACATCCCATCACTGTTCTAGCAACTTTTCAAAGAACTTTGCCCAACTCAAAATGCAAACCGAGAAGTCTTGTCGGTCTAACGATAGATAAAATAGATGATCACTTGACACCTGCAGCCTGCAGGGGTATATAGAAATCGAATTTGGGAGAAAAGATACAAGTAACACCCGCAGTCTTTGCAACGTCAAGTCCACCTCTGTTTTTTACTACTACTCTTTTATCTTCTCTCAGAAGCAACCGGACGACTACTATTGACTTTGAATCCTGAATTCATATCTTTTGAGCTGAACATGGATAAACCCACAACCTCCAACTTCCTAGACTCAGGCAGCAACAACATGGCTCACAAAGTCATTGCAATTGCCACTGGTGAATCTCACACTCTGGCTCTCACCGGTAATTCGAAATTAATTGACATGTGTTTCTGTAATCTTGTTGAATTTTTGGATATAACTCAGTAGTGCAGTTTTTGTAATGCATCTTTTTTCTTGGTGAAACAGGGGATGGAAATGTGTATTCTTGGGGCAGAGGAACCTTCGGTCGTCTGGGCTCAGGTTCAGAATCTGACCTACTTTTGCCGACCAGAATCAGATTCTTTGAAGAAAACAAGCTTAAAATTGTTGGGATTGCCGCTGGGGCTTATCATAATCTTGCGCTTGCAGGTTCTTTTATTTTCAAGATTGATTATACAAGCTTTATTATTTATCTTCGGTTGCTTTGCTTTATTTCCTATTAGATGATTTGTTCATAAAGAAATTTTGGGTATGCCAATTATTTTACTACTATATTTTAACATGAATTATGATTGAATTTATGATATGGCGGTGGCAGATGATGGATCAGTCTGGGGCTGGGGACATAATGTATGTATCCTTTTGCAGTTATTTTTGCCTGTAACCTGTTTGATTTAGTGATCAAGATTGAATATTGAAATTTCAGTTCATTTCTTTTTGTGGGTTTGCCATTTTTTTTTTCTTTTTTGGTGGTGGAAATCTTGTCTATCCTTGACTCTTTCATGGATGGCCAAATTGGTAGCCATGAAGAGAATTCTTCATTGCCTTGCTTGTTAGAAGGGTTTCTCGGATTGGGATCACCGAATTTGGTAACAGATGATTTGGAGACTGTGACGAAGACACCCTTTAAGGTATTGAATAGCTTGCATTTCTGGGTCATCTTGGGGTTTTTCTGGGTTTTGACATTGAATTTTTAGGTCTCTTCTGTCAAAGCTGGAGGAATGATGTCTCTAGCAATTGATGATCTTGGTGGTCTCTGGATATGGGGCAACTGCCCTCATCCCCAGCAAAGCATGTCACCCCAGGGGGAATTCTCTCTTGTTAGCTGTTCTGCCCCAATTCCCCTCTGGAGTCTTCATGGTCAGACTGTGGTTAAAGTGGCATGTGGGAATGAGCATGTTGTAGCGTTAGTGAGTGCTGAAGAAACTTATAATGGCAATGACCTTTTATGCTATTCCTGGGGTTCTAATAGCCATGGCCAGTTAGGCTTGGGAGATAAAGAGAGCAGGTTATACCCTGAAGTTATTCAAACATTTAATTTGGAATCTCCATGGGAAGTGTATGAGGTAGCATGCGGTGCTTTCCATACAGCAGTTCTGACTAACAAAAAGGAACCAAGTGACACATTAGAGAGCTTTTGCTGGACTTTTGGCCTTGGGGACAATGGGCAGCTTGGTCATGGAACAACAAAAAGTGTCCTATCCCCTGAACCTGTGTTGGAGTTGCCACAAAACACATTCCTTATATCTGTTGATTGTGGGTTATTTCACACCAGTGTTGTTTCATCAGCTGGAGACGTTTGGTCTTGGGGAATGGAAAAGGGGCTTGGTCTGTGCCCTGATGCTAGTTTCACGGGAACCGATTCCGGAGATGCTATTTCTCCCCTGTTGATTACATCCAGTAGCCTCTATGGGCCTAGAAATCCTGAACCTGTTCAAGTTGCTTGTGGTGCAGCCCACACTGTTCTTGTTGGAGATAAAGGGTATAAGCTCTGGTCTTGGGGAAGGGGACGAAGTGGAGTCCTTGGAAATGGTAAATCAGATGATTATTTTGCTCCTACCCTTGTATTGTGGCCACCGCTGGTAGAGGACTTCAGGAAAGAGGTATCAGGAAATGGTGGTGGTGGTATGAAAAATGAAGCAAAGAATCCTGAAGCAATTGCAGAGACGGAAAAGATGTTGTCTGCCGCAATGGAGGAGATGAAGCTCCTTGCTTCCAAACTTTCCGTAATGGAAAGGTATGCAAGCATACTTCATGGTTCAGTCTTTGGGAAGGCTTTTGAAGAGCAAGATATCCCAATGTCGCTGCAGAGATCAGGTACATTTGACATTGCTAAAGAGTGGGAGAACATGTTGGAGTCATTGAATCATGGCAACCTTGTCCGACTGGAGAAGTTTTATCGTAACATGCTTGCAGGCGTTAAAGACAAGCTGATGAAGAGGAGGATACAGGAATTAATTAAAGAATGCCTCAATTCAACAAGTAATGGAAACTAAAGGAAAGGAAGTAATAGCATGGTCATGAAGATTTGAACTTTGTTACGAATTTGTGCAGGATAGAGTGCTAAATTAAAGTTTTTCTTTGATCAGGAAGCTTGTATACCTATGATATTTTTTTTTTTTGTTGTGAAATTTAGTTTGGAATAATTTTGTATTTATGGTTAATAATACGAATATCAATGGTCCTGGGATAGTTACTTATGAACAATTGATTACTGGTCCTATATTGGATCTTGTCAAAGGATGGGAATCAGTTTCTTTTGAATATGTTAGAAACACATGATCTGGAGATGCTTGGCATATTGAGTTTTATGTATCAGTTCCTGCATATAAGATAGCGCTTTGGAAGACATTTTTCATTCATCAGGCCATTCCTTGCTTAAAAATGTGCATGCTTTACCGTGTCCAAACACATGACGAAGTGGCAGACAGAAGACATCACGGAGTGACTGCAACCTATCTTTGCCATCTTGTAGAGAAGGAGTGTGATATAATTACAGCCTGTGCAATAATAAAACCTGCTCAAACTAAAAGTAATTTTTGTAGATAGCGGTGAGCAAGGTCGAATTCACAGGAATTGGGAGTAATTGTTTCTTTTCAAATTCACAGTGACAAGGGGGTGTTTTTATATCAGGGGTGATAATCTAAGCAATTCAACTAAAAGTAAAATAATAAAGATAAAATAGTCAATTAGAAATTAAATAACAATTTACTAAAATCAAACGAGTGATAATTAAGGATCTAGCCAAGAAATAACTTCAGCAATGGTGCACCTAATTGATCATTGAAGCAAAGGCAATTCTAATTATTCATCAATAAATAGGTTATAACTACCAAACAAGCGATGGCAGTCAACCCCTCCTTACTGTATCGGTGATCAAGGTACGCCCGTTAATCACTGCTCTAATTGAGAAATAATTCTAGGTACGCCCGTAGAATTTAATTTCTCAATTGCCTTACGTATTAGAGGAGTCATATTCTAACCAAATAACGCACTACCAGGGTTATTTTAGATTAGCCCGCGTATTCCCCTGACACAAACCTAATCATGCTAGTTGTCACTATTTTAGAGCAATTAAACAATTACGGATCTAACGCCCTAATTGACAATAGATTACCAAATTAACTAATTATCCGGATCCAAAATAATCAATTAATCAAATAATCATGAGCACTGCAACCAAGGAATAAGCGAATACCAATAAATAAAGGAAAGATAAAAATCAAATCGATCTCACAATTTTGAGACGACTCAGAGCATCCGTTGTCCCTTGACTAGGGTGAGGAAATTAGCTCATAATTGATGAACAAAATCCACGCAAAAGTGAAATAAAAGCTGCGGCCATTAAGTGGAAAATAGGCGAACTCAATTCGTTCAAAGGAATAAAGAAAAGCACAGCTACAGAGGGTAATTCAATGTCTTCCTAAATGTTCCTGCCATCCGAGGAGAAAAGAAGTACTACTAAAAGACAAAGGAGGAAAAGTCAATGGAAGCAATTCCTACTTGCCCTGACATGCGCAAGAATAAAACAACCAAAGTGGAAAAGTCAAAAGCCAAGCTCCATGGATAGTGCTCTTCCTCTGCTCTTTCTCTATTCTCTATTCTATCTCATTCTAGCCAAGATCTTTTTCTGTGCGGCGGCTCTCCTCCTCCGGGAGAAAAGAAGAAGCCCCCGCCCTGCGTTCCTTTTTCTTCTCTTTATACTGTCTTCCGCCCTCATCAGCAATTACCAAGATGGGAACAAATTTTCCTTTGCCAACTATGCCCCTCGGATAAGCTCTATGACTTGGACTCTTATTATATCAAATTGACATTTGTTATCATATTTTCGTTCTACTCCCTGAAATAAGTACAAAATACTAAAAATGAGTAGAATCCAGCAATTAATCCATATCAAGTCAGGTAATAGGGGAAATTAATAATAAAATAAATGAATAAATTGCAACCTATCAGATATAATTACAGCCAAGGTAGATAGTCGCTAAATAGAACAAGGCCGTAGATAGCTGCAACCTCATATTTGGAAACCATTGAATGATCCAAGGCGCACTGTACAAAGAGAAAGTTGTAATCCTCGAAAGTTTTGTTGTTTTTTGGAATAAAAGGTCAAAGGACTTTTAACTGATCTTTACTCGAAGTTGCTTTTCAAATTATCTCTAGGATTTAGATTGAGAATAATTCCAGCAACGGGTTGACTAAAACCCTGTAGAGTGATTTGAACAATTCATTGGTCATTTGTAGATTCACCCTTCCATCATATTTCCTCATGACCAACAATGATGAATAATGTAACAGAAGTAAATTACACTAAGAAGATAGATGTGCAGGATTCTGCCCCAGAAAGCAGTTACCTCCCTGTGAAATAGAAACGGAGAGCTCCTTGAGTTGCTAGCTTAAGAATTTTTTTTGGCTTTGTTTGGATTGCATTTTTTTCGATTTTTTATAGAAAAATTACTGTAACGATTTGATATATATGAGATAAAACAGTGATCGGAGAATACGTTCTCGGAAAACGTAGCAATTTTTCAAAAAATTGCTTTCCAAACAAAAAAGCCATTCTATAAGCTGCTTGTAGAATCAATCCTTACTTTTTCCTTTCTATAATCTGCTGTTTAATCAACTGTATAAGAACATTGCTTCCTTTTAGGCACCCGGTAACTAACCTGGACACTCATGGTATTAAAGCTTAACATGGATAACAGACGTCAATAGTTTGCTAAAAGTAATTTAGCATCTCGATTATGCTTGTTTATAAACCTTTATTAGTAAAAACCGGATATTTTGATATTCATCTCGGAGAAACAAAGATGTTATTGGAATAATTATTATGATAAATCAAGATTTACTATATAAGAATCCTATTATGAGATCTGGCCTTATTTTCTTATAGTACATAACATGAAACCAATGTCTTCACCATATGCTTAGTCAAACAGTGAAGAGAGATTGATCATCTCTTGCATACCACACCACGGCCATCAAATCCACTTGCACAATTCATGTTAGCGTATTCCACATTATTTGTAGTGGTGATTGGAGAAGTTCCACTGAATTGATCAACAGAACAATCTGTGGAGAAGAGGCTTGAAGAAGCAAACTCCTTCTGTCCTCCCAAAACTGGCATGTCCACCCCCATCTTGGCCCTGCTGACATAATTGCTGCTGTATGTCTGACCCAAGACTCCATTTACTGCACCGCTCAATGAGTAGAACTTAAAGCTCAAATCAAGATGGGCAAAGCAGTCTTCATCAGTTACGCCATACTTGTGTATCCTTGATTCCTTCTCTGTGATTGGAACCACAGTTGCTTTTATCTGGAAGTTCCCTTCCACTTCTATAACTGCAGCATTGACGTCAAGAGACCTTGTGATGGAAACGCCAGGTGCTGTACCTGGTAGCCATTTGGAACCTTCACCTTCGGATAGGAGTATTTGTTGTCCATCAAAATCTAGGTCTAGGCGATCAACTGCATTGTCCCATGTTGCTGTCCTCTTAGCACCAACAAATATTTGATGGTTGTCAAATAGAATACCAAGGGACTGAACCCAAGTAAAGTCCCTTGTCCTGTTCTCGCTTTTCTTTCCAATGAAGTGAGCATTGATGTGTAAATTAGAATCGGAAACTATACAGAAGTCTTGATCCTTTTTGCCATGGAAGTAGAAGGTAATTCCATCAGCCCCAATAAATCGTGGATCCTGGCAGACAGCTCCTGGCTTGTTGCAGTCTGGACATGAAGAATAGGATGTTTTGATTAGTCTATAATGTTTTTTGTTACAGTAGAATTTGGAAAGAAACAAAGACATCAATATTGAAATCACCCTAGCTTCAGACAACCATTTTAAGTTCTACGAATCCTAACAAAACGAAGTGTGATTTTTCTTTTTCTTTCCTTGATTGACCAGAAAAGAAGATAAAACTAGAAGAAACGGGACTTACTGCAAACAGGACTGCAGGTGACGCAGTCAACCTCACATTGGTCTGGACAAGAACTTGGGCAACGTTGTTCCATGCGGTAGCACTTGGTGTAATTTTTGTTCTTGCAATGGACTCTTTTTTCAGATACTTCTGGTGGTGGACTAGGTGTAGATGGAGGGGGGCTCAAAGTTGGTGGGGGTGGTGGAGCATTGACAGGAGGAGGTGGTGGTGGAGAACGAGGTCGAGGTGGTGACCGTCTTCGTCTTGGTGGTGGTGGAGGACGAGGTGGAGGCGGTGACCGTCTTCGTCTTGGTGGTGGTGGTGGACCTGGAGGTGGCTTTGGAACACAAACAGGTAGGCATCTAAAACAGTCAACTGCACAGTAATTTGGGCATTCAGCGGGGCAGTACTGTGCCGGCTGACTGTAACATGCACTGAATTTCCTGTCCGCACATCTAGCCGTCCGATGTTTGGAGCCGGTGGGTTGCCCGTTTGCCATGACCGCCATAAGGAGAACAACGCTTGCAAGAAGATGGCGAATCATGGCTGGAGCCATTGATTCTCGTTCTTGATTCTTAATGCAGTTTTCAGCTATGTTGGAGAGTTGTGCTTCGATAACGTTTATTAGCACCTTGTATATAGGTTGTAAAAGGTGAACGCACAATTGCTTGTTAAGCCATCTACCCTTGAAATGGCACCAATGACCGACTGGCCAAACTATGCCTGGTGGAGTTGAAAATGGGAGTGTTCCTTACTTCATGCCTGTTAGATTTAGGTTCATTTACGTTCCACATGGCCTTAGCTTCAAAAATGATCAAAAAACCACCGAAATCTATCAGAAAGCTTCAACTAGTTCTAGCGTACCTTTTCTTGGCTCTTGCAAGTTGTCAAACTCAAGGAATTAAGGGTATGTATTAGAGACAAATCTATCTTCCATTCAGGTTTTCTTTCTACCACTTAGATTGCAGCTTTATCTGGCGGCGACTGGCATTCACTTTGAGTTGAGTAGAATCTATATATATAATTTTCACTTTCATCATCCATTATTAGATGTGAAGGACAAATGCATAGCCCCTTTTTAACCACACGGGATCCTCAGTACCACTTTTCCAGTAACAATTCAATGTCACTTCTATATTTATGTCAAGTGTCCTGTTTATTTAATTTGTCATGTGCTATTTATTTAATTTTTTTCTACCATCATGTGATAAGTGGGATTGACACTAAATTTGATACCGAATAGTGGCACAGAGAATCCCAAGTGCTTTTTAACTTGCTCGTGCTCAAACCCTGGATGAAAGAACAATAGACCACTATCATAGGAAAAAGGGTTCATTGTGTATTCTAATGATTCAATTTTCACACACAAGAATAGAATATTCTACAAGTTGTACTTTTTCTAGACTATATATGAAGTTACAAACACACGTGTAGAACTCCTCTTGCCATGAAATATTCTTATAGATATAGAACTCCTCTTGTAAGATTTTTTTTTTTTTTTTTTATATATAAAGTTAAAAGTCCTTTGGATCTAGTTTCTAACCCCGCAAGCAAAACGACACTCAATTTTGAGTTTCATACGAAAAGATATGCCTTCGGATTTACTAAAAGCGCGATGGTACTGCAATCGGGATCCCACCCGAAGTATTTTCAGCCTCAAATTTAGGTCTTAGCCCAATGCAGGGTAAGTGCACGGAGGAATCCAGCAGCGCAGGGACTCGAACCTGAGACCTACAGGTTTATCAGGAGGAGGTGCTGCCGCTGGACCATTCACGCAGGCCCATTTTGAGCCCTTTCTCAGCAGCTCACATTCGAACCAACCAAATCAATCACTTTCCTTCCCAAACCCATTTTAACTCCAATATCATCATTTTTCCAGCCTAAATCAAGCCGAAACGACCACAATTACTCGATAATAAAGTTCTAAAGAGCAAATGGACAAAATGGTCACTAAACTTTTTTTATGTCCAAAAAGAATATTCATCCAAGTGAGAGGCCCACTCAACTAGTTGATTTATCAGTAGAAGGCGATTAAATTAACCATATAGTTCGTTTTTTCAAGTTGAATGACCTATTTTACCAAAAAAAAAAAATTTAGTAATCAACGCGTTCCATTTTAAATAGTTTAATGACCATTCTGTCGGTTTACTCAATCTTACACATCAAACTATCCTCAACATATTATCCAAACCCCTCAATAACCAAATAATTCACCAACTCACATATAAGAAATTTAGCAAATCATTCATCCAAGTCCAACTCAACTAAAAGCATCATCAATCACCCCAAATCTTGAATTTAATGTCAAATCATAATAAATACTTAATATTATCTTAATCAAAACCCAAAACATCATAGAAAATCAAAGAAACATCCTAACTAGGCTTACCTTGATTAAATGGTTCAATGAAACATCCTAACTCCATTTTAATAGTTGGGTTAGATTCTTCTAAGATTATACCTTGGAAAATCAAAGAAGAAGAAAAGGGATTCTTAGAAAAAAAAAGGAGATGAAGAAGAATGAAGGAAGAAAGAAATGATAAATATGAATAGTAAATTTTACTACAAAGATGAGTGTACAGCTTATGTTTGGTCAAGACTAGAGAATCTATCTCTAAATCAGACCGGTGCACCATTTTAGATACCTTTGGCCTGCTCTAAACCTGTGAAAAATTGTAAACTTGATAAGTGGGCTACTTGACCAACTCAGATTGGATTTGAATGTAAATAGCTGTTTTACCTTTTAAAGGTGAGTAAAGATTGACAGACTAACAGCATGTTCACCCAAAGAAGTAAAGCTTGTTATTTGCTTGAAGTAAACCAAAAAGATGCCAGTCAAATGCATTTTATTTATAATTTAAATTTATATAAACTTCGAACACGTTACAATCTTATGGTCTGGACTTATTTCTCTCATCTATCAAGAGAAGAATTAATGTTAACTTATTTCTTGACCACATACAAGTTAACTCGAACGAACAATCAAAAGAGAGATAATTATTTCTTGCACACCACACCACGGCCATCAAGCCCGCTTGCACATTTCAAATCAGAATACTGATCAACACTCTTTGAAGAGGTAATTGAAGGACTTCCATGGAATCTTGCACCTGCACAATCCGTTGAAAAGAGATTTGAAGAGGCAAATTCCTTTTCCCCACCCAAAACTGGCATGTCAACTCCCATCTTCACCCTGCTAACATAGTTACTTGCATAAGTTTGACCCAAAACTCCAGTGACTGCACCACTCAGCGAGTAAAACTTGAAGCCCAGATCAAGATGTGCGAAGCAATCTTCATCAGTGATCCCATACTTGTGAATCCATGAATCCTTCTTGGTGATAGGCACGACAGTTGCCCTGATCTGGAAGCTCCCTTCAACTTCAATGATCACAGAATTCGTGTCGTGAGACCTTGTGATGGAAACGCCAGGTGTTGTAATTGGTTGCCATTTAGCACCTTCACCGTCGGTTAAGTATATTGGTTGTCCATCAAAGGCCAAGCCCAGATGATCGACTGCATTATCCCAAGTTGCTGTCTTCTTGGCACCGACATAGATTTGATGATTGTCAAAAAGAATGCCAAGAGATTGTACCCATGTGAAGTCCCTCTTCATATTTTGATTCCTCCTTCCAATGAAGTGAGCATTGATGTGCAGATTAGAATCGGTAACTATGCAGAAATCATGGTCCTTCTTGCCATGGAAGTAGAAGGTAAGCCCATCAGCACCAATAAATCGTGGATCTTGGCATACAGCTCCTGGCCTATTGCAGTCTGCTCATGTATTTTAGCAAATGCGGTATGTTATAAATCTATCAAGAACTTAATATGCAGTTTTTCTGGAGGCATCAATATCAAATTACCCTGAATATAAGATTAGCCAAAAAATTGTACTAGTTGCCAGTAATTATATTACTTGAGACAATTTTCAGTGAATACCAAGTCTTTTAGGTCTAAAATAAAAGGTGGTAATTGTTATACATGAACTGTCTCCTCCCTCTTATTCTTTTTGGTAAATTACCTATGTATTGATTTAATATTATTATTTTCACTTCGGTGATTAGTAGCTCCATTGTGACAGAGAAAAATTAGTATTTTCAGTTGTTTTTGTCACTCTTACATTGTCAGAATTTGCTCTTCTTGCTTAATCGGAAATTGTCATAAATATTAACTCCTCTTGGCACACTCTGCTCATGCATGTCAACTATCTGCTCATGGAAAAGTACGTTACCTGGATATATATATAGCTTCGTCAATATTATTTGCTAGTAAATCTCTCTAGAGGAATGCCCAAGTTATAAAAGGTTGCTATCTGTCCGTTTGTGTATTGGACGTTTGTTTTTGTTGTAAAATCTGGTGTACAATCAATTGTTAAGCCACATTATGTTTGGGGTGGGTGGGAAGACTGCCCCCTCAACTTTCAAGATATTCAAATCAACATAGTAAAGCTTTTAATGTATAGGATTTGCATTACATTTCTCACCCCGGCCCCTAAATTAATTTGGAAAAACTTCCTTCAACCCTTGCCTCCCTAAGCAATATTAATTTTTATGTCTACCCTATTCAACAAGAACCACCTAATGAGAAAAGAAATTCAAAGACTTGGCTACTAAAAAGAATAAAACTAACATGAAATATCTGTACCTCCACTCTTCTTATTTAGTGATGTAAAGTGTAAACTTTTACTATGTATGATTAACTGTTGTGGTAATAGCTCCATAGGCCAAAGCTTCTGGTTCTGCATGTCAACATGTGCAATCTACGACTTTTTTTTCTTTTTTTTTACGTAATCCAGATATTGTTATAGCCGAGATCAACGTTTCTTCTTGTAAATCCACCATTTACATGAGAAGAAAAACGTGTAAATGCAATAAAATTCTGTGCAGAATAAGCCAAACACATACAATTGCATGAACTCAACTCCCTTTTTGAGGGTTGTAGGCTCTGAAGTGAAAAATTACTCACATGATTTATCCTCCTCTTCCTCCTATACTTTCTAGGGAAACTAATATTTGGATGGCAAACAATCTTTTTTTTTTTAATTTTATTCACTAATAATTCATGTGTACAATGGGGAAACTCAATAGTTATAATAAGTCAAATAGCTTCAAGTTCAACTAATTAATATGGCAAATGGCTGACAGGTCAACTATAAGTAAGTTGGTAAGAATGTAAGAAATTAAATGTTTTGGCAGAGTATAAAATAAGGAAAAGGAACAGAAAGGGAGGGAAGAGAGGGGGGGTGGGGGGGTGGGGGAAGACTTACTGCAAACAGGGCTGCAGGTGACACAGTCAACCTCACATTGGTCTGGGCAAGAGCTAGGACAGCGTTGCTCCATGCGGTAGCATCGGGTGTAGTTTCTGTTCTTGCAGTATACTCTTTTTCCAGATACTTCTGGTGGAGGAGTAGGTGTAGATGGAGGAGGGCTCCCAGTTGGAGTTGGTGGAGGAGAAGAGCTCGGAGTAGGTGTTGGTGGAGGAGGTGGGATGGAAGTTGGAGGAGGAGGTGGTGCAGAAGAGCTCGGAGTTGGTGTTGGTGGAGGAGGTGGGGTGGAAGTTGGAGGAGGAGGTGGTGCAGAAGTTGGAGTCGGAGGAGGAGGTGGCGAAAGCACGTCAGGTGGTGGGGGAGGATGTATTATCTCCGGCGGTGGAGGAGGCAGCAGAGACGGAACATCACAAACAGGTTGACATGAAGCACAGTCAACATGACAGTCTCGAGGGCAAACATCAGGGCAATACATATGGTCATGGTAACAAGGGGAAGCTCTATCTTGACATTGCACCATCTTATTCTTGGGACCATTAGGTTGAGCCTCGGCCACGACCACCACAAGGACGAGGACAACACATGCAAGAAGGCGAATCATGGCCTGAGCCATTCTGGTTTTGATCGAATTACTAGCTAATTATTACAGCGTAGGATCAATGTAATAGGATTTTGGTTTATGCAAGTTCGAACCTGGTTTCTTTTATAGGCTTCAAAAAGGGAACTACAAAATTGAGTATGAAGTTGTGTGACCTTTAATCTTGCATGCGTGGCTAAATAATAATACCTTCTTGCCTTGAGAAGTAAAGTGCTCCTCACTTCAGGCTGCTTCTATGGTTCCACATGGGCTCATAATCATATATGTCAACCAAATGATCACGAATTTCCGGAGTGAAAACTTGAGATATTACTTCTTTTTATTGTGGTACAAAGTGCACACCTCTGCATAAAAAGGTGACAGCTTAGCACTAATTAGAAGTCAATTCGGAATCAAAGCAATCAATTAATTCATTGTACAGGACAGAGTCTTTCGTCGCAGGTTTCGGACCTTTAAGCTATTGATTCTTCAAGTAGCATCAACATTTCCAAGAACCCTTTTGACCCTTCTAAATTAGTGGTTTGTAAAATACTAAGCCGACACTATAGCTGGGCTAAGTAGTTTTGTGGGAAAATATGCATGCAGAATTGGCATTGCAGACCAAAAGCTTACGACACTACAACTAGTAAATAGTAATGCGCATGGCCTAAAGATTGGATCTATTAGATGTAATAAATTTGTAGATTTTCTATATAAAAAAATTTCTCTTTTTTTTTTTTACATACACCTATACTTATCTATACTAGGGTAGAGGGACATGAATAGATCTAAGGAAAAATCGAGGGTTGAACTATCACCGACCGAAATAGATGTATATCACCCATCTAGAAAGACATTTAAAGTGGTAGACCATATACAGTGACAAATGATAGGAGATAAGATTTAAATTTTTAATTTTCCACTCCACCAAACCTTACAAGCTACGGTGGTGAAAAAACTTCTCATCTCCTTACTTTAAGAACTTTGACTCAGTCCTGCACTTCCTCACTACGGCTGCCAAGCACGTACGCACGTACACCCAAGAGAGGAAGAAAGAACAAATGATATACGTACAAATCAGTTAGCAAAATATCTATTCATCAACATCGCAATTAATCTCTAGCTTGACAGTGTTAACTCGGATTCTAAGAAGTAAAACTTCTGATTTCAATTTAATTAAGCTTAGCAAAAATTTTGATCCTTCAAGGGATGGAGGATTTTCGAAAATTGGTTCTTGCTTTCAAAGCTTTCGAAGACAAAGCCCTCTTAGTTTTAAAGTTTTTGAACCTACAGTCATTCAAACAAATTTTCACATTTCCAAATTCAAATCATGCAGATGCTATATTCAAAATTGTTAATAGAAAGAAATCATTAGACTGTCACACTATAAAAGGTTAATCTTTTCAAATAACTATATAAAGTGTCTAATTATCCGCCCTCCACCCCCAAAAAATAATAAAATAATAATAGAAAATATCTGGTGCAATATAAGATGGGTGATTAGTCATATTGGACTTCTACAAAGCTGAGCACATTTGGACTTTGTCAGCCAGTCGATGGTTCTTGTACTATGAGTAGAGCTCGTTAGATCAGCGGGAAGAGAGTCTCCATATCATAACATGGTTTACCAGATCAGAAAGTATGTCAACAGGGACTGGGAATGTCAGCTACAGCATGCATGGAGGGAGGCCAATTGATGTGCAGATTGGCTATCAAAACGGAGGATTAATCAGGAGCCGGGATTGCAAATCATCACAGAACCACCTAGGGAGCTTAGAATGTTGTTAGAAGCAGAAATGATTGGGGCTGCAACCCCACGTTTAATCACTGTTTAAGAGGCTTGGCCTCATCCCTTGTACAAAAAAAAAAAAAAAAGGAAATACTTTGATGGGTGAGTTCCGATAAAACCGATTATTCAGAGTAATGAAACCGATTTCTGGCACCAAGCGCTTCAGATAACATGAAGCCCGAATAACGTTGTACAAGGTGACATGGTCAGCCGAAAAAGATAGATTCGGATGAAATATATGTTTATATACCATCTGATACGGTCATACCAAGAACAAGGAACAAAATACCAAATTGTCTTTAGTCAAGTAGTTCCAAATTCTCCAGAGTATCCTGTTATTATCTTCCGGACAGTAGCAATCCCAGAAAACAGAATAGCCATTGTTAGAAGTCAGGATTCTCGGGTAAGATCCCGCATTTCTACAACTGGCCGGCACAATCTCTGCAGATTTACTCGAGTCTGCCTTGCTCTATAAATAAAGGGCTACTTTTTTCATAATGAACATTGTGAAGTGAGGGGGAAAACATAGTCGAAGATAACATAGACATGGGGTATAGAACTTTGTAATTCATTTTTCTTGCTTCTATTCTAAATTTATCATCAAATTCAAGTTGAATTCAAGTTCCATTCATGGCTTCCTAGCTGGGCTCTATCTGGGCTTAGGAATTGGCGGACACTTTAGTGGTGGCGGAGTCGGTAACCTGATCAGAAAGTACGGGCTAGCTGCTGATAATGTCATTGATGCTTGCATCATTGACGCTAATGGTCAAATTCTCGATAGTCGATCGATGGGAGCTGATCTTTTTTGGGCCATCAGAGGAGCTGGAGGAGCATGTTTTGGAGTCAAAGTAGCATGGAAAATCAAGCTTGTGCATGTTCCACCAGTTGTTAGTGTTTTTACAATATCTAAGGCTTTAGAGCAAGCAGCCATAGACGTTATTCACAAATGGCAATATTTAGGACACAAGCTAAGTGAAGACTTGCTCCTGAGCATAGTCACAACATCAGGAAATGATGGAACAATCCAAGCCACATTCAATTCTCTGTTCCTTGGAAAAGCTGATCATCTCCTTAACATGATTGACGACAGCTTTCCTGAAATTCATTAGAAAAAAGAAGATTGCTTAGAGATGAGTTGGATTGAGTCAGTCTTCCATTTTTCTGAGTACCCAGGAGAGGAAACTATAGATGCAACTAAAGAATTGAGTAGCTCCTGCACCTCATATGCATTTCAAGAGCAACTCAGACCTGGTTCACAACACTCTACCTTATGAAGCTGTAGAAGAGTTCTGGAAATGGTGTTCAGATATCAACTCCTCCGGGCTAGTCATACATTTACATCCTTATGGAGGAAGAATGAATGAGATATCAGAATCAGAAACCCCATTTCCACACAGGAAAGGCGTGCTATATGAGCTACTACATGTAGTGATGTGGATGGAGGATAAAGATGGTGAATCTTTAGAGAATTACTACAACAAATGGATCAGAGGATTGTACGAGTTTATGGCTCCTTATGTGTCAAAACGGCCAAGAGGTGCTATTGTCAATTCCAGAGACCTTGATTTGGGTTCCAATAATGTCATTGGCAATAGCTATTCTATAGCTCGGGTATGGGGATCCAAATACTTCAAGAATAATTTTAAGAGCTGGCACTTATTGAAGGTATAGTCGATCCTGATAACTTTTTCTATCATAAGCAAAGCATTCCACCACTGGCTTCCCCTGCAGAAAGAAGTGGAATGCGATAATTCTGATCTACCATATCAATGCTCTTCTGAAGTGTCTTGTTGTTTCCATTTTTTTTTTTATTCTTTTATTGTAGGATGTTTGTGGTAAATTATTTGCCCCTTCACCTGTAGTTGACATATGTCAAAATAAATGTTTTGCATCTTTCCAGCTCTTTTCCAAAGATTGCTGGTACGAAATTCTTGCAGCAATTATCTTTATATTATTCCACACGAAAGCCAAAATGTTGCAGCAATTTCTGGTTCAAGAAAAATATTTATTGGAAAATTTCTGGTTCAAAAAATCGGTGCTCTATAACCATAATTCAATCAAATGAAAAAAATAAATAAATAAAAATGAAAAAAAGAAACAAATGCAAGACCTAGGTCTGACAGTTAGGGATGGAAAGGGTGTTGGAGGTTTTAAAAAATGCAAGACATTAGTTCATTGTAATACTCAGCTGACAAGGCTACCATTTCCATTCCATTAAGACCCTTTGCTGCAAATTTGGAAATTAGATCACTAAGACTTGCAGAAGGACTTAGATGATTTCAATTTGGCAGAGAATGACTTGTAGAGCATGGTTGAATCTCTTCTTCCAAGCTTTACTTGCCATGTTGGAGAAACAAATCGGAGACATATCTTTCTGAACTCCCGTTTCGCGGCTTCTATGACTTAAAAACTCTAGCTGAATTAATTTTTTCCAATTCTTTGAGTTGATAAGAACTCGTCAAGCAACACTGATCCATCACAACCATAAAAAAAAAAAAAAATTTCGGAAGTTGCATACGTCAAAAGAAAAGTTTTGTATCCGTCAAGCTCTTTGATTCAAGCCTTGCTGGTAAGAGTTTCTTGCAACAATTATATTCTAATAAACACGTATTGGTATACCAAATTTGAGTGTCGGAATAATAGAGAAATTAGGGTGGTCAAAAGTCAAAACCAATTCAATTTCTAATTCTGTGATGATAATGATATTGAGTATATTATTAGCAGACAAGACAGTGAGATTAACAAATGATTGTACTGTCTCAGTTGAAAAAAAAAAATAATACAAGAAAAATTCACTTGTACACGGGAATAGAGCGAAGATGTACACTTGCAAGTTACAAGAAGAACAAATGAATGAAAAACTAATTATTTTTGGACGGACAAGAAAAGTTTATTGGACGTAATTATTCTTCCATGTGGACTCTGAAGGGAAAGCCATTCAAATCAGAATTATTTCTAGTTCACAGCACTGCATATTTTCCTTATGATACCATTCTGGCCTGTGAGGGGTTCAATATCTCCCATCTTCACCATGGCAGAAGCGAAATCGGACAGAAAAGTCCTAGGATTTTTGCTGTATTCGGAGACAATGCTGTCGGTTGATATATCCTCCACTGAAAAGGACTTGGTCTGATATAAGAAGACCTTTCTTCCGCATCAAATTCTTGAAGTAATTATTGTCAAATGAATTTGGTGTAACCAAATCAAGTGGTGCCAGCTTGCTATCTCCCACTCCATTGGCTGGTGGGCATTGGCGCCTACGGGTGCTTGCAAATCCAGCATCAATATCTGTTCCATTGCTATATATTCTGTTGCGAAATACAAAGCATTGAGCCTGGCCTAGGGTGTGTGATCCTGCATTTTGTTTTTGATTGGAGATTTAGATACTTCGAAAATGTATTAATTTTCTGTAAACATAATCAATGCAATTTTAACCAACCAAAAAAAAAAAATTTTTGGTCTATCCTCACCTGACAAGGCAACCATTTCCCTTGCACTAAGACCCTTTGCTGCAAATTTGGAAATTAGATCACTAAGACTTGCAAATGGACTTGGAAGATCTCTTTGTGCCAGAGAAAAGCTTGCAGTGGTCGAATCTCTTCTTCCAAGCTTTACTTGCCATGTTGGACCGCCAACCTAGAATCATGCAGGAAAGTAATTTTAGATGATAACTGTTGATCTAAGCCTTCAAAAGCTAGCTAGCTGCAGATTATCATGAAGAATGTTTACTTGAACAAGCATGAATTTTGTCAATGTTAATACTTACAGCAACTGATGCATCTCTTGCTGCGACTGAAAGTATGTCTGCACAAGAAACAACTCCGGGGCATATTTTTTCTACCTCGCGTTTCGCGGCTTCTATGACTTCAAAACCTCTAGCTGAATTCCTGTTTGCCGGTGCCGTTTTCTCGCTTTGAAATGAAGAGGTCGCATCAAGTAAAACTGATCCATCACAGCCCTGTAAATAATAAATTCTCTTAATCTTGCTTAGCATTGAATCAATTTTTTTTTTTTTTAAAAAAGCATATAATAATAGCGGTAAATTTTGCATTTTATTCTAACCTGAACAAAGCAGTCGTGAAAATGGAGGCGAATGAGAGATGCTGCCATGCGCCGCTCACGTGACACTGCTCGACGAATAGAATTTCGGATAGTACTCAGTGCTTTTGGACATGTACCATCGTAAAATTTTGGAGATAAATATGCTTCACATTGTATGTTAGCTAGCAAGAGTACAAGTACACAAAATATGACACCCTTTGCAGCAAAAGAATCCATAATCTTTGTTTCGAAATATTGAAGAAAATGAAGATGCTTGAAAATGCCTCCAGAGAGAAGATCTTTGTTGTTAGAAACTTAGAATTGAAGATGTTTGTGAAGGCCTAGGACAAGAATATTTATAGGGATTCAAGGTCGATGCTGTTCACTTTCTTGGTTTTTTGATGGTCACTGTTTTCTGCTACGCGTTACTTGCCAGTTTTCCTTGTGCCAGTATGCCAGCCAACAATCGAGAAATTTTTTTTTTTTGTAAGCCTGACTTGTTCTTCTGCAGTAGTTATAATTTGAACGCACTGGATACAGCCATGCAGAAAAGTAATATAGGGTAACTCAGAGGTTCATTTTGGACTATACAGCTCCCCTTTTTTCATACTACAGCGACTATAAATCCAGAATTTTCTTTCTTGACAATTGTTACTCTGGGAAGCTTTTTGTTTTGATTTCTGCATTCTTGCTATATATTTCCCACTAAAGTTTTCCCCATAATGCAATGTTCAAGAAAAAGTTATTTGAAATTCATTCGGAATTAAAAAAACTATTCAGTAGCTGTGATTCTATGTTGATTTTGCTAATGTTACTTCACAAGGGGCACTCTCCCTGTTTTCTAATGTCAACTTTTAGTTTTCAAAACTTCTAAAAAAGATATACTTAATTTTCTTGGACCTAGTCTTTTGGGGCTTGCCAAGAAAGTCAATCGCCAAAATCAATCATAGGTACCTAGCAACTTGCTTACCTAATACTATCAGAAATCTTATTCAATGCATGAAGATTTATAATAGTAGTACGTGTTGGGAGAGGGGGGCTAGTGCTGATCTGGTAGGATCAATCTGATTATTATACATTTCACGTTAATTATAATTATGTTACATTCTTACATTGGGTTAAAAACAAAAAGGCCCCATGTAGTATACCTAATGCATAGAAAAGTCCCACATGATTTCAAAACATACAAAAGGACACGTCATGTTTTGAACTAAATTGTAAACTAACAAAATTCGTTAAAATTAATGAAATTCGGTAAACTTAACAGTAAACTAAACGGAATCCGATAAGTTTAACAGTCGAAACCGTCATTTTCGTTAATTTTAACGAATTCTGTTAGTTTACAATTTAGTTCAAAACATGAGGTGTCATTTTGTATGTTTTGAAACAACGGGGGACTTTTTTGTGTATTAGGTATATCACGTGGGATTTTTTTTTATTTTTAACCCTATTACATTCGAGGTAAAATTGACGTACATAAATAAAATATTTAATATATATTCAATTCAATATTATGATATAATTGTACGCTAAAATTTTAAATATGTACAACGATCGAATGGAGCCGCACGAAATACAATTGCACTTAATCCTTATCCAATAAGAGTTGGCTATATTGGCTGATTTAGTCACAATTGACATTAGATAAATTTTTTACACTTGTTGACAAATCTAAAATATGCAAAGTCAATTGTACACCGAGACACGTAAGTTTGTAATCAAATGAACTATAGGAAATTTCAAGGATGGAAGGGCGTCTGCGGTCGAAGGTAGAAACCACCATTTTTTTTATTGCTTTGCTATCATTTTCAGACGGTTCTTTGTTAACGGGAATGGATTAGGTAATGAGTACTTGAGAAATTTCAACTCTAGTCGCTTTGTGGAAGTTTCCCACTTAATCTTCACTTCAGAGATTGTTACGTGTGCCTAGGTGAAGCCCATGAAGAATTCACGTGTGGCTAAGTTAAAGAAAATATTTAGGTAGACTAGTCTTGTAAATAAATTGTTTTAATTAATTATTCATTGGTATTATTCTTTGTATCTTCTAAAAAAAAGGTACAAAAAGTACAAAGATTTTTCTTTAAAGCATAAAAAAGGTGTAGAGATTTAGAGCACGTTGATCGGAGAGACCAAACGTACCTTAAGTACGGCCGTTGAAATGTAGGCTCGTTGACATTAATGGCGGACTTAGGGATGGTCTGAGGCCCGCACCCAAGTTTAGAAATTTTGATTTTTTTTTGAGTTAATTTTATATATATTGGCAGTGACGGTATATGCACGGTTGGAATTGGACGGTGTCAAGATGCATTTAAATTTCAAATTCAAGTTCAAATTATGTATTTATGTGTCATGCATCTAATA
Source organism: Coffea eugenioides (assembly GCF_003713205.1). Lineage (NCBI taxonomy): Eukaryota > Viridiplantae > Streptophyta > Magnoliopsida > Gentianales > Rubiaceae > Coffea > Coffea eugenioides. The sequence continues at coordinate 40,582,977 of NC_040042.1, read as the reverse complement.
GTATAGCGGTGAAAATGTATATGTAGGGGTCAAATTTGAAATCTTTCACTTAGATCCTATTTGATAATCCAATTCAACACTTGAAATTAATGGATTCAGATCTTAATATATTCAGATGCTTTTGATAATCAAAATTAAAACATCTAAATTCATTAAGTGGTATTGAATTTTCTAGATAAAATTTGCTTCAAAAAATAAGTGATGAATTATGCACTTATCACTTACTGTGATATACGCTCAAATGTATTAAAATTAGTACTTAATAATTCGCTAATTTAATATATTTAGATTTCAAATTTCAAATTTCAAATTTCAGTTTTCAAAATTCAATTTTATCAAACCCACCCTTATTACACTCTTTCCTCTCGAATCATCCAATCCATCCTCTCATTCAAACTTTTACTATTGTGAATATAAGAAATTAGTTTATGCAATATACTTATACTTTGGGTCCGTTTGATAACATAAAAAAGTGCTGAATCTGAATTTTTTCAGACATTCAGATGTTTTGAGTGTTTGATAAATGAAAATCTATTTGCTGAACTTATTAAGCAGTGCTGAACCTGTGTGTATTTTTTTCAGCACAAGAATCCTAACTGAATGCTTAATTCTGATAAGAATCAATAGAATTACTTCAACTACCTTATCTTATCTACCAAATCTACCCTTGTTTGTTAATTATGTTCAAAATTCTTATCTAATTAAACAATATAATATTCTCTATCTAACGATTTTTAGTTTCTCTTTTCTCCCTTTTTAATGACTTTCACATCTTCTCCATACTCCTCATATAATATATTTCATCTTTTATATTAATTTGATTTAAAAATAAATATTGTCATTTTCATACCTAACAATTTTAAACTAATTAAATCATAGATTCTATTTCTTTTTTGAATGAAAGGATATAAGGGCAAAATTGTCAAATTAAACTTATTAAGCATTCAGCTATAAATATTTATCAAACAGCATAAATAGGTTTAGCATTAAAATTCAGACATTCATAAATTTTTTTCAGTGCTTAAAATTCAGCAAATTAATTGTTTCAGTATTCAGAATTCAGACTTCAGAATTCAGATTCAGTTTTATCAAACGGAACCTTAGACATCTTAAAATTTGCTCAATCAACGTAAATTTTCTTATTTCATCTATGATGTTTCGATAAGATTAGGATATAGAATCCGATGGGGCAGTACAATCCGGTCTCGCGGGGTTTGTCAAACCAATTGTTTTAGCTTGATCAATTGTCACGTGTTTGGCATTGAAACCTCAATCTATTTCTTGGCCCGCAACGGAACCAAAATCAAAAGGGAAAAACAAACGCCCATAGGTGATAAGGGGTTCTGGCTAAAATAGTTATTAAATGCTTAGTCATACTTACTTGCGTACGAACTTTTTTGTTTTATAATGTGTAAGTTTGAATTTTTAAAACATATTATCTCTTCATTTAATTCAAAGTTTATAATAAAATGGTCAAAATTAATTTTTTAATTTTTAAGATACAAAAATTATTCTAAAAGCGCCAATTTTGAATTTATTCAAAAAGTGCTCTATGACCAAAATTTCGACTGCTAAATTCAAAGAACGATACTAATCAAATATGTTAAAGGTGTTTTTGGAAGTGTTTTTGTCTTCCAAAAATACCTTTTTTTTCGTAAACAAAAATACGATAGCTCTAAACGGTCCATAGTGTCACTAGGAAGATAAGGGCTGATAGGGGCAGCTAAATCTTATCATCTAGACTAAATTTGAGTCTACTAATTACTTTGAGATTATATTCGGGTTTCCACGTATTTCCCTTTTCAGAACTTCTTAATTGAGAATTTTGAGCTACTAAACAATATTCTTTTTGTCCCAAATTGATTCGTTTCTAGTTGTCTCTTTTTACCAAACTAATGACCAAAAAATGTTGAAGTTGGAATTGGTTTTTCCTTAAATTTTTTATCAAGCCAATTTTGGTTTTTCCTTATGTTTATATCTTAACTAAAGTTCTTATTAAAACAGCTTAGTAACCTTAATTGCACTCCTTACAGATAATTACGTTATAGATTATGATGGTAAATGAAGTCCAGTATACCATTCACGTACGTTTTTCTAACAGGTGTCATTAGAGCACTCGTTAATGATACTGTAGAGGAGATGACAAAATGGATATATGAACCGTAATTGGTTTCATATAAATGGTTCATCGATTATATCATCCAATCTGTTTAAATTCATATGATAAATGGTTGTATGTGAATTGGATTTAAATGGATGATGGATATCCAATTATTTCTGATATCCAACTTCAAATTATAAATTGAGTTGAGCTGTATACTGGATTACTTTCTGCGTATGAAGAAGGCTTCTGATGCCAAACGGACTTACATTGTGCGCAGCCTGCTTCCTCGGTCCTTGATTAGTTAAAACATTTTAATAGTTTGAGTGAAAATCAATAAGAAACAAACAACATCAACAATCATTCCCTGATCAGGTTTAGAGTGTCTCACAAGCTTAAAAAAAAAATTAAACTTACTAAAGTTTTATGTGTACATAACCTTTTTTATTAACTTTGTATTGTGTATAGCAAGCTTTAGGTAAGAATTGCACACTTTTAAGACTCAATTTAACCGGTAGGACATTAGTTTTGGAGACTCAAATTCTTCAATCTCTTTGTCTTTCTCCCTTTCTATTAATCTGAAGCCCAAAAAAAAAAAAAAGAACCCTCCCCCCTGGGGAATTGATCTCATTAATTTTTTGAGCAATGATGTACTAACCAATACCTATTGAGCATCCATTTAGAAAATCTATTTGTTAAACTGGGGCAATAATATTGGTTATTGGAATGAATTACCTTTCAGCAACAACAGTGGCTAAGTTAAAACCAACTAAATGTTGGAGTCCTTTATTGTTGATATAAGTATTAATTAAAGTTCATCAAAATAATAATGACACAGATTTTGGCCAGTTAATCAATTGTAATTATAACTGGCGTTTATTTTTCAAGATACCATGAGAACATTATGTAGGAAAGGAGCATTCGTTTGTCTCTTGCACACCACTCCACGGCCGTCAAGCCCACTAGCGCAGTTCAAATTGGCAAACTCAAACTTCTTGGAAGAGGCCAAAGCAATTCCACTGAATTTAGCTACAGCACAGTCAGTTGTAAAGAGGCTTGACGAGGAAAATTCCAAAACAGGCATGTCTACTCCCATCTTCACCCTACTTGTATAGTTGCTTAAGAGCTTTCGACAAGATGTGCTTAAAATGGCCCCAAGCCCAAGTGTCAAATGTGATACTGTACTTGGTCATTTTATGGATGGCTTTTCGCAAAAAAAAAAAATGAGGAGAAACTTAGCTAGGCGTCCATTGTAATTGCCATTGCAGCACGCGTGTAGCCAAGCCCATCCATCATAAGTGTACGCAACTCATTGAGTAGAGTCTCTAATATTAGCAGGTTCCGTAGTATTATTGAAGGCTCTTAGCTACTCCCTTTAGGTTAGGACCAAAGTGCTGAATTAGGAAAAGCCCTAGTCATGGGAAGAAGTATAGCGTTTTGTTTCACTTGGTTACCTCAATAATTGGAAGTCAGGCTCAAGAAAGGAAATTCAAGATTACTTCCAAGTTGCAAGTAGTGGTGGGAGGTAAAATCCTGCAAACGGAGATACTAAATTGATGCATCCTCTCACGAATCAGTTGGAGATTGAACTCGGATTAACTATACATATTTATTTGCTAATTGAATCAATTTGGTAGCACTAAGAGACATGATTGGATGCCCATAAAAAATGTATGGATGCATCCTCTCACCAATCCAGTCGTTTTCTATTCAAGAGAACAAAAGAAATGTAATCGTATGTGTAACTCTTTGAGCAGTCCACATTCTATAATGATGCAAAAACTGTATAAAAAACAACCCATTTCTACAAAATGCCATTGAGGTGATATGTGTATTATTTTGTAACCACAATGATCTCAATCATCATGTGCTATATAGTTGACTCGACTATTCTATCCTATGAAGACAATTTTAACAAAGATAGATTGCTTTAAATATTCTTACGAAAACGATAAACACACAAGTGGCATATTAGCCTTAAAATTTATTGAAAAACATACAATAATTTGACTTTTTCTTGATTGTCCAACCTTCAAACTCAAATACAATATTGGAAATCCTAAAAGCTTAAGTCCAAATTATAGTTCAAGGCCTTTACTCCATATCAAATATCAATTAGCTGTCGAGAACAACACTAATGAACTGAACAAATAAAAAGGCAAATTCAACAACAAAGAAGAGAAGAACTACTTGTGAAAGAACAAGACAAAGACTGAAGGCACTAAACGGCCAACCTTAATCACAACAAGCAAAGAACCAAACAGGCTGTGTTCAAAAGTATAAGACTATAGTGCAAAAATTTGTAGCTCAAGTCATATTGAACATTTTCACAAGGTACAAATAGAACAACTAAAGCACTTTCGCTTCTAATAGGGATATATGGTTAAATAATCAACTCTATTATTTTCACATACCAATGGGTCTTTCCAAGTAATATGTAATTGCATGTGTTATATAAATTTGGGTAAAAAACAAAAAGTCCGTTATAGTAAATCTAATATATTAAAAAGTTCTCGTGATTTCAAAACGTACAAAACAAAACCTCATGTTTTGAATTAAATTGTAAAGGTGACAGAATATGTTAAAATTAACAAAAATGACATATTGGAATCTAAAAACAAATTTGTTATACCTAATTTTTAACAAATATACCTGTTCTACCCTTTAACCTCCAATTCTCTCTCTCTAGAGAATGAAACAAATGATTTTGTTGAGTTGCCTTTTGGTTAGTTATATCAGGACATTTTTGTCATTTTGTCCGTTCTTATTAATTGTACCGGATTCCATCATCTTTACAATTTAGTTTAAAACATGAAGTGTCGTGTACTCGTGTTATACGTTTTGAAACTATAGGGGGCTTTTTGTATATTAGATTTATCACATGAGATTTTTCTGTTTTTTACCTTTAACTTCTCGTCTCATTTTCTGTTTCTCAATAAAGAAGCGCAATTGTAAATTGATTAGTTACTCCCGCGGCTAAAAGCACTTTGTATACTGCAATACTAACCAATCCATCACAAACTTCTTTTTCTTATTATTGACTAGGGGGAAAAGCCCGCGCAATGCGCTGGAGTTTAGTGTCTGTAATTAAAAATGTTTGATAATTATTATTTGGTATTTTGTAGTATAAGAATTGAAGTATGACAATTTTATTATGTGATATTAAACAGAAAAATCATAAGTTACATATTGAGTCAAAAAAATATAATATGCAATGAAACATAATTATAAAATACGATCAACCACTTTGCGTCTGACGCAGTAAAATAAAAAACCTACTTATATATGCTCATGCACATTAGGGATATTAAAATCTACTGTTTAGTTTGAATTTGATCTTGATATGAGGGCAATCCATCATATTATCTTGTCATATAAGTGAGATTTGAATAATTAGCATACTTAAAGAAATCATTGCTAGTGGAATTTTGGTTCTTGCAAGCCAAATTCTTGAATTTATATTGATTCCAAGGACATCATCATGAGGTCTCCACCTTGACCAATCAATCAATTGTGATTTATGAGCAAATTGCGCGAAATGTCACTAAACTATTGTGAGGTGTCGGTTTTGATCACTAAACTTTTTTATTAGCAAAAAATATCACTGAACTAGTAAATCTGTACCGTTTTGATCACTCCGTGTACTTATGTCGTTAGGAGAGACGGAAAGTAACTTTTTGATGGGCAATTTTGTCTGCACAGCTTTTTCCTTGAAGCTCTCTAACATAAATTGCTCTCAAATGTGTCAGACAACTCGTAAGTTCAATATGAATATGTTACTACCAGAATATCAATGACAGTCTCGTAGGAAGGCATCTTAGCATAACCGGAAAAGTAGTTAATATCAATGACAAGGTACTGATTCCCAAACCGACTGTCCCTGATTACGTCAAAGTTGAAGAGATGCAAGCCCAAGGCATTCCTCAAGGCCTTGGCCAAGCGAGTAAGGAAACTCACTGGAAGCATTTGGGCGGTTGTCTTCTCCTTCATCACATCCTCCTGCTGCTGCTCATCATTGTTCTTAGAAGACGAAGAAGAAGAGGCGGCGGCGGCGGTGAGATTTGAAATTTGGGAATAGGTCAACAAATTGCGGTGAGAGGCCTCTAATCTTCCTAATGGTTTGTCGTCATCGTTATCCATGAGGATGTTCGGTAAAGACCTCTGTTTGACACATTGCACGTAGTCCCCAACAACATAGACTTTGAAGACAACGCCGCCGTGGTTCACAAACTTCTGCAGTACAAATGGTGCCTCCTCCTCCTCCTCCTCCTCTAATTGCTTCAATCCTTGCTGATTGAAGACCAAGGACATCCGGTGAGAGCTGGCAATGCCATCGGCGAGCAAGGGCTTCGCGATCACCGAAAACTCGAGAGGGCTAGGCAATCCCTGTCCTCAGAGATGTTGGAAATCTGGGACCAATACCTAGTGAGGGATTCCGAAAAAGCAAGAAGAAGAAGAGGAGGAGTCAGATTCGTCAGACTGGAATTCGATTGGTTCCCATAGATGTAAGTCGTTGGATTGGAACTTATGCCTAACAGGAGCTTGGACTATTTTATCTTCGGTCCGATTTCCTTTCTCTAATCTTTAGGAGAATTAAAGATGGCTTACAAAAATAACAGAGAATCCACTGATAATACCACATCCTGCCTGCAGATCAGAGTAGAAAAAAGTTGCTTGCTTGGAAAAATCACTTTGAAATTGCCCTGGGAATATCAAGAGGACTTCTTTATCTTCACCAAGACTCCAGATTAAGAATTATCCATAGGGATCTCAAGGCTAGCAACGTTTTGCTACATAGTGAGTTGAACCCAAAAATTTCTGACTTCGGTATTGCTAAAAGTTTTGGAGGAGATCAGACAGAAGGCAAGACAAGAACGGTGATAGAAACATAGTAAGCACTGACAACCACTAGCCCTGGATTTGTGAAGTGGCAATTTCTTCTGACTTAAAAAACGAGTGGCTGGAATGACCAAAACGGCATAAATAGATGAAATTGTCCCTCAAAAAATTACTTTCCGTTTCTCCTAATGGCATAAATAGACGGAATGACCACAACGGTATAAATTTACTAGTTCAGTGATATTTTTTGCTAATAAAAAAGTTTAATGACCAAAATCGGCACCTCGCAATGGTTTAGTGACATTTCGCACAATTTGCTCGTGATTTATTGTATGATTTAGGATATATAGCAAAGCATCTCCATCTTGATAGGGGTTACAATCATGAAGCATCAGTTTTTGAGTTAGTTGCAATGATGTACAACAATTAACATGCTAATTTAGAGGAATAATTATCTCAAAAAAGTACTAAAGCATCTTAATCCACTCTATTCAAGAAAACAATTAAAAGTAATGAAGTACATACTTTAAATTTGCAGCCAAATAGTTTTAAGTAGATAGTTAAACATATTGACAAATCAAATGAAGTGAAAAAATTGCCTAAATGGAATCGTTTGAAAATTTCCATAACCAATAGTTAAAACAACAAAAGAAGTAGATGCAATCTATAAATGAAAAAATTTATAATGATAAACTTATTTTAAACCACAAATAACAATTAACAAATGTGATCTCCTTCCTATCAAGCCTGTCTAACATGGACAATTGAATTGAAACACTAAAAAATTATCGCACATACAACCTACAAGATTACAAATTTCTTACAACGAAAAAGTAAATTGGTTAAAGAAAACATATCTATTGAGAAAAGGTGTTGCAAAATAGGGAAGAGAAATAACTAATGTAGAAATATCTGAATTCAATAGGCTGCATGATTGTGGTGTAACAAAACTGTAAGTAAATGAAATGAATTTGAACATGGGGTTTACTATGGTAACGGATAAGAAACCAAACTTATCTACCAATTGGCATTAATTGTCTTACATCTATATATCGTAAGTTTTTAAATAACTGATGAGAAAGGTTTTAGAAAATTAAGAGACTTGAATGTTAATACAATTAAATGATTAGAAGGGTTTTGATGTAATTCTACTAAAACACAAGCTGAATTCAGTTGTTCCCATGTTCAATCGGATATTGAACACTATTACATGTCAAACTTGCCCCTAACTTTAAATGTCTGAAAGGACATTTAAGTAATTACAACAAAACCAAATTAGCCATAATGACTTGTATTCAATACTTCAATTACTTTCACATTCCTAAAATAGCCCCACCCTTGCAGTTGAAATCCAAAAATCATCTTTGCCCTAAACTCATTCTTATATAGTATAAGGATTTTGTTGATGAATACTTATTATTGCACCTAATTTATACTAGAATTAACACATGACCATGCCCCAATTAACATGTCTCCTTTTGCACTTGAAAATTTTACCTGATTAATTTCAAATTTTTTTCGAAAAACTAGCAACAACCCTTCTCCTTTAACAAGTGCACATTAGTTAAGCTGTGTTGATATCCTCTGAGTCTTGATGGACTAAATGACTTGAGCAGCTAAGCATGTAATGTATATTAGTGGTTGGAAGTTGGAATGCTTAGATCAAAGGAATCACATATTATTATTTCTTTCTTTGTATTCCTCAATTTATGCTTAGATCAAAGGAATCACATATTATTATTATTTCCTTTTGTTTGGCTTTCTCAATTTTTAAAAAACAAGTTTTTCATATATAATGTTACAATAATAAGCAAATAAAAACAACTTAAAAAACACCACATCAATACAATATATAAAAAATAACTCCAAATATACCAAAAAAGTACACCACCACCACCACCACCCATCACTCTCCACCACTATTGCCACCACCTTATCGTCACCACTCCCACAATCACGACCCTTTCTCCTCTCACCCCATCTTTCCTCCCTGTCTCCTCTTCCTCCTCTCTCTCCTTCTGCTTATTCTCTTCTTCCTTCCCTTTCCCCAACCTCCAATTCCCCCTCCCCTCTACTGACCGTAACCTTCTTGGTCGTGACTAGAGTCGCAGTCACGACCTGCGAGTGGGAGAGGGGTTTATGATTAGGGAAAAGGAGAGAAGGGGGGAAGAAGGGTGAGGAAAGAGAGAGGAAGATGAGGAGGAGAAAGAGGATGAGAGGAAGAGAAGGGCCGTGGTGGGTGATGTAAAATTTTAAAAAAAAATATTCCAAAAAAATTGTAAATTATAAAAATATCCCAAAATATATTTTTAAAATACGTCTAAAAATAATTCAAAAAATATTTACAATAAAAGTTTTTTATATACAAAATTACAGTAAAATTTTTGAAAAACACTTTTTAAAACAACTAATCCAAACGCTACAGTAAACAATTGTTACCTTACCAACGAGGAAACTAATATCCACCTTTGAGTACACACTACAATGCAGCGAGTACAATCGTCAAGGCATACGGTACTACCTTACAACATCGATTGTCATTTCCTACGATTTTAAACAGTCAAAAACCCTCCAAAAACGACACCAAAACCCAGCAAACATTCAATCAGTCAATCAAGCTAAGGCCCTGAGGGTCTAATTGTTTCTCCGGCGAAGATGCCCGGAATGACATCAGATTCCGGAGACCACTCCAATTCCGTCGTCCCGATATCCCCAAACCCCCAGCCTACAACCTATCCTCTCCACCACGGCCTTAAACCCCCAATCGCTCGACTCTCAATTTCATGGGCGCGTGGAAACACGCTTCGCGTCACTGTTCTCCGTCAACCTCAGCCGTCTGCTGCCAACGGCGAGGAAGAAGCCGGCGGTAGAGTTTTGGAAGTGAAGCTCAGCGACAACGGGGACGGCGAAATTGACGATGCTCAGTGGCGGAGGATCGCCTACGGCTCGGTAACTCCATTTGCGCTGCTTCAGAGCCGGAAGAATTCGACTTCGACTTTGTCGAAAATCTCAGCTTTGGACAGTACAGAATGGTAATAAAAGTAAAACAATGGAAGAAAGTTGATAATTTTCCGTTGATTTTTGGGTTAATTATTATTATGGTGATCCTGCAGAGTAGATATTTTCTAGTTCAAGTTTCCTTCTATTTCTTTCCCTTCTTCTGGCTTTCTTTGTACATAGTGACTTAAGGGCAATGCTCAAATGAAAATGTCTTCTCTTGATGACATGGGGGCCATGTTCTACACTTAAAGCCAGGAAACTTTTGTAATTTGTCCAAGAATTATGATATCTATCCATTAATTGATCAAGGTGAATTTTGAATAATTAGGTGGCAATACATTATGGAATATAGTAGGGAGATAAATTCTCTCCTTGGTAACCCAAAGCCGTCTCCTAGTTTAGCCATTGAAGATCAAAAGACAGTGCTAAAGGTGAATCTTTACCTTTGAGTGGTTCCTTGCATCTATAAGTGCACATTAGCTCTTTGCTTGCTTATCCATCTTGTGTCTGTTAATTTTAGGATGTCCAAAAGCCAACATGTTTCAAAGCTGCCTGGGAGCTGATGGAAATATTTTATGCAGACCAGCACTCTCAAGCTTGGATCCCTGAAAGGCTTCTTGATTGGTTGGCTGTATGGATATTTTCTCTTTATAACCTGTGGTTTACTTTTTTGGATCTCTATTTCTGCTGTTACCGTCTGAATAAAGTTTAGGTGATCTAACGATTGGTTTCTCTTTCAGGATTACGATTGTCTATTCTCTGGTACTCAGCCAACTGTCCATTCAGAACTTGTAAACTTTCAAAAGGAACTGGTCACTCGGCAGGTTGCTACCCTGATAATTAACTTATTATCAGACAGAACTAGGCACTTATGGCTCTGGCCATGTTCTTAGGAACTACTTTTAATTCTTATTGTTTCAACGATGAACTGAGTTTTATAAGCTTGCTTTATATGTGACTGGGATAGGCAGACATGGAAATTTCTGTACCAATTTCTGAGGCAAGATTCAAAATAGAGATATTCGTGTAGCTCTTGATGTTCACAAAAGACTCAACATTTTTGTTCTCACTCCTTTCCTTTCAGTTAAATATTTTGACTGTAGTACTCCTTTTTTTTTGGGGGGCTGCATCAAGGTTATGCTAAATTTATTTATCATTCTGGATTAGCACTTAGCATCAAATATTATCGATCAGTTAATGCATTTTCTTTCTGGAAGCAAACACTTGTTTGAATCATTATACTCATTGATGCCTTATTTTCTTTAGAAAATGTTTTCATTTGGTGAACCATGTGATGTCTCAGGCAGTTGAAGATCACCCCAAGTATTGGGAAGCAATATCATCAACATTGGCAATTGGCTGGCTGGAAATTGGGGTATTCATACCTTGTTTTTCTATAGTGAATTTAACTTTTTTCGACAGTGAATTTTACCATGAAGCCTTTTACATGAAAATTAGGAGTGACTGAGTTGTACTTTATGATTCTTGTATGAATGTGCATAAAAGTTCAAGTTCTGCTGCAGGTGAAATTGCTGCGGTTGCATGGATCATATGACTTTGATCAGCTCGGGAGTCGTGAAGTAAGTTATGGTAGTTAGTAGTTTGTGGCATGACTGTTACCTTCTCATTGTCTGCGTGTCATGATTTTCCATAAAGATAATGTTGCTGTGATCTGGTTGATCTTTTCTGGAGTACATAATATTTGCTTCATATTTCAGAACTTCCTTCTGTAATGGAATGAGAATCAAGCATTATTGGCTAGTTTGGGAGTTGAGGACAGAAAAGAAAAGAAGAGAAACCTTAAGTTGTGAGAGAAAAGAAACGGTAAGAAAAGAAGAGGAGATTTTAATGTTTTTTGGGAGTTTATGAAAGAAATGGGATGATTTTGGATATAGACATCATTAAAATTTTAGTTTAGAAGTCATTCCAGGACAGAGTTGGTATTTTCAAAAATTATACAATGCTTTCCCAGCTTCCTGTCCAAATCTGGCCATAAATGGGCAGAAAACTTTTGAATCTACAGCAGCTACATAATCTGTCTAATTCTGGCCCTTTCCATTCTTTTCTGTCTGAAGAAACTTGCAAACGTAGGAATAGTTCTGATTTCTCTCACTTTCTCTTCTTTTCTTATCAAATCCAAGCTCCCAAACAGACTGTAAAAGAAATTGAATGTGCCAGGGAACCATTTTGTGTTATTTGTAGTGTATGAAAAAATGACCCTTATTGCTGTATATCTCCGTTGCTCCATATTCTGGCCAAAACAGGGGAAAAAGTTTTTCTGTTTCTCCTTTAACTTGAGGAGGATGCTAAAAGGAAGCAAATCAAATCTCCTAGCTTGTTCTTGATATTCAGTTCTGACATTTCTATCATGTAATAGATGTTTGGGTTCAAATCTTTTTTTTTTTGGGGCAAGTTTTTTAAAGAGATACTACAGCATAGATGTCATTTACTTACTGCGAGTGCCCATATGAACTGAAAGCCTCACCCTTCTTAGGGTTTTCTATACCTCTTTTATTGTTTTCTTGCCAGATATATCTGTGCTCTATTAAGATAAAAGGCTGCTAGAATACTCGTGGGGCAGTGAGGGAAGGGGGGGATGGCAACCAGGTCCATGAAGCTTTTGCTAATAGGAGGTCACGGAAGACTTAAGTTGATGAGGATCCGGACTGTATGATTTGGATCCTTTGTACCAAAAAAAAACAGTTCAGATATTTCTTTGTCCTTGGAAAATGCTGGTGGGTATGTATTTGAACATTTGAGTGCTTCAAAACAGATGCAAAAATGAAGGGCATTTACTTTCTTTGAGCAAAATTTATATCTGCTTGCTACTTACTCCATACTGGCAATTTTGCATCTTTAACCTTTTCTTCCTTGGGGTTGGAAAACACATGCATGTAGCATATAGTTTGTGCTTAAGTGGAATATCCAGTGCTGCTCATCAAATGGAGTTCAAATGTAACTGTTTCTCTTCAAGGTTTTACTTCTATTCGACTGATATAGGAATGGAAGCTTTTCATATTTGACTGAATTTTTTTTTTGGGGGGAGGAGGGAGAATCACTGAAATTTGGTTTCATTTTTGACTGTGTTTTTATTTTTTCCCTTTTTGAAAAAGAAGTTGATCTCTTAATTAAGAATATCATTTAAGTTTCCAGACATGTAACATAGTACTTCGTGCCTTTCACCCTTTCTAACAGACTGAAAATGGATTAGTGGAAGCAGTCGCTGTGCTTATATCAAAGATGCCACGTTTGCGCGCTGATCTGGGAGCAGACAAATTAGGCGAATGTTATAAGAACAAGCCTGATTTTGTGAAGGTAATTTTGGTACTTTTGGTTGTCACATAACTCGTATCTAAGGTAAAAAGATATTTGGCTGATTATAAGTACATTATTCTCTGCTAGGCTTGGGAGAAATGGCGAGCACAAATAACTAAGCTGGACTGCAGTGCATTTTGGCTTCAATGTGAGCACCACCAGACAAGGGACGGGCTGAAAAATATACTTCAAACCATGCTTGGAAACTCCACTAGTTTGTCCAATGCAACATTTCATTGGATGGAGTTGTACATTGCTCATTTTTTGTACATCAGACCCTTCACTGCTGTTAGTAACTCTAGAATCCCTATATGTACTTGATGATTACCATCATGTATTTGCTGTGACTTCTGTTCAGTGTTAGACTGGAAATTGGCAGGAAATAGGGTTGATCATTTTTCCTGGTGCAGGGTTTAGAAAGCATGTACAACTTAGCTCAAAAGTGCATGCAGATAAAACCAGTTTCTGGTCACCATAAATTGATTGGACTTCTAATTGGAATTCTTGGCGAAAATCCAGAGGTTAAATAAGTAATTTGGTTAACATGATGTTCATATTGTGGCCTTTCATCTGAAGATAAATAATTTGGTTTTTATTTCTTATTCAGGTTGTCTTAGCAGAGTGCTCAAAATCATTTGGCTCCTGGTAAGATTGCTATGGTTATTTTTCGTTTACTGATTCTGCGAGTAAATTATGGTGGTTTAACAATGAATAGAGAAGTAGAATCTAAGTTTTCTTCATTTTTCACTCCCTAATCTCGGGGGAGTATGGATTACGTGATAGCAGCCAAAGGGGCTTTTTCTATTGAACAAAGACCAGACTCCATAATAACACAGGCAACCTGAATCAAAGCAAATTCTTCTCTTACCTTACTCTGGACCTGTTAGATGGATTGGTCATTGAATCCTTCCCGAACTCAATTTTCACATGCCTCTGAAAATTTTCATTAACAGTTTTTTATTAATCACTGATTCTTTAAAGGTAAGCACATGGCATTTTTACTTAATAATATCCAGCAACCGTTTTTCTTGCTCATCGTGAAAAAATTTTGAATCTCGCATATGGAGCATGAATGGTCCATTTTACTTTAACTTGATGGAATCCGCTGGAAAACTTGCAATATATCAGTTTTAAGTCTGTGTAGCATTTTTTGCTCCAAAAGAATAGCAAAAACATTAGAAACTTCTGCAATATCTGATCATTTTTCCCAGGCAGCATGATACTGTGACTGCAGCCCTTCTGTTTGTCTTTTTCAAAATACTTCCTGTATTTGTTAATAATTTATCAGGACTGTTTTATCTTCTCTATGTGGTGTTTGAATACATAGGGACAAGTAAATCCTCTCACTTTGGAGCCATTTTTAGTAGTTTTCTTTGGCATATAGTATGTTGTAAGAAGAACACACGACATTTTTAGTGATGACACTGCAGGTGGGGGATTTACATCTGGCACCTTTAGTGTCTGTGAGTGTCCTTACTGACCCAAATGAGGTGGTTGGACCAAATACTTATGACATTAACCTGCATCTTGTACTTAAAATTCAATAGGATGATGGCACATGCTGCAGAATTGTTGACAGCTGGGAACATTCAAGCTGAAATGCTTTTGCAGAAGGAACAATTTCAATTGGGGGGAATCTGCATTGAGGAGCTGAATCGACTTGTATATGCCCAAGTTCTATCTTCTCATGCCTTGACTTGGCAGGTAAGTGTGAAAAATAATTAGACATTACCTTAACAATTTCATTTCCTCGGCCTCTTTATTTCCTTTCAGTTAAAACATTTGCATGTGTTCCCCTGAATATTCATATGCATGAGGTAAAAGAGACACAGAAACTACTATTTGAGTGAAAGGACTGCCTAAACAGAGAAATGGATTGATTTATTTATACTAGAAGGAAATGGTTTTTGTATGCACGTCAAGTGTATTTCATGGGATATCTCTGGGGTTGGTTAACCTTTCTTTCGTTGCTCTATTAGTTTGTATATGTTGTTTGCCAAATAGTATATATTACGACATACAAGTGAAAGTTGCGGGCTGTGCTATTGTTTTCCTTTCCACTTTTTCCATTATGGTCAGTCCTCTGAATGTACTTGATTTACCTCCCTTCGTTTGTCAACTACTAGTTACTATCCATGACGTTCATTATTTCCCTGATTTTGATATTCTCACAGATCGCTCCAATATATTTGTCTTCCTGTATGAAACAAGGAATGGGTTTGTTGGAGACAGTATTGAGCAAGCAAGCCCTACAACATGATCAAGTACTTCTAAAGGTTACAGACTCAATCTTGTATGACCTTCTATTGAATGTCTAACACCCTTCCTCCCACCCCCCCTCCTCCTCCTCCTCCTCCTCCTCCTCTGGTTACCTTTCTGTCTCCACGTATTGTATTTGAAGTGATGGTTTCTTGTTTTCTGATGGAACAATGAATTGCATTTTGCTTTTAAGCAGAGCATAGAGATTTGCCGCCTTTACGAACTTGGAACTGTTAGTTCTAACCTGATGAAGGTATGCTAAGATGCAAATGGTGATTGATTCATATTATGGTATCAGCAAGCACATTTGTAGGATATTTTTCTTTTGTAACTTAGGATAGTGTTCCTGATACAAGCATCCTTTTCTTGGTGAGTCTTGAGACTGCAGAACAAAAGAATAAATGTATTTGTAGTCTTCACTAACATTGTGCTATATTGTCAAATAGATAACTGCAGTGCATGATTGGAAACATGGAAAGAAAGGTTCAGGAGTCTTCTGGCTTCAGCAAGCTCGAGATGAAGTCCGTTTAAATAGAATTGCAAAGCATTTGTTTGATTTTGTCGGAAAGTCATTATCTGATGAAAGTTTCAAGGTAATGCATGCATAACACTAGCCACTAGGTTAAATTAATGAAACATTTTCTGTTATTTGAATTGCTAAATTTGCAATGGATTTGAGTGACGGGGAATGGAATACCGTTTTTATTGTTCAAAATTCTGATTTTGGTAAGGTTTTACTAGTAGTTTATCTGGATCATAGGTGATGTTTATGCTAATATATTCTGGTTGTCCTTTAAATTATATATGTGATCTTTATAGTATACATTAAGGATATATTTGAAGTACAAGCACCATCTTCTTGGCCACATAGCCATGAGGTGGTTTATTATGTATCATGAAAATTTTTTACTGGAGTAGTTACTTCCAGATTCAGAAGGGGAGGTTTTGCAACTATGACAAAGTCAATTTTGGGATGTGTCATTTACCCTGACATCAATCATAAATATTTGATCTTCCCTGGAATTATGCTCTACTTTTGAACTTTGGTTTAACATTATGGAAAGTTACCCAACTTTTATGAGTTATTTGCTAGCTCTTAGCTGTTGTGAAAGTCAATCAAGCAAGTGAAGTCATGTTACATTGGATCATAAACAAACTAAATTTTGCAAATTAGTGTGGTGCCTTTACCTAATTACTTCGCTTTTGTTGTTGCTTCCTCTGTAGCAATGGGAAAGACTTATTGAATTGCTAGGACCTGAGTCAGGGATTGCTGGGGGACTCGAGTTTTTGAACAAGTATGGACTTGCTGATCTATATGATTGTTTGTTCACACAAACCAGACTCAAAATTAGTAGCATTATTCTCATTCTCATTTCATTCTACCTCTCCAATTTTGTTGACAGGTACAGGGAATTTAGGCGTTCTCTTCAGCAGGTTCACAGTGGAACAGCTACTGATGCTGCTCAGAGAGCTGCTGAAGCCCTTATATCAGTATGTTCCACACATTTTTAACCCATCACATATTTGCATCCATATTCATTGAAGAGACGATGATTGATTTAAAAGCAACAACAAAGAAATTAATCTTTAAGAAATTCTAGGTTTACAAGCTTTCGGTACTTTGTGCTAGTTTCTAGACCTCTTATAAGAATTGATAGAAAGCCTTTTAATGGATATGATGGTCTTTTGTGATTGTTATCATGGTGCACTCCCTTTAAGGATAACCTATTGTCCATTATTCTGTATAGATAAATGAAATACTTTACTATTGCAATTTCAACTTCATATTCTTCTGAGCAATGATCAGGCTAGTAACTTTGTGCAGCTTATGAAAAACCCCTCTACACCTCAGAGATTTTGGCTGCCTATTCTACATGATTCGGTAAGCTGCTTCTAATCCTATATTCTTTAGTTTTGCGGCCTTGCAAGTTTTAATTAGTTCATGGCTTTCCCTACACCCTGCACTTTTCTGTGAAATAGTTTGATGCATGGAATATAAACAGCACTGCCCCACTATTAGTTGGTACTTACAGGCGATCACATAGTTGCAAGATAATAGTTTGAAGATGCTGTATGTGTTAACTCATAGTGGTTTCACAGAGTCCCTGCTGACCTGTTTTTGTGTTTTTGCAGTTGAAATTGTTTAACTGGGCAGGGCGTCCATTGCTTAATGTCTCACAGACTAATGTGTTGTTGAATAAACTGCAAGAGTTGTCAATGGCAAGATTGCGGCCAGATTTTGTCAATGCTGACTTGCCACCTGAAGCCTTGAACTCTGTCAGATTAGCTATTGCCACTAATCTTGGACGTGCTATTCTTGAGGAGTGACACCAGTGATTTGCTGCATTTTCTCCTTGTAGAGTTGGTGGCGCTTTTCTGGATCATCCTGTTTGTGGGCTGGGTTCATTAATTGTGTACCTCATAATCTACTTTGGCGAGTGATCATTGACAGAATTGTTATGCCCAGAGATGTAATAATTTCCTGCCGCAGAGATATCTATATCCAAAGCTATCTCCACTGTGGATTTTCAAGGTCACCGATTGTCCATGCTCTTGGGAAAATGGAGAAGAGAAAGGACACTGGTTCATACCTGCACTAATTGATTTGTGACTTGTGTTGGATGATCATTATGTGCTGAGAATGTTGCTACTGTGCCTCAAAAAGAAGGGACCTTTCAACGTAAAATTACTCTTAGATTACAGGATTAGAAGTTGGTTTTGCTCAGTGTGATGAGATGTATGGTGACTGAATTGGTCTGAGGTGAAGGTTCCCTGTGTACCAGTTGACGCTATTGTAAGTTTGTAGCAATACTGTAGAGATTAACCCCTCTCATTGTACATTCTTTTTTAGTACAAGCCACGTGTTACTTTTCAAATTGAACACACAGTGCTGCAGTATTTGATTTTGTAGCTTGGTCCCGTTTGGATTGTTATGTTTTGGAGTTTAAATAGGAAAATATATTATAATGATTTGATATATATATATATATATGTATATAAGATAAAAAGTGACAAGAAAATATGTTTACGAAAACGTAAAAATTTTTCATTAGAAAGATAAAATCCATAGCTCTCAGTTCTGCTCTTGGGCTTTACTTGGCATGAAAAGTTTAAATGTATTATGGAGAGAATTACAAAACTCGTAATGCAGGATCAACCAACCTGACTATTTGACTCGCATAACATTAACTTATTTTATGAATTTGATGATCAACCTTATATACGGATTTAACAAAAAAAAAAAAAAACTTATGTGTGGATTAATTTACTATTATATCTTGAATAAACCAATTACATTAAGTGTAATTGCTTTATTGGATAATCTCCAAAAGGGTGAATATGAACAGTTAGGTTTATTCTTTTCCTTGCACAAAATAATAAAAAAGAAGAAAACATGTTTGGCTTCTGGGAAATGTTTTAACTTCCTTGTTAACATAAAAAGACAACTCTGTGCCTGCCTTTTAAGTAGCACAAGGTGTGCCAAACACCTAATCGCCAAGAGAGATTATTAACAGAACGTCATGGTAATTACGTGGTCTTCTTTATACATTATGCAAGTTTCCTATGAATTCCTTGATGCTAATTCCCAGTCCCACTTACAAGGCGAAAAGCAAAACCCCTTCATTTTCTTTTCCAGGTTTCTAACCTACGAAGGGCAAGACCAAGCTTTGCAAATTCAAATGCTATCTTGAACCAGAAACTGATTTACCCTAAAGATATATAAACAGACATTAAAGAAATGGAATAAACTAAAAAGGTAAGGGACAACATGATACCAAAAAACACAACACATTAATCAAATATTACTACATTGCTGCAATAAGGGGTAAGGCCCCATATCTACATTACAGGTGATCAGAATAAAGATTATAACCAACAAATGAATATGGAAAGACCAATGATGTCAATGAAACGAATAAGAATAAATGCAACGCAGAAAAAAGAACAAAACTCTATCCTATAATCTACAGATGATCGAAACCACTAAATACCATCTCCCACTACCACTCCCTCCCTAGGACAAACCTTTAAATATTTCTAGAACCCTTGATCCTCAAGAAAGCAGTGAACAGGAGATAAACAACCAAGATTTGAATGTTTCCTATACAAGAAATAATCTACTTCTTAAGGCACTCGGAACTCTGAAATTGCACTAGCAACGCTTAAGTATGACACAAGCATCCTTGATCAATATACTAATTACAGGCCAGAATCTTTTCAATATGCTGCCGGTATCACTCTTCTGAGTAGCAGGTTCAGTAGAAACCCAGGCACACCATATATCCCTACAGTTTTTTGGGCAAGTTATAAGTCTTCTTAAGGAATCTTGATGCTGCTTCATCATTCCGATGACACAAAACACGCAAAAGCGTGTTTGGTTCAGTTGGATTCCACTGGCCAGATGTTGGTGGCAGTGGAAGCCTAGATTTTGCCGAGGAACCATATGCTTCCAGAGTCAACCGTCTGAAACGCTCAATCAGGCTTTCTGTGTCCGTTCGGAAAAGAGGAAGGACATCCCTTACAGTGGTAGAAAACTTGTTTATTACATCAGTTGGTAATCCATCACCATTGGCCCAGAATAAATCTTTGAGGGACTTGAAATCATCCTCAATTATCTGGAAGTCCTGCTTGGAGAAAGCACGGGTAGGTCCTCCAGCCAGCAAAACCAACAGGAAACCATCAAAAGATGCTCTCATTATGTCGGCAACAATACGCGTACGAACCCTTTCATGAATAGTGTCAGCTATGACTGTCAGTTTCTGCTCAAGCTCCTGAAGGAAAGGCTCAATTCTGGATGAAGCAGGCTCCCCAGCATACAAACCATCCCATAGGACATGACCAAGATCGCGGAAAACGATTCTATAGGCCACTGCCTCGCAAATATGTTGAATCCCCTCAACACAAGCAGCTGGCGTAAGCTCAAACTTTTTGACCAATCCATTTGAAAAGTCTTCTGCATGAGCCGATTCAGAGTTTCGGAGGAGGGTAATAATTCTCTTTTCCACAATTTCCAAATCTACCCTCAGCCTCTGTAAAGTATTGATACGCACACAAAGTTGTGGTATCCCAAATAAGTCATCCCCATTCATCGTAGCAACCTGTGAGTTCCTTTTCTGGGTATGAACTGGCTTCTCTTTCTTCTTAAACACCCCCTGAAATTTTGCCCCCATTGTGCATCTTGTCAAAGCTGGCATAGTTGGGAGATACATGTTCCTTGATCCTACATTTGAGTGCAATTAGGGAAAAAGAAAATATGAGAGCAGATTCTAATCGCAAATTTTCTACTGCAAAATCATTGAGATCTACAATAATTACCACAGCCAGATTTTGCCTTTGTTGCATAGTATTGAAGGCATCTGTCAAGGCCCATCATCAAGTCAGGAAGGAGTGCTGGATGCATTGGTATTGGCAGCTGAAAGAATGCATCCAATGTTTCATCAATTATTCGTAAGACCTCAACAGCAGATGGGGCATATCCTTCTTGATTAGCTTGGGGATTCCATACCTATATGTTGAAGGCCGCAAAGCAACAACTTTTAGCACTAAAGTTAAACACAAATGGTCATTGATAGAATTGCAATAGTAGCACATATTGTCAGATTCACACGAGTAAAGCTTTTCAATCTTCAGACAGCACAAGTAATAAACTGAGCTGTAAAGGAATAAAGAGAGATGAAGTGTATGAAAATAATTAGTTCCCATCAAGCCTACATATCCAGTTTTGTCATTACTAGTCAATTCAAATAGCAAACTTAACTACAAAATATTGAGATTCTTCATGCTTATTTCTTATCTCAGTTCAAAGATTCTTCCGTCTCCTTTCCCTTTTAGCCGAAACAAAGTCTGGCATAATTTTGAGGGAATCATAGAAAGGTTGAAAAGTATATTCCATCACAAGCATCCTGGGGAATGCAGAGCAATTAGCATACCTCTTGTTGCAGATTTCTGTCAACCCATTCCTTTAACCTGTCTATTCTTGCCTTAATCCAATCTTTCACCATCTTGGCTATTGCACCTTCAGCTTCATAAGGCGCCATTTCACGAATAATCGCCTTTCCACCATCATCACTGTCCACTGAATCTTCAACGGCAATCTGGACAAGATCTTTTTCCAACTTATCTGCAGCTCTCAATACCTGAACAGCATCTGGTGTCAACTCTGTTATACCTGAAATAAATTGCTTCAGCTCATTTCCATAGCAAGCATGAAGGGTGGCAACAGCAACACCTGCAGCAAAAGGATGCCAACTCTTCAGGATAGGACTAAAGACCTCCTTTTCATTACTAGCTAGTTCGCCAACATCTTTAGCAAGAATGGCAAGGACTGGAAGAGGATTTGGTTGATTTCTCAATGCCCTCCTGCTTGAATCTGCCTTCTCCATTCTCTGCAAGTCAAAATTCAGAAATCTTTTTACTTACTAGATAATTTACAATCCATTCAGAATAGTTATGCAGTTCTTTCTTATATCAGCAAACAACAGGACAGTATGAATCAGCAGTCCTTGTTATTATTATTTTTTTCTTCTTTTGCAATAGAGAGCAACGAATGACAGAAACCTTTATAGCTTATTGCAGACTATAAATTGTATAAACTATTTAGACATCAGATTGATTCACTAATTGTTCTATCTTTATTCTGGAACACCAATCGAGTGAAGCTTTGAACAAATCAAGCCTGAGCTGTTTGCGAGGAGCTGAGACCCAATTTGTGTCTTTTGATAACAGCAATAATGAAGTCAATGCACCCTCGTAAACAGTCTGCTGATTCGTCAGGATCTTGTGGCCCTTGAACCAAATATCAACAATTTGTTGTATTCCCTTCAGTAATGAGTACATTGGCAAATAAATTTATATCAGAGCAATCAAACCTCAATAGTCCATATTCCTTTCACGGTTATAATACAATATTACCAAAGTCGAGCAATTGGTAAAAATTGTTCAAGGACCAGTTGAAACCTGACTTCACCAACTGTCCAATGTTTCTTCAATTTTGTTCATGGATGTTTCCTCAGCTACTGAGCCAGAGCATGTCAAATTATTTTGCAGCAGCTCATTTATTAATTCGAAATCAACATAATGCACATCAACGATGTATCACTAATTCTCTCTGCCAGCTATGTTGCCAGGATGAAATGCTACTAGATAAACATATCTCCATCATAACTATTAGTAAATTTGTATGCCCTTAAGTATCACATACTCCCACAAAGTTGCCACCAATTTGGTTGGTCTGGCACCAGATGAGCACTCCAGAGAGAAACATTAGATAATTCCTGCACTCTTAAATAATAGATGTATACAGGATGCTATAATCACAGTTCTGCTGTAATGCAGCTTTTAAGAGATGGTGAGCCACAGTGCCACCATTCTTTTGATCCCTGATACCCCCCCACCTTGCCCATCTTTGTTTAAAAAAAAAAATAGAAGTAATGGAATTTTGGATAACTTTGCAGTTTGTTAAATTTTTGTCATATTCTTTTGACAAGCATGCATGACCGGAGGGAAAATCATCTGTAAAAATTCCTCCATACAAAATTCAAATATTGATTCCATTGAAAGCTGCCTTCTGTTTCTCAAAAGCAGTAAAGACTGCAAGTAACACAGAATATGAACTTGCCTGAGCAAAAGCAGTGCGAAGCGAAGATCTGATATAAGTGTCAATCCTGCTGCGGACAACATCAACTTCATTCTTCCTCCGGCGGCGGTATTCATTAGATATATCTTCAACCAAGATTTTAGCTGAGGATACGCCTAGAGAAACAATGCTTTGCATGGAATCAATATTTCCACTATCAAAGGTGTCATGATAAGCAAGAAGCCTTTTCTCAGCCCAACCAAGCATAGCGGTTAAAGTAGAACTCAAGATCTTTGCATATGATGGATCTTTTGTTGTTTTTGCATCTTTTGCTACCTCAGCAAGCTGATTATCAGCAGCATATAGCAAATCATTTGCGACTTGTCCAGTTGCTACATATCGGTTGAACAAAACCCAAGTAAAGCAAAGATTATGGAGCATTTGATTTAATCCAAGAATACCCCATGTTTTCTTTATGAGTTCCATAACCTCATCAACTTCCTCGATGATAGATGTTTCATCATTAATGTCAAAGCAGGCTTCAAGAAGCACTTCGTAAAGTCTGAGATTCAATGGAAAACCATCAGCCCAGTGGCATGAATCCAGGATTCCATCAGATGATCTGCCTGCTAAAGCCATGACGGCACTGCGCAAAACTTGCAGCGGCTCATTGTTTCTGCCGGTTTCTATTGGCCTATCCAAGGCCCCTTGAATAATTTGCCTCAGCCGCTGTGCAGCAGCATTGGACTTGTTATCAAGAGGAATCTGAGGATGTAAAAGAAGCCCAGCCTCAAGAAGCCTCAAGTTTCTTTTCTGCCACGCATCATATTCATGTGGACCAGTAAAATCTGATGACTTGAACTGCTGTAACAGCTCTAGAGGAAGAACCATTGACTCGATTCTTCTGCCAACCTATTGCAAGAAAAGTAAGAAACTTTATGATATCAGTCAATGTAGAAGAAGCGCAGGCCATTTGTAACCTATAAAGCTCCAACATTGAAGCAAAGTCTGTGTTAAATACAGAGAAAAGAAATCCCACGACCACTTAGTTTTGAATTAAATATTCACTTGACCAGCTTTTATTTTTTACCATAATTTATGAGTACTAGCGTCCAAGGGAGACATTTGTCTGCAACATTCGTGACAAATTAACATCTAAACAAAAACTTCTCAAACAGACAAATGGTGCAAAACAAACATACCAGGTTTACAGAAAAAGACAACAAACTGCCTCATTAAGAAGTTTAATACTACTTTGGATACTAAATGTTGTAAAGGAACAACGAATCAAAAGAAATACAGACTTTGAATTAAACCAGTATAACAATACCAAGAATTTCAGGATACATGAACAAATTTAATGACTTGACATAGCTATCAACATATCTGTTTGACAATCACATCAAATTGTTACAATTCCATCAGAGAACTTAATTTAGAAGCAAAAATTATAGCCTTTGACTGCTTTCTCGTGGAGAAGTCATGTTAAGAAAGATATGCTAATCTGGATCAGAAGAAATCTAAAACTGAAAACCTCAATACAATACAAGGTGATTGTCTTTCTAGAACCTTCCATTCGCCACAAAAACAAAACCACAAAAAAAAAGGAAATATTATAAAGAATCAAACTTTTTACAAATTGTTCAGCAACCAGTCATTACAAAATTACCGATAAGCAACATATCTTAAAAAGTGAATAAGCATCCCCAGTGCTCTGTTATTCCTAAAACTGCAAGAGGATCACCCAGATCCCATAAAATCAATCTCACCCCACTACAAAATAAGCATAATTCCTGAAAATTAACTCCCAACCAATGCTAAAAGTTGAAAAAAGGATCATAATTTCCCCATTCATCACCTAAAACTTCTAAAGATTCCAAATTTAAAGTCTTTTAGCATAATAAATGAACACTAAAAAAGGAGAAATGTTGACTAAAAGCAGACCTGTCCAGCAGAAACTCTAAGCAAAGCCCTACGAATTCTCGAATCCACACTCTCCGAAACCCTCATTTGAACCCTCATTAGCTCCCCAACAGTCACCGGCTTCTTCCCCTTTCCACCCGAGCCCGAACCCGAACCCGGACTACCCTCCCCTTTCTTCAAACTAGAGCTGGATCTCAACCCCAATGCCTTCTTCATCTTGGACGCCGCCGTCGACGTCAGCGATCTCTGCAAAGACGGCGAACTCGAGTTCGAAATCGGAGAGGAACTCGCATGATGATTATTAACATGCCCATTAACCGCAGCAGTACTCGTAGGACTGCTTGTGTTGTTATTGGAAATGTAAGCAAGTGGCTTTCCGGTGGAAGTCCGACAAGCAGCGACAAAGACCTCGAAGGCGGTTTCCCGGAGGTCCGAGGAGGAGAGAGTTGAAGTGAGGTCCCCGAATGGAGAGGGCAGGGAAGAGAGAGACAAGGTCGTTGTTGTAGCAGCAGCGGTGGAAAAACGGGAGCTAGCGGAGGAGGCAGCAGTGGCGGCGGCGGCGGTGGAGGGCATTGTGATGGTGGTGGTGGGGGTGGAAGAGGAATGGGAATCTCTTCTGGAGTGGCCAAAAGTCCTCTCCCTACTAAAAAGAGAAGCCATTGTTATTTTTCCTTAGGAAGGAAAAAAAAAAGAGAGAAAATACCAGAGAAAGTATGGTAGTAGTTTGGCAGTAGAAGAAAGAGTAGAGGAGAAGACTAGAGAGTTAGTGTGTGAGTGTGTGAGAGAGAAAGATAGAATGTGATTGGTGGTTTGGGTCGGATTTGGGTTCCCTCTCCATTTCTCACAACGTTCTCTTCATGTTTTTTTTACTAGTAATTAACAGCGTATCATTTTAAGTTTGACTAATGCTAATCAGTTCATACTACTGAATCGGTTGCTTTATTTTTAATACCAACAATTAAGAATTGTTTTCCCCGACTTTCGATTACAACGATCAAGTCACGAGTTTCTGATAGAAAACGAACAGTTCTAGTAAGATTTGTAATCTGAGTACCTTTACGTTTAAAACACGTGTCATGCATTCAAATGTACAGTGCAATGCGAGAAATAGAGAGATAATCCATTGTAGTCCAGAAAAGAGTCAAGTTTTGTTTGGGTTTTTGGGATTTTGATTACTATAAGTTATGATTTTAATGTGGTTTCAGTTTTTTTTTCTTGTTTTAATTTTTTTTTGCTAATTTTGTGGAAATAATTTAGATGGAGAGGTGGGGAGAAATAATCCTGACGTGTAAGGATTGAAAGAGACAAATATTTGCATGGTTTGCCGGAAACGATAAGGTGATTGCACAAATATAGAGGATGATGTTTAGCGGCAGCAACAGCACAGTCCATTACGAGTAGAATAAAAACAAAAGGTTGTATATGCAAAGTGATTTGCATAGGGAAAAAACCAAAATATTTGACACATTTAACAGCTGAATTTTTTTGCTGAGAATCGATTTGTGATTGTTTGCAAAAATCTATAGTGAATTACTTTTGTGATGCTTTTATTTTCATAATGTGATACACAAATAAATATTAATTTGAAGTAATGTTTAAGAAAGCATTTTAGATAAAGATAAAAAAAAAGTTAACGATATTTAATGTTTATTATGAGCACAATAAAACTTTTTCTTTTTTAATAAGTCGGACGACTCAAATTCAAACTCGAATTTCTTATCTACAGTCCTCCTCTCTATCTTTCAGTCCATCCCTTTCAGTAAAGAGTTATTATTGCTAAAAACAAAGAAAATCAATCGGGTTAAAATTGAAAAAGGACTCTCTCAAGGTGGTTGGTATTTCATCCAAATTTTTGTTCTACTAGTTATTTCATTTGTAACTAACAACCTGCTAGTAGTAGGTACAAGATTCAAGAATGATGGCATGTCAACCGGCATCCTCTGGCTACTACAGCGGGCAATAAAGAAAAGGTCCTTCTCTTGCCCCAAAGAAAGAAAGAAAGAAAGAAAAGAGAAAGTTTCATAGCTGCAGAGCACTGACGAGTTGAAATTTACTGCGAAGTAACATATTATGGTGCTCATCAATTTTCACCCAAACACTTGAGGAATATTATGAATCGTTAGATATACTTGGATGTTATCATTTGTCATCAAGAATTTACTTGTGAAGATTATTAAGAAATATTTAAAATAACACTGTAATATTTTTTGTAATATGATGGATGTGAAATAAAGATGTTGTTAGAAATATTTTTAAAAAATATTAAAAGAAACAATTTGCTCCGAAAATGCTAAGGGCTTTATTTGTTTATAATTACCTCTATTTTTCCCAAAAAAAAAAATGCATTTGTAATCAAAAGATGGCTAAATAAAAGTGCTGGTCAAATGGCTCGCATATTTATTCGTGTATCATGTTTGAGGATATTCAATCTACTCTCCCCATTTTAAATATTAAAAAAAAACATGAATAGGACATCTTACCTACTTTACTTCATTATTTGGAACAAAAAATGAACAAAAAAAAAAAACCATTTACACATTTGATCTAAAAGCCACTGCTTGTTTTCCTTTTTTATGTCTCTGTCCTTTTCTCCCAATGTTGTGAAAAGATCAAGTATCACAAAAAGCTGGAATAAAGAAATAGCTTGCTCAAGTGATAAAGCTATTCCTATTCATAAACAGAATCCTAATTTCTAACTGTTCAGAAAATATGAGATATTAAAGAATGGGAAGCAAGATCCAACTGCAAGAATTAACGATATATTAGTACTTAACTACTTGTTTATCAAGGGCTGTGATCATGATTGGATAAAAAAAATGAAAATCGAACAAGATGTCACACGATGTCTAAAATTACAATTATCATTCAAGACACACAATTAAACTCAATTTTTTTTTTTTCAATACGAAGCGGATGAGATTTAAAAAACGGAAAGATAGAGAGAATTTGATCCCAATACCTCTACACTTTAATGTCTCAACTGTAAGTTGGCAGAAGAAGCGAAGAAGAAGCCCATTAGGGTTAGACAATTTCTTTTTTTTTTTCCCCTTTTGATCTATACTTAATTATATGCCTTGACTTTGGATTACTAGACTAAACTGAAAATATACAACTGGCTAATGGTAATAAATAAGCATAATCGTGGGATTAGGGTTTTCTCCTTTGCCTGGATCTTGAAACATTGGTGCGTCAGCACAAATCTATTTACGTGTTAGAAAGTTCTGATATTGTATGTGTTAGAGAATTGGATGTCGAAAACTTTTCAGTGAAAAAAAAAATGTGGTGACAGTTGCTTTCTTCTAGCAAATTGGTGAAGTTGGAAATGGATTACGATGGTGAGTTTGTCTTGTAAAGCAGCTTAGTTGTCAATTGAATAATGAAACCTACATCTAGCTGTACATTACTAATGCCCCATGTAGGGATGTTAGTGAGCCGAGCTACTCGCGAGCTACTCGCGAGTAGCTCGGTCAACAACTCGACTCGAACTCGGGTTGACCGAGTTCGAGTCGAGTTTCGAGTAACTCGACTCCAAATCGAGTCGAGTTTCGAGTCGTATTTCCCGGGCTCGTGGCTCGTCGAGTAGCTCGACGAGCCGGAGTTAATTAAATAAAAAAAGGAAGAACAGACTTCTTCCTTCTGTGTGCGACTTTCTTCTCTGTTCGAAGAAAGCCTAACAAAAAAATTCACTTCACCAGCCGGCAGCCACTGACTGATTTAGATCTACACCCTCACTCCGTTCGTCGCCGACGCCGTTGCTCGCCGCATCTGTGAGACTCCATCGCCATTGCCATCGCCATCGCCTTAACAAGTCCCAAGTCCCAAGTCCCAGGTCCCAAATCGAAGCTGCTCTCTGCCTCTCCGGCCTCCGCCAGTCCGCCGCGCTCTACGTCTCCTGTCGGCTGTGTCCTGCCGTGCTGGTTCATCGTTGCCGAGTGTCGAAGACGAAGCACCAAGATCTCACTAGTTCATTGCTGGTTCATCACTGCTCATCTCTGGCTCACTTAGGTAAGTGCTCCTCTGTTTTTGGCTCTGTGTCTCTGGCATTAAAATGGGCCAAGATCGACTAGGAAACTTGTTATCCGTAAACCATGCAAACCATGCTGCTTAAAGTTAAGAGCATTGATTATTTTTGCTTTGATAGTTGTGAGTGTTAACACAACAGTGAGATGGATGCTGATCTTGAAATGGCTAGGCATGTTGTATATGTCCACCAGAACAAAGAGTCTCCTGCTCTTGGATTTACTCCACTTGAACCATCTGTCCTGCGGTAACATTAAACCTTGTACTTTTGGTTTAAAACTGGACATTTGCTAGTAATAGTATGCGTCATATGAGGCATCTGCGGATTTCTAAGTACTTCAATTCTGTGGGCGCTCAAGAAGCGCCAAATACCTGATGCAGATTTAGGAATCGTGCAATATTTATGTAAATAATTTTAATTTGTGCTCTTAAAAAAATCAGACTTAGGATAATGGTGTGCAAAAATATAGCTAAGACTGACTTCAAAATCCTTTGTGTTATGATTTGACCAACTAGGTGTGATGAATTTGCCCAAATTCGGATTTGAGCAACCTCACATGCTTATTCTTTTTCTTTTTCTGCTCCTTCTTAGACTGTTTTGGATGTCTTACTACCTTCATGCCTTCTGAATCCAGTCGGGCAGAATCTTTGTCAAGAAAATGCAAAGTGGCACTAGACATTCAACGAGTTGCTCAAGATTAGAAGGCAATGTCGAAGGAGTTGGTAAGCTAAATGTATAATATGTTGGGCAGTTTTTTTGAGGTGATATGCTGGTACTAATGAATGTTTATATTCACTTTATGGGTAAATTGTAGGTATGGCAATTAGTCCTCCCGAGGTATCTTCTATCCTGCGATCATCTGCTCATGATTCAACTACTCCATTCACGTTGGATACCCCTGTTTTCATAAGTAATGATACAACAACAGCTGGAGTTCAAGTATTTGCTCTTCAAATATTTTTCTGACATGTTCTTGTTTAAAGCAGCTTTCTTTAGTTAGTAATTAGTGATATTTGTGGGGAAAAGGAATTTCTGGATAGATCTTGGCATTGGTTTCTGAATTGAGCTTGTGGTAGTTGGGATATTGTGGCTGTTTGAGATAATTGTTTGTCTCTCAATTTGGTGGCTCAGCTCATCAATCATCATTATCTTAATTCCTTGCAGAACATTTATCTTTTGCTTTAAAATGATTTTATGAGCTTCGCATTTGTCCATTTCTGTATTGAGCAAGAAAGCTGAATTCTCAATATAGTTGCATTCGACCTTTTTATATAAAACATTTGTAGGAGAACCTTCACTAAATGGTCAACAATTTCATGATATCATGGGGTTGCTGGCCTCTTGCAGTTGATTGAGCCTAGCCACTATCATGCTTGTTCAGGATTTCAACTTTCTTCGCTGATTCTGATAATCTGTAATTAAGTATCACATTCATAATTGGTGTTCAAACTGACTTCATTGCCAATTCTCTTATTGCATTTACTCAAATATATGAACACTTAACAGAATAGCTGGTCTTAGAGTGCAGAAATAAATAGATCGTTTCTGTTTCTCGCAAATAAAAATTTTGGATGAAGTAGCAAAAAAGAATGGTACTGAAGTGGGTATGTATTGAGTTAAATTCTCACTGTCTCTGATTCTAATGTCTATACATGCTAGGCCTATTGAAAGACATTAGAATCACCTTATAAATAAGAGTGCATTATAAATAAGTTACTCTTGCCTTTAACTTGAAATTTAGTTAAATATCACCTTATGTAAAAGCTTAAGTTGTCCATTTGATCACTGAACCACTTCACCATTTGTGAATTCCTTGGGTTATTGTTATATTGAAAGTGCCAAGTGCTGTATAGTTGATTTGTGAAGATGCAAAACGTCACCTTTGATCTGGTTTTTTGGTCAAATCGAGTCAAAAAGCTTGATAAGGCTCGACTTGATAAGGCTCGATTAAAGATCGAGCCTTATCGAGTCGAGTCTCGAGCCTAAGGAAATTCTTCGAGTCGATCTTCGAGTATCGATTTTTCGGGCTCGATCGAGCTCGAGTCGAGCTCGAGCTTCTATGTGTATGAGTCGAGTCGAGCTCGAGTATAGCGATACTCGAGCTCGACTTGGCTCGATTACATCTCTAGCCCCATGTTCCCAATATTGGTTCCTTTATGACTTTGGAGGTAGTTTGGTAGTAATACTACTTCACATAAGAGAAATGTTGTTGGGAACGATAGAAAATTGAAGGGGTGATTACACAGGTAGGTTATTTGAGTAAAGATACCAGTTGGGTCCATATGCAATAGTATTTGTATATACTAGTTTTTATGTATAGATGGATTTTGTAACTGTAGGAGAATTTGTTTAAAAATGGGTACAAAACATAAAATTATGAGTCATCTTGTTGGCAGCAAATTTTTGGCAGGTTTTAAGTGGTGAATGTTTAAAACTTTCCATTGTTGATATGTTAGGGAATGGACTAGACACAGCTACATTGACTAATTCACAAGAAGAGTTGCAAAATGATTATGGTTTAGTAGCTAAGAAGTCATTATCACAAAGTTGTGGACGCAGCTTTGCTATCCAATGGGATTGGTTGCTTCGATTTTATTTCTTGTCAAGTCATCAAGTGCACAAAGATTTTGGGATAATAAGTACAATTATCTCTTACTTGCCCTCTTAAACAAGGACCATGGTTTCTCGACTTTTTAACTCCACTAAAAGTATTAGGCTCAGCATAGGACTTCATATTTGTGAAAATTTTGATGAAGAAATGTTGGCTCGAATGGCTAATCCAATGCACTAACTAGTAATAGAAAGGGTTCTATAACTACTAATTGAGTTTTTCTAGCAAGTGTTCAATAGACACTCGTTAACACGTCTAAATCACATTTAACTTATCATACAAGCACATACTGTAATAATTAACTTCCCAATTAACTTTACTTTTCTAAAACTGAACACTTGAACTATAAATTATCGAGTGCTCGAGTGCCAAGTAGACGCACGTTAACACGGTACTCAATTAGACATATCGCTATTAATAAAGTTACATGTCATTCTTCCTTCGTACTACAATTTTGTGCAAGAAAATTGCTTTGTATTTGTTAAAATGAGAAAACAATTCAGTTTGGTTCTACATTCTATGCAATCTTCGGATTGGACATGGTCTTATGCTTCAAATCTCGAAGTACAAATTCCTCTCATGTTTTGTATTCCTTCTTCCCGTGGTTTCTTCAATATCTTGACCATCTGATTAAGTTCAGCAGCCTTTTTCAAGACAATTAGCTTTACATCTCTCTGCAAGAATGAGGGCCTCTAACGTCATTATTAATAATACCATTCATTACTTTATAATAGTGATTAGTACTGTTATTCATATAGGGACAGATTGTCCAATGAGTTGGACAGCTGCCCCGCCCTGTGTATAGATGCCAAACTGTGAAAGATTTAAGAATCAGATAGAAGTTCTGAGAAGACAAATTGCCACATGCTCCTGTCATGCAATAAAATGTTGGAATTAGCAAAGCATATTTTGACAGTATAGTTGCAGCAATCATCTCTAAACTAAACTGATAAACTTATGAATTTGGTGATTGATTTTTAAGATAGAATCTGTAATCTTTCAAGTCTTTGCAAATGTCACATTAATGTCTTGACCAGTTTCAGAATCCACTAAGGTTACCATTTTGTCTTTTCTGATTTTTTTTTCCCGGCCCACAAGTCTATAAAATTTTATTATATTTGAGTTTCTTCTCACATTTTTTGTGGCTTATTTGTAGTATAATTGAGTTGTAATTAATACCATTAATGAGTTAGTTTATTGATTATAATACCTCCACCATTATAAGTTGTTTGCAATCTTATCAAATGAAAAACGAATGATTTGACACCGGCTAGAATGTTTATCTATTTCCTGACCGACAATTAGCAGCGCCGATGCGGGGAAACATGGTACTAGTAGAAATTGCATAAAACATTCCAAGGCGGCGACCCGGATCAAGAAGAAGCCTACAAGACTTTAACATTCTTGATTTCATATTCGATTTTCAGTAATTACTACTACGAAAAGGATGATATTCTCTCCTTGGAGAAGACAAAAAACAAGAGTACGATTTTAGTTATCCAACGAGTATTTTAACTACAACTTTGTTAATATTTGATAGATGTGTCAATGGATAGGATCTGAATTGCATCATTTGATTCAAATTTAAATTCATTAAATTTAGCTAAATCTTGATTCAAATTCAGATCTAAACCTTTATGAGTTTGAAAAAGCAAATCGAAATTCGGACCCTCGTGGATTTGATTATCTAATTAGTATCCATGGATATTTTTCTAGATATACAGTCAAGAACTAAAATAAAAATATTTAAAGTTAAAAAATGGTATAAATAACATTCAATTTTTGTTTTCAAATAATAAAATTATCATTTAAAACATAGAATGCAACGTTATGAATTCAAAGAAAGAACTATTGTCAATTACTTCTATTTAGGTGGTGTTTTCTTGTATTAAGAGCACATCTTTTAATCTAATAGTCACGAAGTGTTATTGTAATCAATCCAATAAATATATGTGTGTATGTGTGCACTCATCTATATCTATAAATATTGTAATTAGACCCCTGGATTGGGTCTGATTTGGATTTGAGTTTGGATATGGATTATAGAAAATTAGACCCTATCCATATCTATAATATTCTTACAGGGTTTGGATTTGATAAATTAAATTCAAACCCTGTCCAAATATATTAGATCTGGATTAGATCTAAGTAAGACACGACTCGTTGTCATGCCTAATGATATCAGTAGCATCCAAAGGAATATTTTCTATTTACTTCTCATTCTAGTTAATTAAGGTAAAAGAGTGTAGCTAGGTAACAAAAGTTGCAGATGTTTTTTAACTCTATGGGGCTCAAGTTTTTAACTTCATAATTAAGCAATAAAGTACTTGTTTTTATTCATGTTATGATACTTAAAGAATATTTTCTTTTGGGTTTAACTTGATTCAAATGTAGTTGGATATTTTCAACCTATCATTTTCAATAACCGAAAAGAATTAGATCCTAGCTCTGATGACTATATTACAGAGGTGAGTAAAAGTCTTGCATCCAACCAGTCATGGTAAAATTAAACAAAGTAATAAAAGGTCTGTACGAGTTCAGTAGAAATCGGCTTCTCAAACTCGAAAGAGAAAACTTGGCCGAACGTTAAAATAAACTCTGAAGATCGATCAAAAGTCAAATTAATCATATGAGAAAGGCCACTGGCTGAATGACATAAGGTGCAGAATTGACCAAGACAACTAGCTTCAAAATCTGAAGGGGCCCCAAATAGAAACATGTGTGTTGTTAACAAATGGTATTTTTGGCGACGGACTACAATCCGTAATAAAATGGACCCGAGGAAATAATGGTGAGCCCATTTAGTTTCTAGCACTTGACTTAAAAGCCTTGAAAAGAAGAATTGTCATTTATTCTTGGGTAAAGTACATAAAATTCTCATGTGGTTAAGAAAATTGACACGAAACTTCCTCATTGTTTAAAAACTCCCACATAACCTCTTTGTGCTTTGGACTAATTTGGAAAACGGACGAAAATCATCCAAATTAACGGCGTTTGAGATGCACTCGTGTATTAAGAGAGCTTCAAGTGACATTGTCAAGGACAATTTAGTATTTTGCAGTGTTTTGTCATTTTTTTTGTTTATTTTCCTTCTCCATTTCTTCCCTGCTTGCAACCAAACTGGTCAATAACACCAAAATGGTCAATGACATTGGTGAACACCAATCATCATCAGTACCGCCACCGATCACCAGTAGCTCCACCATCACCACCAATCACCAACAACTCTAGATTGTGTCCTTTTCTAGATTGTGTGTGACGTCCATAGCATTTCAGCAGAAAGAAGAAAGCTACCATTAGTTGTCATCTCCTACCGGACTGTCTTTTTTCGGAAGTGGATTCCCTTGCTAGGCTACTTGACATGCTATTCTTGTGACAACATCAGGCACATTAGGAAGAGTTCTAGTCTTGAGAAGGTTCAAGTACTGGAATGGGAGTTCCTGGTATGACGCCCTAAAGTAAAGAAGAAAATGACCCTCGGAGTCAATCGCTTCCTTAAGCCCGGAACATCCACTTCTGCTTCCACTTTTCAGGAGAAAGGGGAGGATGCTAACTGTCGGGCTTCTATGAGTGGCGTTTTCGATTCCTCTAAGCTAAGAAGACGATCTTCAACACCAGAGATCCTAGACCCAAGTACACTCTTCTAGGTACGAAAGCGGTTGGTTTCGTAAACAAGAAAAGAAGATTGGTTTGGGAAAGGAAGGAAAGGGGGTCCACTAGTAGATTATCCATGTGCAAATTGAGATGCGGTCCGGTTCGAGCATATCCAGTTTCATATCCATATCTCGCAGATCCTGATTCTTCGATTACATACCTATCAGCAGGAGCAGTACTTCTGAGCCACTCGAGAGCTTGTAGTTGTGGATCCTCTAGATCCCTAAGATGTAGTTGATCCCATGGACGCAGAGCGTCAGAGCCGATTCACTAAGTGGATTACCCAGTTAAAGAACCACACCATCAGTTGAAACTCTTAATTTTATAAAACCCTGCATGCGCTCTAATGATTCAGACGAGAAAGAGACTAAGCAACCCAAGTCTTCAAAGAAAGTTGCTGCTTAGATTTGGGTTCTTAATTTTACAAAAGAACACATGAAAAAGTGTTGAATCTGGACTGGCAGTGATAGAGATGCTATTGAAAATGAAGATGGTGAGATGGTGGCAGCAATGAAAGGGTGCTGTTGGTTGGATTGATGGGGCAAGAAAAGGAATGGAAAATCAAAGGGGAAAGGGAAAACAGGAAAAATGTTAAAAAAAAAGGAAGAAACAAAAGCCCAGAACGTTCTGACATTCCCTTGAAGAAGATGATACATCTTATAAAATTTCAAATGAGCCCCTTAGTCCTACCTTTGTTTCAAATGAAGGAAGAAAGTTTTTAAAACTTTAATTGAGCCCTGAGTTAAACTTCGATTCAGTTTGTAAATAGGGTTAATATAGGAAATTTACATCTTTCCGTCAATTTGGATGATTTCCGTCCATTTTCCAAATTAGTCCAAAGCACAAGTAGGTTATGTGGGAGTTTTTAAACAATGAGGAAGTTTCGTGTCAATTTCCTTAACCACAGGGGGGTTTTATGTATTTTACCATTTATTCTTTGGGATCAAGATGGGATGTAATCAAATCGAATTGAATTAGTGTCGAATCGAGTAGTGTACTACTCATGCTCGACTCAAGTTAAAAAACTTGAGCTCGAGTTCGTCGAACTTTTGAAAGTTGAATTCGAACTCAGTTTTGTTTTGTTTTACTCGAGCTTGTCAAGTTCTTGAAAGTTGAATTTGACTTCGAGCACGATTTTGTTTTGTGTACTTAATTAAATCAAGCCCAATTTAAGTCGAACTTTTGAAAGTTGAATTCGAACTCTGTTTTGTTTTGTTTTACTCGAGCTTGTCAAGTTCTTGAAAGTTGAATTTGACTTCGAGCACGATTTTGTTTTGTGTACTTAATTAAATCAAGCCCAATTTAAGCTAAATTCAAATTCAAACGAGTTTAATCAAGCTCAATCAAGTGTAAGTAATATAAAATTATATTTTATATAATTTTAAACTGGAGACAAGAGAGACATTTCATACTAATAAATAAATAAAAATATATATACATAAAGCTCGATTAAATTTGATTAAGTTTAATGAATTTTTGAGTTTCATATATTAAGCTCATTCTTGAGCTCGTCAAATTGTCGAGTTGCTCGAACTCAAACTTGAGCTTGTGTCGAGTAAGCCCGCAAACTATTCAATTACGTTCAACTCGTTTGCATAATTGAGGAATATTCAGGATTTTAGCTGAAGGAGCTTTAGTACATAAATTGTGCTCTAGAATTTATAATTTTCAATTTTTGCTTATTCTCATCTTGCATGTTCGAAGCAATTCTACTTTTTGACCGGTAATCATGAAAGGTTCAACTACATTACATGTCAATATTAGTCATTAGCGTTAAATCCATCTTCTCATTGCTGTTATATTTCCTTAGCATCTTTTCACAATTTTAGCATAGAGTGCATAGATTAATACGCTCTGAAGAAATGTACACAATAGTTGTTTCTTCCTTTTGGATTGTATAAAATACAGGTCGAGATAGACATGAAGAATGTAACACCGACAAGACTTGAACTTTTTTCTCTTTTTTTCCTTCAAGAAACAAAAATAAAATGGGAGATGAGGAGAGCTATTAAGAAGATTGATTAATCTAACTAACGGGTGTATGTAGAATAAAAAAACCCTTCTTAGACTTGGTCATCGTCTCTTGTTCTTTAGCTTTTTCCATGTTTAACAGCTATTCAATTGTAGCCATCTCATAATTTATTCTTATCATATGCTAATAACAACATAAGAGTTGTTCATATGATGATGTAAATCCGTGTCAATAAACTACTTAGTCATACACCAAACCTTACTCCACTTCTTCTCATCATTGATCCATCAATCCTGTCCTCATCCTCCAAGTTGACCTGAAAAAATTCTTAAACCCTCCATCGTAGAATCTTATTCTTTTCAAATCCTTTTGATTTTAAGAGAATTTAATGGGACAAGGAACCAAAAGACTTGACGATGAATATGAGGTGACTGATGTTTTAGGAAGAGGAGGCTTTTCTGTTGTAAGAAGAGGGATAAGAAAATCCAGTGGTGGAAAAATTCAAGTTGCTATCAAAACCCTGAGAAGAATCGGACCATGGCAGCCTTCCCCTGGCGGTCGCGGCCGGAGCGTGACTGCTCCAAACTCAAGACAGGCCCTGGTTTCTGATGCTTTACTGACAAATGAACTATTGGTCATGAGGAAGATTGTGGAAGATGTTTCACCTCATCCGAATGTGATTCATCTTTATGATGTTTGTGAAGATTCTAATGGGGTTCATTTGATTCTTGAGCTTTGTTCTGGTGGGGAGTTGTTTGATCGGATAGTTGCTCAGGAGAGGTACTCAGAGGCTGGAGCTGCGGCTGTTGTCAGGCAAATTGCTGAAGGGTTAAATTCTCTTCATAAAGCTAAGATTATTCATAGGGATTTGAAGCCTGAAAACTGCCTGTTTTTGGATAAAGATGAAAATTCTCCGTTGAAGATCATGGATTTTGGACTGAGTTCTGTAGAGGATTTTACTGATTCTGTTGTTGGATTGTTTGGTTCGATTGATTATGTATCGCCAGAAGCACTTTCCCAGGACAAAATTACTCCCAAGAGTGATATTTGGTCACTTGGTGTAATCCTCTATATCCTCCTCTCCGGGTATGTTAACTGACTTCGGGCAGTGATGTTTTAGTTTCATGTTTACCAATTTGCAACTTTGGAGCTTAAGTTCGACCAAAAATTAGTTTAGAACTCTCCAGCCAATTTTTTTCAAGGGACAACAAAGAAATTCAAGAAATTACATATTCCAGCTTCAGTAACAATTGAAAAAAAAAACTTGGGTTTTTGTTCAGCCTTTTTTTTGGGGTGACATTATTGCCTCAGTCGGACAAATATTAGATTTAACAGAAAAAACACACAAATAGACCATTGAAGCCTTTTTTTTTTTTTATTAATTGTGGGCTTTGATTTTAGCTCTTGTTAAAGGTGAAACAAGACTAACTTCATCTTACATCCTTGACAAAAAAAGAGTATTTATTCACTCCCTTGTCGTTCCTTGACAAAGAAAGAATGCTAAGGAAAGGGAAACTAAAGTGAATGCTGAAGTAGGTTTGGAGATTTGCATAGGATAGTAAATTACGACTGTCCCCCCCCATGGATTGAAATTTGATACAGTATAATTTCTTCATCTTTTTTTTTTTTTGTTTTTGGTAAGAAATTATTTCTTCGGCTTTATCAATATACTGTTAAACTAACGATATATTCAATGTTGCGTTGCTAGGTATCCGCCTTTTATAGCACAATCAACTAGGCAAAAGCAGCAGATGATTATGCAAGTGAGTCTTCCTGTTTATGTATATCTTGCATACTGATCAGTTGTGGAATTGTAGTTCTTTACACACAATAATAAATGCCTACGCTAAATCTTAAACATGCAGGGATACTTCAGCTTTCATGAAAAAACATGGAAGAGCATTTCTTCTTCAGCTAAGCAACTGATTTCCAGTCTTCTTACTGTTGATCCTCAGTTGAGACCAACGGCTGCTCAGGTCTGATGTAAAATAGGTTAAGCACAGTTTGTTCGCAATTATATGCTAATGGGATCCTAAAAATCATAGTAATGCAGACTCAAATGGTCTTAAAAATTTTGCTTTGGAATAATTAGTAGTCGAAAGTCGAAACAATCCCAAAATTTTTTTTTTTCATTTTGTAATTATGTTTTAGGTTCTTCAACATCCTTGGGTTACTGGGGATTTGGCAAAGGAAGAACAGATGGATGCAGAGATTGTTTCACGCCTTCAGAGTTTCAATGCAAGGCGCAAGTTCCGGGCTGCTGCAATGGCAAGCGTGTTAAGCACTAGTTTTTCCTTGAGAACCAAAAAGCTTAAGAATTTGGTCGGATCCTATGACCTCAAGCCTGAGGAACTGGAGAATCTCAGAATACATTTCAAGAGAATGTAAGTCACCAAACCTTGTTTCAAAAATAATACTACTATTTTGTAACTTTTTTTTTTTTTCTACAGCACTCGAGTACCACGATAATTTACTTAAAGTGTGTGGGTAAACCTTTGAATTTGCTCAACTTAATACTTCATTTAGTATACAGAATTAGAAAATTTACTTTTGAGTAGGCAAACTTTTTGCATATTTTGAATTTAAGAAATAATATAAAATAGTTTCAAGTTTGTGGGGGCAAAAGTTTGTGCTTATAAACAAAGATTAATCTTTCCTACACCGACAGTATATATACTGTCAGTATTAGATGAATGACAACTGTGCAAAATTTGAATTTGAAATTTAACTTTTGCATGTATATCATGAATCTAACGATGATAGTGTATACACTGTCACTCTGTCAGTGTATATAAGATTTATTCTATAAAGATTTTGAACTTGCTAAGGAGCGAAACCTAGTTTTGCAGTAATTCAACTTGGTTTGCAAAACTGGGTGCAGTGTTCTAATTCTTTTCCCCGGTCAAACTTCCATTCTTCATGTGTTTCTTCAACTGCAAGGGTTTATATATAATTAGTCTTTCCTCGCCAAAAAAAAAGAAAAAAGAAGCCTTTCCTCGCAGCCAAAAGTTTACAGATGGTGAAATGAACATTTTTAAAGGATTCAAGGGCCTTTGAGCAAATTGTGAGAAGTTAATAGTACTAAACTTTGATGTTTTCGATTCCAATTGTCATTTTCTGAATTTTTTTGTGTGTGTTTAATAAGAGTATAAGAAGCCCAAAATTTTATTTTATTTTTTTTTGTATCCGTTCACGTAATCCATAAGTTAAACAAAATTCACAGATTTTAAATAAATACTTTTAAATTTTATGATCTCAACCTTGACCATTAGATCAAGACCTCATTGGCTGGATTTTTTTTGGTTTTGGTTTCACCAACTAAAGCATACAGAACTAGGGGAAAAGGGGAACTTCAAACAAGACTTAATGAGAGTAGAATGAGTAATTTGCAATTGTATCTTTTCATTGAAATATCTGCAGATGCACGAATGGTGAGAATGCCACATTATCTCAGTTCGAGGAAGTGCTAAAATCAATGGAAATGTCATCACTGGTTCCTCTAGCAGCTCGGATCTTTGATTTGTTTGACAACAATCGTGATGGCACTGTTGACATGCGAGAGATAATAGGGGGCTTCTCCTGTCTCAAATATTCACAAGGAGATGATGCACTTCGTCTTTGTTTCCAGGTATATTAATTTGGTCCCTCTTCAGATGCCAAAGATCCACATCCAGCAATGATTCTTTGCTTTAGACTGCCAAATTGATCTAGCACTGACAATAATTAAGGGGAAAAAAAGAACATGACATGAAGAATTTTATTTATCTTCTGTACGTTAATTGTTGAACAACATGATATTTGGTTAAAGTGAAGAAATTTGGTGTTCAGATGTACGACACAGACCGGTCAGGATGCATCAGCAAGGAAGAAGTAGCCTCAATGCTTAGAGTAACCCTCTTCCCTTTTCTAACCACAAGCTAATTCTTGAGACCTTTTGGGTTGTATATGTAAATTCTTGTACCATAACATTTATGTG
Source organism: Coffea eugenioides (assembly GCF_003713205.1). Classification (NCBI taxonomy): domain Eukaryota; kingdom Viridiplantae; phylum Streptophyta; class Magnoliopsida; order Gentianales; family Rubiaceae; genus Coffea; species Coffea eugenioides. The sequence goes on along the minus strand of NC_040042.1, from coordinate 40,541,730 downwards.
ATACACTAGAATTTCTTGAAACAAAACTTGCAGGCATTACCTGATGACTGCCTTCCGGTGGATATAACTGAACCTGGGAAATTAGATGAGATATTTGATCTAATGGATGCCAACAGTGATGGAAGAGTCACCTTTGAAGAGTTTAAAACTGCAATGCAAAGAGACAGCTCACTCCAAGATGTCGTCCTCTCTTCGCTTCGCCCTACCTAATTAATCTACCAGTAAATCTTATATGTACCGATAGTGTATATACTATTATGATTAGATGAATGACATATCTGCAAAATTTGAATTGTAAGTTTAAATTTAGATTATGTGTCATTTATCCAACCATAATAGTGTATACACTGTTAATATATATAAGATCAATCCGTAATTCTATATGTTCATTCTAGATTTGCCAATAAGTTCTGTGCAACTCATTTGATTCTCATTTTAATTAATCCGTATTCTGCAGAAGATTTACTTGTATGAGCAGAACATGGTAGTTTTGTGACAGAACTTACTCTAGTCTTATGCAAAGTACAGGTACACACCTGTGTTGAGAATATTAATAACTATAATTTTGTGGTATAAATGTATTCGATTTCCACAGAAGTTTTGGAAAATAAATAAATAGATTTTAACAGCTTCTATAATATGTATTACACTTAATTTATTGTGCGAATAGTCCATGACTATTGAATATAATCTGAATGGTGGTTCAAGGATATCTAGCACAAGTTGAAGAAGAATTTTCTCTAAGCATACTTGACAAATTTGATCATTGTTCTTCCTTTGCACTTTCTTTAGTTTTTACCTTAATTAGTACTTTCTGTTTATCCAGATAAAGTTGTTTGTCACATGCATTTGCAGTTTACCTAGAAGCATTATATGTAACGACTTCAATAATTGGGGAAGGGAGTATAAGTGAGAGATCCCAATTTTGAACTATCTCACTTACACTAACAAAAAAAAAAAAAAAAACTTCAATAATGTATGAGCGCAGGTTAGGTGTATCATAATTTTTATTAGTCTAAAACCTAGTCAATATTAAAGAAAAGAAAGATCATAAAACTTATCGATAATTCTAGGAATATAAAACATAGAGAATATGCAAGCCTTTCCTTGAAATAGTTCTATGGACATGATTTACTGAATTAATATACAAATAATAGAAATATTGAAATAATATATAATTTATTCTATGTGTGGTCAAAAGTAACATTATGAAAAAAACCAATAACTCAAGGACTATAAAATTTTAAAAATATGCCCTTTCAAATCTAATAAATGAAATGTTAACTTACCAAAACCATAGAATATTCAGTTATGAAACAACATGTAAAAGCGGTAAAGAGTGTTGTTACAAACATTTAGACTATCAGGATAACAATAATTTTCGAAATTGCACTTTGACCCTCTAAATTTTTACAAAATCATATTTGACTTGAGAAAATAGATGGAAAAGGAAAAAAAAAACTAAGATATTAAAAAGAAAAATGCAAAAAAAAAAAACTAAAATTTGTGAAGTTATGAATTCATTTATTTTGTAGTTGAATTTGACAAAAAAAAAAAATTAGATAATTACACTTTAATCCAAAGTACGACGAACTAAAATGTGTAATTTACCTAAAATCGAGTTAAAAACTGATTTGGGTCATTTTGGGTATTCGGGTTTGAGTGAACCCAAGTTCACTTTTCCCAAAAGTAACCCATTGAAAGTTTAGACTAGTTGGATCATAGCCCAACCATAATAGTAAACCCATCAATAGGTCGCCCAATTCCTGCTCCACCCGCCCAATTACCGCCGCCTCTTAAAGAACATTGAACCCCCTCAAACTCAGTTCTGAGCATTAGGGATTCAATTATTTTTGCAAAATCTTAGAACTCACATCAGCCGAAATTGTGAAATGGATAGGCTTGGGGAAGATGAATTAGCCTCAATTTTGAAATGGATTCAAGACCCTCGTGACAGAAATTCATTTTCTCTGGTTTGCAAGCGTTGGTGCAATGTTGAAGGCTTGAATAAATTTTCTCTCCGCGTTTTTGAGCCTAATTACCTCCTAAGTTTTCTACCAAGATTCCCAAATTTGCTTATGTTTGAATCATCGGAGCCAATCTCAGATGCCCAGATGGAGTTTCTTGCAAGAACATGCCCCAGCATTCAGAAACTCAACCTCTACTACCACGAGGCATTTCACACCTGGGCATCAGCTAGACATTCCGACTTTGGCCATGTTGGTTTATGTGCTCTGGCAAAAGGGTGTTGCAATTTGAGGTCAGTGGTGTTGAGGCGGAGAAGAGGAGTCAGCAATGCTGGAGTTTCTTCGCTTGTTAAGTTTTCGCGAAATTTAGTGAATTTGGACGTGAGATGGTGTAAAGTGATTAGTGATGAAGCACTTGAGGCAATTGGGACCATGAGTGCTTTGACAAGCTTGAATTTGCAAGGTTGTTGTTTAATTTCTGATGAGGGGCTGGCTTCTTTGGCAAAAGGGTCTCTGTGCAAGTCCCTTGAGTTCTTAAATCTTGCAGAATGTGATCGAATTTCGGATGATGGGGTGATGAAATTGGTGGCAATGAAGTCCTTGGAGGTATTGAAATTGGCAGAATGTGGTCCAAAAGTGACTGATGTTGGTGGGAGGGCTGTGGCTGCAATTGAAAGTCTCAAGAGATTGAATTTATCGTGGCTGATAAATGTATCTGATGACACAGTTTTTGCTCTGGCTCAAAATAGCAAAAATTTGGCGACACTTCATTTAGAGGGCTGTGAATTGGTTACAGGAGATGGTATCCGTGCATTTACTGGCCACAAGTCTTTACGTAAGCTAGAATTGTATGGTATTTATAAATTTAACGTAAATGATGTCGAAGAGCTGGTGCTTGGATGCCAATCTTTGGAGTTTATTGGAATGGATCAAAGATTGAGAAGTTGGATACCTGTTACAGAGCAGGGGAATATATTTAGGCCAGATTGTCGGATTTCTTGGAGGTTATAGACCAATAAAAGACTTACATTTGTTAGTAGAAGGAATTGTTCTGCAGGTAACTGTGTCCTTTTCTTTTACTTCCCGTTCCTGTATGCCATTTTTATAATGCAATTTGGTTTCAATGCGGGTGACATCTCTTATACTGTGATTTTTGCTCCTCATTGTATTCTAGACAAACATGATGATGATAAGTGCAAAGGCAAAGACAAGACAGAAATTCAAGCTTCTATTCTAGGTGAAGGGATTTCACATTAGGACGTATCCCTACTAGAAGGCCAATTTGGTGAAGTACCTATACGGAATTACTTTGGTTTCCTGCAAAAGAATTGGATATCTTGTAGCATGTGGTGCCATTATAATATCCTTTACAAGATGCTAATGTAATGCTCATTCATAAAAGTTAAGGTCAAGGATAGCCTGTGGTTCGTGAACCATTATGAAGTATAACATAACATCCCTGTAGTTTTAGAATGCTCACCTTTCGCATGTGGTCTGAAACGTGAGCCAACTAGAAGTTGGAGTTCGTACTTTCTCCAGACAGCTATGTTCGTGTCTGACTGGTGATTTTTCTTTTTTATTGTTTTATATTTTTTTTCTTTTTGTTTATGTAGAAATGTCAAATGGATTTGAGTTAATGGTGCTCAAGTTTGTCAAGGTATATTCTTTCTGTTTTTCTAGTTGTCCACTTTCATTACTATCGTTCCCATGTTTCTGTCTCATAAAATTTATTTATATTCTTTTGTGAGTCTTGTTAGATCATGTTAAAGAGTCTCTGTTTGGGTAAAGAAGCAGTTAAGGAGCAGTTGCATGGAATCCTAGAGATGATAGTTGTAATGATACAAAGCTTCTTTGTGTATGCTGGATGTACAATTCGTTTTCCTTGTGGGGATATTGTCTTTCTGTTTGCCAATAACCTTCAAATGTTAAAGTAATCTTGATTAGAATTTTTAGCAATCTGATCTAGTGTTTAGGAAAGATTAGATTACCTGTTAGTACCTAAATGGCTAAATCTGGTCTGCTCCCACTTAAATCGGCCTTTGTATCTTTACAGTCACATCACCCTACTCTTTGCTGGCTTTCACTTATGTTGTATGACTGACTTGCTCCCAGGATTTCATTCTGTTCTGTAAAGGTAGGCTTGTTACTAAGTCTAGATTGCTGGCCTAGGGATCCTTATTAATACATCTTGTGTGCTATGCGATACTGATGTAGAAACCATATATCATTGTTCTTGCGTGCCCTTTCTTCTGCCATATAACGTCATGTTTAGGCTCTTAACTCCATATACGAGGGTGTAATCTCTAGACTGAGGAGTTACCTTGGGCTTGTTGTACTTGATCAACATTTTTTCTCTGTTGAATTTGCAGATTGTCTTCAGCAGGCACAATGTATCATCTTTAGAGGGCTAGGAATGGAAGTGTTCAGTTGTTCAATTACACTTGATATTGCTAGCAGTACAAGCCTTGATGGTCTTCTCAATGTGTTCCAATACGTGCTCTTGATGTTGTCAGCACAAGTTTTAAGTATTGGCATATGAATTCTTGCCTTTCAGGCTTTTATAGAGGAACTCTGTCTACATTTACTAGGATTTTAGATTTGTGGTTAAAGATGTGCATTTAGCAGCCTTCATATGCAGGAATTGCCATATAGAAGTATTTGAATTTGATAGTTATATACATCTAGAAAACAAGAATGCTTGCATTACAACTGAACACAAGGGGAGTTACAAACTTACAATTGTCACTCCATATGTGCTGCATATATTTCTGTTCCTTTTCCAGGGTCTGAACTAGAAAGTGCCCTTCTCTTGAATGAGTTACGTTGCTCCTCTAATTTGAGCTTCAATATTTAGTGTTTAGAACATAAGTTAGGGCTAGGCACTTTCACATAAGTCAGGTCATGGATTAGTTGTGTGGATTGGATTTTTGTATAGTTTTTTTCTGCAGAAAAATTTTTACATTTTCCACGAACATATTTTTCAATCACTTTTTTATAGAGGTGGCAAAATGGGCGGGATGGGCGGGATTTGCTTGGGTTTGAGATGGAACCGAGTCATATGGGTTTGGGCCCAACCTTACCCATATGTGTTTTGGGACTAACTTGGGCGGTATCATTTTGAGATGGGTTTAGATTGATCCCGCCCAATACCCAAATCCATTTTCTACATATTTTTTTTCCTTTAATTCATTTTTTATTTTTATATAATTTTAATATTTTTGATTTATTAAATTTCTTTTAGTTTTATTAAATAAACATGCAAGTGCTTTATACTTAAGATTCCCACCAAAAATTGGATTAACAAATAAAGGAAAAGATAGATATACAGCCATATTCCAACATATATCAAGATGGCCAAGGTCCTTAGGATGTTGAATATTTATCCTTATCATTGTCCAAGGATGACAGGTCTAAACTAACTGAAATGCTGGAAATTCTTGTGGATAATGACTAGGAAGACTACTAGATTATATTCGCTGGTATGATTATAAAAATTGTTAAAAATAATTTTTGAATCTAAGATTCCGTTTGGATTGACTTTTTTTTTCAAAAAATAAGTTTTTCAAATACAATGTTACACTAATATACAATAACTCAAGAAACATCCCATCCATATTAATATTTCAAATATTTCAAAAAAAATTTATAGTAAAAATTTTTCATATACACTGCTACAATAAAATATTTCAAAAACACCTACCAAAAACAGCTAATCCAAACGGAGCCCTTGCCATTTGAGCCCAATGGGTACCCAAGTATTTCCCATCCTTTCCCATTCATTAATGGGTATAGTTGGGATGTGTCCCAACTTAAACCCAATACCAAATTATAATACCCATCCCGCCCAAAGTTCCTTTGGGCATGGGTAGCCCATTGGGACTTGGGACAAATTGCCAGCTCTACTTTTTTACCTCATATACATCAAATTGCTACAGTATATTTTTCTACAAAAAACTCTTAAGAATAGCAATCCAAATGGAGCTTAAGCTTTCTATATTTTGTGAGGAGGATGTTGTCCTTTTTCCTTGCACATATTTAATCTAATGAGTGGATTTTCTCATCTGCATTGTCCTTTCACTTGTTTAGAATCTGGTTTCATTTTGAAGGGATAACAGATTATGGTTCTATATTTCAGAAGATTTGACGCGTTGTTAACGAATTGGTTATCATTTCTTCTAGTTAGAGTTACAACTGCTACAGTTCGTTGGATACTTAGTATGAATTCATTACTAGTTTGAACATCCTCAGAGATGAATATATTCTACCTTACTAATACTTGAAGCCTCAATTTTTTTCATAGCAATCTCCATGAGCAAGCCCAAAGTATAAATGCATCCGAGGCACAAAATCACGCCTTCAGATTTATCTTCTCTAAAAAACATCAAATATTTGGCTCATTTCTTCTTTTTTTTTTTGTCAAAATCAAATAGATAGTTTTGAGGGTCCTAACAACAGCATTCTAAAACTATCTATGTGGGTTCTTTCGGTTATCTGTATCCGTTCTCTTGGTTCTTGGGACATTGGAACGATATAAAATTGAACTTGATTTATGCGATGATACAAGATTGAATTACTATTACGTATATGTATCTGTACCTATACTAGAAGTGTGATGGCGCTCTTGACACTTTTTGGTTTTTTTTGTCCCCCAAATTTAACCTTATAAATCCAATAAAAATAATTATTGATTTGCTTAGATGTCAATTCAATATTTCTATTGGAGGTTGGGGAGGCGGGAGTGGGGAGCGTAGGAGGGGCTTATTTCACCCAGAAATTCTTTCTTAGATATGAATAATCTTAGGGTGCATTTGATAAAATTAAAATGTATTAAGTATAAAATTTTAACATTTCAGCATGTTTTGCATTAACTGATAAGTGAGTAGTTTATCATTTATTTTTCGGAGTTAGTTTTGTTTAGAAGATTTACTGTTACTTAATTAATTAATATATTCTATTTTTTTGTTATCAAATGCGTCTGAATATATTATAACCTAAATCCATTAAATTTAAGCGCTGAACTGGGTTATCAAATGGGGCGTTACTCTCAGTCTCAACCTTCGATTGGTTTTAGAAGGACTTTTTATCTATATTTGAGAAAATTCTTGCACACAACAAAGAAAAGAGAAGGATAAATCCAGAAATTAACCCTGTTGTGCAGGTCACTTAGTGCTCAAAGGAATAAACGACATGCAGGAAAAACATGTAAAAAGTTGGAAATTCGGAGGATACAAATTACAGTCGCTTAAACCTTAGACGCTCATTTACAAATTACATAGCTTCCACAATCCTCTAATCGAAATTCCAGTCAACATAGACACCCGAAAGGGGAATGTGACTGCCAACTGAATTGGAAAAAAAAAAAAAAAGTGTGCAGAGATAAAGAAGAGCAATCATCAGTATGGCTTCTTCTTCTTCAATTAGATCGTTTGGTTCATTGATTTGCAGATTCTCAAATGGGGTTTTTCTTAGGCCCTCTCACTCATTCGCTCTTCAAAGTAAGCACATTTTTTCTGTGTCGCCCCGCCACAGACAACTTCTTTGTCTTGCTACATAAAGTTTTGAACTTGTTTCTTTGGATGCAGGGAAGCTATTTTTCAGCGAAAAGCTATCATCTTGCTCGCGGTATTCATCATCAGGCAAATGGGTTTCGGCATTTCACTTCGGAACTGGGAATTCTGTTAGAAAGATTCGAACTTTCGCCCCTCTTTTTATGGGGAGGCGCTCCTGCAAAATTGCTGGTAGAAAGGTAAGTACTTGTATATCTCCAATTTCGTTTTTGTGTGATATTGGTGGCTCTTGTGACTAGTTGTTCATTGTTATTTGTTGATAATTTGATGATACGTGGGGTTATTGAGCAACTCTAATTCAACTTCAAGATGTACCTGTTTGATTAATTGCTTGAGAGAATATATTGAATTAACTGCAAAAGGTATAATTTATGAATATTTCCAGTGAAAAACTAGTCTATGTCGTGTGGCTGAAGATGAGTGCAATTTCTTTGGCAGTCGCCATGAATGGTGTTAATCAATGTCCTTTATTAGATAGTTAGCTTGAGCTTTGAGTACATATTGAGTTGTAGAAAAAATGATTTTGGTAGTAGATTTGCTGATCTTACGAATGTGGAGCTTGTTGTATCAACAACCCTGTTCAAAATGATAAAATTTCGATGATTGCTTGATCTTGTGTTCTATTGGCATTTCATTCAATCACTTTGTATAACTGTGTTCTTTCTGGTTTCCTATGGAGGCATGCAAAGCATATAAAGTTGGTGATTACTGCAAATTAAGAAAAATTTGAATTGGAGGAATATCAACGCATTTCTATTTTGATCTTGTGCTTCCTTGGCATTGGATTAGAAGTTGAGGGTCTGCATTTATAATTAACCTCTATGTTCAGTGAATCTCTTTTTGATTGCAGACAGCCCAAGATGCTAAGAAGACAAAATTGTATTCAAGGATTGGAAAAGAGGTTGTATCAGCGTAAGTTTGCCTCTGATCACCAATTTAACAAATAGGTTGAACCTTTAAAGTGTACAAGGAACTCCTATAGAAGTCTTATTTCTGTTTTTCATAAACAGGGAAGTATTTTCTGGACTGGTTACCCCGAGCGACATTGCTAACTGATAGTCATGATATGTCTATTATAGGGTTAAGAAAGGAGGTCCTAATCCGGTATCTAACATAGTTCTTGCTGCATTACTTGAGAAAGCTAAGGAGTTTGATGTGCCTAAGGAAATTCTTGAGCGTAACATTAAGAGAGCTTCAGAGAAGGGTCAGGAAGCTTACATCGAGAAAACATATGAGGTAGCATTCATCTTGTATGTATCGTCCAGTCCATGATTAATTTTTTGCGTGCTACATGTTCATCTCCATTTCCATGCTAGTTTTATGTTTACAACTTTGATGGATATAACAAGCTCTGAACTTTCTGCCTGTTATATTCAGGTATATGGTTATGGTGGAGCTGGTATTGTTGTTGAAGTATTAACAGATAAAATAAACAGATCAGTGGCAGCTATCAGAGGCGTACTTAAAGACTGTGGTGGAAAGATGGCTGATTCTGGTTCAATCGCATTCAAGTTCAAACGTGCTCGGGTTGTGAACATAAAGGTAACAGATGTTGAGAAAGACCAACTTCTCTCTATTGCTTTAGATGCTGGTGCTGAAGACATCATAGAACCTTTACTGGATGAAGATGATTCTGAAGAAGACAAGTCAGAAAGGTGTTTGGAGCTCGTTTCCATATGTGTAACTTGAGCTATTGCTTTTATTGTTGTTGTGCAGATTTGCTTGTTTTTTGTCCCTTAAAATCATAACTATCTGCCTGAAAATATATTTTGCCACAAGGAAATTCTGTCACAAGTCCTATCTCTCTCAAGGTTCCCTACTTTATTGGTGAATCTTGTTCATTATTAATGTTCATTTGGGTTGAAATGGTTGAGAAGTGTGGCCTTGAGCAAATTCCTAATCTGTTATAATCTTTAGGTGGTGATGATAACATGTAATGTCTGCTCCAACCGCAAGAAAGAAAAAATGGTGTGTGTGCGTGTGTCCAACAGAGAGGAGAGAGAGAGAGAGACTACAATCAGTTGTGTCATTCGTAAAAATTCTGAAATCTCCTTAAGTACATTTGGCATCAATTTAATTGCGCTCTACCTTATGCAGCATCTGGAGGAAGTACTTTGACTTTTCTTTTAATTTATAGTGCTTAACTGTTGAAGTTTTTAATGTTTTCATGGTCCTTTGGCAGACATTATAAAGTTGTGAGTTCAGCTGAGAATTACTCTGATATGCTATCAAAGCTTCGTGATGCTGGAATTCCATGTGAAACTGATAATGGATCTGAGCTACTTCCCATAAATCCGATTGAGGTAAGTAAATGTAAAAGACTGTTTTCCCTGTCCTTATCACTCTATTACGGGGGAAGTTCCTGTCTAAGGTAGACGCTATCAACTGATCTGAATGATGGTAATAAAGATTCTTGCGTCTAGTGAACTTTGAAAATGATTCTCTGATTCTACGAGAGACGCATAAATCCAGCTTTTTAATTTTAGAATGATAATTATGACCATGATGACCATCAAAGTTCTGCATTTTACTCGCGTTTTTCTACGAAAGAACTTCTGATGTTTTGAGGAACACTTTGGTAATGAGGTGGGGAATTATTAGGCAACAACAAAGAAAATATGTAGGAAGATGTGCCATCTTTTATCTCAACATACCCAAGAACAGCTAACAGGCTTTAGACATCGAAGCCTCAGTGAAGAGAAGAAAACAACTCTATTCAGACTGAGACAAGAGTGAGGGCTGATAAAACTATAAATGGTCTTATGATGTTTTCATCTTATTATTTGGGGTTAAAAACAAAAATGCCCCTTGTGGTAAACCTAAAATACAAAAAGTCTCCATGGTTTCAAAATATACAACACGACACCTCATGTTTTGAACTAAATTGTAAAGGTGATGGAATCTGTTAAACTTAACGGAAATGGATGAAATGACAAAAATGCCTTGATATAATTAAGCAAAAGACAATTCGACAAAATCATTTGTTTTATTCTCTAGAGAGAGAGAACTGAGGGTTAAGAGGTACAACAGGTATATTTGGTAAAAATTAGGTATAAAAATTTTTTTTTTAGGTTCCAATAAGTTATTTCCGTTAAGTTTAACGGATTCCGTCACTTTTACAATTTAGTTCAAAGCATGAAGTGTCGTGTTGTACGTTTTGAAATCACGGGGGATTTTTCTGTATATTAGGTTTATTACAGGGGGCTTTTTGTCTTTTGCCCTATTATTTGATAAATTGGAGAGAGCTTTGAAGATCTATCACTTTGCTTGGAATAATTATTTTAATTACAATAACCATTTCTCCGAGATTTGTTATCTCAGGTAGTTCTTCTGGTAAACTGACATGTTGATACATATTTGCCAAGTATATAGCAAATACTTTAACTTGACTAGTTTATGCGGTCCATACATTCTGGATATTATCATGTATGATTTTCCAGTTATCTCAAGATTTTTGTTTGCTTTAAGAAGCATTGCAACAATAAATCTATTGTTCGAGTGACTGAAAGGCTTTCTTGTGGTCTGCAGGTAGATGATGAGGCTATGGATTTGAACAGAGAACTCATGTCCAAACTGCTTGAACTTGATGATGTTGATGCCGTGTATACAGATCAGAAGTTATGAGATCAATAATTGTAATAAACACCTAAAATGTCACTGAGGTTTAGATCTGTTAGGCTTAGCATAAATATTCCATGGATGATGCGGATGGCTTCATCCAACATTCATTGGAGAACATTGCTTAGAAATATCTGGTAGCAGTAGCATTCACAGAATATTGCACAGGAAAATATACATATTCGATTTTCAGTTTTGATGAAAAGATCGAGTTGTAACTAATGCCATATGCTCTTTTCTTCTAGATACTAGTTTAGATTAACCCGTAGATTCCGATTTTGAAGACAACCCTGGAGAGCGACCCTTTTCATCATGATCTCATTGGCGCCTGAATTTTTGCTTATAGCTCCTCTAATTCATCTTCTGTAAGGTTGTTCACAATCACAAATATAATTTACTGGAGTCCTGAAATTGATTCATGATTTGCTTACTGACACTCATTTGCTGTTGATCCTATTTCATTGGTATGTAATGTATTCTCTTTGTGAAAGTCTAATCGTAATAATTCTTTCCCTTCTTTACCTTTCCAGAGCCTGACAGATTTGCCATTTTGGTAGGCTGTTGCACCGATATAATCAGAACTTTTATTGTCTCAGTCCCTTGACTCATTGCCCCTTCACTTGCTACAAAAACATTTGCTCAGCTGTACATATGTTTCCACATTCATGTTTATGACTCATTTCCCCTTGAATCAAGAATGTAAATATCTACGCATTCTCTGTGTGACTTCTTGCTCAGAATATGCAATTTTGCAGCTTAAATGCATCTTATAGAACATGGAAGATGAGAATTACCCATTGGCAAAGATGAGAACACACATTAGAGTTGTTTTACCACAAGAGTTCGTTGATGCAATTTTCTTTCCAAGAAAGAGATCTCGACCGCCTGACGCTAACATTATTTAATGTCTCCACGAGGTTCAATCTCGTCTTTAGCCATGTACCCAATAGATCATTAGAGGTATAAAAACACCAGAATTTTGTTCACCTAATAGTTGCGAGTACGTCTTTAACTGGTTGTGTAAGAAATTTCACACCCTCGATTGCAATTGCTGGCCTTTTTTTTTTTTTTTAGCAGACCATTTCCTCTATGATTGCATGAGGAGCTGGTAGTCAACGTTCAGGTGACCAAAAGGACATACTTTTGTTTTCATTTCTATGTTTGTGCACATTGCCTGTGTACTTTAGCTAGAGCTTTATAATTCCTATATTATTATTGATGTATTCTGATTTTGTTTCTAACAAAAAGACGTAAACAAATAAATTTCTCTCCCTCACATTTTCATTTTTTCACCAGTTACACGGTATTAGTAAAAACTTTTAGCAGTTGGAGTTTCGGAAATTTGCTGTTCTTCACTGTGAATAATGTATCACAATAGATCTTCAACTTCATTACCAAAAACACAGATTTACAAGGAATATCATCGCCTCAGTGTTCAGCTAACAAGAACACAAAAGCACTATACTGATAACTAACCACATTGCTTCACCATATATATATATATATAGAGAGAGAGATGAACAAAATTGCTTATTGATGGCTAGTTTATGATGCCCAAAGATATCAAATCACCATAAACATGGTGGTGTTTCTTGATTAGTTCAGTGTATAATTCTGATGGATGTCTGTCAAATATCATCTTCTTTTCTCTGTTTTACTTCTTTGGAACCCAGCAGCCATGTAGCCCATATGGAAGACCATAGGGGAATTTTGCTCTGGCAATTTCTTCAAACGTTGTTCCATCCAATACTAAAGCATATCCGTCCCCATTTTTGTCACTGATCATTGAGATCACAGCTCCTGTATACAAATGGTAATATGATTCAGTCCCAAAGCCAAATGTACGTACGGTGTTTTTTCTTTAATTGTTTTTCTGAGATTGCGTAGTTGGTGGGAATGGATGATGAAGAACAGGCCAAAAACAAATTAGTGCTACAATTAATTGACTTTAGTTCGGCTGGATTATATTATTATCATTATTATTATTATTATTATTATTATTATATAAAGCAATGGGAAGAGGCCTAATCAAACCATACCATCATCTTCCCTTGTTGCACCTGGTCGAGCCACAAACAATGGTTCAGAGGGCACGGAGCCCTCATCATGCCAATTCTTTGCCTTCTTTTCAAATAAGTCAATCTGCAATAACACAGCAATATTTTAACAGTCAATTGGAGTTTGCTTTTCGCAATCCGAAAGTAGCTCTTTTGGATCTATTCTCCCTCCCAAATTAAATGGCTACAAAAATTATGAACAAAAAAAAAAAGAATTGGCCCTTAAAGGATCAATAGTATAGTACCTTAGTGAGTGTATTTGGGAAGTTACAAGGCCTTTGAGCTCCACAGGCGTAGGCATATCTGTACTTCTTTCCTAAATAAGCAGGATTTATGCTACACATATCCATGCCTTTCCCATGTTCATCAGGGTTCAATGCTGCCTCTAATTTCCCATATCGGCTGCCATCCAACGGTATTATGAATCGGCCAACCCTGTTAATATCATTCATACACTTCTGTCAAAATTTTTTTTTTTTTTAAATTTCCTCCACATCAAGAATCAGTTTACAAGTCAATGACCCCTTGATTTGCGGCCAAAATGTGTTCTTGGATTCAAGCCTAGGCAAATAATGTGAAAATGATGTGTAACTGGATTACACCATTGTTATGAAAGCAAAGAAGGTTCTTGTAAGTCAAAGTGATGAATGGGTGAACTAGCTAGCTAGAAAGAGACGTGCATGCACTATCCGAGGCCAAAAAAACAAGCAGACGAAAAGCAGATTTGACGAAATATGGCCAGCCGAAAGCCGGCGCTTTGATGTTATAATGCGATGTGTTGACCATGCATGCAAAAGGGTTCTTATATCTATCGTTTTCTTCATCAACTTTCACTAGGTTAGGATTCCTTGATGAGGCTTTCACTTCTTGTCAAGTCAGATATAGATATATATATATATATATATATATATATATATATATGGCCATGGGTAACTATTTTCCAAATTGTTCCCACGATGTTTGGCCACATATATATGACACATATGAGAAAGACGATGATTCTTAAAGTCCATGCATCTGCATGCAGAGCCGACTGTTGAAGAAACTCGATTTTATTTTCCCTTCTGAAGATAGAGTTCTTCAGAAGGGAAGGGAAAATGAGTTAGACAATCATAATCACTAATTTATTAAAACGTTTGTTCTTTTGTGATTTTGGACGGGAAAGTTTGACATGAATCATAATTATCATAAAGAAAATCTTGATAACGGTTAGACTAACTCGGTTGGTGATAATGACAAAGAATTTATTACATAACCTAGAAAATGACAGGCTAATTATCAACTGACAATGAACCAATTCAAGATTTGCAAGGAAACAGGCCTGCGTAATTATGCCATTTGATCAAGACAAATTAATATCCTATTTGTGGAAATGTTACTAACCAAAAATTTGTATACCTATTTAAAGTTGGATTAATTAACTTTCTATATATTAACAGTGTATACACTATTTTCATTAGATGCATGATAACTAATCTGAAAATTTTCAATTTTCTATACTAATTTCAACTATAATGGTAGTGTACATAGGACTAACTCTAAAAAATTTGATGTATATATAAGAGCAAGGTACCTTGCATCTGGAAGGACATCTTCGCCATTGAATGATCTAAGATGCTGTAACCTCAGCTTTTCAAGAATTGTTGTATCAGCATTATGCTCACAACAATCAGCAATCACTGCCTTAATCCTTCCATCTTCGTCTGTCTCTTCATATGCATTGATGAAGTGGAATGTGACAAATAGGGGAACTTCTACGCTTGCCACCTTAGCAACACAAACAATAGCAGATCATGATCAAGGGAACAAAATTGGACCAGAAAATGATGGCAGCATACATCGTATTCATACTGGACAAGAGTAGACATGATATCAAGATTCAGAACATCGAGCATATAAAAATTCGATGTAGGATTCTCTTGTGATTTCCTGTAAAAACAAAGTTAAACCGGCTTCTTCTTGGTTAATTTAATGTCTCTAGGATTGATGTCATCCATACCCTCCTCTTGTTTGTAGTTAAATAAATGCATCCATATATGATATGATAATAGATTATAGTTAAATCAGATTAACAGTGTGTAGGGAGTGAATGAGGCAAGCAAACTTAGATTAACATTATTTTATACGAGTACCTTTTTTTGTTTTTTAAGATTTCTTATCAAACAAGGTTAAAATTTATATCCAAACTTGTTTTACTACTCAACCAAAAGTCGTAAAAAATGTAGGGAACCAAGTCAAATCCAAGTCGAGCAGATCCTTAAACCATTTGGAAATGATTATCAATTAGTCTACTTTACGAGTTGGGCTTGTCAAATAAAGAAAAGCTAAAACCAATAGTTTTGATTAGTTAGCGACTCAACTTCAAGCAAGTTCACGAAATACTAGAATTAGCAGTCCAGTTTTGTATAGCATAAATTTGTAATTATCTCTATGTATGTATGCGGTGTTCGAATTGCTTCGTGACAATGAGAGAGAGAGAGAGAGAGAGAGAGAGAGAGAGAGAGAGAGAGAGAGAGAGAGAGAGAGAGAGAGAGAGAGAGAGAGAGAGAGAGAGAGACGTACTAATTTGCCACTGGCTTTACAAACGACATGGATAAACCCTTTGGACTTAGGGTGCCACTCAAACTTGTATAGTGGAGTGGGCTCAGCCCTGAGTAGGTTTTGTGCACAGTATCGCAGCGGCATCTCCGGTACAATCACATAGTGTTCGGTCACAGGGAAAGAATGGACCCAACCAGGCGCTGGTCCTCCTCGGCAATCCACCCTTCCAATATATTTCCTCTCGTTTGTCCCTGGTTCCATCCTCACAACAGTATATCCAGGGTTGATCAGATCAGGCAACAAAGATATAAATTCCTCATCTGTCACAATTGGATGAGCCGAATGAATCAGCCCCCCAAAGTTATCATCGTACTCGAACTTCCCAATCGTTTCTAAAGTCGCAGGATCGACCACGATCGACCCTTTGATGGTCTCCGTAAGGCAAACGACACGGCCATCGCCGAGCTTAACGACGCCGGTGTTGGCATTGTCAGTCAATGAGGCACCGGAGAATAACTTAGCCATGTCTCCAATGTAGGACAGGAAATTATCAGGTTTAGGTACCTCGGAAAATTCTCGGTAACAAAGTTTGTTGTTCTTCTTTGCTGCCTTGTATGCCTCGGACTCAAGCTGTCGGTGTCCCATGATTAGACGGCCATTTTCGAAGTGCAGTCGAACAAGGGTGGCGTAACCATCGAACAAGTGTCGGAAATTGTACTCACCTAAGTGCCACAAACCTGGGCCATTCCTTAGATATGTTCCATTCTACCAAAAAAAACAAAAAAAAAAAGACATCGGCCACTGGTTGATAAATGCGTCACAGGAAATAAATAAATCTGGTAGTGGGAATAAGGCTTTATGTTAGGAAATTGATTTGATTTGAAACAGATGCTATGATCATCATGCAAGCCTTACCAGTTACCAACCAACATGCACTATCTCACAAGACAAGTTCTTTCAAAAAATTATATAATCAGAATCAATTCAATTATCAGTAGAATGAGGTAATCATTGATGCAGCCGGATCAATATTCCCTGCACAATAAAAAAAAATTAGAACACCTCAGGACATCTCATGTGTAATCATATCTGATTGTATTGGGGACCGGTATGAAAAAATATTGGTGGTCTCCATTTTCATTCTCTGGGATATGATCCCACCAGAACAAAATATTTACGTGCAACATGACAACACTGCGACAAACAATTATCTTATATTTAGCTTCCATGCGTTGGATACCGATGTGCAAAGCATCACAATAATCAAAGTTAGAATATTCTTCATTAGATAAATCAAAATCGTACAGTTTTCGCTAGATGTTGGGATGATCAAATTTTTTTTAAAAAAAAAAGGAAGAAGGAGAGGGGCTTCTCTAATGGAATATAGTTTGACTTACCAGCCAGAGTGGTATTTCACCTTCAACCTCAAGCTCTCCTTCCCACCTCTCCTGCTGGATGCTGGTCCATGCTCTGAGCTTGCATTCGTTTTCGACAGTTTTCGTCGTTGTGGGAGGTGGAGCCGGTGGAGCCACCACTGGAAGTTTGCTAGCAACGTTGGCAATAGTCAAGTCCCTTTTCTTGCAGTTAACCTTCCCAAAAACGGAACGATCATTTTTAGGGCCGTCAAATTTTTCGAGAAGGGTCATGTACGTCGGACTGCCCCAAGTGCTGGTGGCAGAAAATGCTAAAGAAGCCATTGGAAGTTTTACGTATTTTGGAATATAAAGTCTAAAGGAAACTATATATGTGTAGCCAAGCTGGAGTGAGCTGGAGAATGGAGGCTTCAGGTGGGCTGTATTTATAGGACCAAGAAATATGCAAGTCGTAATTGGTTTTTAGTCCCTAACAAAGGCAAATTCCCCCCATGATCCGTAACCCCACAAGAAATATTGAAAATGTTGAAAAAGGGAAAAATGGTGCATTCAAATGTTGGTATCTTGATTGGTGGAATTCCTTCTCACTTGAAGACAGGTTACAAATAGTTATGCCTACTTGCAAACAGAAATATACAAATCCTACCAGCTGGGAATCAGTGGAAATCAAAGTTGAGTTGACACGTAAACCCAAGTTGTCTGTTTTGTACTAATGAATCTGATTAGCTTAAGAAAAAGGTATGTGAATCTGATTAGATGGGGTAAAACCACTAAGCTGTTGGGATTGGGGTAGGATATCAATATGCTAGCTACATGCTGATAATATGCTTACGTTACCTTTTCAGTTCAACCTATTTAAAGATCAGTTTTTGAACAGAGAAATGAGCATGGGAGAAAGGTCAGTGCAAAAGGTGTTTTTATTTTGTTGCTTCCGAAGTTAAGTAAATATGCTAAAGAAAAGCAAACTTGGTAAACTTAATACTTACCTGGAAAACCTTTTGGGGAGAATAAAAATGTAGAGAAGTTAGAAGAACAGTAATTTAATAGAGGAACACAATTTTATGGCGGTGGAGTACACTCTAAAAATAGTTGGAGTTTTGGATGACCATCCTAAATAGCTTTTTGGATACCCCTTCTCGATGAAATTCGAGCAAACTTGATGTACATATATAATTCAACAAGGTAAATTTATTTTGGGGTTCTTTCCGAAACTAACTAATGTAAGGTAAGAGGGTGAAACCCTTCTACATAGAATTCCAGAGACTTGGCTTCTAGATAGAATTTCCTCTTCGAAATGTGCATCATGCTTTTGAGGCAGGGGTGATGCATGTACAAAATTGAACAAGGTAAATTTATTTAGGGTTCTATCCACAACCACCTAATGTAAGGTAAGAGGACAATTCAATTGGTTTCTAGATGAAATCTTCTAGATATAATCTTTAGAGACCTGGTTTCCAGATAGACTTTCCTCTTAGAATGTGTGTCATACTTTTGAGCGGAAGAATGAAGAACTCGAAATTTTTTTTTCTGTTTTCTTATCTTAGCACTTTCTAATGTTTTTCTTGGTTTTTTTTTTTCTTTTCCTTGACTACAATCCCTCACCATCCTAATTAGGGATAAGGAATGGGGCAATTGTATGCTCGTTTCAAGCATGAAAAGATTTACTTAGGCCGAATGTTCTATACTCCAAGGCATACACACACTCTGATAATTGTTGGAGCAATTTCATTTTTTTAACAAAATTAGCATTTCATTAAAAGAGTACACAAGGGAAAACCCACAAGTACAACAAAGCTGCATATACAACCAATTTCATAAATAATACCAAGCAAATTACAATGTAAAGCAAACGAATATAAAGACAAACTAAACAACAAAATTAACTGAAAATTTTCTGATTTAAGTCCCAACTAATTATACTCATGAACTCTCAATTCCTCTTGCTTCTTTCAACTTTTCTACAATTCACTAGTGAGGATTTGACATCACTAACCACTCTTTGAAACACATCAGAACAAGGCCCTTCTACCTTTTGAAAACTTACTAGGTTCCAGCAATTTTATGTCCTTGAGGTTTTCTATTATTAAAAGGGTTTTTCTAACGGGTATTCAGTGAACACTCATTAAAACACTTAAATTACAGTTAAATTACCATGCAAATATACACATTGACACATCTATCTCACATTTGTTGCACTCCCAGAGTTATAACTTTTTTTTTCCAATAAACTACATTTTTCTAAAAAACTAACACGTGAACTTCCTCTTATCGAGTGTCCAATAGACACACATTAACTAAACTATTGTTAGCAATATGTAACTCTTTGATAATTATAATTCTAGGAACTGATTAGGGCGATGTCATATTTCAAGTTTGGCAAATTGCAAGAATGCATTTGTAAACAGCTGGATTCTTCCTGTCAAGTCCATTTCATGAGGTAAAGAAGCCAAAAATCACGTCCTAATAACGTGGTTGAGTAGCTGAGAAACCTATACCATTGGAGAGAAGTTGGATACGGAAGCATTTAAACTCGTCCTTTTCATTTGGACGAGAAGCTCAATGGACTTCCTCAACATCGCTTTTTAACTTACAGTTTGAATACTATAAAGAGTAATATCTTCTAACAAAAAAAATGTACCTTTTATAAATTACAACTCCTTTGTTGTTTGGACTTTGGCATACTAAGAGTATATACATGTCCCTATATTCGGCTAAATTAATAGATTCTCTACTGGGAGAGGAATGGTGAAGATTGGAAAATGTCAATCACGTATATTTTTGCAGGCCACGAACTGATTATTTGTTAGCTATTGTTGGAGTATCAATCTTGGTTCCATAGACATCTCATTTCGAGCTTGATTCTTTGGTTGCTAAGCCCTCTGATTTTGCCACTAAGCAACTGAAGATGAGTCAATAGTTTAGTCTCCGGCCTAAATTTTTTATTATTTTTCCAGTCCAAAGTAAAGAGAGGAGAGTTTGATCTTGATTCTTTTCTCACGAGCATGTCATAGAGCAGTGTAAAGTAAGATTGGATAATTTTTGTTGATGTCCTTCAACTTTTTTCACAAAGTTTTCTAACCTTAAAACATAGAAAAGGTCTTCTTCTTTTTTTTTTTGTTTCTTTTTCCTTGTAGTATAGGATCTTAATAAGGAAAAGTGATTAGCCAAAGAGTCACTGGTTTGACAATTGAACTAACTGAATTGACCCACGAGCTGTAGATATATCACATAGTAATTTCAGTACTTAAATGGGTAATCAAATTAATTATTTCTGAAATTACTGTTGGTGCCAATTTTGAACACAACCCTAAAGACACCCGAATTTTCGCTGTTTTCAGTTATTTCTACAAAGTAATGGGGGTTTCTATATTAATTAGTGTACATTTATAACTTATTCCGTCATACTCTTAAATGGAGAGGGAGCCCAACTTCTATAACCTATTAATTAAAGTACCAAAATTAATTATAATTTTTTTTGATGTATCAAAAGTTTTAAGCTTGAAAACTTTTTTTTGTTTTACGCCTTTTAAGCTCGGAAACTGAAGTACTGTATCTAACGTTGTAAATCAAAGGGATAATTTCAGAAACCTCCCCTAAGTTTCTGATAATTTCACTGAACTCCCCTGAAATTTGAAAAATTACACATACCTCCCTAATTTGATAGTTTTGTAGCAAAACTTTAGAATAATATTGACTTGGTCAAATTTTTAAATGAATATCCAAAAATGTACTTGTGTAATGAATTTTAATTTACTTTTCTATAGAATCATAAGAATATCTACTGTAATTATAAGGAAAAGGTGCCGAATTTTTCATATCCATACCTATTATCTGATAAACAACTATAATAATAATAATTTTATCACTATAATATGATACTTTTGATGGTATTTTATTATGAATTTAGGTTTATAAGATAAAAAATAAAATATTGAAATAATTGATTCAGAGTTCATGAATTTTTTGAGTAGTGAAATTATGATAATTTAATAGTGATTTGGGCAGTTTCTTTTTTATTTATTGTTAATTTTAATACCAAAAAATAGAAAACAAAGATTGGCAAAAAACATCGGATTACGTATAAATTTAACTCATAAAAAAAAATCATTAGTTCAATATTTGGTTACAATAGAAACTAGAGATAATGTGATAATTTTACAATTTTATTGGCAAAAAATTAAAATAAAAAGGAATAAGAAGGAAAAAGAATAAAAAAAAATAATTTTAAAGTCATTTTAAGTATAAGCATACCAAATAAGGAAATTTTATTAAAATATTTAAGAGTAGTATTGTCATTTTAAATGATAAGGGAGGTATGTATAATTTTTTAAATTTTAGGGGAGTTCAGTAAAATTATCAGAAACCTCTGGAGAGGTTTTGAAATTATCCCTAAATCAAATGTCGAATAAGGCTAGGCCGACATAAGAGCTAGTTAAAATGATTCTGAGCTGATTGCTTTCAATCGTTTTTCTTGCCTACTTGACGTCATGATAGGCTCCCTGGATGAGCTTGACCTTGGCTTGAGATTTCCAGTACGTGGGCTTCTTTAGCTGTTTTGTTGAGTATATGTGCAGAGAAAAAAGTTTTGTCGATCTAATCTTAATTGGAAAAAAAATTAAGCATTGTTTGAATTGCAGTTTTTTAAGGAAAATTTTTTATATTTTTCATGAATATATTTTTTAGTCACTCTTTTATCTCATATACATCAAATTATTATAGTTCATTTTTCAATGACGCTTAAAACAAGGCTTAAGTTGAACTTATTCACAATAATTAGAACGTCACCCGAGCAAGCACTACGAAAAGAGAAATTGCATTAAATATATGCCAACAAAAAATGTTCTAAAACAAATATCCAGTGGCCTAAATGGCCTAAATATCTTGAGGGTCTTGGGTCCCATCAAGATGCATAAACACTTGATTGTGGAGTTGAGTAGGTGTTCAAAGATTATCAATTTCCATCCTAGAGGAAAACAGTGGAGACTTGCCGGGTATTGCCAGGTAAAGAAATAGATTTTTATGTTAAGCTGATTGTAGTTTCTATATCGCATAAAATTTTTTTGTGATGCTTTCACTACTTTTTAGTAGCATGTTGAATCTCAGTTGTCAAAGGATATTCATGCACTGGCATGATGGAATCAGAGATGGAATTTGGAGGCAAGACTGGTGAAGATGTATGTATTTAAGGGGGTACTCTTATATTTTTAGGGATAATTTCAGAAACCTCCTTCGATGTCTGTGACAATTTCACCCAGTACCTTTGAGATTTTCAATATTACACATACCTCTCTTGGCCCTACAAAATGACCATAATAGTTTTAACATATTAATAATTTTTTATGCAATTAACCAATTCACTTCTAATCTTGTTCATATGAATGAATCACACAATTAGACATTTAATAGAAACAAAAATAAAATTCACTCGTGAAATAATCGATCATGTCCTAGACACAATAATAACATATTAAAAATTAATTTTAACTTTACTTGAAGGATTTGAATATGAATAGAAGAATATGTAAATTGGGTTTAAAAAAGATAGGTTCGTATTGATACTTCAATAGTTGAGGGATAGGATGTTATATTGATGCGGTAATTAAAATTTTTTGAATTTAACAATACAATTTTTTTAAATTTTGATTGAGGTTTTAGAATGTAGGAGGAATTGGTAGTGGTAATGGTCATGGTGATAATAGTACTAATTTGAAATGTGGTAATATGAAAAGGGTTAAAATAGTAGAGATGAGTGTTGAAAATGAGTTTGAAATTTTGTGCATGTTCCATAGTTTTTGAATAATTTTGTAAGAAGATAAAATGAACTTCACAATTTCATGAGGGCATTTTGGGTTATTCATTTAAAATTTTGACCATTAAATAATTTTTGTTACAGAAACGGTAAACTCGAGGGAGGTATATGTAATTTTTCAAACCTCAAGAGAACTAGGTGATATTGTTAAAAACCTCAAGAGAGGTTTTTGAAATTATCCCATATCTTTATAAGAAACTTGAGGGCAAAGTCTAATGGTTATAATGATATAAGTGAACATTTTAATGTTTTAAGAAGATAGAAAAGGATATTTTAAATCCCGGGGTTGGACAAATACTAATTTCTATAACGATATATATATATATATATGAAATGTTTAAGAGTTTTTAAGGGATGCAAAAGAATTTTTGTGGTCTTCTAGGGGTGGTAGCCCCTCCCCGCCTCCCTTACAATCCAAGTGTACTAATGTAAGATATAAATACTTTTGGAAAACAATATAACGATGCAACCTACTTTATATACGTCCATCATAAATGTAGTAAAATTGAGAAACACCTGCAGAAATGGAGGAGGAACATACAAAAGAAAATAGTGGGTTTCCACAGCCATGCAAAAGAAAATCTATGCATCCTGCAAATTTCAAATTTTATTCGCAAAAACTCCTGAGGAAGTATATCATCCATTTAGGGCTGTCAACGGGCCAGGTCCGGGCCGGAATTCATTATTCCGGACCCGGATCCGACCCGTTTACCCGACGGGTCTTTTATTCTATGTTCCGGATCCGGGTCAGGTCTACCCGAACAAATTTAGCAAAATTTATAATTTCTAATAAAAATGAGAAAAAAATATATTTGTAAACTAATTTCTAACTAATGCAAAGAAAAAACCAAATAAGAAAAGAAATCAAATTGACTTTATTCAAATACATCACCCTAATCAAATTATATTGATAAATATATATTTTTTAAATTATTAATTCATTTATATCCGGATCCGGATCTAATACGGATCGGAATACTATATTCCGTATCCGACCCGTTTTTTTGTTTGACAAAACGGATCCGGAAAACGGAATTAAATCCTTACCCATACCCGCAATAATTTCACGAATCCGGGTCTAGAACCAACCCGTTGACAGGCCTACATCCATTGCTCGCCATAGGGGTCATATGGAGATTTTGGCTCTATAGGGTACTTTCTATGTACCCTTAGCTTCCAATATTGTGGAATGTTCCTAAGGGAATGAGCACACAGCATTCGGAATATAGTAGCAAGTGTCTACAAAATAATCTACTAACTTCTTGTCATCATATAATTGATCAATAATTTCTTTCTTTTTTCAATTTCTGCACCAAAATCACCGAACAGAAGAACATTCATGAGGATATCTGGAAAGGAAGAAGGGGTGTTTCCTGTGGCCCATTTCAAGCTCAAGGCGATGGGGACACCATTTTCATTCTTTTGGTAGTCCACACCCTTTGGGAAAGTGGTTTCTCAAGAACTCCCTCTTGATTCATCAACGTTGCTGCAATCAGCAAACATTTTAATGTCCGCAAAACAAATCTATATGGGTCCTCGTGTCTGCCACCCGGCATCCTTTCATGCCAAAGCTTCACGAGTCTACTAGTATTTACTTATAGTTTACTTCATGGGGAATAAAATTTCTTTTCTTTGTGCAGAGTTGTGGTGGAAAATGACAGACCTTAATTACGCACTTGGAACTCTTAATTATTACTATTCCTGAATTGATGGGAATCTTTCAAATGTTGAATTGACGTCAGACACTGTGCTCGGCCATGCACACGACAAGAAATGCCCAGTCTATCGTGGATCGGCAGCTCTCCAATCACATAAGTTGGTTTAGGACTCACATTGGATCATACTTGTGGATCCACGGTTCTGGTTTAATATTTTAGCTCGGTTTATTATTTTTGGATCCGAGGCTGTGGTTGCAGAGAAGAGAAGGTTCACATTGTCAATATAAATTTGTTTAATTGATAAGAACGGATCATTTTTCTTGCAAAATATTATGCATTCAAATTTTGTTACTAATTAAGGTTTCTTTTGATGAATAATCTGTAAATCTCTCGACAAGTAACTTATGATAGTGAAAACGTATCATGATTTGAAATGGTGACCAAAGTTTTTTTTGTTTAAAACAAAAGAAAGGAAAAAAAAAAGCAAAGATTGGTTCATGACCGGAATTGGCTGAAATCAATCCTGGTTGTTGCATTCAAATTTGAAAAACACAAAATTTGCTTTCAAAATTTACCATCCAGACCTTGGTAAAATTAGCTCGACTGCTCGAGCTGACCCTTCCACTCTTGATTTGTCTACGTTTGGTCTCAATTTTTTCAAGTTGAGAATATAGTTTAGATACTAAAATTCATGAATGAATTTAACATAAGAAATTCCAAAAGAACTGCATCCATATAGTCAATATTCACCTTCATGTTCTTGTTTATAATCCAAATAGAACGGACTCAAACTTCTAAAAAATTACATCGTTATCTTATTTGTAAGCACTCCCCCCCCCCCTCTCTTAAACATATCAATTTTTTGTTGTTTTTTCCATTTTCATAAATAAGTAATTTCAGATGAATAATAGGATTTACTGATAGGATACCAATAATTGAGAGATGAAAATGTGATCATATTTGGATAAAGAAGTATTATTGGCTTTAATAATAGGATTTTCTCACATTCCCTACTAAAAAAAATAATAACAAACCATATTTGAGTATTACTAGATGGTTCGAAATTGATTACACTTACACAAGGTCAATTAACTGCATTCAGTGCCCTAATTTTATTGGGTAGAAAAGAAGGCAGCGGTACAGCTGAAACTGATGGGAGCCCTACATTCTCTTTTCCTATTCTTTTTTTGAGGGTTAAGTCGAGCCCTACATGTGTAATGGCTAAAGTGATTAACTTATAAAATAACTCATGAATTATGATCCACTAAACCTAAAATGCCTTGAAAGATGTGTCCTATCTGGCTTGCAATTGGAGGATTATACATATTTAAGATTGTTGAAGTGCCTGTTGTAATTGCTTCTGTCCCTTCATGCCTTCTTTGATTCCCACAAACATCAACCAAAGAGTCATGGGCTGACCTAATGTGGCAGACAAAATTAGGGTTTCCCAATGGCAACACTAAAACTCAGAGAGAGAGGGAGAGATTAATTTGGCCTGTCAACTAACTTAGAATTCACTAATGGGAGGCCCCATTTACACATGAACCATCATTTGGAATTTGGGGCTAATGCTGACTCGTACTCACGTGTCAGGTTGGTAATTTATCTGATAACCTCCCTTGGTGTAAAAGAATATTTGACGATTGATTGATTTACTTGCACTAAGCTTTTCTTTCTCTCTGTTCAATTTTTATTATGTGCTTTATCATTTCAAGCTTATCAAAGTCAAAATCAATACATCAGAAGTGGGAAGCGAATCAAAAATGTGGAATGTCTCAAGGGCTTTAGTTTGTGAAAATCGAGATACGGATTAGACCTCATGTGTACGTCCAGTCCACTGAACTTTGATTACCATTTCTTTGGCTTTGAAAGAGAGAATCTGAGGGTGAAAAATGAAACGTAATTCAATACAAAATATTACCATTCAATGAATCCAATTCTTTCAAATGTAAAATTCAACTTTAATTCATTAATTAACTGATTTAGGCCTATATTAGAATTTTTGGAGTTGGGATTTTCAAATTTAAGAGATGACACAAATTAAGTACAAAAGAGTTCAGCAAGCAACCAAAATTGGTTGTCTTGTTATAGTTTTGTGTTTTTATTAAAAATTGGTCCTTGTTTAGGAACAGAAAATCTTTGGATCTCGGCATTAGGGCACGTCATGAAATACCCTTATGTATAATCCAATGTTGACATTTGATAAATATGTGATTTCGCTAATTCCAATTTAATCCTCCTTGATCTAAGTGTTGTTTGATGACACAAGTTAGCTTCTAGAAAACCATAACTTACCATCAGGAAAAACAAAGTAGGAAACAACTAAACTTGGGACAAAAAAGTATGAGATATTTCATCCAAATATAAAATGGGAAAAACTTTCTCAAAATGGATGTGAGAAAGCATGATGTTTAACGCATATTCTAGCCTGTACTTTCTGTCAGAAATGTAAGACATCTTAACTCCAAAATAGGTGATATACTCAGTGCTACAATTAAATAGTATGTACGTCTTTTTTTTTTGGTCATATTAGACAAAGTATAATAGAGTCCGAATATTCCTCTAATTGTCATAACTTAGTTTTGTAAGCATATGATTGTACTTTCTCTTTTCCGCTGCATGCTCCTTGCGGCCGTGTGGTTTCTGTATTGGACCTCGTGACAATTGACATTGATGTGCATATTTGAAAATATGAGATGATGTAATTATATTATTCTTTCTGTAAACATCAACTTAGACTTCTACATGTTCTAGAGCTTGTTCTTTATCCATAGACCATGATTGCTTGCTCTTAATAATTTTTTTTTCCTTGACCATTTACAAAGCATTCCATAACTTCACCTTTCCTTTTGTCATATTGTGCATAGGGTCTTGTGAAATTGTGGGATCATTAAAAGGCATTCATAATCTATACCAATATTTAATCCGGTGGACTAATCCAACACTGCCATTTATTGTTGTTTGGACGACCAAATCTTGGGGCTTTCGAAATTAAAGGAATTGTTTTCTGTATTCGTTTGATTGATTTCACTGCACACTCATAGCCTTCATAGGGATTCTAATTTACACTCTCGAGTTATTTATTGCACACCACCTATTAAACCTATTGTATGGTGTCAATTGACTTCATGTTTCATTTCTTTAACTTTGATCAGCTATCAGAATTACATTGAAATGATGCAGTAGCATAAAGTGGTAACTTGTCATGACAAAAGGTAAGACAAAGAACGAATTTCTTAAAAAAGTAAAATCGTGTTGTATGATTTTTAACAACGTATTAATGAAATTTAAATTTTATCAAAACAAAAGTACGAATTCCTAATCACTACCATAAATTTTTTTTTTTTTTTTAAAAAAGGGCTAAAACGTGATTTGTCCTCTTCCTACCAAAGAAACTTGAAAAAAAAGAACCAGGAAAAGAAAAAGGGAAGATAATTGTAAGGCGTCAAAGAAATACCAAAAAATTTTTGAGTTTTGATGAATTCACCTTTTTCAATTCAATGGAAGGCTCCAAGCCTTACAATGGAAAGATTTTATAATCATGTGACTAATGTTCTTATTGGTTAAACTAGGTTTTGGGGCAATTAACTTGGCCTTAGCTGTGGCCATGATTACTTCTGTGTTTGGATGGAAAGAAAAGCAAAAAGTTTGGAAAGAAAAAGCAAAATGTCCTTCACTTTACAAGTTTTAAAAGAAATGGAAAGAAAAGAGATGGGAGGATTCTTTATACATTATACTTGTCTAGTTCCTTTCTTATATTTTTTTTCTCTAAGAGGAGAGCAATGGAGACAACATGAGTGCTCTCAATCAATAATGTATTACTATCATTATTGGCTACCCAACAAATCATCATGATTCCAAATTTAATGGTACATCAAACATGTCAAAGACCCATATCCTTATTTTATTTGCTAAAACTTTCCAACAACTCCAAAGAAAGTTGTAATCATTTTCTTCTCCTCTCTCTCCTAAGTTTCCTCAAGAAAAAATTTTCCCCCACCTAAACTCTCAAACATGGCCCTACACATCGGCCCAAGAATGAAGTATAAATCCAATTAGAGTTTGTCTAGGTGTAAATTCTAATTCCCACTTAGAGATCATTTATGGGCCCAAGATTCACCCTGGCCGAGTCCCGTTACGTCTAAACGAGTTGGGTCACCAAGTCCATGTTAAATGGAGAGTAACCAAGTGACCGCGAGGTAGACTCTTGAATCCTGTTCTTCCTCCAGCCTGTTGGTAAAGTTTGGAGTCTCCTAAGGAACACATACAAGGGAAAAAAAAATTCAAAGTTCAATTTGGACTTTTTGGTGGAATGATCTAGGATTAGGTTTCTTTTCATTGAATTAGAAAGAACTTCTCTCTATTACGTCATGATAAATTTAACTTGAAAATTATTTTAAAGATCAACAATGTTCATGATATATCTCATCACTTGCATTAATTATATAGAACAAAATTATGTGTGAAATTGACTATGTTTTACCGTCTGAGTAATCATTATAAATTTTGAACCCATTTTTTTATCATTTAATGTTTCATGCAAGTTGAATGTCAAAATATTTTTTAAAAAAAAAAAAACCATTTTCTAGTATGTTGATATAAAAATCAAAAGAAAAGTAATGACATAATTGGGTGATTTAATAAAAATATACTAATTTAGATATAAATAAATGAAGAAAAAATGAAGAGAACAATGGAGAGGATTCCAACTCGGATACTCCTTACAACTGATATTCTACTAGGGTTTTTGCATATTTACTTTTTTTTTCCCATTCTCTTTTCCTATTTTGGAGTGGAAAGGATGAATGATGTAATTTTTCCTCTCAATTATGAAGATACGAAACTAGAAGGAGAAGAACAAAAGAACTAAATAAAGACTGACACCAGATAACAACAAAATTAACAGCTTAAACTATATATAATTGATTGCTAAACTAAAAGATGGAAAATGATTCGCCGTTTGAGTTCTGATCTCAAGATAACATTTGGTATCAATATTATCACTCTGAAGCAAGAAAAAGAAATATTATGTGATATTATACAAGATTTTCTTAGAGTAAATCTTATATACGCTGACAGTATATACATTATCATAGTTGAATGCAGAATACATATGCAAAATTTGGAATTTCAAAATTCAAAGCATATATCACCACTCATAAGGGGAAAAAACACAAGGAGAAAAAAAAAAAGAAAAACAAAGTTGTTTGGTATATGTAATTAGATTGACTTTTGAATTTTGAGAGGTTTTAAGACGGCAAAAGCATTGGATTAAGTGTTCCAAATTATGCAGCGTTATCCATGATTTTTGTTTTGAATTCCTATCTATAAATAATTCCTTAACTTTGAAGAATTGAACCACAACGAGTTGGAAAAAAATGCAATACACTATGGATGCTACTTAAAGTAAAAGAAACTAAACGAGTAAAGCATAATTAACTTGAAATTTTAAAATGATAAAAGTAGAAATAAGGAAAAAAATTTGTTGGGGGGGGGGGGGGGGTTGCCCCAAACTCCAAAGGAAAGCAATTCATGAGGAACATGTTAATCATAGTCTAATTTTGAGAAAGTTTCAGAGTAAGGCCAAATTTTACAGGTTTCCTGCATATTCAAATTTTAGTCGACTGCAAAAAAGATTGATCTTAGTGGTAAAGCCACCTTCTTAGTCGTAGATCAGGAAAACCAGACGAAATGGATGCTATACTTTAGATAGTATAGCAGAATGGATCTTCAACTGCATTACTTAAAAACATGGATTTACGTATTACAACCAATGTTTCGGGCGATCCCTCAGAGTTCAGCTGACGAGAAGACAAAAGCACTATGATGACAACTAACCACAATATTGATTCATATAATACATGGATGAACAAATTCCTTACTGATGGCTAGTAATAATGCTAAAGATACTCCATTAAACTGCAACATGACTATTTTCACTTCTTTGGCACCCAGCAGCCATGGAATCCATATGGAAGACCATAAGGGAATTTTGCTCTAGCAATTTCTTCAAATGTTGTTCCATCCAACACTAAAGCATATCCATCCCCATTTTTGTCACTGATAATTGAGATCACAACTCCTATATACAAATTGTAATATGATTTAGTCCCGAAGCCAAATTCGGAAGGGTTGTTTTTTTTTTTTTAACGTCTTATTTTAGATTGGAGGGTTGGTGGAATGGACAATGAGCAACAGGCACAAAATCAAATTAGTGCTACAACTTAACTTTAGCTGTATTATATTTATTATGTGTAAAGCAACGGGAAGAGGCTTAATCAAAACATACCATCGTCTTCCCTTGTGGCACCAGGTCGAGCCACAAAGAAGGGTTCGGAGGGCACGGAGCCCTCATCACACCAGTTCTTTGCCTTCTTTTAAAATAAGTCAATCTGCAGAACAAAAATTTTAAGAGTCAATTGGAGTCAGCTTTTCCAAAATTGGAAAGTAACTCTTTTGGATATATTCTCCCTCCCAAAGAAAAGACAAAAGATATGTACAAAATAGGTAACCACCCTTTTGATGTTGAAGGGATGAAGAGTGCTATACCTTAGTGAGGGTGTTTGGGAAGTTGCAAGGCCTTTGAGCTCCACAGGCATAGGCATATCTGTATTTCTTTCCTAGATAAGCAGGATTTATGCTACACATATCCATGCCTTTCCCATGTTCATCCGGGTCCAATGCTGCCTCTAGTTTCCCATATGGACTACCATCCAACGGTACTATGAATCGCCCCACCCTGTTACTCTTTTTTTTTTTTCCTGAAACGATAGAATTTTATTATAATAAGGAAGTGAAATTACATAGGTTGAGCAAGGGCTCAAATTGGTCTTTACAAAAGTGGACTAGGCCACTGATGAACTGAAATTTCATCCTCAAAGTATAATCATAGCTAATCTACTCAGTTTAGTACTGAGTCTATCCATAGCAACAGGCAAACTATCAAATGAGCATTTCCTAAACATTGAGCAAAAGTCTTTTATGTCGTCCAAGTGAGTTGCCAGCCTGTTACTCAATCAAACTCTTTTTCAATTTGTTTCCATCATAGAAATTTAGCAACAAGAAATTTTTTTTTAAAAAAAATACAGTTTTGGTGCTTAATGTTTAGCATGTGTGCCAAACTACTTGCTAATGTTTTGCCGAAAGAATTTTGCCCTCAAATTTTCTGATTTCAGGCATATTTAACACGACTAATGAAAAATTGACTACTAGTTAAAATCAAATTGTCGTTAGTCAAAAGTTTGGACTTATATTTTTGGTCGTTAGTATTTGAAATTTCGATCCATATGGCCCCTTGAATTTGAAACAGTTATAATTAGGGGTTATAAGATGAATAAAATATGAACAAAAATAAATATATGACAAATGTGTTCCAACGTCCCTATATAATTTTATGAAAACACGTTAAATTGGCACAAAATCATTGATTAGCCTAAAGAGCATCTCTTTGTTAAATAAGTTACAATTGGAGAACAATATATGGATAACTGCAAATTAGTGGAAGAAAAAGAAAATTTTAGTTTTGACATTCAAGGTCTTTATAATTAATCCTATACAAATTTTGTAGTGAAAGGCCTCAAATTATTGTAGTTAGGAATATGTTAAAAACTACTAAAAGTAAGTACCAATATGAATTCCTTTTAGAGATTTTGGAAAATTTTTCCTTTCATTTTTTTTTGTCTTTCCTACCTATTAAAATTTAATGTTCTAATACTAAGGTTTAAAGTATTTACTTTAATATAAAGTACATTGATAACTGTTGAATAATTCAAATAATTTTGCAAAACATTGCCATCATTTGAATCTCAATTGATAACATAATTTGAGATGCAAAATAATATTCAACTTAATTTGCATATATCATACTTTCCTTATATATGAAAGGGATAGTTAATTAAGCTATTTAATTATCACTACAAGTGAAAAAATGATAGAACTCTTTATAAGATAATTATTAATTGTGCAAAATGACAATTACATATATTATACCGAATCTGAGGCCAACTAGCTCCAAAAAAGAAGGTAAGTGAGAAGTTACTGGCATGAATAAATGACAAAAAAAAAAGACAAAATAAGTTTAGTTAGCCTTTATACATTTTTTATTATTAGAATTCCTATTACTTGTTTAACACAATTTTGTTTTGACTTGCATCTCAGTTCATCTTAAAACTCATAATATCATCACTTCAAAGTTAGGGGATATAATGATTCAAACTCCGAATGTTAAGGATCAAAAGTACAGAGTTAAACTTGTTGACTAATGGTAATTTGATTTTTACCTGATTATCAACTTTCCTTGGTTGTTTTAAATATGCCTAAAATCAAAAGTTTTGGGATCACATTTGTTCAGGTCGAAATGTCGGGGGCATCTTCACCGTTCAAATATTGTTTCCTAAAAACAAGCCTGCCTAAATATCCTATTTGATCTAGACAAATTAATATCTTATTTACAGAAGTGTTGTTGACAGAGGACTTCACAACTCTTCAAATATTGAGACCTAAGTGCTACGTACCTTGCATCTGGAAGGGCATCTTCACCATTGAATGATCTAAGATGCTGTAAATTCATCATTTCAAGAATTGTTGTATCAGCATTAATGTGCTCACAACAATCAACAATGACTGCCTTAATCCTTCCATGTTCATCTGTCTCTTCATACGCATTGATGAAGTGGACAGTCATATATAGTGGAACTTCTACGCTTGCCACCTTTGCAACACAAACAGTATGTCATGATCAAGGGAAAATAATTGGACCAAAGAATGATTTGGTATAAACTCGTTTGTGTTAAGTACTGTTGAGTTCAAACCAATTTATGTAATTCTTATCATATTTGATATAAACTCGTACAGTTTTGATGTAATTTTGAAATTTTCGTCAATTTAGTTGAAAGAGCATACACCAAAAATCATAAGAATTACATTTATCAATTTGAATTCGATAAAACTCAAGCTTATGAAGCCTCGTTTCCAAGGGAGACTTGCTAATTTGCCACTGGCTTTACAGACGACGTGGATAAACGCTTTGGACTCGGGGTGCCGCTGAAACTGATAGAGTGGAGTGAGTTCAGCCCTGAGTAGGTTCTGTGGACAGTATCGGAGTGGCATCTCCGGCACAATCACGTAGCGTTCAGTCACGGAGAAAGAATGGAGCCAACCAGGTGCTGGTCCTCCTCGGCAATCCACCCTCCCAATAAATTTCCTCTCATTTGTGCCCGGTTCCATCCTCACAACAGTATATCCAGGATTAATCAAATCGGGCAACACAGTTATAAATTCCTCATCCGTCACAATTGGATGAGGGGATTGAATTAACTGCCCAAGACTATCATCGTACTCAAACCTTCCTTCCAATGGTGTCCAATGTCGTTGGATCGACCCTTTAATGGTCTCCGTAAGGCAAATGACACGGTCATCCCCGAGCATAAAGACGCCGATGTTGGCATTATCCGTCAGCAAAGCACCCGTGAATAACTTAGCCATGCGTCCAATGTAGGACAGAAAATTATTAGATTCATAAGGTGACTCTGAAAATTCTCGGTGGCAAACTTTGTTGGTCTTCTTTGCTGCCTTGTATGCCTCGGACTCAATCTGTCGATGTCCCATGATTAGACGGCCATTTTCGATGTGCCGTCGAACAAGGGTGGCGTAACCACTGAACAAGTGTCGGAAATTGTAGTCACCTAAGTGCCACAAACCTGGGCCATTCCTTAGGTATGTTCCATGCTGTACCAAATATTTGGACATGATAGGCCACTAATTGATAAATATGGCACAAGAAATAACAAATGCCGTACTGGGAATAAAGCTAGAAAAATGATTTGGTCTATTGGCGATTTAGTGCTGCTAATACTCCCAATAAAAAGCATCATTTCACGCCACTAATTTGGTGCTTGGCATATCTCAAGAATCTTTTTCTAAGTTTAGTCTTGGATTTATTTATGCTGAAAAGATTCTAGTTGAAATTCTATAGTTTCTAATTTCTTTTCTTAGCTCTATTTTGTTTTGTTAAGCAATTGAGTTTCCTTTTAACCCAAAGACTCGATTTATAAGACCAATTTATTGGTGAATGAGAGAAAATTTACCATCTCTATTGTTTCATCTTTTCCTGGTGTGTAATTATTACACTTGCATGTTGTGTGCATGATCTATACTTCCATTAGTTTTTCTTAGCAGTGCCAAAAAGCTGGACTCAAAGGTGATGAATCAGAGAGTTTAGGGTACAATGCATGCAAAATTAAAGTTTATGGTGTAAAGTAAAAATTGGGTACAAGATATGAGTGTAAAGTGAAAATCAGATATAAGTTAGGGGCGCCAAGTGAAATTAGTTCTTTTAATCATGTGCAATTGCTATACTAGTGCATTTTGAAATGCTCCTTAATTTGTTAGTTTTGCTAATAGTACTAATAATTTGGCACGAATGGGACAGACTTAAGAGTTTAGGGTGCAATTTATCTGAAATTAAAGTTTAGGGACCAAAATAAGAATTACATGCAACAATGTAAGAATTGGATGCAAGCTAAGAGTGCAAAATGGAATTGGTCCTTTTAACGACATGCAATTGCTATACTCATGCGTTTTGTGCTCGCTTCTTAATTCTATTAATTTTGTTTATAATGCTAACGATTGGACTCTAATTAGACGAATATAAGAGTTTAGGGTAAATTATATCAAAAATTAAAATTTATTGTGAAAAGTAATTATATGATCCAATTTAGAGGATGTAAAGCGGAATTAGTCCTGAAATAAACAAAAAGGCAACTCAAATGGAAGAATATAGTTTGACTTGCCAGCCAGAGTGGTATTTCTCCTTCGACCTCGAGCTCTCCTTCCCACCTCTCCTGCTGGATACTAGTCCACGCTTTAAGCTTTCGTTCATTGTCGACCGTATCAATCATCGTTGTCACTGTTGGAGCCAGCGAAGCAGCCGCCGGAAGTTTCTAGCGACGTTGGCAGCAGTCAAGTCCCATTTTTGGCAGTTAACCTTCCCAAAGATGGAGTGATCATTTTTAAGGTGGTCAAATTTTTCGAAAAGGGCCATGTGTGTTGTTGGACTACTACCAATTCTGGTGGCGTAAAATGCAAAAGAAGCCATATGTTTTACAGAAAATAAAGTCTCAATGAAACTATATACTTGAGCCAAGAGTGAAGTAGTGAACTGGAAATTGAAGGCTTTACTTGGGAGATATTTTTAGGACGAAGAAATTAATGTGCAAGACCTTGCTTTTAAGTCCTCAACAAGGCCATAGCCCCTCCAATCAGTAACCCCACAAGAAATAATGAAAATGTTGAAAAGAAAAGAATGGTGCATTTAATTGCTGGTATCTTTTTGGTAGAATTCCTTCTCACTTGAAGCCAAGTTATAATCAATCATACCTACTTGCAAACAGAAATCGACTAATCCTACCAGCTTGGTGTCAATCGATATTGATGTGCATATTCAACTGTGTAGTGGCACCGAGTAGTGGTACAGAGGATTCCAACTGTGTAGAACATCCCTTATGACTTGTAAAGACGAAAAGGATACCGGTAGATTTGAGACTTTGAGTGTGTGAATATGTGAGGAAAACAAAGAAGAAGATGGAGGTGGTAGTAGAAAAATTTCTTGATAAAGAAAATAGAGAAGTTTGAATGATGCCTAATGAAGATGGAGAAAGTGGTGGCTCCGTTCGGATTATGTTCTGCTATATTTGAAGTACTTTTTTTTTTTCTTTTGAGTTTATCAGCAAAAAAAAAAAAATTTTTGTTTGTGATAATGTACGAATATTATGAAGGTATTTTTGGACTCTCACATTATGTTTTTGTTGACATCAACGCTAACTCCAATGGTTCAAGACATTAGGGGGTATTTTTATAAACGCTTGTTTATTTCAAGGGGTAGACTGTTTTTTGGCTAAATCTCAAGGCTCGATCGGTAGTTTGGTCAAATCTTAGAGGAGGTAAATATAATTAACCAAAATCAAAATACCCTTATCTTTAGAAGCTTTGAAAGAAATGAAAAGAAAAGAGATGAGAGGATTTTTTATACTTTAAACTTGCCAAGTTTCTTTCTTATTATTATTATTTTTTTAAAAAAAAGAATAATCCCTAAGTAGAGAGCAATGGAGACAAAATGAGTGCTCTCAATCATTATATTAAGTTATCCTCATTGGCTACCCAACAAATCATCATTAAGTCATCCTCATTATATTTGCTAATACTTTCAAGGGAAAATGGCCTTTTTCGTCCCTAAACTTTTTTGTTCTGTCAATTTAGTCCTTAATTTTTATTTTTGGCCAATGTAGTACATGAATTTAATTTTCAGATCCAATTAAGTCCTTCTGCAGCGGCGCCACCACCTTTAGCTCCTAATTTAACATTAAACAAGGGCATTTTGGAAATTTTAAATTATCTCCTCCCCACTACCCGGCTCCGCCACCAATCACCCAGAACTGTCTCCAGATCATACTCTTTCAATTCAATCCCCAGTTCTATCATCTTCCAAAAAGCAAGCAAAAAAAAAAAAAAAGAGAAGAAAGATCGCAATTCAATTTGTGGATGCAGACACACAGAGGGTAAAAGTGCACAGTGGGTTAGTATAATTCAACTCCCGTTGCACATTTTCTTCTCTACCCTCACTCTGGGGCATAATCATAAAATCATCCCATCCCATCTCATCCCATGGATGGATGGAAATTATTGTTTAATTGTGGAATTCTAAATGGGAAACGACAAAGTTGAAGCTGCTCAAATGGGCCTAGCCATGAATGAATTCATTGCAGAGACCAGACTCCACTGCAGAGAGAGAATGTGTGTCTGTTGGTGGTGTGTGCGCGTGTGTTTTTGCCTGGCCATTTCTCTTTTTCTACCCTCCAACCCAACCAATCTGGTTTGGAGTCTGGACACGGGTGGCTTGGCTTGCCCATGACTTTATATTCCTTTGGTGTTTGCCGGCGGACCCTTTTTCGTCTTCTTCTTCCCCTTTTTTTTGCCCTTTTTTCGTTCGATTCAAAACTGTACCATCCTCCAGCCTTTTAATATCGGAGCACCAAAGCCAGAAAGGGATGCCATAAATACAGCATCTTTCTTTAGTTTTTCTTCTTCAGACTTCTTTTTTTTTCGGGTGTAAAACTTAGAAAGCAAGTGGAATACCTCGTATCTCCGATGAAAATTATTTACTATCTTGACAGACTAAATGGCAAAAAACATCTCATTCGCACGGTAAAATCCCACTGTATTGCCCCAGCACCACCCTGACCATTTTTCGTTTAAATTCTCTCCCCCTCTCTCTCTCTCTCTCTCTCACACACACACACACAGCTCCGCAAGAATCAATAATACAACGTAGTTCATTTACTGATTCATCTGCTTCGTAC
Source organism: Coffea eugenioides (assembly GCF_003713205.1). NCBI lineage: Eukaryota > Viridiplantae > Streptophyta > Magnoliopsida > Gentianales > Rubiaceae > Coffea > Coffea eugenioides. The sequence continues at coordinate 40,503,785 of NC_040042.1, read as the reverse complement.
CGACTACCGACCGCGATTTGGAGAATACTACTGTTGCTGCTGCTCTTTAATCTTCTACATGCCAAGCTAACTCCGTCTCTAGTTACCCACTCAGTTTCAATGTAAGAATTTATCCACTTTTTTTTTCTTTTTTTTTGTTTTTGGGTTGTCTGGATAGAGATTTGCTCCTATGGAGTTTTTTCATTAACTTTTTTTCTTTTATCTAAAGCGATTAAAATTTCTAGATGAAAGAATGCTAAACTTTCTTAGTGTGGAGCCGGGTAGTGGGGAGAAGATAATTCAAAATTCCCAAAATGCTCTTGTTTAATGTTAAATTTGGAGCTAAAGGTGGTGGCGCCGCCGCAGAAGGACTTAATTGGATCTGAAAATTAAATTCATGTACTATATTGGCCAAAAATAAAAATTAGGGACCAAATCGACAGAACAAAAAAATTTAGGGACGAAAATGGCCATTTTCCCTACTTTCAAACAACTCGAAAGAAATTTGTAATCATTTTCTCCTCCTCTTTCTCCTGTTTCGCTCCTGCAGATCGGCCCAAGAATGAAGTGACCAAAAAGGAGATAAATCCAATTAAAGTTTGCGTAGGGTAAAGTCTAACCGCGACTAAGAGGTTGTTGCTTGGCCCAAGACTCATCCTTACTGAGACCCGTTACGTCTAAGCGTGTTGGGCATCAAGCCCATGTTACATGGACAGGAATCAAGTGATCGTGAGGTCGACTTTTGACTCTAGTACCTTTTCCTCCCTTCCCTTCGTAAATTGTATAGTTTAAATAAATTCTTCCACTGAACACACAAAGTAAAACCAAAAAAGAAAAAAAAAAATCAAACCAATCCAAGGTTTGTTTTGAGCTTTTTCTGTGGAATGATCTCGGACTAGGCTCCTCTTCATTGAATTGGAAAGAACTTCTCTCTCTATTACATCACAACAAAGTTAATTTGAAAATTTGTTTTTGAAAACCAACAAAATTCATGATATATTGTGTTAATTATACACAAATTAAATGGCGTATGAAATTGACTAAGTTTTACCGTTTGAATAATCATTTAGATTATTTTTGTAATTTGAACCCATTTTTTTGTCGTTCAAGTATTTCATGCAAATTAAATGTCAAAATATTTTTTTTAAAAAAAATCATGTTCGAGTATATGGATCTAGAAATCAAAAGAAAAGTAATTAATAACATAATTGGGTCATTTATAGAATTATAATAGTTTAGATATAAATAAATGAAGACAAAATGGAGCGTACAATGGAGAGGATCCCAACCCGGATACTCCATACAACTAGTATTCGATTAGGATGCTTGCATATTTATTTTCTTTTCCATTCTCTTTTCCTATTTTGTATGTAATTAGAGGAGTTTGGTATATGTAATTAGATTGGCTTTTAACTTTTGAGAAATTCTAAAATGGTAAAACCATTCAATTAAGTCTTCTTGATTATGCAACGTAATCCATAAATTTTATTTTGAATTCCTAAATTTAAATGATTCCTAAACTTGTAAGAACTACGCCAAAATGAGTTGGAAAGAATGTGATGCACTATGAACGTTACTTCAAGTAAAAGAAATAAATGAGTAAAGTATAATTAACATGAAAATTTAAATCGGTAAAAGTAGAAATTAGAAAAAAAAAATTACAAAACTTACACCTCCAAAGGAACGCAGTTCGTGAGGAATGTGTTAGTAATAATCTAATTTTGAGAAACTTTCACAAAAGTCCAAATTTTTACTTAAAACGCTGCATATTTTTACTCGAAGGAGCGAGTACCGGTGGGATTTTGATAACAAAACTCAACCATACACGTTCTTATCACTAGATGGTACAAAAAGATTGAATATTCACGATTAATATCCATAGAACCAGTAACCTGTCGACTCACCCTCTTACTGAAAGTCAAGAAAATCAGTGGAATTGGATGCACTGGGTTTGTTTGGATTGTGAATTATTAGAGATATTTTTACTGTAGCACTTTTTGTGATGTGATGTATGTGAGATAAAAAGGTAATTGAGAAGATAAAAAGGTGTGTTGAAAATTATAATGATGATGTAAGCAAATATATTTTGACAAATAAATCGCAGTCCAAACAAATATATTTTCACTTAAAGGAAGTATATCAGCGTACAAAATTTATCGAGGAAAGTAGGAAGAACGAATCCAAGATGTCAGTTGAAAAACCTTATCTTATCGGACCCGGGGCTGGAGCAGTTGTAGAAGCAACTGTTTCGGAAGATTATATGTATTTTGTACACAACATAAGTCTGTTTGTACATGGTGTAATTTACTTTTAATAACGTATAATTCTAGAACAAAATTTTATGAATCCCATATATATTAAAATCTAAACCTTATAATTTTGTTTGGCAACTCTTGATCGTAAACTGCCAGGACGATAACCATCCCTGCCCCTCGTCCTTATCTTATCATAGTATCGTCACGATACTCAAAAAAGCATATAACACTCAATAGTCCATGTCAGTTTGAAATTCAGAAAAAGGTGTCCCTTCCACCATTGGAAAGAATCAGACAGACAAACATGGATTGGAGTCTGAATGCTGTCCAAACTTCGAATTAAATGCTTGATGTCCATCACCGAAAATTTTTTGGAAGGACGGCAGGAAGATAATAAATGAGAACTGTCTTCACATGCATGCATGATATGATATTGACAGTTTACGTGAAAGAATGGAGCAACATTCCAGCCCAATGATCGTTCTCAATCCTGATATTTTCGACCACCATTCCCACCATGGAAATGTTAGTTATACAGATCAATAGTAGCAGCAGGCTAGTCTCACATGGGGCTTGACTAGTTTGTCTCCAATATTAGGGATCAGAATTTCCGACAACAGCAGGTTCATAGGCATATGTATCAGCCAAATGCTTGCTGACATTATTGTTACCATCTATGAACATCAGTGCATGCAAGTCACCAAAGAATCTCTGAGTTTATTGCAGCTGGTCAATACTGTTCACTTTCTCTATTTATGGATTTACAGTCTTCTGTTGATAATAATTGATCATGGCAGAAAGCTCAAGCGAAGAAAAATGAGTAGATGGAGAACTTTTATTGCCTAGAGAAGCCAGCAGACCTGCAGACGATACTATGCAACATCCAAAATCGAAGGATATATAGTTGTTCCACTTCAGCTGTATTTGACGAGCTGCATTTGTCTTTCATCAATCATGATCATCCATCATCCTTTTTTTTTTTTTTTTTGGTTATGCTAGTATAAATTCATCACTTACGTTGACCAATCTTTTTTTTTTTTTGATACGTTGACTGATCTTAACCCATGATATCAGAAGCTTTACCTATTAAACATAGCGATTTGGTGCGTGACTATAAATTGATATCATGATATCAATTTATGTTATGCTTACAGTACTTATATATGTAGTATTGCATTTCATGCCAAGAAAAGCAATTTTAGCTATAACAAGCAAATTTGGAAAATAAAATTACAGAATCAAAGAACAAGTACTAGTTACATTGGACTTGCCACCATGGGATGGATTTAGGGGTGAAGGGGACTGCCACGGGCAACCACCTCTAAAGTTTTCCAGTTGTTTTTTTCAAATGTGTACAAGGACTAGTAGCTTTCAAATTAAATTTTATCTTCATATATTTATTATTAGGCTTTTTACTTCCTTTAATTTCTCATTATATATATAAGTGCACTAGAACAATTTAACTCTTAGTTTCCTCATTTAATATGCAATTAGTACGACTTTAATTCTAGTAGATGAGTAATATTCAGTAAATTTGAAATAGCAATCAATAAATCTCCTTTAATTTCTCTTTAAAATAACGTTTAAAGCAACCCGATTCTTTATTTCTTTAATTAATATACTATTAATGTATTAATCAATGTTCTAATAGTGATATACTATTAGTATATTACTTTAACAGCAATATACAATTAGTACTTAGTAGTATAATTTTGAAATAGGAACTAAAGAAAAACTGCACAAATCGAAAAAAAATACAAACAAAAGGAAATTTGACCATTGGTACAATTTTGTTAAAAACAATGGTAGGAGTATTATTAAAAACAAACACGAAAAGTTTCGACTTTAATCAAGCATCAATCTTATCTGACCCATCTTCATCGAATTTATTTCACACATTGACTCTTCCCCAAACACCATTGTTTCAAGGCAATTCTTTTTTTCTTTTCTTTTGTTGCATTACAATTTTTTCTATTGTAACTATTAGTTATTTAAGCAACTATTTTTATTATTCTAAATTAATTCGTGATTCAAAATTTTATAATGATTGTTAATATGTCTGTTTCTTATTAATATGGTGAATGTTCTCGCCCCCTCCCTCTTCCCAAACCAAGATCCTAATTCCATCCCAGCTAGCCAATTTCATTGTAGTTTCTTAGTTGTTCTATTTGTTCTATGTTTTAGCTCTTACCTACCGTACTATTTCCATAGGGTTTACCCCTCACTTGTGTGGATTACATAAGCATACTGTACTATTTCCACTTTAATATATTACTACACGAGGAAGATTATCTTCTCAGATTATTCAAGAGAGAACATTGAAAAAGAAAAAAGAAAAAAGAAAAGAAAACATTGCTCTCATTTTACCCAATTAGCTTGTTCTAGCAGCTATAGTGTTTTTGGAACTTGTCTGGTTGCAGAAGACAAAGGGAGGGAGGGTAATTTTATTATAAAGATAAGCCAAATAAAGATAAACCAAAGAAAAGTTTAATTTTATTGTTATGATTGTTTGGATAGGAGGTTATTTGAAGTATTTATTTGAAATAACTACTGTAATTCTTTTTGTGACGTGATGTATGTGAGATAAAAAGGTGATTGAAAATTATGTGAATGATGCAAGCAAAACAAAATTTGCGATTTTTATTTGAAAGTCTTGCAATCCAAACACACGTGTTGGGGAATTGTTTTGAAATGCGAATATTTTTCGGTCACCTTTTCATCTCACATACATCACATCAAAAAAGTGCTATAATATTTTTTTAAAAAAAATTATCCCAAATAACCTCTTATCCAAACATACTACTTATTTGCCTGAACTTTGCTATACGGTATTCAGTTTCGCACTACAGGCTGTTTCCGTTCTGGATAAATCGACGGGCTAATTACTGTTTGCAACAAACTTTGCCCATGATTATTGTGTTAAGGCCCAACTCTTAGTGGGCCACAATTTTCAGAAGCACAGGGCAGCGGTTTTATTCATATCTCGTTATCTTGTATTATTTTTTATATCATGAAATTTGTATATTTACATATCTGGTGTTCTTAAATTGTGGCAAAACTTCTAGGGCTGATGAACCATAGAACTTCATGAACGGTAATGGCGCAACCAAATGTCTAGTCCACAGCTCTAGGATGCAAATGCTGTATCCTTTCAGAATTTAAGCCCAATAAGCAGATTTTATGTAGGGAGAATTGCAGTTTTGATGTCTATTATTTAACTTATATGTCAAATTGGTCCTTTATGTTTTGACTAAAATAAATTTGATCCTCAAGATTTTAGGCTCAATTAGGACAATCGACGAAATTCAACAATGACTAATGGTTAAAATTAAATTGCTTTTAGTCAACAGATTTAACTTTGTACTTTTTGTCTCTAATATTATAGATTTTAACTAATGTGGTCTCTTAAGTTATAAATAATCACAATTAGCTTGCAAAGATGAAATGAAATGTGAATTAATTAAATATATGATATATGCACTCCTAAATCCATACAAAATTTCATAAAAGAATACTTTATATGGGCACAATATCGTCATGTAACCTGATGACCTAATGAGTACCTTTTCTTTGTGCAAGTTACAATTGGATAACAATAAGTAACATACAAAATAAAATTATTAGAAAAAAGGGAGAAAGCATTATATTTTTAATATATAACTTTAATAATTATTAAATATCAATTAAAAATATATAACTTTATTAATTACTGCTAAGCAAATTCTTGCATGACTAATGAATGATATAGTTTTCAAATGGTTGTAGTTAATAATTGTGATTATATAAATTAGTAAACGTAATTTTAAGTATACAAAGTGATTTTAGGAATTTTTGAAAATAAAACTTTCTTATATTTTTTGTTATCTTGTCTACCTATTAAATAAATACGTTCCAATTTAAAGTTTTAGAGTATTGATTTTTCTATTTATGTACCTTGGTAATTTTATTGAATTATTCAAATAATTCAAAAAAAATCTACTTCATTTGCAAACGCAATTGATAACCTATTGAAATAGGGAGGATAAAAAGACAATCAACCTGATTTACATATAGAATATATTCCTCATAGTTTAAAGAGATATTTAATTGAAGGTTTAATTATCAATAGAAGTGAATAAATGATAGAACTCATTATTAATTAATAGTTTGCAGTGCAAAATAATAGATACATATATTGCCAAATTTGAAACTAGTTATGCTTGAGAGAAGAAAACCTATGAGAAATTAGTGGGATGAAAAAATAAAAAGAAAAAAATTTAATTAGCCTTTGCGTGTTTTTTAACATAATTTTGATCTATTTCACATTTTCTTTTCATCTTAAAACCTTCAATATCACAATTTAAAAATTGAGGAACATGATGAGCTAAATTTGAAATACTAAAAACCAAAAGTGCAAAGTCAAAGTTGTTAGTGCCCAAAATCTTAAATTTTGAGGACCAAATTTGTTTTGATAGAAACATTCAAGACCAGTTTTATATACAGGCCAAATATTGGAGACTAACATTACAACTTTTCCAAAAAAAATTAACAAACTATGGATTTAAGACAAAACAATTACCTTTAGGGTCCGTTTGGTTGGAAGTAAAATGTTTTCCTTGGGAAAATATTTTCCATGGAAGTAATTTTCCAGGAAAATCATTTCCCTTTCATCATTTTCAGTGTTTGGTTAGCCTATTAAAAATATTTTCTTACTTCATTTTCTAGTGTTTGTTTAACTTTTGAAATATTTTCACTTTTACCTCTATCTGTACTTTCTACACATTATAACCACATACATCTTCCCATGCAAAAAAAATAAAAAATTTATCTCATTGTTTAACTTTAAAAAAATCTTGGAGAAATGTATATGTGAATAAAAAATTTATCCTTAAGCAATAAACAAATTGCTGGCCATTCATTGTCAAATATCAATCACACGCAATGCTTATTGTGATATATATCTTGCATTCTCATTGCTAAAAGTTTCTCTAGAAAAGAATGCCCCTATTATACATAATTAATTACTAGCATAGGATGAGCAGGGTGAGGTCTTTTTTTGATTTTGAATATACTACAAGTTTTGAAAGTTTGACAGATACCTTTATCAGCTGGGATGCATGCATTTCGGAAAACAACTTCAATAAGTTTGGAAGGGAAGCTGTTTTCCATAAGATGAGTGAAAATCTATTACACAGTAAAATATTTTTAGTAACTTTTGTGCAACCAAACACAGAAAATTAGAAAAATATTTTCCTAGAAAAGATTTTCACCCGAAACAAACGGACCCTTAGTCATTGTTTGATTTCTAAACCAACAGAGCAACTTGTTCATCGTTTAGTAAAATGATTAACCAAATCCAGAAGGTGAAAAACTTAGTGTGGATAACCCCAAAGCATTTCTTATGTCGATTCACCAACAAGTAAGTGCTTCCAATACCCCAAAATTCAGAACTATGCTCTCTTACCATGAGAAAATTACTGTGGCCACCTAACACTATATGTTGAACTAGTTTGGTGCATGGCCTTGTAAACTGACTCATGCATATGAAGATAACCGGTTATGATTGTGCCTTTTGGATCCAAGAAAAAAGAAAAAAATTTGCAGATTATTAGATGTGTAACTCATTTTATTGCACGTTAGATCCTTAAAAAAAAGTAATTTGTTTGCTTCGTCTAAAGCTGCTTTTAGTTGGTTCGTATGCTTGAATAGCTGTTAGTTACATGATTGTGGTGCCTTCTTACGGCAAAAAGTAAAGAACCAAAAACTTTTACCCCAAAAAAAAAATAGTAATCCAAAGCAAATGGCCAAAATATCCATGAATTAGTATGACAAACAAAGAGAAAGGTGATTTACATCCACCAGGTCAGTTCATAAAAAGGCCTCCCTTTGCAGCCCCAGAAAGAGCTCAGAATTGGACAATGGATGGATGATCTCGAATCCAATTCTTTCCAATCTCTCAAAAGGTTTTGGAAGGACAAAAGAAGTATAACAATTATTGAAAACTGTCTCTATATGAATGCGAATGATTTTGACAGTAACTACTGATCAAATGGAGAAGGGTCCATCCTTCAGCTCACTGGTCCAGAATCTTGATTTTTTTCCTCTTCCGTACTCACCATGGAAAATACCTTCGTTGTTGTCACACCTTTATACCGGCACAACACCTTCATTTGACCTAATGCGCATCTTTTCTTTGTGTACGTTACAATTGGATAACAAATAATACTATATAAAATAAAAATTAGCAGAAAAAAGGAGAAAATGTTATAGTTTTAATATATAGAATATATTAAAAGGACAATCAACCTAATTTATATATAGAATATATTCCTCATATTTTAAAGGAATACTTAATTAAAGGTTTAATTGTAAATACAAGTCAAAAAAATAATCGAACTCATTACTAATTAATCATCATATTGCAAAATAGTAAATACATATATTGCTAAATTTGAGACTAGTTACACAAAAGAGCAGAAACCTATGAGAAATTAATGGGATGAATAAATGATAAAAAAAAAGAAAAAAAGTTTATTAACCTTGCATGTTTTTCAACACAATTTTGATGTATTTCACAATTTTTTCATCCTAAAATCCTCAATACCACTACTTAAAATTTAAGGAATTATAATGATCTAAATTTGAAACATTAGGAGCCAAAAGTGTAAAGTCAAAATTGTTGACTAACAGCAATTTGATTTCAATCGCTAGTCATTGTTGAATTTTTGTCAATTGTCCTAAATATGCATAAAATCTAAAAATTGAGGACCAAATTTGTTTTAGTTGAAACATCAGGAGCCAGTTTTATACACAAGCCAAACATTGAGGAAAAAATACAAATTTTCCAAAAAAATAACAAACTATGGATTTAAGACAAAACAACTACATTTAGTCAATTATTTAATTTCTAAACAAACAGAGAAACTTTTTTTTTTTTATTGTTTAACAGGAGATGAATGAGATTTTACAAGCGGGGAGGAGGTAAGGGGGGTACAATTCAGGACCTCTAAATCCTAGAGCCACCAATAGAGCAACTTGTTCATTGCTTAGTAAAATGATTAACCTAATCCAGAAGGTGAACAACTTCTTTTAGAAAACCCCAAAGCATTTCTCATGTCCATTCGCCAACAAAAAGTGCTTCCGGCACCACAAAATTCATAACTATTCTCTCTTACCATTAGAAAATTACTGTGGCCACCTAACTAATATACTAGTTTTGTTGGTCATGTTCTTGTAAACTGACTCGTCCGTACGAACATAAAAATTAATCATTTGCAGATTATCAATATGGTTCGTATTTGCAGATTATTAGATGTGTAACTCATCATATTGTTTGTTAGATCCTCAAAAAATTAATTAGGTTACTTTGTCTAAAGCTGCTTTTAATTGGTTCGTATTCTTGAAGAGTTGTTAGTTATATGATCGTAGTGCCTTCTTACGGGAAAAAGTAAAGAACAAAAACTTTTACCCCAAAAAAGATAGTAAACTAAGGCAAATGGACAAAATATCCGTGAATTAGTATCACAAACAAAGAGAAAGGTGATTTACATCCACCTGGTGAGTTCATAAAAAGTCTTCCCTTGCAGCCCTGGAAAGAGATCAGAATGGACCATAGATTGATGATTTCGAATTGAATTCTTTCCAATCTCTCAGAAGTTTTTGGAAGGACAAAAGAAGTATAACAATTATTGAAAGCTGTCTCCATATGAATGCGAATGATTTGGACAGTTCTTACTGATCAAATGGAGGAGGGTCCATCCTCCAGCGCAATGGTCCAGAATCTTGATTTTTTTTTTCCTCTTCCACACTCACCATGGAAAATAACCTCGCTGTTGTCTTACCTTTCCTAGCTAGCTACATGAGATGAATCGTCTCTGGCCACTCTCACATGGGCCTTTCTTCAAATTGTCTCCACTGTACGAATCATCAGCCGGACAATAGGCTAAGATAGAGCTATCATAAGCCTTGCGACTGGCTGACATTGACTATCTACTGGTCCATGCACCATGCACGTCTCAAAGGATATCTTCAATTCATTTTCATTTTCTGTTTATTCTTTGCAGCTCTCATGCAAGAATCTGATGAAATTTGAGCTATGGCCCAATTTTTATCAAAAACAATGGGGGTGTTTGATTAGGAAAATATTTGAAAAAAAAATTATTTAGAATAACCCTGTATTGTTTTTTGAAATATGATATCTGCATAATAAAATGGTATTAAAAATATAAAAGCTTGACTAAAGGATGTATTTATAATGCAAGAAAAATAGTGTTTGAAAAAAAAATTCATATCCAAACATATCGGTTCTTATCTTTCTTTTTTTTTTTTATGGTAAGATATTGGGACTAAATGGTAGTTGCAGTCTTGTAGATGAGAATTGGACTAGGTGAAACTTCATTTTCCTCTATCCTTATGGCATCAAAAGCTTGTACTTTCTAACCGATTTAAAGCCTTTCTTATAGGCGATATGTCTCTCTATTTAGATGCAATGATTGAGTTGGGATGGTACTTGCTAAAACTATGTGTTTCTCTATGGTAAATTTGTTAAATTCTTGTGTGTTATTCTGGGCAGAGAGATTATCAGTTTACTGCATTAGTACATGTTTTTGCCTTTCTACCAACATCCCTCTATTTATTGAGAAGTAAAATTAACTGTACTCCCATATGGAAGACAGCTCAATGCATTTGTATTTGATCAATCATGCTGGTCCATATTCCTCAACCCAAAAATAGGGAGAAATAGAAATGAAAAAAAAAGGGTCGCTGGTCCAATGTCCTAGAGTTTTCTGCTTAAATTATTTTTGAATTTTGCAATGTCAAAGTTTAGCATTTTGTTTCGTATTTTGCCAATGACGTCTCAATTTAGTTGTTAAAGTTGAGATTCCAAAAGTCTCAAGTCCTGATTTTAAATCTCTTGTGTGTACATACATACATACATATAACAAGAAGAAAAAATAAATAAATTATTCACGTTTTAGCGGCCCAATGACTAGCAAAAATCTGGTTCTCATCTTAGATACAGTAAGTTAAAGTTCATACAAAGAGGGTGTTTGGATACCTTAGTGTTTGTACATAAAGAATAAATGCATGTGGCTCACCTGGTGTTTTTAAGCTAAAAAGTGGTTAGACACTTAGGTTGAGACGAAAATTTACTAACTTGAATATGTAAAGGACGTAAAATTAGCGTTTTAAAAGTGAAGGATGAAAAAATTTATTTGGAAAAATGCGAGAAGTGTTTTGAATGATTTTTCCTAAAATAATATAGTAGAATGTGAGGAGAAATGACTAAATGAGAAGGTAAATAATAATAATAATAATAATGATGATGATGATGATCATAAATCATGAGGTATCCAAACTTTTTTTTTTTTGGTTGGAAGGAGGCATCCGCCTAACTAAATAGAAGTCCATACTTAATGGAAAAAAAAAAAAAAAAGAAACGTGAAAAATGAGCTTTGGCCCGTACAAGGATCATAGTTCTTCCAAAACTTAAAACAGTGACCACGATTTGGATTTGTAGGAGCCCATGTGGGATTGGGCCGGATAAGGATCACAGATCCTCCACACATGCACATCTTGAGAATGAGCTTTGGTCGTACAAGTCCAGCTCATTGATTGAACTTGCAAAGAAAAGACTTTCTGTTTGGGACTTGTTTTTACGATTAAGCCACTCTTTTCCTCGGCGTTATGCTGTGCTTTCATCCTATTAGGCGATAGCTGCTTGTGTTTTGGTTGGATTCTCATAGTAGCTTAATGCCTGTTCTTTCTCTAGTGATTCTTGAGTCAAATAAGTTCAGTTGAACTGTAGATCACCAAAAGATTAGCATTTTAATTAGGATTGAAAGATGAATCAAAATATTCATCACTTCAATCGAGTTCAAATTGATAAGAGTTTGTTCGAGTTTGGTTCACCAACGAATCAAGTTTGTTCGAGTTTGATTTACCAACGAGTCAAGTCAAATTTGAACAGTATTTTATGATCGATAACTTTCAAATTCGATAAAAAAAAAACTTGTTCAATCTTGATTTAACAAATAAACAAACCAAACTCGTACAAAATCTCAAATTCGTTAAAGTAATGAAATAAATTTGAGCACTAGAATGTTCGTATTAATTAGATTCATTTAAATCTCTAATTTTGACGCAAAAGTGAATTATACGTACCCGTGATATACATATGATAACTTTGTATATTTTTAACTCGTCCAAACACAAGTGCCTTATCAAATGAAGATTTTTTTTTTATTCAAATTAGGATGTTTAACTTAATTAAAAACAAGCAAATTGTTAAGCTATATATGTTGTCCAGGCTTCTAACTTAACCATCAAGAGGGCTCAGCAGTTAGAGCCCACAAAATTGTACGTGGTGCTGTTACAAAGAATAGCTAGTGGCACTTATCTCAGTGGTCCAGCAGAAGCCGCAAATGTATGGTGGTCTGCGACTCTCTCTTTAAGACGTCCTCTGCAGGGCCGCTTTCTGTCTTGTGTTGACAATAAAAAGGAAAAACACGATCAATTTTTGTACGGAAAACGTGTTAAGGTACGTGGCGACTTCAACATCAACAAAAAGCTGCAGGACGAGGGCTGTGACCTTTGTATCACACTGCAAAGCTAGCCATCTGGCTCGTCATGGCTCATCCCCGGCCCCTAATGATGGGGAATTGCGTACTTAGTAGGACATGAGCCAGAGTGACTACCAATTAAGATTGAGATATAAGCAAGGGGTAATAAAACCAAGTGGAACCCTCTTGTATTCCAGCTGTTGAACCAATGCCCTAGTCTTGTCCAATGGTTTGTTCTAGGGGCATGCACCCCATGGGCTGCCACGACTAGTGTGTGCGGGCAAAGCATCCCAAACGATAGAAGCTTCAAAATCACCAGTTTTGGGTTGGTGCCCACCACCAATGAATTAAGACTTGGTGGGGTGGCTGGTAAGGATTCAAACTTTGTCACCATCAATTTAGCACAATTAAATGTGATCTTATTTAAAAAATTCACGCACCCATCTGGTTCGGTGGTGGTTCAGTTTTCTTCGGATTACTCCAAAATCTCTTCAGGCTCTCCCCTCCTCATAGTGTAGGAAGCTATCGTATCGACAAAAAAAAAAAAAAAAATTAGAAGCTTCAAATTTGTAACTCTAATATTATTAATATGTATAGAGCTCACATGAATGGACAATAACAGGATATTTTGTCATTACACTGAGTTCAATAATTAATAACTGTCATACTGTTCAAGATCAGCTGCGTTGTTGTCCCTTATTAATGGATGTTAGCCACTTATATATATATATATGGTTGTTTCGAAAGACTTCTTTGATGTGGTTTATGAAAGGTTAATCAAAGAGATGGCAATTCTAATTAGTAGTAATATGATAAAACAAGTAGCTAATTATTAGTCAAATCAGTAGATGTGTAAATTAATTTTTACACATAGTAACACAGGTATACGGTTTGTATAACTTGGCAACTTCCAGGTGCAGTAGAAAGGTACGGATTCAAAAAGGAAAGGAAAAAAGAGATGCCCTTTTTGCTATTGAAAAGATAAATCACCATGAGTTTCATTTCAAATATATTTATCATAGCCAATCTTTTAGGTCTCTTGACAAAAAGTGTTTTAGCACTTTAATAAGCAGGACAAAGGGAAAAAAAGATTATCATCACATCTCAACATCTTGAATTCATTAAACAAAAGATTGATCTTCCTTCTTTTGCTCATAGGATGCAAGATTCATTTGCAATTTGACACTGATAGGCTGGAAATCTCAATTATAAGGTTGGTGTTAAATTGACTTTGTACATTATCCAGCTTCCATTTCATCTTCATCTTACCTATGCCCTAGTGTCCCCTATAAGCAGATTACTTTGTATATCCTTCTTTTTGCTTATAATAAGCCTAATTGCCATTGTTTTTTGTTTCCTTTGATTTTGAAAAAAAAAAAAAAAAAAATTGGCTTAGTGGAAAGGGACATGTCTGTTTCACAATCCTCCAAATTTTATTAATAGATAATGGAGGTTGTCAAATTTGTCTTTGTGTTAAGAGAAGTTTTCCGTTTTAGCCTGCCAAAGCTAAACAAATATCCACCGTCCGGGGAAGAAATGATTGATTATAGCCATTCTCTACTACTAATTTGTCTTTCATAACAAAAATGGAAAAGTTTAACGCAGGAATAAAAATAATAGCTAGGATAAGGGAACCATTTATCCAAAAGAGAAGCCTATACAGAAAATCATCATTGCAGCCCGTAGAAGAGGAAAGATGAAAAGTTAGAATGCTCAAGCAAAGAAATTAAACTAGGAGTTAATTTGATTTGGAGCTAATGGATTTTAGCACGCCATTCATTATTTAGGACTAGTGGTGCATATAGCAGATCCTAGTTGATTGTGTTTTTAGGGGATGCAAATTTCAAACGATCTGTCTTGAGAAGGAATAGACTAGCTCTAGGTGCCTCTGGATTACTCCGACATGATGGTGTGCTTTTATCTGTAAACATCAAGCTGACCTTTTTTTTTTTTAAAAAAAAAAAAAAAAAAAAGTATGTCCAAATTACTGATTTGAGGATGCATCTCCATTATTGCTAGTAGATTTGTATGGTTACATCAATTATGAGTCCAGAATATGTCACAAATTTAAACTGATTGGACTGATTTTTCTTTCTGAGAAAATATGTAATCCGGGTTCGAATTGTTAAAAGAGTTTCCACACAATATAGCCATACAATCAGGGTTCAAAATAATTGGCCTCTTAAGGCGGTCTCAATCCCTGCTCGAATTGTCATTTTTCACCAAATTTTTTTTATATTTTTTGAGAACACATTTTATAATCACTTTTTTATTTCGTATGTATCAAATTGTTCAGTACATTTTTTTTTTTACAAAAAACTTTAGAAAACAGTAATCCAAACAAGCTAAATTATAATGGCTTTCCAGTATCGTGTATTGAACTTATTAATTGACCTTGATGTTAAAAAGGATGACATTAGAACCATTTGGCTCGCTCTCGTTCTCAAATTTCCTAGTGTCACTAGCACAATCATCAGAAGTAAGCATTATGCAATTATGTAGAGAACATTCTCCAATAAGACACTATAATCTAGATGCAAACATCTAAAGGAAAAATCGGAAAGAAGTTTCTAAAAAAAAAAAAAAAAGCCAACTGCTAACATATATTGCCACCATTAGGGTTGCATAATGGCGAAGCATAAAAGAATCAAAAGGAGTAACCCTACTCATTTCTTAATTCAACAATACACGTAAGCTTCTTTTTGTACTCGTTCCTCTTGCTGCATTTCTTTTCACAGTAAACCAACTGCAAGGACCTGATGTAGCACGATAATTCCATGCAACCAAGGGCCTCGTTTGACAAACGAGTTTTTTTGGGTATTTGTCTAAAATTTTACGGTAACTTACTGTAAAAATTATAGAAATTTTTTTGAAGTATGTAAATTTTTGGATAATTTGAAGTGTATAATTTAAAATTTTTGAGAAGTTTTTTTAAATTACTGTAGTTAAAGTTGTTAAAAAACCTGTAGTAGACAAACTTTGTCAAAAACTTATTTGCCAAACAGACCCGATTTTCTTATAATCTCCAAAATGCACAAAAAAATTTCCATTGAAACTAGTTTGTTACTTAAAATTAGAAATGTTATACTTCATGGTTTCTTCATGTAGGGGAGCACTATTTGAAGTCAGGTGATTATTTGCCCAAATATATTTGCTTGCACCACCATTACAATTTCTAATACACCTTTTTATCTCACATACATTATATCACAAAAAGTGCTACAGTAAAAATATCTCAAATAATTTACAATTCTAACACACTCGCATCATGTCCACTGTGGACCCAAAGATAAGCACTTCAGATTAATTAACCAATTTATTTGTAGGTGCTCATTAGTTTAATTCTTTAACTACAACTTGATGAATTGTTAATTATAATTTGACGTGTACAGTTTCTATTATTGGAAGCTGGAGCTTTGTCTCTGCTATATAAACTTGTCTCCAGATTCTTATGCTGGAATATAAGGTTAAACAAAGGCAATGATGTTCCAACATGATTAATCCTTAATGACTGTTGCTCAACCTAGATCATTCCCCAACATTAATTATAATTGAGGATCTTGGTGACAGTTACATGTAATCGTACAAAAATGGCAGTAGTTTTTATATTAAATAATCAAGG
The DNA here is from genome assembly GCF_003713205.1 of Coffea eugenioides. Lineage (NCBI taxonomy): Eukaryota > Viridiplantae > Streptophyta > Magnoliopsida > Gentianales > Rubiaceae > Coffea > Coffea eugenioides. The sequence goes on along the minus strand of NC_040042.1, from coordinate 40,487,388 downwards.
CTACGCTTTCGGATACGCGTCACTTTGTACACCATTCCTTATTTGTACAGTCCGCTAGAGAAACACAAAGCCCTTGACCTAATACTAGTTTAAAGACCTTTATATCCTAGCTAGAAATATACATGTTGGAGGACTTTTAAACCAATTTTATTTGCACATTAAGGTCCCGTTTGAATTGCTATTTTTATGAATTTTTATTAAAAAAAAGGGAAAATGACCTATTTCATCCCTCACATTTCACAAAAATATTCTTTTTGTCCCTTACTTTTAAAATGAAGCAATTTCGTCCCTGACATTTAAAAATTAAAGCTATTACATCCTTGAATCCAATTTTCAATCTGAATCAAACCACCTATCAACCCGATTACAAATTTTGAAGGTATAATTGGTAGATCACTTGGTTAACTCAACTTGAATATAACTCAACTTGAATTCCTACATTGTCATTGTATACATTGATGGTTTTATGTACTTACTATATCATTTCAATTTAAATTTAAACACCAAATTTTGTATTTATGATACACATCTAGACTCGCAAGCGAATATACTAACGATGCATGAAAAGATTTACCCAAAAGAAAAACCCGACTATTCCAAGACAAATAATGGCCTTTATGTTATAATGTTTATTTTTTTGGTTTGATAAATGTCATGTGAATATGATGAAATTGACCGAGTGACCTATCAATTTTATCTCCGAAATTTATTACTGGGTTATTGGATGGTTTGATTCAAATTGAAAATTAGGTTCAGGGATGTAATAGCTTTAATTTTTAAATGTCAGGGATGAAATTGCTTCATTTTAAAAGTGAGGGACGAAAAGAATATTTTTGTGAAATGTGAGGGATGAAACAGGTCATTTTCCCTAAAAAAAATGTATTGTAACGATCAGATATATGTTAGGTAAAAAGATAATTGAGAAATGCTTTCAAGAAAAATCTAAAAAATTTCTTTGGAAAGCTGCAATTCAAACGGGACTTAAGTCAACTATTTTTTTTTTTCACTTTAAACTTGCATTTGCGGTATTCAGTTACATACTATTGTTATTTATTCTACTAAACCAATGACAGGTTCATGCATATATTCTTTAAGAGCAATGGTACTATAATTTAGTACAAAGAACTAGTCAATTGTTAGTCTTAAAAACAAAGCATAGTCACCATATTTATCTTTTGTGAGAACCCGGGAGTGATTAAAATGAGTTATGGTTGAAGTTGGGAGTACTAGAAAATTAGAACAATGCTAATTTTTCAATTATGAATACACTAAATAGGGTACTACTTGCATGGGTGAAAGTATAAGAATAATCTAATTGATCATCTTATTCATTGTTCTGTAATTATGCTTCTTTCTTCTAAAAAACATGCAGATTATCAGAGCAAAAGAAAAAATGTATTTTTTTTTGCAGAAGGGTGATTACGAATGTGCTTATTCAATAATTAGCTCAAAGTTTTGCTGTCTGTATGAATTAGCAATTAATTAAACCGATTGTGAACTTTTAACCAATTTCTTTAAAAGCAAATAGTTCCCTCGCTAAATAACTACTGTCTTAGAAAGATTTTTTCTATTGAAACAATAGCCGTTGAATTACACATGCCTTGCAGAAACCATCTGTCTCAAGATTAGCTCTTGAGTAATAATAAAATTCATCACAAACCTTACAGAAAAGATCTGTCATTACAAGCAAAAATTGAGGATAAATTGATAAAAAAAACCATAGTAAAATTGTTCGAAAAGTGCTAATAACCTGAAAAACACTTCTTGCAAACATGAGAGCTAAGCGTACTTTAGTTTTATTACAAAATCTTTGAATTCAAGGTTGAAATTTTTTAGAGCAGAATGCCAGGTGCCTACACTTACAAATTTTTTGAAACTTGTGACACTTTTTGGGTATAAAAAGTCTTCTCCGACACAATGTTAATCTACTAGAACAAATTAGAAAATGAGGGTTGGATCGATGTATGCTGGAATTGCAATCCCTTTCATGAATTCTTAGATGAATCTTGTTGTGGTACCAAAAACTGCAGACACTTTTTTATTTGCTTTGCTTTTCAAAAGAAAGAGGAAAAACTGCCGACCTCAGTGCTGCAAAGTGAAATTACATGTCGGAGCGGTACCGAAAAACAGAAGCATGAATAAATCTTAAGAAGCCGCAAAAATTGAAAAGGACTGTCCTTTTAATACTACTGTGTCATCATCCTATGTGCACGATGGTGACAAATTTTTTCAACAATGTGGATATTGTTATCTACAGTGCGGTTATACTGATACTACATTGTATAACAATGTACTTTTATTGGGTGATTTTTTGTGGGGGAGGGGGGCGGAGGGGAAGGATGATTCAAATGTTCCTTGCCAACTAAATTCATCTGTAGTACCGACTTCTAGATTAGTGAGACAAGTGTCGAAAAGTAGCAGGCCATTTTACATCTTATAGTTTTAGTTATATTTAACTTGGAAAGTGACAATTGCTTTCAGATCTTGTGATGGATGTTAATTTGCAAGATGAAGCTCACGAATTGTTGTCTAGTTCAGGTGGCAGGATTATCGATCAATCTAGCAAAATAGACCAAGGGTCAATGTCTAAATCAATTTCCTCATAGTCCGCTCCACCTGTAATCTACAGTTTAATCTATATATTCAAATCAAATAAGAGTTATTCAGAGTTTGAACAAGAAATGAATGTCTCCAATCACCAATTGAAAATGTTTAATCTATATTTTCAAATCTTTGTTATGATGCTAAACTTTATTCTAAGTCATGTTTGAGCAATTTGTTAAAACTAGACCTGAACCGTGTAAAACTGCCTTGTTTGGATTGTAGTTTTCTTAAAATTGTCAATCATTTTTTTATTTCACATAAATTAAATTATTATAATATATATATATTTCTTTGACAAAAACTCTGATAAATAGCAATCCAAACGTGCTCGAAAATTGATTGCCAAAGTTGTTTGTTTTATTGCGATGAAAAAAAAAAAAATCTTCCACCCTCATTGCGAGGAATTAATTGTGTGATTGAGGCTTAAGTAGCCCTAAGTTTTACGTAGAGACAGAACCGAAATATCCATAAAAACAAAAATGCCCTCATACAACTAATATTCTTGTTTATCTTTCTACTATTAAAAGTCTGATTTCATTTTTCTTTTGACAAAAAAATATTTGATTTGTTGTATTAACGTATATTACTACTAGTATCTTTATATCATTTCAATGTCCTCTGGTCGGGACTACTTCAAATGGACACGTTGCAAGAAGTTAGAGTGCCGACAGTCGCTATCACATCATTATCTCATTAATACAACCTTATACTTTTAGTCGTTGAAATAAAATGAGTATACAATTCTGCTTTCTTGGAGTATTCTTTCAAAATTTTTCTTCTCCTTTTGCACTCTTTCCGACACCCGTTATTTTCTACGTTCTAAAAGGAGGAGAGGGACAAATTGACAGCGATGTATTATCTGCCATTATACCACATTGCTGCACCTTTCGCTGTTCATTAACATGTACTAGTCAAATTGATACTTGGACCATGTATAATTGCTATTTGTTCTTTCCAAAGGTGTAAACATCTGTTGCAATCTTGGTTTTATAGCCATTGAAGGGTTTCAAACTTTAGGGTTATCTTGTCACGAGTCAATATCCTAACCAAATTTTAGGGTTGTCTTGCAGGGAAAACTTTTTTAAAAGGGTTAATCATAATTAATCCCTTAAAGTGTACCTTATTTTTCACTTTATCCCGTAACCATTTTTTTGTCTCACTTTATCACCTATTGGACAAAATTATCCCTCTATTATTCTAAACTCTTATTTTTCTCTTTTTTTTTTCCCTTTACCCTTGTGTGCTCTTTTATTTTTTTTGCCTCTTTCTTCTTTCTTTAATTTTTCCTCTTTCCCACAAAAATCTTCATCTTAATGATTGAAATAAAAAAAGAGGAATTGCAGAGATCTATCTTCTCCTTAAATGATTAAAAAAAAATTCAAATGACTTTCCTAAAATACAATTTTTTTAGCCTTTTAATTCTTTTAATTTTGATTTTTCATCTTTCCTTTCTAGTTTCTCATTTTATTCTAAAAAATATATCATAAGATGAAATTGTGACCGAATTAATAATCATCAATTGAAATTTGTGACACGTGACATCATACAAAAAATCAAAATTAGTTTTTTATACCTTTCAAACCTTCACCTAAAATTGCAATTACAACTCAAAATAAAAATTTCTGTTGAGATAGAGTTTTCTATTGGGAAGGATGAAAGAGAGAAGAAAGAGAAAAAGAAATGAAGGAGAGGAAAAAAGGTAAATGAAAAGTTAAAATCATGGAAGGGTAATTTTGTCCTATAGGGCGTTAAATGAGCAAAATTAAAGGTTAGGGGGTAAAGTAAAAAATGAGATATATCTGAAGGGGATTAATTGTAATTAACTTGTACGACCTATTTACAAGAGGCATTTTTGACTCGGATGGTAGTTTTTCAAAGAAAATTATTTACAATTTCTTATTTTTTAATTATTTTTTTATTTCATGTACATAAAATCGTAACAATATATTTTTCTATGAAAACTCTTAAAAATAGTAATCCAAAGGAGGCCATAATACATATATGTTCCATGGGTAATGTATGTATATAAAACAGGAGTGTCTTAAATAGGTATGAGAAAATTATGTCACAATGCATCAATACATATATGTTCCATGGGTAATGTATGTATATAAAAGAGGAGTGTCATAAAAAAGTATGAGAAAATTAGGTACACACTGCATCAAGTGCTAGAGCGTAAACTTACCGACGAAAGTGTGAGACAAAAAAATTTTTTTTTTTTTTTTGACAAATTCATCAGTAACATGAATGTCTAAATCCTAACTATTCCTAGTTTTTCAATCTAGGATCTTTAATCAGGTCGGTCAACGATTTGTGCACTAAGAATCATATATTCTTTTGGAAAAGTGGTTTGACTTTCAAAAAGCGAAGCCACCCTTTGCAAGTGACATATCAGAGAAATTTAGGGTAGGCCAAGGATGCATCCTGTGAATCATTTTCTTATATGACCAGCAATTATAGAAGTCATACAACATAAGAAGCAAGAATACTTATTCTCATGGGATAAATATGAATAGATATTCATTTGCATTGACGGAACTCTATAGTCTATGCATCATGGTGCCAATTCACATAGGGTTTAATTTGTGGTTTGGATCTCATCTTCTCATTCTCTAGGGATACTTAAGAAAATAGATGGTTAAATGTTTGAATATCTTCAAAACGTAGATGATGGAGTTCTACCTTGAAGAACATTTGGAAATGATCTTTATTGATTTGGAAATATTTGTTATAGATCCAATCTACATGGATTGTATGTTACAAGAAAGTGAGGTTTAATTAATATGTAAACTTCGTTATAAGACCTGTAATTTATGTGAGATAGTTCGTTTCCATAGCATAACATCCCAACTGTGAATTCTTGCACCAAAATTCAACAAAGGAGGGGGGAAAAAAATCCCAACACAAGGTATGAAGCAACAATAAATTCGCTCTGCATAGGCTTCCAAGAAAAAGTTGATTGTAGAGTATAAGAACTCGGGCTTGAGTTCAAATTTTAAATTTCCAAATTAACACTAATTAGTTTACAAAGAATTTAGCAATTGCATCAATTAAGCCAGACGTATGAATTTGATTGGTTTCAGCTCCGATCTTTAATCATATGTTGTCCATAAATAATTGGTTTTGCTGAATTTTAGTCTCCTTTATCAACAAGGCAAATATTTGAGCTCTATTCATTTACTTTATATTTATATATATATAAGCCTACATCTAAATCCTTGAAGAGGCAGAAAGTTTAAATATCATTGATCAAATCAGGCTAATCTTGAATCTTGGCCTATGGAATTGTTGCTTTAACCAGCTGTTTCGTGTCCCTTATTCTTCTAAATCCATAAGAAAAATACAAAAAAAATCCAACATGATTTGGGCAACTGCCCATCACCCTAATCAACATCAAGACTCTGGTCGACTGATCTATGAGTCAAAGAAATCGAGTGTCCTGTGTACGCCTTCAAAGAAACATGTACATGTGTATCCAAAAAAAAGTACAGTTATCTGTTGCTACGTGATTCATTTTCAACCATGGATGTTATTAGGGGGGGAAAAAAGAAAAGAAGAAAGAATTTATACCATCAAATCCGTTAGGCTGGTAATTTGTCTGTGTCAAATCATGTAATAACTCCTCTAAATGATTTTACGTTCCTCCTTTCTTCGGTTTTTAGTCATCTTTTTTTTAAAAAAAAAAAAATGCTCTCCTGTGAAATATGATTATAAATTTATGAAACTGATATTAATGGGAAATAAAAACAGTAGGCATTAGGCGATGACTTCTCGACCTGAGTGGTGGGCAAGGCGGTGAGGAAAAGGCCTAAATCAAAAGGACCTGGAATTGTCCCATCACTCCAAACATGCATTATCCTGGATAGCCTTTGATAAATGGCAGTAGCCAGTCCCATAGCCTGATTTATTATGCAAAATTTATTCTTCTTCAATTTAAATTAGTTTATTTGTGCTACTACCGCAAATAAAACTATATATGACCCATCATTTTCATGTCAATTTTTTGGTTCATAGAAAATGTCCAAACAACCCCTATACAGGTTGCAGTGCATTAAAAGATGTTGGCTAGATTGAAATTGTTCTGTGTTCTGTACCTTTTGGGCTTACAATGTGCCCTCAAATCATATGATATATCTGGGCACTAAATATACGTTTAATTTTTTCTATATTAATACTGTATATACTCGTGGATCTGGATGCATGTCATATTACTGCAGTATACATCGTTAGCGTAGAAAAAATTAATCCTATGTTTCAAAAGCGTGTTTTTTTACTCCAATTGCATATGAGATTCTTTTAATGTCTTGATAAACAATAACAATCCACCATGAATAAGATAGAAGGAAATCATGTTTACAAACACCACCATGAATAAGATACCCAAGTTACATGTGAGGATTGCACTGTTACATGTTTGGTCTGTAAGCTCTACATGGTCGTTAAAGTAGTTGATCAAGTATGATTTGTTAAGATTCCATTATTATTCTCTTGCTTGGGAATCATTATATATGTTTCTTATATGATTCCCAAGCAAGAGAATTATATATTACTTGGGAACCATATATTGTGTCGTTTGATTTTGTAAATGTAAAGGAATCACTAGTTGATCAAATTAATGGCGAATTATTTGTGAAGATCCTATAGGTCATCAGGAAACAACCAATATGTCTTGTTAACCTTATCATGTCTTTCTTCATGCGGAAAAGAACCTGAAACTTTAGCTTGACATTGTCTCTTGTTTTCAGATATGAACCAGAAGGCACAAAATAACTTTTTTACGATAAGACTTATAAAACTACTAAGAAATTGTTTGATAATTCAATTCAGCACTTAAAATTAATAAATTCAGATAATAACATATTCAGACTGTTTGATAACCAAAAATTAAACATTTGAATTAATTAAGTGGCACTGAATTTTTTAGGCAAAACTTGCTTCCAAAATTAAGTGATAAACTATTCACTTATCACTGACTATGCTATGCACTCAAATGTATTAGATTTAGTGCTTAACAATTCAATAATTTAATGAATTCAAACTTCAGATTTCAGATTTCAATTTTATCAAACGCACCCTAAGTTCAATTTTACTAAACATGTTAAAGTTTATTATTATTGTTTTCCACAATAGTTAACAATATATATCTTATAAATAAAAAAAAGGTATTTAAATCTCAAAACTAACTTTGTCTACCTCCACTTTTCCAAATTCCAAGACTTCTTTTCTTGGTGTGATAAATCTTGAGAATTGTAGCTAGTTCTTAATACATTTACAATACCACCCAACCCTCTCAGAAACTAGGATGAGGAGACGATGGTCCGATGATTACCATCACCATTTGGTTATCTGAATACAGAAAAGAAAGAAAGTAAGAGCAACAATGCAACTCTTGTCTTATATATTACTTCAGCAAAGAAGTTGATGAAAGGCCTAAAACTCAGAAGGAAAAAATGCCATATTGACAATATATATGAGAAAATAGCACACGCCAAAATAATAAAAAAATGAATGAGATTATTTAGTTATTTTATTCGTCATTGCTTTTTATTTTTTAACTTCTACTTGACAAGTTGCACCTATATGACGCAACATTCACAAGCAGCAAATTTTATTAAAGATGCGTGCATGTGCATGTGCTTTGATTGATTAGCAATTAATAGTTCTTAATTATCCAAGTTGGGATAATTATGTTCTAATTAATTAATAAATTAAATAATTAACATAATTAATTATGCGTAAAATAATTGGTCGTGCTGCAGCGTATTTTTTTATATATATATATACAGACGTGAATGACAATAGATTTGCTTGACATGTTTCATGTTTTGGTGGATGAAAGTCATTAACAGGTTAAGAAATCGCTATCCTTAAAAATATTGTTGTTGCAAAAGAATGATTAGTTGATTGATTTGACCGAAAGGTGAAGTTTATGAATAGATTGAGGGTGCAATATCCGCTAAGTTATTCATGAACCCTAACTAAACATGTTTGTCTATGATTAACAGTATTAGTCACGTGGTTATTGTTATTCTTTTGCTAATAACAAGGTCGAACAAACATTATTGGTAAACATAACTGTTTTACGTACAAACATATTAATCAACCAACTCTGTTAGGGGAAAATAAAGTCAATAAATTAAATTTTATTTATTAAGGATATATAAAAGGGGTTCATAAAAGAGTCAGAACATTTAATGGTTAGGGTAAATAATAATTATTCAAAAGTACTGAAAATATGAGTTTAAATTATATGTGTCAAATTGTAATAAAATAAAATAAGTAGGTTTTTACCTTTTCATGGTCTACACCTTGGGAGTAAATACAAGGAGTTGGGTATCAAAATTGAATAAAATGTTCCAAATTTCATGAGTCTTTTCTTAGGAAACCAAAAGTTAGCTTTTTATGTTAACAATTTATGGAAATTGAAATTAATATACCATGTGTATGGATGATATAAAATCTATTGAACCAAATTAGATCCATCTTGTCTCTGAAAATTACCCTAACAAGCGATAAGAGTACTAAGAAATTAGCGTCCAATCTACAACTACCAAATTGAAGAAGAAGATATTGTACATATTCATCAAGATAAATGGGACAACACGATCAAGAAGGTTTGTTTGGTAGGATCGTAGTTTTCCAGATTGGTAGCTAAAATACAAAGAGGAAAAAAAATTTTAAAACATGGTTCCTCAGCAACATGGGTCCTTGAAAAACTAGTGGTTCCAAGAATTGGCTAGAGTTTTCGTCTTCACAGCTAAGTATGGGGTCCGGGTGATTTGATTTCTCGTACGAAAAATCTCTTGCGATTGAGAAACCATACTCTCTTTTAAGAGAGATGGGATGTGTCGCTTGGGGATTCAAGATTTTGGTGTCTTATGTGAGTGGAATGCATATATGAAACAAGGAGATCCATTGAAAAGCTGCCCTTTATCTTTGCTCAATTATTTGGGTTCCCAAAAGTTGAATTATGTGAGTGAAAATATATACAAAGGATGCTACAAGTGGAGGTGGCCTGGCGTTGAGAAAGAATATGGGTATGTGGAAAGCGCCAGCCGCCGTGACTACAGAAGTTCCTAGGCCTCGAATGGTAGACTTCTTGATATCATCCTTCTGAGATAAACATGCTATGCTTTTAGACAAAACAAAATAGAAAAATTCTGAAAAGGACTAAAGTTTGATATGCATTATGCGAAAACACTGTTAATTGTACTGAGACTTGGATGTCAAGGACAATTAAAGGTCTCTAGATAACTGTTACTTGTGCTACTTACTCAACAAACTCTATATTATTGTGAGGGACAAACTTTGAGAAGGTTAATTTTGACTTTTCGACCTTTATTTCTAATTTTGTGAGGATCTATTTGCAACTCTTACAAATATCATTGATTATTGATTTAAAAAATATTCTTCTACTCCATACCCTCAGAGCATAGCATAGGACATTAACTTTTGTTCACACAAATTTATCTGGGTGGATGATAATGGTTAAATTTTATTGGGAGCCCATCTTTTCAATGTTGTGCGCTTATCATGTACCCTTAAAGCACTGAATATATAGGAAAAGCCTTTTAAAAAGTAGGATTAATTTTTTATACACTGCGGGTCTAGAAGCACAACACATATATAAAATTTGATGTTTAAATTCAAATTCAGATGCTGTGATATTCATCCAATTCCGTTAATATATACACTGACAGTGTAGGAGAGATTAATCCTTTAAAAAATATATAGTTTTAGTGGAGACAGTTGCAATTTTTGCAATTGTGGGCAGGCTATTGCCTCCCAACCACCTTAGATCCTGCCCTTGTAACTTTCTGATTTTTCTTAAGTTTGTGACCGTGAATAACAGTTTAGCATATCATGGAAGATTTCGTGCTAACCAATCCCACACTTGATCATCCTCAGAATGCACAGTTTACATAAAACTAAAAATTGTACGTGTGTTGTTTGTTTGCCAAGTAAATCACGAAAATTCATTCACAGAGTTTTTCATATAAAATTTATGGAGCATTTACATCCCACAGCATAACCAGAAGTGAGACAACGGATCAGTTGATTAGTGTTTTGATTGGACTCGATGAGGTTAGCCATTTTTCCTTGTCGACTACAAGGTTTGCCTGAAAGAGAAACCAAAACGTACGTGGGCTAAAGTCATCGAGTGAAAAAGATTGCTGTTTGTCTTCAGTTCAGATCTAAAAATGTGCCAAGTAGTCTAGCTAAGGTTGCTTTAGTCATGCTACGGGTTCCATAATGAACCAATTGATTAGTCAAGATATTGGATACCCTTTCCTCCAACCATGATCATGACTTAGCTGCCGACCTCAAAATTCATTCTTTAATTCAAATTGCATTGAAAAAGTAGAGGACAAATCAATTCTTGAAGCCTCGTGAATAGATTAGAGAAAGTTCAAATTGCAGTTTTGGATTTTTAAATTCGTCTACTTGACAAATAAAATATCTCGTACATGTATTTCTATGTATAATTGCATTTTATGACTGATTAAGCATATGAAATAGAGCAGAAGATCGATCGTATCTAAGAATTCATGAATGTACTACGGACACGACTCATTTTTATTGGAATATTCAAACGTAGGAAATCATGTAAAACTGTATTGGATAACTTACGATTTGCATTAATAAACTTAAATGTCAAGAACCCAAATCAATTTTGCGACAAAAAAAAAGCTTAATTTTGATTCTTGATTCCCCTTTCCTTTCTATTTTCTTTTTCTTTCTTTTCTTGGAAAGTGCATTGAACGTTCAGTCCTGCATAGAGAAGAATCTACTCAAATTTTGTGTGGTTCTGACTTCATGGGTTGGGATGTGGTGCCTTTGATATTGTGACACATGTCTAGATGTTTTTTTTTTTAATTTATTTAGCCTTTGTCTTTTTATTGTAGCTTTGCTGCGAAGCCCTTTATGGAACAAAGCCCCAGAGGGACACAACCTATTGTTATGACCCCTCCACAACAAATTGATTTTGTATTGCTGACTTTTCCAATTAAAGAAATGGCAGGAAAAGTCATACACATCAAGATAATATATCAAACTCAATAAGTAGAAAAAGCAATAATAACATAATGTACTTGATACCTAAAAAATATTCTTACACGCATTTTCTGCAAAATATTAACTTTATAACAAAAGATTCTCACATTCATTTACTGTAAAATATTAAATTGAAGATATTAATTAGCTCAAGAACACCTTTTCTCTTGCCGTTTTACTCTATAGATACCTTCCATATTTACAAGTAACTGTTTAAAGATATATGATTTAAAGCTAAAATTGACAAGATTAAATTAGATCTATTTTATACCCGGAAACAGAAGGCTAAATTCAACTCATCTAACTAAAACAGGCAGAGAAAATGAAAAAGAAAAAACTAAAACAGGAAGAGAGTAATTGCATTTACAAAATTATTTTTCCAAGGTGCTAACAAAAGGTTGAGTCAGTCATGTTATATATGTGCTTACATAGGTGTTACTTCATAATAAACGGGAGTTTTTATTAATTCTTGATTTCAGAAGTGGAATACAAAATTAAGTTGAGTCTTTGACCAAATTACCACAAACTCATGGAAGACAATTTTTTTTTGGTAATATATTAGAATTGAATCCCTTTTAGAAGAATGTCAATTCAATTCCTCTTGGGTAGTGTAATTTGAGGTACTAGAGCCAAATATAGGTTTTTTTTTTTTTTTGGAGCCAAATAGAGCTTAAATGATTCTTTATAGCTGAACAAGAAGCCAGTAATTCAATATCTTGCTTTTTTGTTTTTCGTCTTCCTCCTTCTCCTATTAAAACATGTTTAAAGTTTTTGAATAACTGCCTTGAGTTATTGTTTTTCCAACAAACGTCATATTTCTTTATCTTTCACTCCACCTAGTCACCAAATATTATCCATAAAATGACTTTCTACTATTCTTGTGAAAAAATTATAAAATTTGAACACAAAATGTGGAGCGGGAATGAAGAGTATAAAATTCATCTTTTGGGTACTTTAAAGAAATGTCAATCAAGGGAAAAAAAAAAAGAGAAATGTCAATGCATAATGATTTGAAACTATATATAATGATGATCAAAGCTTTTGGGTCAACGTCCAGTATTGTAATAGAAATGAATACAAAAAAAAAAAAACAAACTTAACAATATCTATAATTGACTTATAAAAATGTAAAATTGTCGATTGATTTCACTTGATTTGATATGCGATTTTAATGTGGGTTAATCCAACTAAAATTAATTTTAGGAATGGATATGCCAATAGAGGGGCACATTATTAATCCTTCATTTTGTTACTTGTTAGTACTCGAGTATTACCTTGCAATTTACAAGATTAGCACGTAGCAATGGGTTTTATGGCTCTCGGCGATGTTTGATCATGAGCTCCACTTTCTGAAGTTATGTGTCCTGATTTTCCAAGTCAAACTCAAAACCGGGAATTATTTTAATTTTCACTTTGTCAACCCCAAAGAAGGAATTCAGATGTACATGGGCACGCCACTTCCTTAGACTTCCTATTAGATTTTTACGTTTACTTGGAAATTGATTTAATTTATAAAAGCGTGACTTTTTTTGGAAAGAGAATACCGGAGAACGAAGACTAACTACTCTCTCCGTCCCACTTTGATAGTCCTGGTTCATTTTTCACACAGTTTAATAAAAAGTAGTTAACTTTGTTGGAACAATCAATTTAGGTAACTATTTTCCTAAAATATCCTCACATTAATTAGAGTACAACTTTATGGGAACTTGAATTGATGTTAAAAAAAGAATCAACTCTCATTAAATGGAGTAGGTTTATAGTAACAACAACTTACATTGAATAAGGGTATTTTAAGAAAATTAAAATACAACTACATTCTTCAATTGGAAAGTGGACTACAATTTAGAACAGACGAAAAAGGAAAACATGACTATCAAAGTGGGACGGAGGGAGTATTATATTTCAGTCAAACACCTTACTGTTCATTTGTTTTGGCTAAAAGGTGCCTAATGGGCATTCACTAAAAAGGATATCAAGTGCTAGTTTTTCAAAAAAATATATAAAAAAGTGTAGTTAATTGGGAAAGGTGTTTAAATTTAGAGGTATAACAATTGTGATTTTGTGTATTTATGTTTGGATAGGAGATTATTTGGAATAATTACGTACTATACTTTTTCTAATGTGATGTAGCATGTGCGATAAAAAAAGGTGTTTAGAAAGATGAGCAAATGATTAAAAAAACGTATTTATGATACAAACAAATAATATTGAGAAAAAATTTCTATCCAAACATATACATTTGTATGCAGTATCTCAAGAAAACTCGATACTAGAAGAATGACTGAATTAGGCAATAATACGAAGAAAATTATAAATAAAAAGTTCTAGTTTCAAAACCTTCTACTTACACAGATACAAAATAAAATAAAATAAATACCACTGTATATCATTACCAAATATGGAATGCGGAGGTGACTTGGGAAAGCACTATTCTTAACTAATTTAAGAAAAACACTATAGGGAGAGCGGCATCAAATTCAGTTCACACTTGATAATCCAAACCTATGTAGGAGTGTTAAAGTCTCATTAATGTTGGCTCAAGAAAGTAAACTCGACAGCCCTACAAGGCGAAGCTGTACCCTATGCTATAGCTGTCAATTACTATCTTTCTTATCCTAAGCCTATCTTGGACTGAATTCCAGCCTGCAGCATTCAAAGTACGTATTTCCTCGGATCCTCCATTCATAATATCAGCACTCCAATCAATCATCTTCCAATTAGTGTATGCAAATGCAAGAACACCATAATTGCAATCTCTAGCCAACCATTTAAACCCCTTGTCTCGGACGGCATCTTGAAAGGATTCATCAAGTGAGGTAAAAGCCTCGAGGCGTTGTGGGTGCATATGCCTCGCAAGTTTATAAAATGTGAGTAAAAAAAAAAAAAAAGAAAGAAAAAGATTGATAATATTAAAAGTATATCTTTATAATATGCTATATAATTTAACTATATATCAAGTAAATTATTGTGTTAAATTAACGGTTATCTTGACGAGAAATATGAAATTAGTTGAAGAAATTATAGAAGTTTTATATAATTTAGGGCTCAATTATAGTTTTACAAAAGGTGAAATGACAATAAGCTATAACAAAATAGGGACAATTAAGTTTAGAAATTGAAAAGTTTGAGGGTGTATAGCCAAAATATGTTACACCCAACCCAATCTCTATCTTGTTGCCCTTCTTGCCACATTTGTCCCTTTCAAATTTTTATTTTTTTCTTCATCTTTTTTTTTTATCTCACATCAGAATGTGTAATTATCAAAGGCAATAATCGCTCATTGTGAGCCCTAAGTGTTTGGATAGCACAAATATCTCAAATAATATTTCGCTTACATCATAAACACATTTTCCAACTCACCTTTTCATATTCCCAATTATCTTTTTATCTCACATACATCACATCACAAAAAGTGCTATAGTAATTATTCCAAATAATATTTCAAATAATACTCTATCCAAACAATATTACATAATATTACGTATGTGTGCCTTGGGGGCTCTCCCCAATTTAGCATTTTAAAACATTAGTCTCAAAGCATGCACTACCTAGAAAATTATAAAAAAATTTTAGCTGAGGCTGTTTGTATAATATTCGAATGGGGTGAAAAGAATCATAAGTTATGGGTGTATAATGTTTAATCCTAAGAATTCATATGCTAATGCAGTATTTTAACAAGACGAAATGGTGGTAAAGAACTTGAAAAATCAGAGCCTAATGAGGAATTGGAATTTTTTGCCAATCGAACATTAATTTACACATAATTACTTTTTTAAAACACTTTAGAATGATATATTATAATTATATACAGTTAGAATTTGAGGAGCACAATTGGATTTGGAAGGCTAGCTTGCCTATCTAAAACAAAAGGCCAAAAGTAAATTTGAGCCCACCTGGGGAACTAGAAACAGGTATAGGTACACTTAAAAAAGATTTCTGAATTCATCAGTTATTTTAATCTCTTTAAATAAGCTCAAGAAGTACTCCTCTCCACGTAGGAATTGATTCACGAAGTGCACAAAAATTCAAAATCCGGTTTTAGAATATGTTGGGAGAAGAAACCATCAGATCTGATTCGAGCATTCCTCGAGAGTCAAGACAGATATTCTGTACAAACATACACATAAAGGCAAAGGTGAGACAAGAGAATTTGACCTTCAAGAGTGTACCTTGGCTGCTCTTTTTTCAATCCTTTTTTTTTTTTTTTTTCAATTTGCAATTATTGTACGTGATGGGTAAAATTTCTAACTCCTTTTTCTTGCGAGTAACTTTTTGATACACTATCAGTAAATAATTTTTTTACAATACAAATTTAGATCATGTTACGTACCATGATTCAAAATTGAAATTTAAATCATGCACATATGACATATATCCATAATGCATCCATAACTGCTAGCATTGAAAAAATTATTAGCATATGTTCATAACTGCTAGCGTTAAAAATGTTACTATACTGTCAATGTATAAAAAGTTAATCCTTTGCTTGCTTTATTGAGGGAAATATAATTACGTGCCTAAATCATCACCAATTTATACTAATCCAATCTAAATAAGTGGGCTGTCGACAATATTAGTCAGAAATCTTCCTTTTTCCTTCGAGGGGAGGGGATGTATTAATTAACATTACGAATAAAGGCAAACTGTTTCAATTAAAAAAAAAAAAAAAGCTCAAATGGCATATCCTCCTAAAAAAATCTTTTGGCAAAAAATCAAATCATTAACAGGGTTTGCAAATTCTGGGAACTATAAAGTGTTGAGGTTTTTGTGACATATTCCTCCTATTCGGAAACCGAAATGGTTTCAAAATATCCCTTAATGTATTGAAACTTTAAAATTCTAAGTATTCATCTTTGCCTCTGTCACACAATCAAACCGAACTTGAACTTCTTGTCATTTGTCTATTAATTCTGTTTTTCTCAGTTTATGTGAAAAGGAAGAAGGCTCGCCTTGGAGAAATTCATTTTTCATATATATACCAGGAATGAGGAAGAAAAGCATCGGAAATTGAGAAAACAACGGTCAAAATGACCTTTTTTTTTGGCCCATACTTTTGTACAAAAACAAATACGGAACATGTGGTGGCAGAAAAATGATGGTCCTATAGTCCTTGCTGGCTGCTGTTTTTATTTCAGCAGGTCATAAATGTTTTCTCTTTAAAAGAGAAATTATCCATAGCTTCTCCAAGCATAGGTTGAATAGTGAACAAGAAAATCCATGAACATGCAACTGTTACCATAAGTAGAAAAAGAGAATCAATATCACACAGTTCCATAATTGAACACGTTGCTATCTGCCAGATAGCAAATTGCTCAAGCTGAATAAAGAAACTAGGGTTTTGAGATGTTAAAAAAACCTATGCAAAAAATCGAAACTAGGAATGGCAAGGAGGAAAAACAAAGGTCAGTGGGGGATCCCTTCATAATCAGCTTCTTTTAGGATAATTTTCTAAAAGGCTTACTGAGTAAAGTTCCTCTTTCTGCTTTTTCATGATTGTGTTACTGTGCAATGTCTTGATGCTAGGACCAAGGGCCTCTATAATTGTAGCTCTAATTGTATCCTGCCATGAAATGTACATCTCAAAAGAAGTCTTAGCCAAATTTGGAGGGCAAAATCCCTAAACATAAATTAGAGATCACTTGGACTTTACCAAAAATGAGTCTGCATCCAGCACCTGCAAATTCTTTAGCGAAAGCAATCATCTCATCTACCCTCAGTTCCCCAGTCCCTTTGTCCCAAAAGAAAAAAAAGGCAAAAAAAAAAAAAAACGAAAGAAAGAGAGAAAGAGGGAGGTGTTAATGTGTGTGCAACAACCATTCAAAGGAATTTATGACATTTTCTCTTTGGCTTCTAACACTGTACAGTTAGATTCATTGAAGAGGTTACAGAAGCAAGCAGACAAGGACAGAGAGAGAGAGAGAGAGAGAGAGAGAGAGAGGGAGGGAGACAGAGAGATTATTTTCAGCCCTCCAAGAAAAAGTAGGAGGAGCTAAAATTCATCACACATGTACAAACAACACCAGCACACAACATAAATTAATCAACAAGAAGCCCACCCACATATGAAAAATTCACCAATATCCCATCCCATCCCATCACTAACTATCTAACTAATAATAATTCCACAACAAAGACTCAAAGCTGCTGGAAAATCCACCTTGATCATCTTGATCATCATGACCATTCCTGCTCATCATCCACAGCTGCTGATCAGGAGGAGGATACAGCCATCCATCTACCGAATCAGAATATGCAAAATCATCATTCCTCAGCTCCATTGATGTCTCGTTAAAACTCATCGTCCCTAGACTTGGCAACTCCACAATTTCGCTCAATTCCTCTGAGGTGGTTGACAAGTCTATAGCCGAGACTAGTGATGATAATGACGACGACGACGACGACGACAAGGTCAATGACGTGGCCGTTCTTCCATTCGACGACGATGGTGACGTGGACGACGAGGATGACGATGAAGATGATAGAGAATCAAACTTTTCCATGGCTGCAGCTTTCGCTGCTGCCGCCTGGACATCTCGTGGGCTGAGCGATGCTGGCCGCGGGAGCGACCCCGCCAGTTCTGGAAAATTCAATATTGCAGACGTGCCTTTAATGCTTAAGGCCGCCACGTCGTGTGCCCGGGCAGCCATTTCTGGCGAAGGAAAAGTCCCCAGCCAAATGCGGGATTTTTTCCGGGGCTCGCGAATTTCGGATACCCATTTGCCCCAGTTTCTCATTCTCACCCCGCGGTAGACTGGATGCTTGCTGCTATCTCTGATTCTCTTGATTTTCTTGGACTCTGCATCCTGATTGTTGTTGTTGTTTGATTGGTTTTGTGATGTTTTTAAGGCTGTGTTTGGCGATAATGGGGAGGTTGGGGATGATGAGAATGAAAATATTGAGTTAGAACTGCTCTCAGGCTCTAAACTCTGAAGTTGATCAGTAGTCATAGTCAAACAAATCATCAAAGTTTTTTATGCTTTTCTATAATTCTGTATAGCCAGAAGACAGTAGCAAGTGCATGTAAATATGCAAAATTAGGAAAGGGAGAGTGGAAGTAGTTGTAGTAGTAGTACTAAAGACAAAGAAAAATTGAGGAAATGATCAAGATGGATGTTTTCAGGATTGCGTGAAGACTTGTAGGAGAGAAAAGGGAAGGAACATATATAGAAATGCAATGAGGTAATGAAGACCTTTTTTTTCCATCATTTCCCAATGACTCATACCACACTTATAAGGGGAAAGAGATGGGGGTCAGAGAGTGAATAGAGGTTGGAGGAGAGAAAGGAGCATCTGGTGTTGGGTAGAGGGATAGGTGATGACGGGGACGGCAGCCGGGGGGGGGGGGGGGGGGGGGGTTGGGGTATGGGGTCCCAATGAAGAAATGGGTTACCTTGCTAGACCCTATGAAGTATGATGCACTGGGGTCCCTTCTCTGGTACCACGCTACCCTTACTGATTTTATCATCTATTTGATATCTTTCTGGTTTCACCTATATTTCACTGTACATTTATCCCCTTATGTATCATTTTCAAAACTGTAGTCATATGTGTAAGTGTCCTTATTTATAGTCCTCTCCTAGCATGTCCATCTGTACCCTTGTGTGTGAGTATGTGTATGGACGATTGATCAGTTGATGTTGCCTTTCTTCACATGTATGATTGCATGGATTTGGTTAGGAAGATAGGTTAGTTAAAAAAAATTACACAATCATGTTAGCTAGTATAATTAACTGTTAACAAGGAATGTTGTGCTACTAGGCAGGAAAAAAAAAAAGCTACAATTCTCAATCTAGGGAGTGTAAAAAATTGGAAGGGTAAAAAATCTCAACGGCCACTAAACTATTGATCAGATAATATTTTGACAATCAAATTATTTTTCGTCAATAATTGGCTACTAAACAACATGATCAGTAAACATGTGACCATTTGATCGATAATTGCTCTTAATTTATGAAATTAACAGTTAATTTATGAAATAGGATCGCGTAGTTGCTGGACAAAATTGCTCCCGCACTTTGCCATGTGTATTTCTAATTTCACATATTAAGAGCAATTATCGACTAAATGGTCACAGGTTTACTGATTAAATTGTTTAGTGGCCAATTACTGATGAAAATAGTTTGATAGCCAAAACATAATTCGACCAATAGTTTAATGGCCGCTGAGATTTTTGGCCCAAATTAGAATCACTACTGCAACACTAGTACAATGGAACATGGTTGGTTGAATTGAATGTCTTTTTCTTTGCTATATAATTGTAGTATAATAAAGAGATATATCTTGATACCCAAGATTTTGCTATCCCTTGTTATTAATATCTCTTTTGGATCTTTGTATAGGTCGACCGAGTAATAATCTATTTTACTTATCACAGCAGTACTGTCATCATGCTTACAACACTACCAATCCTCCATTATAATAGTATTGGAGCGCCTTAGGCTATTAGGTTCAATTGTTGGGGAAAATGCATGGAGAAAGTTACCCCAAGAGTTTAAACAATGGGAATATTTTTTTAATAACTTGTGGACAATGTTGAGTTGATCCCATTTGTAATCAAGAAGCAAAAGAAACAACTTGAAGATTTCAGCAAGGGGTCCATTCAAGAATTGTATATATATTTGTATGGGTCATTATGTTTTGGTACATATATCTTCATATTTGCAGGTGCCTCTTACACTATTTCTTTAATGAGTGCATACAAATATGTGACAAGATATCTTGTCATATTCACACCACAAAAGGAAAAACGGAAAAATATAAAAGTGTGATTTTTTTTTATTAAAGTGCATACAAATAGTTTTGTTTGGATAGATGATTATTTGCCAAAATTTATTTGTTTACATCATCATTACAATTTCCAACACACCTTTTTATCTTCCCAATTACCTTTTTATCTCACATACATCACATCATAAAAAGTGCTACAGTAAAAATATCTCAAATAATTTACAATCCAAACTGACGTGCCCAACACCCAAACAGGAAAAAACTTCAAAACCCCAAAAAAGAAAGCCAAAAAGGAAAATCTTAATTATGAGCTGCTGAAAATAACTACACAATATAAAGGGAAAATCGTCCAAAACATCCCTCACATTTTGTAAAATAACTTTTTTCGTCCCTCACTTTTAAAAGTGTAATTTTATATCCCTTACATATTCACATCGGACAAATTTAGTCCCTAACTAGGTTTCCGATCATTTTTTGGCCGGAATCCATCACGTGCAAGGCACGTGATCATTTTTGAAGGGTAAATTTGTCAAATTATATTTTACATAATCTGATTTATAGTCCTCCACATTTTATAAAATAAATTTTTTCGTCCCTCACATTTTATAATGATTTTTTTCATCCCTCACATTTCACAAAATGAATTTCTTCATCCCTCACATTTCAAAAAATGAATTTTTCATTTCTCACTAATTATGTGTGTGAATACATTTTTTAAAACACATGTATATGTCTATTTGATTTTGCTTAATAATAATAGCATAAACACATATATGTAATTGGATCCAACTTGTGGGCTATCTTCTCTTTTTGTATAATTATGACTAATATTTACCAATAGAACCTTAATTTGCATATTCTTATTGTATTTTGACCAAAAATAGCTTTATTGGGCAACTTGACAATGAATGCAAGATTATTTACTAGCTAATACCAGATGAAATCAAAAGATCACGTATAATATATGGTATTCGTATTGTTAAGTGAAATCAAATAGACACATACATATATTTATGCTATTCGTATTATTAAACAAAATTAAATAGACATATACATGTGTTTAAACAAAATGTATTCACACACATTTTTTTTTTAGGGTTTCCCTCACATACATAATTAGTGAGGGATGGAAATATTCATTTTTTGAAATGTGAGGGATGGAGAAATTCATTTTGTGAAATGTGAGAGATGAAAAAATCATTTTATAAAATGTGAGGGACGAAAAAATTTGTTTTATAAAATGTGGAGGACTATAGATCAGATTATGTAAAATATAATTTGACAAATTTACCCTTCAAAAATGATCACGTGCCTTGCACGTGATGGATTCCGGCCAAAAAATGATCAGAAACCTAGTTAGGGACTAAATTTGACCGATGTGAATATGTGAGGGACATAAAATTACACTTTTAAAAGTGAGGGACGAAAAAAGTCATTTTATAAAATGTGAGGGACGTTTTAGACGATTTTCCCCAATATAAACTACCATATACTATATATCTCCAGCTGTTGGGGCCTGATCAAGCATGAAATTATTGGTTTACGGTTCCCTCTGCCCTATTTCTGCCGCTTAATGCTGATTAACAAAACATGAACTAGAAAAAAAATATTAACTTGTCAATTTGGCTTCCCTCTAACCTTATTGTACATTTACTATTACCAATTACTTTTATTTCTGAACCAGTGAGCTCTAGCTCAGTGGCCACCGCCTCTCCTGGTGGGGTGGGAGGTCAGGGGTTCAACCCTTGCCTCCCACCAAATTGTCTGCCCCTCATAGGCAACTCGGTTGGTCTCAACAAGCTTCCTTAAGAGTTGGTGTCCAGTGCCACGCAAGGGTCCCGTGGATCAAGTTACTTGAGCAGTAAATTCACCCAGGTCAGGCAAACAAATGAGCTAAAATCATGCAAAAAAGAAAAATGAATGGTAGAGATTGACCTTAATAATTGGGAATGCCAATTATTTAGGGAGGGAAAACATTGTCCTGCTAGTATTTTATCTGTTGATTCGTACAATCTCAGAAATCAATCATTGTAGTCGTACGATTTCAAAGGGTTCATTAGAGATTTAAAGTCTTTCTTATTGAATCCCATAACAACTCCGTTTCCGAAAGCATCAATTCCCCTTGTCGTCATCGATTACACAGCATTTTCCACACAGTTAATGCTTCAGTCCAAAATATTAAGAAATTAACTTCATCACAGCAAGACATGCAAACACAAGAAATTAACAACAATTTGTTCTCTGATTAAGAGTGAAAAAAGAAAATAACCGGGTCCCAATTTGTGTGTTTTCAGAACTTGGGATTGTTCTTGGTTTGGTAGTAGTTTGCATTTATCCGTTGCCTCTTTAAGTTTTGAGTCCCCATGCAATAGTCACATCCAAGAAGGGGTCCCTAAATAACTTAAGTTTTTGTGTGGCTCAAATCCTCAACCCCTTGACCAATTCACTCTTGCCTTCTCCAAAAAGATATATGGTCACATATCACAAATCAGAAATTAATTTCTATAGTATGGTTTAATTGAAGTTCAGTTAATGTACTTACCCGCCGTTTCTTCTTTATCCATATTCATCATTCTGTGTAGTTTATCAGAGCAGTGTTGACGGACATATCAATGATGAAATTGAATGAAATTACTATAATGTCCTGAACTCCCGGGCTAGCCCAACAACCATTGAGCGAAATCATGGGTTTAAAATGGTTAATTCAAACTTTTAGTAGTCCATGTATGATCATATATAATTTCATTCCACCCCAAACTTTCCAAGTGTGGGACAATTGTGGGTGTTACAATTAATACATTACTGGCTCCTGTGAGGATGGATTGAATCTTATAGAGAAGAATTTAATGGTACTGCATAAATTTTCTAATGCATCCTTTTCCTGCATATGAATGTTCATTGCCCAAATGAGGATTAACTAGATTTATAGCATTCCATCTTCTTTTTGCTGCATAATCTGTTGATTTATGAGTTATGAAATTTTAGTTTTAAAAAGTAAATATGACCAGAAAATATTTCAGAATAAATAATGAAAGGGTAAATAAAACATTGGAAGAAGGGATGGCAAAGGAAAAGGAGTTCTTGAATGGGACAGATGTTAAGAGAGAATAAAAGCAAAATATCTTTTACACAGTATAGGGCACTTAACAGGGTAAAATGCTCTTTGTCCCTTTGAAGTTTAAGGTCTCTTAACTTCTTTAATTACATAAATGATATAAAATTTGTTTGAGTTATTCAACAGTATTGCACTCAAAGTCAAGGTAAAACCACCTGCCTATACCAAAATTAAGGTAAAATTCACTGAAACATTTGAAATCTGTTGGCACAATTTTGTTTCACTTGAGGGATTTGTGCCTGTATTTGCTTATACCCTTTGGCTGCAGTACTGTACAGATTGCTTGTTCACTTTATCTTGATTTTATGCTTAAAGCATGCTAGGAGATGTTGTGTGTTCCATAGTTGTTGAATCATTGGAGTACCTATTTTATTAATGTCTTTCTTATGGAGACAAGTCATCAAGTTTTTAAGTCTCCTATGCAGCGGATATCCAAATCCTTAAAAGATAAATTGTGTAAACTTGCTTTAGCAGTCACTAAGTGTGATGTTGGCAATTAAGGTTCTCTGTTAAAAGAGAAGAGAAAAAATGTAAGAAGGATCGAATTGGAGTTGAGCATTGGCTGAGAATTGAGTCTAGAGACTTACAATCTGCAGGATTTGGTATATCCAAGCATTAGTCTTTTTCCTTGTGTAGCCTGTTATTTTGAGGTTGTCGCATTATTCGTATTGAGTACTTTGGCCTCTTCAACTCATCTTCTTGCTCCATTGACACGAGACTTCAGAAAGTACGACATAGATGCTTAAAGTTTTAAACAATTTATCAAAAAAAAAAAAAAAAAGAAGAATAAGTAGGCATTATATGTGTTATCGTGTAGCATATGAAATATGTCAAAGTAACGTGTTACCCTCAAGGGACAAACTTGCATTCGAGTCTCGAGACTCTTAATATAGCTGCGCAATCCCAAGGGCAAAAGCAGGTGATGGTCAGACACAGATCATTCTATGGTCACTCAAACCCTTGCTCCGGCCTGGTCAATGCTATCTGCTGTAGATGCATTTAAGTTGTCTCTAATTTTACAGGTCCAAATCAGAAGTTAAGTTGTACCTCCTGTACCCAGATACCTTTTGAAAGGAAAAGGAATATCAGTAAGATCAGGTAATGGACACAGAATCCAGAAACGAATTTACAAAATCTGCACAGCACTTTGTAGTCTTGAAGCAAATTATTCACAGAACTGAGTCACATTGACTAGTTATTCCTGCGCGATCAGTAGATAAGTTGGCACTTCTGCTACATAAAAGAAAGGAAAAAAACATGACAGAAGGGAGTTGGCCTTATGTATAATACACTATTATTGATGGTTTTATTAATGAGAGTGAATTTTATTAATTGTATTTTCACCCTAACACGTCCAACCACTCTTAGGCTTCGCTAGAGTGCAGATTTTCCTGGGTTGTGTTCGATCGCAAAGAGTCAAACCAGCTGCAGAAAGTGAAATACTTGATCTGTTTTAACCAAATTTTATCGTAAGTTTATGCTTTTAGCAATGGTACACTAGTAACTTTGTCATTAAAATATACTACAAGCAAGAGCTTGGCCTTTGCACCTGTTTTCGTACTTCCACTGCATAATCGTACAAGAACAATATGAGTTGTTGATTGACACTAATTTGTACTTGTAAAGAGAACATCAATGGATCACTGTGCTCAAGCATGGAAGACACATTCACATCCATGTCCATAACAACATATATACTCCTACACATCATTACTAGCAGCGTACACTATTCGTGGTGAAATGAAATGATTTTCTGACCTTGATGTCTTGATAACTTAGAAGGTTGATCCTATTTATTAGTGGTAATTAATATCTTAAAACTTCTCATTTGAATAGCTGTTTTCCGGAGTTTTTGTAGAAAGATGTACTGTAACGATTTGATATATATAATGTAAAAGATGATTAGAAAATGTGTTTACGGAAAACGTAGAATTTTTTAGGAGAAAATGGCTTTCGAGACAAAAGTTTTGGATACAAGAATTATAATTGACATTCTGCAACATCTGCGGTCATGTTCATACCACTGTTGTAGATTTGTAATAGGATCCTTGTCTATGCTTAATATATTTAATCTGTCTGGCGGATGTAGAGGGAGGGCCGGCCCAGATTTTAGAAATTCTTCCATACATCCTTGAAAAAAATTGAAAGTCTTATATTTATATTCTCATAGAAATTCAGCTTGGCATTCCCAAAATTTTAGAAATCATTTTTCATCCCCTTAAAATGTTAAAACGGATTTGCTTGTATCCTTATTAATATTAGAACTTGCTTTCCATAAAATTATAAGAGTGCCCCTTTACATATATTTCTTTCTTAGTTTTGACCTGCCCTCGTTCCCCTCCCTCCTCTCTCTCCCAAAGAAAATCTTAACCTCTGGTTCTATCAGTATCTATAATTTTAATCCGGGGTTAACAATTTCTTCCATTGGGACCCGAAATGATTAAATGTTAAAGGAATAAGGAAAACTATATATATATATATGTATGTATGTATATATGTGTGTACTGTTCAAACACTGTGACTACTATTTTGGGGGGTTTTTAAGACATCTATTACACAATTCAAATATCTTAAATCTTAATCACCTTCAATATGGAATCAAGCTTCCCTAGCTTGTATAAAGTCAACACAAAGATGCCAAATTAATGTTTTTTTTTTTCCTTTATCATTTTCGTGCAACGGCAGTTTTATCACTAGGAAATTGTTTTAGCCAATTATGTCACCTTCATTTAAATTTTTGTTCCAGCTTTTATGTTGGGTAGGGCAGACCTGTCATAATCGAGTCA
This sequence comes from Coffea eugenioides, assembly GCF_003713205.1. Lineage (NCBI taxonomy): Eukaryota > Viridiplantae > Streptophyta > Magnoliopsida > Gentianales > Rubiaceae > Coffea > Coffea eugenioides. Next base: position 40,461,102 of record NC_040042.1, on the reverse strand, counting down.
TTTCTACAATAATTCGAGGTTTCATATGCAACCCGCCATCTCTATAGTTTCCTCATCTTCCTTGGTAGGATTTGCTGATTTTCATCACCTTAAGGCTTAAAGGGGCAAAGCAAGACAAAAACAGATAACGTTTGGAAGCAAAGAGACCGTCAGGCTATAACTTAGGGGAAAGTTCTGTAATTAATCCAATATAAGTTGAGTTATGCCCCAACAACATAATTTGGTGTATGACTTGAATTGGATTAGGGTCTCATAGTCCAGTTTAAATCGATTTGTGTAATTCTTGTTACTTTTAGTGTAAACACGTAGAGTTTTAATATAATTCCGAATTTTACATTCATTTAATTGTACGAATTGACAAATTTAAATTTACATTCAAATTGTACGAACTTACATCAAAAGTCGTAAAAATTACATTAATCAATATGAACAAGACAAAACTTGTGACGGCCTATTTCCTACTTGAAGCACTCCAGTTTCCCTTTATCAATAAAAAAAAAATCCCAAGTGTGTCCTCTAAGGATGGTGCTATTGCTTTACTTTAATACATCAAAAGGATTAATGGATTTAAACCTTGTTGTCCATTTGGGGTTGCGGTAGCTTATTAATTAAAATGCACTTCCTCAGTAGAGTTTGTAATAAAAATACTTATTAACTGTTTAAGCGTTTTTAAATATATTGTTTGGAGATATATTCAATTAGTACATGTTGCATTGGATAATGTGTAGTTTGAAAATTTTTAAAAGTGTTTAGCTCTTTATTTGGTTCATAATATAGGATAAAATGATTAAATTTAATATTTTATTTTTTAAAATCACAAAAGCTACTCTAAAAACACCAAATTTGAGTTTTTGGTAAGAGTGCTTTTAACACCAAAATCTCTACTCCTAATTTTATGGGATGATATTTACCAAACACTTTAAAAGTACTTTTATCACCTAAAAGTACTATTTTTACCAACCCCAAACAGGCCTTAAAGCTTAAAATTTCTGTTGTACACCTTTGTGCTAAGCTTCGTACAGAAAAGTTTTGTTTGATTGCTTCAACCCACTGTTGTCAAAATTGGATTAGATCCCAAGTGTCTAATCTCTCGTCTAATGGCCCAATCGGGATAGTTTAAGCTCTGATTCCAATTAATGCCAAAAACCCGAGAGTCAAGATTCAATTAATACCGACTAAGTAGCCAAATTGAGCTGGCTGTCAATCCATTCAGTCTCCATTCCAAGAATCTCTTTTTTCTTTTTTTTTTTCTGATGAGGAATCCATTCCAAGAATCAGGCTCATATATTGTTAGCTGTCACACAATAATAATCTTTGAAAGGCATGGCTGTCGCACGAAAAATCCATAGACAGATTAGTACTAAGGGGTTTCATGAATCTTAACAGAGAAACTGAACAATCAGTAGCTAGTGGGGTTGTTCCAATTAATGTACCGAAGCATTACAGATATTACAGACAACTCACAAGTTCTAGAAATCACTCTATATGGGGTAAGTTTCAGTTACTATTTGGTAGATTTTTATACGTATTATGAAAGGCTAATTCTTCAGCATCAAATCGCAGTGCATGTTTCAGTTACTATTTGGTAGATATTTTGTACATTATGAAAGGCTAATTGTTCAGCATCAAATCACATGTTCAGCATCAAATCACAATGCACATTTTTTGTGGGATAATTTCAAAAACCTCCCTTGAGGTTTTTGATAGGTTCACTTAGCACCTTTAAAGTTTTAAAAATATCACTTGCCACCCCTATTTTCAAATTTTTGTAACATTCTCAACCCAATTCAAATTATGTGATTAAAATATGATATGCTATGTTTAAGAAAGAGAAAACCATTTCATTCCAAAGTTGCCCTATTTGTTGTAGTCCCTTAGTTGTAATGACAAATTAATGTAAATTTTTTTTACGTTTGAAAACTTGATGGATGCGTTCTTTAATGAAAAGTTATTAATTTAGGGTTGAGCGATCCTTTAACAATTCTTATCTATAATTTGGAGACAAAATTTAAAATTTATGAATTATAAATAATTAACAATGCATGTAAAAACTATTTGAAATATCATAAAGATAAGAAAATAACTTTTTACACATTATAAACATCTCAAATAAGTTTAAATGTAATTTAAAAACTTTTTTCCTTTTCTAAATTTTCGAGACATCAATCTAGAGAAATAAAAATTTAAGATTCTAAACAATTCATAACATTTATTAAATTCAATCGAAACATTTTACATAAAAGAAAGATTTTTCTCATTGGTAGTCTAAGGGCACACGGTAAGCATTCGGATAAATGAAGGTGGACCCAATACTGAAGTTTTAAAATTGTAGCTAACTCCATTTTTGCGGAAGAAATTTACGCTTTTGCCAAAAAATAACAGTAATATCGGGTTTATTTCTTACTTTGTGACCTTAGGGTACTAAATAGGCAAAAATCTGAAAATAGGGGAGGCAAGTGATATTTTTAAAATAAGGTGCAAAGTGAAACTGACAAAAAACTTGGGAAATTTCCAAAAGTAGGGAGGGGTGTTTGAGCTAATCTTTTAATTGCCACAAAAGGTCAGTGACAGTATGATTTATGCCCTTTTCCATGAATCATTGTGGTAATCTAATAGAGATTCTGAAAAGTTTCTGACAAAATATTTATATCATTGGTAATAACTTCACCAGAGGCAATGTACCCCCATTACATTGCAATTTTTCCACATCTAGGCTGGACCATGAAGATGGATGTTTCATCATTGGTAGTAGAACCACATGATGCTTCTGACACTAAGGATGTACAAGCTATCAATTCTATAAGTTTGGTATCTAAGCACGGATAAATTAATCCATGCACATCATCATAAGTTTGCATATTCTGCAAGTTGTCTGAATGCGTAAAACCTTCAGATGAACCGTGTCATCTTGCCCCTGCAAGTTTGCAACAAAACAATGGTCCATCAGCATCAGGTTTCAGGTTTTGAAACACTTTTGCAACTGAAGACTCAAATGAGAGAGAATTCCACTTGAATTATTCAAACACAAGCGCACGTATGCACCAGATACATATATGTTTGTTCTGAGCAGATGCATCGAGAAGTGGCTTGCAATAGCATGTCAAATCCTTTGAATCTGTTCCACATGTGAATTATAAAAAGGATGGTTTGTCTTAGTCTGTCACATTATCATCAAATCGAGAACGTCCCCATTTACATTTAATGTCAAGTTGTTAATCATCCAATGTAGTTACTTGTGTTGTTGCTTTCAACTACTGCTCAATTTTGGCAGTATAAATGCGCTGCCAAATCTAATGCTCTTCACTAGTGATAATTAACCATTATTGTACGGTTAAAGTGAACTGCAACTTTAATACAACCATTTCCTTAACTGCCAAATCTGATGCTATTCTTTGACTTGTCACCATTTGGCTAGAAATATAAATGGCAAGCAAAAGGATTGTCATTACGCTGAGTACAAACTTTGAAGATTTAGCCGGTTATGACAGCAATTGTAACATTCAACTATGACTTGCCATAGTAGGCCTAATGGCCATCGCAATAGTCTGCCATAACAGGTGAAGCCATTTTGCCTCGACTACATGGAAGTAAGAATCTTGACCCCTCCTAAAGATGCCAAAAAATGGAAAGGGAAGATTATGCGAATCTTAACAATCAAATACTGTAGAACCATTTGTACCTTGGAGGGCAAATGGAGGGAATGGAGAGAGGTTATAAATTTTACCCTGGGGAACCATTCTACTAGCTAGGTGCAGATAGAAATTTTTTAGCATCTTCTGTTCCATTCATATGCAAATTCAGAGGCAAGCACGTCCTGTGTATTACATGTATTTGGAACTATAAGTTCTGGCCTGAATCATGAGCAGCTTTTTGTACATTCTGCCAATGTCAGTACTCAGATGTATATCCATTCATGTTTCTGTCACCAAGTTCTTGAACACTCAAGATGGAGCAAGTCCTGATCAATGCAGCATTTGTTGTATATCCTTGCGCACTTGGTCCCAAGTATTAAAGAAAGGCAGCAACTCCCCATGTAAACAGTTGACAAGTCACTGGTCAATATATAACTCTTTATTACAGGATCAAACTCTAATAATAACAGACCTTAAACATAATTTTTTTAGTCTTTTACAGCAAGGAAAATGAGCCACCTGAGGTCAGCCGGCATCATCCAAAACAAAGGCAATATGCTAGTTCCTTTCAATTAAAAAGAATGCTTGTAAAGTATCAAATACCAAAGTCCTTTGTTTATGGGATAGGAATAGAAACAAATGAGAGTTGAGTATAAGGTAAGAAAAATACACGGTTATGACATCCTAGTGTTGCCCTAGATGCTCATGTCTCTGTTCTGATTGCTGTTTAAGAGACCATGAGCAGAAGTATGCCTGGTGTTTTCTGAAATGTAAATTAACATGAATCCAATTCTTTCTTTTGTTTATTGATTTCATAAATAAGAATGTCTAGACAATGTCTATACACGCTATCTTCTTCCTCGAAAACTTGCTGATCCCTGTTATAGTCAAATGAGTCAACATCAGGTTGACAGTACTACAATGCATAGGAAGGGTTGGTCCTTCTTATCCCTTCCTCCTCTTATGGCTCAGTACAAAATCGTCGTCATCATCACTGTCATCTATGATCCGTTTCTTTGTTTTTACTTCACCATTCTTTGATGCCTGCTGTGGCTTTTTGGAGCTCTCAGGTTTACTTGGTGGTGGAGATTTAATAGGAGTTCCTGTCCGAAGTTGTTTTTGCTTTTTCTGCTTTTTCTCAAAAGCCTTCCTTGCCTTTTCAGGTGACAGCATGCCATGTTCCATCAACCTGCATATAGACAATCTTCATGTTTTAGTACAGCACAATCTATTAGGTCATGTTCATCTCAGGGAAATTAGAAATCAGAATAAAAGGCAACTATGCAGCAATGAGTTCTTTTTCCTTTTTTTTTTTATTTTTCGGAAAAATCCATCAAAACAAAGAATTCTATTATAAGCAAACAAAGCACAGCCAGGCGCTTCATGGTTGCGAGGGTCACATCATAAAGTTCTCCAGAATGAAAGGAGTAAAACTGTTTCGTGATAGAATGCGGATATCACACTATGATCTTAAATTTTCTTTGAGGAATTTAATATAGTCCCTCAATGATGATCATGAAGATGATTGCAATGTAGTGAGAGAATGAATCAATAGAGTCAAAATGATAAAGTCTCATAGCCAAGAAATAAATGTTTTTCTCTTCTAAGAGCAAGAGTTTGTAGTCATTTTGAAGCACCTTGATTTGTGAGGATCTTCTGCACTATCTGAAAATAACTCACCACACTATATTCCCAGTTCAATCACTACATGCACAGACTGTAATGTTAACTTTTGAACTTTGAGAAGTGAAACTAACACTCCGTTCAGTAGTGAAAAGTAGAAAAAGACAGGATGAATTGGTCTGTTAGGCTGAAATAATGGATCAAAGTTTTTGCAGTGCAATTCTACATGGCACAGCTAACACAAACAATCCTCAAAGCAATCCCTCTAAAGGAAGGCCTGGTAATCTGATTAATTTGATGAACAACATGTTTCCACAACACTATTTGCAGACAACAGACTATTTCTTTAGTTAGAGTAGTGTGAACTCTTGAGTACAGCATGTGGCACCAATGCAAGTCAAGATCCTCTTCTGGATGGCATTACTTTCAATAGCTTCTAATGCTGATTGGAAGAAAGGTTGGATGATGGAATTGGTGACTGTGACAGCTAGAAAAATAAGCATCTTGTCCATCTTATTCAAGAAAAAGTTCAACAAAATGGCAAGAAGAAATCAGAAGGCTAGCATAGCCCCTAACATGTGGCTTACTGCTTCATTACATGGTATGTCACTGCAGAAATTATATACCAGCTTTATGAAAAAATTAAAAACTCTAGGAAACCATTGAGTTTAATATTTGACCAAAGCCAGCTAAATGTGGCAGAGTCAATATCCTAACTAGAAAGCCTCTGACAAATGCTGCGAAATATTGGTTTATACGAGCCCAAAGAAAATGACAACTTTAGATATGAAATTTAGAAATATTAAATTGGTTTTACATCACTAGTTTATAAATTTGCCCCCACTGACCAAAGAAAAATATTTGTTCCAGGTAACGAATTTTATGCTTTTATCCTGACTAATTTGTAGAAAGTCAATATGACATGTTTCTAGAAGTATTTATATAAACAGTTATTAGTTATATGAACAAGTAAGATATACAATCCATCGGTTTAAGTATGACTACAAGTAAAAGCCATAGTTTCAAAGGGGTTCTAAGCCACTAATGGGTAACAAAAAATTTAGAGTTTTGATGAGTTCACAAGGCATCAGTGGATTCATTGTATTTTCTTATGTTATTTGTTACATGTCTCAACTATCTATTATATATGCCCCCTCTGAGAAATTTTTCTGGCTCCACCACTGTTCCAGAGTCTTTGCTGAGAAGTTTTAGCTGTCCCAACAATTGCATGGGAGGAATATTTGTACCCAAGATTCAGTTATTATGTAGATATTTATTTGTATTTTCTCTATTTCCAAGTTATAAATCTTAATAGCCAGGACTAAAACTAAATATCATCTTCCTGGAGATGGAATATGAAAAAGATTCAAAAAACCTCGATGAGATTAGACATGAGCCACTATGTGAAGAAGATGTTGGCTTACAACTTACCCTAGATATGTGAAGACGAGGTTGGCTTACAACTTACCCCAGATAAGGCTAAATCAAAATCTGGCAGTGTCATGGGCAAGAATGCCAAATATTTCAACAAGGAAGCATGCTCTGTTTTGAAAGAGCAGCACGAAACAGACATGATGGAAAATGTCTTTTCCCATTAGCATACAGAAAGAATCAAGGGTTTGAATCTGGTGTCATTTGTTCATATTTCTGACTTATTCTAGCCAACTTAAGAAATAATTCATGGATAATAAACAGCAACTGTAGATCCCAAGTATATAACACTGCTGAAAAGAAAATGCTAACAATCATGATCACATTTGCTTCCGAATCCCTCTCCAAGTCGGACAAATAAATTAAGACAAAATTACAGAAGCTACAGTCCAGTAAGAATGATGTAAACAACTCCAATAACTGACATTAACTTGTCATAAGATTTCTCATTCTTCTCAATTGTCTCGTTTGGCAGAGCTTCTTCTGCAGCCAATCATATTAAAATTTGATGAAAATTTTGACATTTAGTCTTTTCCTAAACTCAAAAAATCTGGTGCCCCCCAAAAAAAAAAGTTCACATTACTTGGACACAAATATCCCAACAGTTTTGACTATTCGTCAACCGTTTATTATTCGTAAATTCCATTTATAAGATATTTATAAGATAAGATGTATTCTGAGAGAGCAGGAAGGAAAGAGACTCGATGACTCTGTGTTCTCCCACAGCAAGAATCCCAATCCACCTCACCTCTTGCAAGTCAACCCCATTTTCAACCCGAGACAAAATGACCCAAACCACAAGCATAGCAAGATGTAATACCATGATCGTTCCCTAGTTTGTTCTGCCTACAGAAAATGTCCCTTGTTTCTTCCACAGAAAATGGGACAAAAAGATATCCAGAAAATACTATCCAAAGGATCTAAGTGCTCTGGTACCCTTTGATATTGTTCCAATGAAGCAAAACGGAAACAATTTCATGATAGCTCTCTGATCATCGGCCACATCTTGTTACAGGAAAAATTGTAGGAAAAGTTTACTGCTGGGACACTTTCCAACAGTTTACGTCAGCGAATTTTTAAGGTTATACAACATTTGTTTGGTCTCATCATATCTCATTGGCAAACTATTAACCACTTAATTTGAATCTCAATTTTCTCCAATTTAACTAAATCAACTTCTTTCCTATTTCTTTACCTTACTTACTCTTTTTTTCTGTCCATCAGAGCCTTATATATTCATGCACAATTTAGATGTACAACTATATGCTTTAACACCTTCATCAATACTATATTAGTTGGCACATATTAACAAAAATTACAGGCACAAAATGGATACTTCTTGTCTATCAAAACCACTACAATGTGGAAAATTCAAATTAACAAAGTGAGATCCATAATGCAGTTTGGGCACGTTTATCTATAAGACACTACAGTTCTTATGGGCTTGCTTGAATACCCAATTTCTTGGGAAAGGTAGGGGTACTGGCAACATAGGTCATCTCTTTCATAATGTATTGAAGTAAAATATGAGAAATAAACCAATCAAGAGCCATGATAACTGTAGTAACAAACCATTATCAACAGAAAAGATAGGGCAGCAAGAAGTGGAAAACACAGCTTGGAAAATCTATAAACCATGGCAATATCAAGATGCAAATTCTCCAGTACAAAAAAAAAATGGAAATACAAAGTTTGGTTTGGCGAACTGGGATGATCACAATACTGCATCACCAGAAAAGGTGAATATCCATTATACATTCTCATTGTATCCAACAAACTTTGAGAAGTAGGTTTGAAAAGAGGTAACCAAACACTGACCAAGTTGAAAATCAGAACAGGTAGATATGAAGTTCTTGCTGAGAAGAAGAACTGCCCAAATTTAGTTAAGATCAGGCTTAAAAATCATCAATGAGTCATGACACCAAAGTTCCAGATTTTCTTCTCTTTCTGTAACTTTTTCACTTGCCAATGTATGTTTTCCAGATGAGGAAGACTATTCTTTTTCTTTGTCACAAAAATGTGAGTTCAAAGAGTGACCAAATCCATATTGACACCATAAACTAGTTTCAGCTGGTCAACTGGGATTGTCCACCCAAACGGTGAAACCCATTTATTGTGATATTTATCATTGTTGCTTGCTTGGTATAGAATTTCATTATATATGATACTTCAGGAAAAAAAGTGTTCATCCTGGTTTGGAAATTTTTAATGCAGTTGTCCTTCTTACACCCCCCCCCCCCAACACAAACAAACCCTACTTCACAACAAACTGGTATAAAAGCTACTGGGTTGAACTGTTAGGCTGATAAAAAAAGGGACGAATTATCTAGTTGTTTTACAATTAACCTTGTCAAATTATTCAACTTGAAAACCTAGTCAAAGACAATCTTAGACTTCTTCATCAAAGTTTATGCAGGCAACTTTGGCACATGAGTGAGAAAAGGGCTTTAAATTCGTACTGAAATTTAATCATCGTAAAAGCCAATGGCAATGCCTCAAACACCCGCGCTTGTATATATGCAAGCAACACAAAGTTCGAATTGCAAATAATTCTCACCAGCTGGACAGTGAATCCTCAATTTTAATAGTTGTTACATCAAAGATAATTCTCTCGAGGTTGCTTTATACATTGTTACATCTTTTGATATTCTTATAAATCTGTGGATTTTTTTTTTATTCCGAAGACCAGGTCTTGCTGGCAAGAATAACTTCCTAAACGATGACTTGAAAGAGATCTACAATGCACAGTCTGGTGATTTCAATCTTAACTCTAAACAGCATCCTACAAGGGAGAAATAAAATGAAGGGGTCTAAAACAATAGATGTAGGTCATGTTGTTGGTGTGGTTAGTCAGTGTCTCAGCAATCCCGGTAGTGCACATGGGAATGCACTTCAATGGGCATATCTAGAGTATACTTCAAGCTGTGTATAGATTTTAACAAAGGAAGACTTATGGTTCTGGGCCAGTAAGAAAATTAGAGAAAGTAACAAAGGTCCAGACAGAGAGAGAGTAAGCAAAGGTGAAGAACATCTAAAACCTTGTAGAACATAAAATATTCATTTCAAGTCCAATCTTGATGAAATTTCAGGAACATGCTCCTTTCACCAAGCTTTAACGTAGCTGTTCTGATTTTCATGTGCTTCTCAGTTAATAACATCTCCTCAAAAACCACTTTGTCAGAGTTTTTAGGAGTGGAAGAGAATGAATTATGAATATTCTCATGTATGAGGAAGTGAAGATAGAATTTAGCTGACATCTTGATGTGCCAGATAGAACTTTCATACTCCCATTATTTTCCTGATGGAGAAACTTTCAGAATGGCTATGTCACATAATTATTTCCACTTGCATTTTGCACATTATAAAACTTGAATCTGAGCGTCATGATTTTTCAGTCTTCTACTATTGTTATCATCATTAACTGGTCTATTGATCTCAATTTACTTCATACTTAGGGAGAGATAAATAGTTCTATATGTTGATTGTGTTTGACATATTTTGTTTGTTGAAACCCCTACTTTATCCAATAGAATGAATTCACCAACAGATCAAACCATGTTTCCAGAATAACAAAAGAGTAAATGACTAACCAAAACTCTGCCATTTCACTGGAAGGTATCTGGTGTGACAGCGACTCATAAAATATCCTCAAAGGCTCTCTCTGTTGACCAAAACGCCGATACATTAATAAGCAAAATCAGTCAATACCCAGACTTCATACAAAGATTCAAACAAAATTCAAAAACTTCTGACCTCTTCAGGAACGTCAAACTTCTGGCCAGGTAAGGAGTAAACTTTCTTTTCTCTGGTTTTAGTTACTGTCTTTCTCTTCGTCACAGCCTTCGACGAACTAGATGTTCCTTTTGCTTTTGCCTTAACCTGATCATCACATACCAAAACAAATAATCAAAGCCAAAATCATGGAATCAAATAACATTTCCAACAATAAACTGGTTATGTCTCCATATGTGAATGCATCAATACACGATGGCATCAAATAGAGACCAGCGTCTGCTGGGTATCTGAGTTTCGAAATTTAATAGGAAGACAAAATTGGAAATCGAAATCCTATTTACTAGTCAATTTTCTGACTATTTGATTACCCAATGAAATTATCGAATTCATGACAATTTAATCAATCTCAAGCAGCAAGCAATTCAAATAAGTCTATTGCTTGAACTACAGATACAAAAGAAGAGCAAATTACACCAGGTGAAATGGTCAAAGAAAAGAAATCACAACTTGATTCCAAAATCTAGAATACAAAAAACAAATAACTACTAAAAATACATCCTTTCTCCATAATCAAACGCAATGATTTAAGCACACAAATTAAGCATTCATTATAGACATTGAAAGAGAAAAGGGGAAAGAACAGATTATAATCCAAGAAAACAAACAATAAAAATCATAACTTGGCTACTGAACAAGATCCGATAGAGACAAAAGGAGTGATCTTTACAACAGAGGTACCTCACTTTTGGAAATAGTGCTTGATAAAGATTTCTGTTTTGCATCAGCAGATTGTTTAGATGAAGAGCTCTCAGCAGCTTTTTTCTTGATCATAGATGATTCACCCTTTTCCTTTGCTAACGATGATGATGATGAAATTGATGAGGAACCCAATTGATTTCCCCCGCTGGGCTTCACTTTTACCACATTAGATTTGGTCTCTGTGGCCATATTTCCTTATTTCTTTCCCTACAGCTGCTTCTCCAAAGCCTTCACCCTGCTGCCTGAACTATCTTCTGGCCTTATTATTTTGCTGATTTCTGATGTTTCTTCTTTTTCCACACCTATCATTGAAGATTCATCAGCTAATCAATCTCTTTTGTCTGTTAGAAAGAGAGAAAAAAATATATAGTGATTGTAGATTGTGAGTTTCTGTGAAATTCTTGAAATTATTAATTAAATAAAACACGGTGATGAAAGGAAATACCACCATAAAAGGTAAACTTGGTTTGCAGGTTTTCAACTGTTCAACTGCTTTTATTATGTGGGGTTTTGACCTATGTGGCTCCTAACTTCATGTGTTTCTTTACCTGCTTTTCATTTTTGCCCATGTCATGAGAAAGGCAATAATAAATCTTTTTTACAAATTGTATCAACATAAAGATTTAGGGTTGCTTCTTAAAAAAAAATCTAAGGGTTTTAGTACAAGTGATGATGATCATTACATCAAGTGTTGTAGTTGTACTGAACAACTGCCCAGATAGTTTATTACTAGTATGCCCTTTTAATCTTCAATTCTCCTTTGCATGTCACTACAATTCCTACCTGATTTTCAAGTCATATGAGTTGAAGTTTGATCTACAATTGCAAACGAGTCGAGTCGAGTCGAATTTTTGATCTAATCGAGTTAAATTTTGACTTAGTTTTATCAAGTTTGAACTTGACGAACTCTCAATATAAAACTCGAGTTCAAATTTGACTTAAATTCGAATCAAGTTCGAATTTAAAAAAATAAAATAATAAATTTCTTAATAAATAATAAAATATTAAGTATTTATATATGTAATTTTACTATTAAAATAATATATATATATATAATCGAACCGATTCGTGAACTAATAAATTAAGTATCTTTGAACTCGAGTTTGATTTGATCAATTCGAACTCGACCCGAATTTAATATTGACCGAATTCGACTTGAGTTTTGACACGAGCAGCTGAATTGATTTGTAACCCTAGTTTCATCTCCTACTATATTTATGAGGATCGTAACTGGTAAAGCAATAAAGAGTACTTGTTCCTGTCAAATCTTGAGGATAGAGCTTGGAAATCGAAAATTATTTTCAGTTGCAATTCAGCAATTCCATGAGACACTTGTCTAGGAATTTTTGCAAGCAACTGCACAAGTTTGACCCCCAACTTAATTTTCAAAATTGAGTGATTGGATCCATAACATTTTCCTCAACCATCATTTGGGCCGTACCTGGTTGACTTGGAATTTTTGCGTCTTTCCTATGCCTTCAAATCGTACGGAAAACCATTTTACCAACCCCAAATATACTGTACGTTCATAGTTTTTTTTTTTTTTTTTTTTCAACAGTCACGATTAGTCTTGATATTTTTGTTTTTCAGTTGGGAAAGAGTGAAGAAGAAAAGGTGACTCGCCTCATTCCAAGATCAAAGCATGCCACTGATGGCCTAGTAGTCTTAGTATTTGATGATATTTTTTTTTTGGAATTTGATAATTTAAGACTTCTTCAATGCATTATCTGATAATTGAATACTTTCACAATGCATTTTTTTCGTTACGCGTGGACCCTTATTCTATTTATTGGAAGTATGCAAATTCTAGCTTTTTCCAGTATTTTATATACAAATATTTTATTAGAAATAGCTCATAGATTTTGTCACAATTCGAGTTTAGGAACTGATTCAAGTAACTTTTAGGCTGAAATTTATTCGCCCAAAATGATAAGCCCATATTATTTGGTAGCTGAAAGACCCAAATTTATCAATTCATTTCTTTTTTTTGCTTGATTCGATGTGGGATACGTCATTTTTCTCACCTTTGGGACTCTCAGAAACAAAATGTTCCAAAAGTGTTTCAAATTGTTCCTAGAAATTCTTTCCTCTTCTTGCTCTTTGTCACTGTTAAATCGTCCTTACTTCTTACCCTAACTTGAAATCTCCCTTCCTTTGGGATTTTGTGTTCTTGCAAAGGACGTCAGAATCCAAACTGTAAACTTAGTTGTGCTTAGATTCTAAAAGTAAATCTCATGCACTTAGATTATGTTTTGACTTTAGAGGTGACTCCCGTACATGGCACACAATTTCCTTCACGCTCTTGCGTATAAAGAATCATAATCCGTTGGTTCAGGCTCACTTCGCGCAAAAAACCACGTGAGGTTCAGTGTAATACCAACTATCACGAAAGAAATTCAAGGACTGGTCCAAATATTTTTTTGGCTGAAATTCACTTATCCAAAGTTATTAACCTAAGTTATTTGGTAGTCAAACGACCCAAACTTATCAATCCATTTCTTTCCTTTGCTTGCCAGGGTGAGATACCCCACGTTAGGTGGGCATACAAGAGAGATTCCCAATTGTATTGATTAGTGTCACGAGTTTCCATCTTTGAGAGACACCTCAGTTGGATAAAATGAAATTTGATGCTCTTAGGTATTCCCCCCCAAAAAAAAAATATCACATAGGTATCCCTTTGACAATTTAGACTCGCAAAAGTGTTACCTTGAAATTTGGTCCAAGATTGTGGTTTCCATAGTTTAACAATTCTTCTTATTCTAGATTTAAGAAAAAAAAGTTCAAAAAAAAAAAGATTTAAGAGAAAGAAAAAAGTATTAATAGAAAGTACTGGTACAAAAATTTATGGACGCAAGAAAAGTCCCCTCAATGACGGATGATGTGTCAGTCTGTCAATGGATTCAACGAATTTAACGTTAACTGATGGCCCTATAATTACTTTGTCAGAAAAAGTGCACCTGCCCAACCAACCAGCACGGAGCAATGAAACGACGCCGCACAAGATGTTGTACACATGCTTGCAGCTCATTGTTTTGTTCAGGGAAAATTGTTTAAGATTGTCAAATGAATTTTTCTATTTTATATTTTTAAAATATTAATTTTATATTTCTTACAAATTTAAGTCAACAAAAACTGGTTCCAATTTAGTATTCTGACTACTTTTCAGTTTGAAATCACCACATGATTCATATATGATCATTTTTAACATACAGAAAAAATTAGATTCCACTTGTTTTGAGTCAAAAATGAATATGAGTCAAATTTTAATTTTTTAAGAAAAAGAATATATTTTGGTTTAGATTATGCTTTTTAGAAGAAAAAAATAAATATAGATCAGACCATTTATTTAATTACAAATAGTACCTAATCTTTTTGCCCTTTAAAAAATGACCACATATGAGGGATCTAGGCAAAATGTGGTGAAAAACCTAGTTTGGGGGTTAAATTTTGCTGACTTAAATTTGTAAGAAACGTAAAATTAACATTTTAAAAGTGAGAGATAGAAAAATTTATTTATCAAAATGTGAGGGATGCTTTAAACAATTTTCCCTTTCGTTTGTATAAATTAGATGAGTATGTGTCTATTTCCTTTTTTAATTTCTTTTTCTTGATAAATAATTTTTTTTCTTATTTCACTAAACTTCATTACATCATTTACAATTTCTTTTTGGAATATCCATTGCATTCATGGTATGAAACTCCACACTAATTTAACTACTCTTGCCTAAATTGTCGGAAATCTTTTCTATTTTGAAACAATAATTTATATTCATTGCAAAAGAAGATAACCGTACGAGGTATTGAGCAAAGGCACACATAAGCTTTACAACCTGTCTAAGACAGGGGAACAAAGTTAATCTATTCTATATATTGGTGAATGCATAAAGCATATGGTTATTTCAGTATTGTTGAAAAGATTCAAGTTATTCCTTGCTAAAAGCCAATAATCCATTGCCTAAAAAGGGGCAAAAGGACAAAGAATGATTTTTTTTGGTCATCTCCATTGTACAAAGGCATATTTGCAGTTTTAAGATGTTAAACCAATTTTCTTGAAGTCCCAACCACGAAGCATTTCTTAGTGATGGATTGGAGAGTAATAATATCAGTCAAATTTTGAGTGTTGCAACTGTTACTAAGTCAACTGGCTCTTCACAAATATCAGGGAGATTGGATTCTAAAAACTCTGTTGTACCAAACAGAGTGCAGAATCATATGGAACATATCGTATTTTACAGGATCAGCATGCCAAAGAAAATGTTTCTGAACCTCTTTCACTCTCTTTTGCATTTCAAGGTACTTTTCCTCTGGGATGGAAAGGAGTATATCCTTCAACTTTGGTATGTCCTTCTCTAAAACGAAAACAGCAAAGGATTCCCAATTCAAAACCTCAAAGAAAGGAGGCACATAGTTATCAGATATTATAACTGGAACACATTCATAGAAGATAGATTCCACAACTCGTGGGCTATGGACTGCATAGCCTTTTGCACAGATGCAATATTTGCTGCTCTTCATATGCTCAATGTAGTTCTTATTACCTTTGACATGAGGCATTCGACCAAAGATTCTCATGTCAGGATCTTTACCCCAGTAATCCAGGAGTAATGGACGAACATTCCCGTGCATATAACCAGCAAAGAAAGCCAAGATTGGTCGTTGAGATGGAGGTTTACCTCCAATATCCTTGAGAGGGTTCTGAGCTGAGCGTACATAAACTGTCGGAAGGGCAACATCCTTGCCTATCTCAAAGCCCACATTGATGTCAGCATTGCATAGTGCTCTTAGGCAACTAAGCATAGGACCTCTTGTTTCAGCAGGAGCCTGGATAGCAGCAATTTCAAGAGAAAACATGTTCTTCAAATTTGACCAAATTCCGAGAAAGCATGTTGCAAGAAGTGAAACCTCAGTAACTCCCTTTTATGGTAACGGGCAAATAGGTAATACTTTTCAATGCGTCATAAGCCTTAGACAGACTTTATGTTAACACAACAGCTTCTAGCTAGGTTATTTACTTGGACGATCATTATTGCAAATATATGATGTTCAACTTGTTAAATATATACATAATATGAACTAATGCAGAAGTCAGTCCGAAGGATATAATGGTCTACTCTAAAACTTTCAAATCCCCTCTAGAAAATCAAACAAACAGAAAGAGTCAAACCCTATCTAGCATAAAAAGATCTTGTAGTAGTCAATACTCAATAACAGCAAGAATAACAGTGGCATACCCAATCATGACAAGCTGCAAGGAAATGGTCTTCTCCATTGGTTCTGTTCCAGAATGGATACTTTTGGCCGAGCATGCCTACATAGCGCTTCATGTACTCAATGAGGTTATTACGACTGTGTGAATGACGCACATAAAGTGTTAACTGAAGCAAACGCGAACTAAAAGGTAAGTAAAATAAATGGGCTTTGGCGGGATCATCAGTAGCATATTGCTTATTTGATTCCATTAACTTCAAAAACCATCCTTCAGAAGCATATATCCCTTCAACTATTGACTCATGGAAAATTGGTTTTTCTCCTTCCTTATAGATGTAAACTTTAAGCACCTTATCCATTAACTCATAGCTCCTGCAAATGCAATGAAATTGTTATTTATGTAAGTAGTCAGCACAAGAAAATGCCAGGAGAAAATTAGGGTAAGGCTTCTAAAGATAGGTATTACTACAGAAAGGCAACTTTATGTGTTTCATAAAATTGTAGGGGAAAGAGAGTATAGTTTTAATGACTGAATTTGTAATTTTTTTTTAATGTAAAGGACATAAAGCCATTAAGCCGCCAAATTCCTTTTCCACAACCAAGATTGAAGAAGTGAAGCAATTGTCAGAGACTAAAAAGTTCCACTTCTTTGCATATTTTATGTTCTGTGGGTTGGAGTTCAGAGCGTCTGCCCATTTCTCCTGACATAAAAAGCTACAATGCTCTAAAGGGTTTGAAAATTCATTTTTTATAAAACTTCAAATTGTCAAGAAAAAAGAAAAGGACAAAGATGAAGCTAACCGGTGACAATGTATACCTTTTAAACATCGACACATTTCTGTAAAGAGGAGCATAAAGTTCTGTGCTATTTCGATGAACTGGTGCATCCTGTATCTGTGACTTTGCATAATGCAGTTCCTGATCAGCAGTTGAATTCCATTTCACTATCTGTTAAAAAAAAAAGTTAATGAACTCAAATTCTTTTTCAAGCCAAATCACATAGACCTTATATCACATTGACGTACCACTGCACGAGGTAGGGACTGACTTTGCAGCAATAACTTGTTCATTGCAGATATTGAATATACAGCTGATGTTGGCAAACTAGACTTTCCATGCCCTACAGAAGAATTGTTATGTAGCAAGCTTACATTTCTCTGCATTAAGCTTCCTTTCTCATCTGTTTTCATTATATGTTTTTCATGATTCTGCACTGACATCGCAGGACTTACCAAGTCCATATTTATTTGAGATGTTGTAATAGGTGAAGAAACTGCAGGAGGAAAAGCAACTGTAAGCTGTTGGGGAACAGAACCTGAGCTTGCATGTGGCGCAATGGATGAAGAAAACTCTTCAATTTGCTTATTGCTGGCTGAACTATCAAAGATTTCTGGAACACTTGGAGATGAATTATTAAGCTTAGAATTTCTACTGTCCTCAAAAGTGGAACTAGATGCTGAATCTTTGACCAAGTAAGTGTTTTTAGGATTACCAGCAGTTCTAGAGGCTGACTGATTCTTGGCCTCAAAATCCCATCTCCCAAATAAGGTAAATTTTCCAGCAGAAAACAGAGACGATATGGTACTACTGTTTGGAAGTGCAGAAAACTGAATGGCAACAAATATACCAAATGTTATTCCCAATACCCAGAACGATCTCCTAGTCTTTAAATGACTTGCACATATAAATTGGGATCCTGGATCCATAACACACTTTTAACTATCTAAATGCGGAACACGTGAACTTTATATGTCAACCTTTGGACATTGCAAAATCAATCTGGAAGTCACAGATTGAAAATGGACTCTTGCCACATTCATAGTATCACATTGTCTTGCATTTCTGCACGATGACTTAACAGCAGCTGAAACGGCTTTGAAGTCCATTAATTAACTAAAAAGAGGAAACTTCTCCACTAGACATTCACAGGATACGCTTCTGAGTCATTAAAATTGCTGATTGATGGTGAAAAGACAAACATTCCAATCAAGTTTCCCCCGACTTCCTTCCTAAGCATATTCTGCACATTTTCCCCCGTCTATTCACTGCTTCATATTCAAGAATGAGCTGATGAATCATTGTCCTTTTTAGTCCTTCAAAAAGAACCTATAGTAATTTCCAGAGTCCTTTATTTGCAGTCTCTCGTAAGACCTTACCATCTGCAAGTTTCATTGGTATGTGAAAATATCTGAAAAAAGTCCTGAAGAGCAACCAAATGGTTCTCAAACTAAAGCACCTTGAACAAAGTCTTATGTACAGTCGTATCCTGTGAAGAAAGTGGCTTTCCAGGTATCCAGCAGCTTTTGAACCTTATTTTCTTCCAGGATTAGCAACGGATAACAGTCAACAGGGAAGATTTAATAGAAGAAAGAACCAAATAAAGACCATGTATCAGATATCCAACCAGCAAGATTCTGTAGTCAACTGGCATTTATCGTAGCCATCACATGATAGACGTGTTTTAATCACCAAAAAATTCGTTTGAGCACTACCTGAAGGCCAAAAGAAGAAGAGAAACACACTTTCAAACTGATTAAATGCGTGATAACATGTTCTCATAGATAAAAACAGATACATGTTGAGTAATAGGTAATTAATGATGGTATGTAATAGGTAATTAATGTTGGCATGTAATCTCCGAATAGGACATGCTAGATTATTTTCTGCAACTTTTTAGCTCAGGGTGAACACTGAAATTCAATGCTTCTTGAATGCAGTGAAAAAAGACAACTTGTATGCAACACTTGCATTGTGTTAAAAATCAGACCATTATGCTTTGTCACCAGATTTTCGTTATTTTGTTTAATTCTTCAAATTCTTCATTTTCATTATTGCACTTCGGACCTTAAAATGCACATAGACAAGCCACATAATGAAGCCAATTCATTTACATCAGGCAAACGATATTTGTCAAAACTGCATTTTTACCCTAAACCTTATGGAAAGAAACATATAGGTTGCTTTCACACAAACAAAAGAGGTCCAAACATAAGAAAGCATCACCTTTCTGGTACGAAAAAAACATTAGGCTTCATTGTTCTTTCTGCGTATAATTTCAGCTTTATACATCACAAAATTTGCTGCAGTTAATTTGGGTTGCTACAATTTCATGCCCTAGACAATTCCAAAAATTATTTTCTTTTTCTTTTTCTTTGTTCCTTCTACTAAAAATTTCTTCTTTTCCCTGTTCCCTTTTCTTACCCCAAATCCAGTAATCATTAGAGAAGAACTACAACGGAAAACCAGCATGATTATTGCATACACAGAGTCGCTATATAAGTTACCTGCAGACAGTTAATCCCATGAGCACAAATTCAGAACTTTTTTCAGTGACTTATATCTCATAAAATTAAACTTAATGATCAAGGAAACATTAGATTATCTATCATTACCTTGCTGGGGATCAGACAAGGAATGGAACTCCACTATCTGGGATAGCTGACGAGAAGAAATAAAGAGTACTACGGCTGCCTTCAAGAATGATTAGACGAGATCGCTCTTTCAACTCAACTCCACCAATTTATTTTTAATTTTTTTTAAGGCCAGCCTTACGGGTTTAACAACAGCATTTGCCTTCAAATGGGTTTTCAACCAAGAATAACATACAGCCATAATTTCAATTCCAAGCATAATTTAACCCAACCATGATTTTCGGAGTTAAAGGGAAATAATCACCATTTACCCTAACATAATTCTGGGTATTGAAGGGGAAAAGATGAACAAAAGTTGTCGGAGCACAACCCGGAGGCAGGATGAACCGGTGACTGATGCCACCCGATGAATGAAATTGCAGCGCCAGCAACGTTTGATTTTTTTTCTTTTTGTTTTTTTTTTTTTCGTGTTTGTGGGGGGAGGGTTTAACTGATGATGGTGGGTTGGGCGTGAGGGAGGACAAAGGGGAATGGAGGAGTGGACAGTAGAGAGGACTGGGGAGGAGACCGGCGCGATCCCAAGAAGAAACAAAGAAAGAAGTTGAGAGGCAACGGGGCCAAGTATAGAAGGGGTGGGTTTAACAACACAGCCGGGCAGAAATGTTCCTCTCAATTTTTTGAGAGTCCACCTCGAGATCACGTGATTAATGTTTCCTAATTCATGTTCAGACACAGCCACACACACACAGAAAGAGAAGAGAGGATACATTATTGCCCATATAATAACAGAAATAATTACTTTTAACAGTTATGTACAGCAAGAAATCAAACACCTGCACTACAGATCTAAATTTCTAGTACGTTTCTTTCAAATATCTGACATCTATCACTTGGAACTTATTTGGAAAACTCTGGTATACCAAATTGAATGGAGTATCATATGGAAAATGTCGTACTTTACAGGCCTAGGATGCCAAAGAAAATGTTGCTGTACCAGCTTAACCCTCTTCTGCATTTTTCGATACCTCTTCTCTGGGATTGACAGAAGTATGTTTTTCAAGTTTGGGATATCCTTTTCTGGGACAAAAATGGCGAAGGACTCCCATTTTAGTGTTTCAAAGAAAGGAGGCACAAAATTGTCAGATATAATGACAGGAACACACTCATAAAAGATGGCCTCAACTACACGTGGACTATTTACTTCGTAGCCTCTTGCACATATGCAATACTTGCTGCTCTGCATGTGCTGGATGTAGCTCATTTGGCCCTTCACCTTAGGCAATGGGCCAAAGATTTTCATGTCAGGATCTTTATTCTCCCAGTGCTCCAGCAGTATAGGACGGAGATATCCATGCATGTTTCCAGCAAAGAAAGCAAGAATTTTTCGCTTGGAGGGAGGTCGCCCGCCAACTTGTCTAAGAGGATGCTGAGGTAAGCGTACATATGTTTCTGCAAGAGATACATCTTTGCCAAATTGAAAGCCCTCTTTAATATCCGAATTGCATAGAGCTCTTATGCAATGTGCCATGATTTTTCTCGTCTCAGCTGGAGCCTGCCATACAATTACATGTATGTCAACAGATGTTTATTCAATATTTTATCTGCACAACTTTTTCCCAGCCTGTTTTCTTGGGAACTTGAAGCAAAAGATCTGTAAATTAGATTGGAAGCCACCACACAAATCTTTCAAGAAGTAGATAAATCTGTCCTAAAATATGAAAATAAACTATAGCACAGCGGTTCTAGTAAAAAAAGCTCATTTTGCAGCTCTACACAGAGATTGAAAATAACCTGTTTGACTAAGTAGTAGAGAAATTACGATGCATACCCAGTCATGGCAGGCTACAACAAAATGATCAGCTCCTCCAGTTCTATTCCAGAATGAATATCTACTTGTGATTAAGCTGAGGTAATTTCTCAAGCACTGAATTAAGTTCTTCCTACTGTGAGAATTAGGCACATATAATGTCTCCTCCAACATCCTTGTACTAAAAGGTAAGTAGAATAAGTGAGCTTTTTTCGGATTCTTGGTAACAAAATGTTTGCTTGATTTGAGCAGCTTCATAAACCATCCCTCAGAAGCATATATCCCTTGGAGCACTGGTTGATGGAATATTGGTCTTTCTCCTTCTTTGTAAATGTAAACCTTGAGAGTCTGTTCCATTAATTCGTAGCTCCTGCAGTAGAAATTTCAGTTGTCTTAATAAAAGCCTTGCATGTGGAAGCTGGAAGTCAACATCCTCAGGACTAAAACAGCTTAAGATTATCTTTTGCCATTATTGAGCAACAGTTCAGATAAATATTTTCAAGTCATTGTTGGTTGAATGCTTAGCTTCACAATTGTACATAGAATTAAGTGCAGAAAAAGCTTCTCTTACTAACAGATGTAATTCTGCATTTAAAATATTCATTTTCAACGCAGCAAACTAACTGCTTGAGATAGGGCCTTTGACGGAATATTACTGATCATAAAAGGCTTCAAGGCTCAACCTGAAGTTCACCAAACATCCATATGTACAAAAGCAAGGAAAAACTTGAGGTTCTCATTCTACATTCAACAGAATAAGCCATAAACATGAGCTGCTACGTGCTAGCTTGCAACTTTTTCCTCAGTATTACTACCTCCAACAAAATGCATATTTTGTAAAATCTCCAGCCATGGCTAAGCAAGCAACGTTCAAGCTATAGGAAGAAGGTGGGAATTTGGTGAATGCAATTACGTGTTTAGTAGCACAACTTCAATAGCAATACATGTCTCCGTGATAAACTAGGAAAAGGAATAAAGTAGTAACTAATAGTAAACAGTTGCCAACAAGATCTCCATAACTTGCCTTCTAAACATTGAAAAATTACGGTATAGAGGAGCAAATTGGTTGAGCTTAGGGTCATTCTGGACACTGGGGGCATTCTCTATGAGGGATCTTGCAAGTATTAACTCTTGATCAGTACCTTTACTCCACCATGGTCTCTACAGAGGAAATGCAAAGAAAATGGAAACAATTGAATTCAGACGAGCAACAACAAAGAAGACAGAAGATTAAGCTTCTGCTATGGAATTCAGATCTTACACGGTCAAACTAAATAATATTTTCACATACCATTGAATGATAGGAAGTGAGACTCTGAAGAAGCATATCATTCATCTTTGAAAGTGACGCCACTGCATCTTCAGGGCTATCTTTCACTTTGGGGATTGCATTCCTAGAAGAATAATTGACTGAAGGAGCAAGATCAGTTTTCAGAAATTCAGGAATGCTAGTTTTCTGAAGTGCATTGGTAGCGTCTTTGTCCATGGAAGATGGTGAATCTGATGGTTGCAATGCATCTGAAGTGTTTGAAAGGCTGCTATCCAAGATGTCATTTCCAACTGATACTGGTGCAATATTTCGTCCCTCAATTCTGTCCAGTGAAATGTTATTATTTGAAGTAGCATTTGAATCTGATGCTGGTACAGTTTGATTAGGCTCCACAGCCTTCTCTGGTGCTAGGCTAGGATTTCCTACTACCTCTGCCGCTGTTGAGTTGTGGTTCATATCAATGAAGTCCTTCGATGGAGATTCATCTTCAGGGTCACTATCAGCAACCACATCTAAGGAGTCATCATCAGAATGTTTTGCCTTTGCATCTGTTCCGTCGAAAAGCTCAGTTACATCACTACCCCCGTAAGAGGTGCTAGGGTCTGTGTAATTTAAGCTGTTAGAAAAATTCAAGCTTCCATCAACCAATGACTTCCCAACATAGAAGCCACTTGATGAATTTCCTATAGAGGAGTTTCCCACTGATGAAACTTCAGCATTGCCAGACAAAAATAAGGCCAAAAAAGCATTTCCATAAGGAAGCTCAAAATATTGCACACAGAAAACCAGAGCAAATAACACTGCAAGTAGCCATAGCAGCCTCCTGCTTTCGATCAGGCTTGTGAGTCGATATTTGTTCATATTAAATCAGCAACTCAATCAACATGAGCTCTTCCACCTCTGCACAGATCCCGAGTAACACTATTTGTTAGTCACTCTGACCTTGCTTTTCCACCGTTTTCAACTCAATTAATTCCACACTAGTATGCGAAACATCAAAGAAATACAACAATTCTGATCTCGAAGCAGTAACTAATCCACCATTAAAACAAATCAGATAAACAGGATCAGAATTAGACTGCCGGCAATGGTTACCTCCTTTGTAGTTATTCTTCAATAATTCCAGTTGCTTGGAATAAAGCAATTAGAATATACAGATTATAAAAGTTAAGCTGGCCAAACAAATGAGTGAGGTCTTATTAACCAATGAACCATCTTCAACGCTTAACTAATCCTTAAACAATTTTGCTATACTTGCATTTATTCTATACTTTCAAGATTTCCATTCCCTTTGAATTCAACAAATAGGAACACGGACTACAACAAATAAAATGGGCTACACCAACAAACCACTTCACCGTCAAGAATAATAATGATAACAATAGTGAATGGAAAGAAAGATTCCTTGACAACCCAGAACTGTTTTAGCATAAAAAAAGAACAGGCACATAACAAGAAAAAAATTCAAGAAAATTAAAACCCGTTAAAAATTCGAAAAACCCAGATGGAATAGAAGCTCAACTGACCTGTACAAGCTGGGAAAGACAAAAAATAGTGAAACCAGAAGAAATATGCTCCTATGCAAAGGCCAAAACTCAGTTATACCACAGAGAAAGTTTCAAGCCCCGAAAGAAGAAAGAAAAGAAGAGAAGAAATCTACAGGGCTGAGAATTGAGAAATATAAAACAGTCATGTACTAATTGAATATTATGAATAGGATGAGGTGACGGCTTACCAAGCTTCATTTTCCAATTAACAACTTTGGATGTTACTTTACACAATCATATGCCTACGTCACTGTTGCCTGCCTGTCCCACACGCGGGTGTCGGTGCGTGTACATCTTGTATGAGTTTCTTTGTTTTTTTTTTTTTTTTGGGGAGTGAATTAGAAGTTGAAGATAATTATGTACTCTTGAAATAATAAAAAAAAAAAATTCCCTAGTTTCTAATTGCTTTTAAAAGGAAAGGAAAGGAAAGAGAAGACACTGGAACTTTGTTAAGTAGAAAATTGATAGTTTTTGGCTTGATTTAATTTTTGTTTTGTTTTTTGTCCAAATAGTTTGATAAGTGATTGATGGATAATATTACACGTTTTAATTTTTTATTATTTTTTTCGAAAGATAGACATAACTTATTCCATAAAAGACCGAGTAAGATGGCAATCAAATCAGTGATTAATTCAAAGCTCTCAAATTCCTGAACTATCCAATTTTATTTGGTGCCCAACTCCTCGAAATATTTTTCCCAGAATCCTCTTTTTGAAAAAAAAAAGAATTAAGAAGAGCAAGTTATTAAAAAGTTAAATAAAATGTAGAAAACGAAGTTTGAAATCTTTTTTTTTAAATCATTTTTCCCTCAATTTCGTAGCCCTTGGGCCATGTTATTAAGCCTAAATTTGCTAAAACCTCCAAAGGATCGTTTTAATCAACAATAAAAACACACACATACACACGTTATGTCTGTCTTTTGATATATATATAAGGTAAAAAGGATTGAAATATGTGATTACAAAAAACGTAAAATTTTTTTAAAGAAAAAAATGCAATTCAACAAAATATATTTTTATGTGCTTATTTTCTCAATTTCGTAGCCCTTGGGCCATGTTATTAATCATTTTAAATCAAAAAACACACACACACCTCCATATATACACACACTGTGTCTGCCCTTTGGTAGATTATACTACAGTACTTTACACGAGTAGTAGTGGCCCAGTGGAGAAGGAAATCTTTTTTTTTTTTTTTTTGGCTGACGGAGTAGGTGTCCGGATCAATTTTTACGGGACCCGACTAATCCCACTCCGGTCCGGAAAAAGAAGCCTCATCCCCCGAACACACGTTAATTACGGGACTCAAACCCTTGTGGGTACTGAACACCAGTTCCTAAGGAGGTTTACTGAGACCAATCGAACTGTGCATGAGGGGCGGGGAAGGAAATCAGGAATGCAATTAATGTAGAAAGCCGAATCTGTGTGGCGGGGTTTGGTAAGTTATGGGTTCTGGGTTGGACTGTTAATATGCTATTTCAGACCCTCTTGGGACTTTCAGATATATTGGGAAAAGGCTCCCATCATTATTGGCTTTTTGCACCCATTATGAAATTGAAGTCACCAAAAGGCTGCTTGTTGGCTTATTGGCTTATTGCCTCTTGGGACAGTGACAACTGAATTTGCAAATAGTATCAATTATGTCTTATTCCACTACAAATACAAAAGCATATACTTTCAAAAAAACACAAAATGAAAAAGATAATCTATAGTTTCTAGGATAGAAGTCTTGCTTAATTTTTTTTTTTTTTTGGCTAAAGATGAAATGTCTTCGTTGATTTTCTTTTATTTTACTTGTTCGCTAAATATGAGTATCTTAATTATTGAAGGAGATAGGGCAAGGTTATTTTTTCTCATTATCTTTTATGTATGTATATACTATATTATTTCTCGCACATAACCACATTTTCTCTTATTTGCTCGTATATCATATAATGTATATCGAATAAGAAATTAAACTACAACCTTAGATTACTTTTTTTTTTATCTCAAAACTAATAATGTAAATAAAAAATGATAGAAAGCAAGTGATAAAGAGAGGTGCTTTCCTTTTCTTTTTTCAAATCAATGCTTTAAATGCAAAGTCGTAATAACAATAAATTCTGATGGTGCAAGTAAAATAGCGACAATTTTCATTACATTTCTGGTGTCGGAATTGGATACCATGCTTTCCTACAGTGTCTTAATAGATTCATGAACACTATGACCCCAATGTTCGTTCTGATTTAACATTTTTCCTGAAAAGAAGAGGCAAAAAAAAAGTGAAAAAGTGAAGTATTTAATCTTGTGATTGTCCACTTTTAACTTGTTTAGCTAATTATTTCCTTTCTTTCCTTGATCTTATCCTTCGAGATGAAGTAATATGAACCAAAAAAAATTTAACAAAATGCAATTCTTTCTTCTTTTTTGGTTCTTATGTCACACCAGGAAGGCCTTTTAGTACAGTAAAATTCCTTGGCGAATACACATTTCTTGTTGTCTTCCCTACTTCTGCATAGTCTGCCTGAAGTGACAGAAAAGGATGGAGGTGGAGGAGGGGATTATTATTGTAATAATGCCTTCTGCTCAGCTTGTAAATGTTATCAGGGCTTTGCTTCACAGGTAACTGATGCCACAGGAAATGGGTCTTACCTGCTTAACCCTGTGCTGCATTACAAGATACCTCCTGTGTGATATTGACATGAGTATAGTCTTCAAATTCGGTATATCCTTCTCGAGAACAAAAATGGCAAACTTTTCCCAGTTCAGAACTTCAAGGAATGGAGGCACATAATTGTCTGATATAATCACTGGAACACAGCCATACATGATTGCCTCGACTAACCTTGGACTGTTGACTTCATAACCTCTCGCACATATGCAGAACTTGCTGCTCTTCATCTGTTGGATGTAGCTATCCTTGCGCAACCGACCAACTATCTTCATGTCAGGATCTTTGTTTTCCCAGTGTTGTAGCAGAAGAGGTCGAACATAGCCATGCATATTACCGGCAAAGAAAGCAAGGATTTGCCTCTGAGAAGGAGGTTTACCTCCAAGACCTCTAGTTGAAAACTGCGCTGAGTGCACATTTGTTTCTGGAAGAGATACATCCTTGCCCAACTGGAAGCCTTCTTTCATATCAGCATTGCATAGAGCTCTTATGCAATAAGCCATCAGTGTTTTAGTTTCCTCTGGAGCCTATAAATATGAGTAAACATTTAAAGACTTATAAACTTAGAAACTAGCATTTGATCATAGAGGAAGAAGACAGTCCTGAATTTCTCGTTTTAATAAGCTAGAACAACATGTGAAAGGAATTAGTTAGAAATGCCTGGTAAAATTGCTCCAATTATCCAGCATTAGTTTAAAAGCGTACAAAAGTGCATGAATACTTACCCAGTCATGGCAAGCAACCAGAAAATGGTCAGCACCAGAAGTTCTATTCCAGAAAGAGTACCTTGCTTTGATCATATCAAGGTAGTTTCTCAGATACTGTTTTAAAGTGTCAAAACTGCGAGAATTGGGCACGTATACGATCTCTTCCAGAATTTGAGAACTAAAAGGGAAGTAAAACAGGAGGGCCTCTTCTGGATTAGTTGTAACATATTGTTTGCTTTCTTGCAGAAGACTCATGAACCAACCCTCTGAAGCATAAATTCCGGTGAGCCTAGGCTGATGGAATACGGGTCTTTTCCCCTCCTTGTAGATATAAATCTTCAGCGTTTGTTCCATTAACTCATAGCTCCTGCATTAATGGTTTGAAGTGGTCATACTATAGAAGTGTGACAATATAATTGGTCATATCATACTGCAAAATGCAGTTCAATATCGCTGAAGAAATAGGCCTTTCTCTTTTTTCTTCTTTGTAAAAGATAAAGTTGCCAAGAACATTTCAAAACTCTCAGAAGTTTGAATAACACTTCTATGACTGATAAAGTCTTTCACACCTAACAAATTAGATTTTTAAAACTTCTCTATCTCCCTTCTTGCCCAGAACTCCTACTCTGGACCATACAGAAGTTTCCAATCCCTGTTAAGTAGATAAATTAACTTCCATCTTTTAGATATGCCACTGAATCCACACAAAAATGCATTCTGAACTGCAAGGTTGCACACTTGCAGGTTGCAACTGAACTTCAGGTCTATTTCAATTAAGTTCAAATATTCTTGACATCAGGATTTAGAAGCACATGATCACCTTTTCCTATTAACAAGAGTTAAGAGCGAAACAGAAATTACTAAAATCAGCATTTGTAGATTGTAAGGCTATGCCATTTTTGACCAACCACATTGATGAAATCTCACTGGGACCATGTCTGAGATTCTTCATGGTCAGGTCAAGCAAACAGAACAGTTTTCATGAAATGAGCCAGTAGTACTATCAGAAAAAAGGATAAGTTCTCCAATAGTCTTTTCTACGTGAGAAACCTTGTATGCCACCACAGCATTCATAGAGGGAAACTGAAGCCAATAGCAGGATTTTTTTGATGAAAACATTTCAGTCTAAACACTGAAACAATGCTTAGATAAGAGAACTTCCAGAACCTATAACTTCACTTATCAGCTTCTTTCTATTTGTCTCTCTTGTATTTTTTTTGGCAGGCCTCATGCATGATCATGACTTTGAGCATACATATAGTAGTATACTGATTATTGCATTGGAAATAGTTATCATCGCAAAATTCCTACCTGAAGATACATGAAAGAAACAGGATTTCCTTTCAAACAACTTGAGCATTCTCTGAATTTGTCATCCATCTATTCAACTTAGGAACTCATTATCTTGCAATTTAAGTTAAGGAGAATTGCTATTGTAGCTGAAATTTTTATGCTATTGATTAGGCTCATAAATTTTCATTCAACTCTGTGGTCTCAACTCTGGACCATAAAATGAATGACCAAATTGTAATCTTTAAAGGAACAGTCAGGTCACTATACACCAAGATTGAGCAAAATGTTTATCGTACCTGAAAGAGGAGTAGATAAAGTTTACTCCATGAGATGCTAGACTCATGGTGTCTGTATCAGATTTTAGATTTTTTGAGAATCCAATCTGAATAAAATCTAGTGTGACCATCGAAATCATCTGAATCAGGAAAAATCAAGCTGCTATCGACTTACCTCTCAAACCTTGAAATGTTCCAGTAAATAGGAGCATATAAGCCAGATTTATCGTTGACAGTTTCCACTTTTTCCATCTCTAATCTTGCTTTGAGCAATTGTTTATCTCTAGCTGAAGACGGTAGTATCTAATGACATATTTAAAGAAGAGAAGAAAGCATTAACAAAGGTCTTTTTATGTCAACAACAGCTCGTTCCAAATAACATTGAGGTGAATGTACCGTTGAATTGGGAGGTGATGAAGTATGACTCTGAAACATGTAATTCAGCTCCCTTATTGTCACCACTGTTCTTTCTGTACTTTTGGTTGTTTTCTAGGTAGCGGGAACAGCTTTCTTCGAAGAAATTCCACCAATTAAGGCAAACTGACTCTGCTGCTGTCCAAGCACCACATCTTTGTCCAATGCAGTTGTGTTGGAGAGAATTGATATCGAAGGAGCTTTCTCGCGTCCCTCAGTATGTCTACCAGAATTGTCTTGATGCGCTGACATCGTCGGTGCTAATGTAACATTTCCTGACACAACGCTGTCATTTAGCTTTCTCATTTCATCGCTCAAGGCAATATCTTCTACCAGGATGCTACCAGAAGCAGAATTCATGTCAGTGTTAACGTGTTTTGCTGCAAATCTGTATTCATATTCCCTTCTCTGTCTCTACACTGTTGTTTCTTTTCCTTGTACTGAAAGTTAAATTGTGATACAAGTCCTCAAGTGACAATTCGACTTCAGAGGCTCTGTCATCGTTTATTTTATTGGAAGCAGCAGAACCTCCATTTTTTTCTGATGCTGATTGATTCATTGAATAGCTGCTGCTTTTATCCAGAGCGACAGAGAAATTAGCTACCCCATCAGCACGATCTTTTTCAGTAAAATGTGAGTAATTCTTGCCAGCAGAAAAGAAGTTTGATATAACATGTCCATAAGGAAGTTCAAAATACTGAAGCAGTAGAACTGATGCCAGCACCAGTCCAATGAACCAAAGAAGCATTCTATTTTCAAACGAAATTTCACGTTCCCTGCGGCCCATTATCCTGATTAATTCAGAGATATTCTAGACACAGATGATTCCTAACAACTTCAAAGTCGAGAAAGTCCAAATATGTCACTCTTGATGAAGCATGAATTCACACCAATGAGATCAAAGTCATACAGGAATACAACTAGCATGAATTCACACCATTGAGAACAAAAAAGCACTTCCATGGTATTAGCCCCTGCCTTTCCCTTTCTAATCTCACTTGAGCAAACAGATCCTGAGTGATTATGTTTCTTCCCTGTAAATTTGCCAGCCATATGGCACATAAAAAGCGGAATTACATGCTTTGAACTTCACACTAAAAGCTTAAATATCACACATCACAGATTCTTGACTAGTAAGACTCTCGAGCGAGTGCTGACATCCCATTAGTAAGATAGTACTAACATACATCTCAAGAAAGAAGAGAAACAGCAGACTGAGAGCTGTAAAACCTGCAAAGAATCAAATGTATTTACCTCAAAGATGCTTATATATGAAATTCCAAGTTGCTATTTGCCTTAGTTTATTGTTAGCAATGGAAGCAAAACAATCCATCATCCTACCATAAATGGCATATTTAGAAGAGATGTGCATGGTCTCCAAGTTTTTCACTTTTTCTGCTTTGGATTTGGTTTAGTTGTAGAGTTGCTGTCAGGTGCCTTGTTGGCAGCAATTTGGCTTTCCAAGAATCGGTTATGACTTGGAAGCCATAGAAGTACAAAAGAGTGCCCCTCCAGCTATGGTTTTTTCCCGTATGGTTGAAAATTTTCTCAGGCAATTTACTATGATTTACGGTTTGAAATGGCATACTGGGAAAGTCTAAATTTACGGTTTGAAATGTTAATTAATTTGAAACGCATAGAGGGTAGCCATTGCTGATTATTGACACAGAATCCGTTTTGTAACTTATATTACTGACCAATGACAATGGATTATTTTTGGTAACTGCCACCACTGTAGCAATAATTGATATTCTTTTAATTGCCATTTTGTGCTGTCCTAAGCAAACAGTTTGTTAAAAAGAAAAAAGGATTTTGTGGGATTGGTAGCAAAATTTGTTTGAGTTCTTGAAAATATCTTTTGTTATTGCATGTGATTAATTTAAATTCGTCATATGCATGTAATTAATTTAAGTGGGTAGAACCTGAACTTTACGAAAAAGGAAGAGAAATATGTGTTGAATGGCAATCAAGGAAGGAAAATATATACTTTACTGTAAAAATTACCCCTTTTTTTCCCATGACTCTTAACTGCTATACAGCACATATTTCACTTCTTTTTGTTCAAAGTTCAATATCTACCTACTTAAAGTAATTACATGCATGATGATTCTAAGCAAAAAACAAAAAAAGAAAAAGAATATTGGTATTTCAATTTATTTGATCCAAAAAATTTAAAAAATAATTATTCTATAGTAAAAATCAAACCTCATGCTTTGAATATCCAAGAAATCTTGTGGTAATCTTCCCTTATAATGCCCTCTAGGTTAACTCAAATATTTTAATGGTCAATTTGATGAGTTGGATTGAAATAGAGAGTAAAGTGAAAAGAAATAAATGTTAGGAAGTAAGCTACACTTTGACCAAATTTTAAGGGAAAATTTTGAGATTAACCCAAAAATAAGTGTTGGCCAAAGTTTTTAAATTAGGGACTTGAATGGAAAAGTCCCTAAAAAATTTTCAAAATTCACTCAAGCCCTTATTTTCAACGATTGACCTTGATCAACCGTTCTTGGGGTAGTGCTGTCACATGGGATGACTTTTTTTTTTTTTTTTTTCAACAAATTTCTTATTTTGGAGGACCAAATTGACATTTATCTTAAATATTTTAGAAAAGTATAAAATTCCTCCAATAGACTATCACAGTTTTGATCGTAGGTTTTAGACCATAGTTAACGTTAATTTTTTTTTTTTTTTTTGTCGAAATGATAGGATTGTCATAGTTAACGTTAATGGTGGA
Organism: Coffea eugenioides; assembly: GCF_003713205.1. NCBI lineage: Eukaryota > Viridiplantae > Streptophyta > Magnoliopsida > Gentianales > Rubiaceae > Coffea > Coffea eugenioides. The sequence goes on along the minus strand of NC_040042.1, from coordinate 40,428,644 downwards.
GATGTGTTTGATTTGCATTTGAGTAGATAATATTGATTTGAAGAGTACCAAAATTTTGTTGTAATTTTGTATGTTATTTTTTTTATTATCTACCTTTGTTATGTTAATATCTACATATATTATATTTATATTTATATTACAACATATAATTGTCACCTATGATCAAAAAAATCCAGTTCTTTTTCTTGCCATGATCAAATATTTAGAGATAAATTACTATTAACTTGTGTCTAATATTTGGAAATTTTTTTATTTTTGAGAAGATCATGATTTTTTAAAAAGTTAATAATGAATTTCAAGAATGCTCTTGAATTGCTATTTTCTCTAGTTTTTAAGCAATAAGGAAATTCGGACCAAATAGTTGGGCCTATTAGCCACATTCAACCTTTTGATGTCTGAATTGTGATTTCGCCCAACTTAAATTCCCTTCCAATTTCAAAAGTCCTAAACCCCAACAAAACCCCTTCTACAAACTCTCCCCAACTCTGGTACCTAAACCCAAGAATCCTCTCCTCTTCTACAAACAAGAATGGAGATTGACAGAGGGGATGGGCGCAAGCCAAATCAATTAAGACCAGTGGCTTGTTCTCGCGGCATTCTAAACCGTGCTCACGGCTCCGCCAGTTGGTCTCAAGGTGCCGTATTTCTCCTCCCCCTATAAACACCTCAACTCATTTCATGAGCAATTCGTTTCGCAGATGGTAAACATTTTTTTTTCCAGAAAGCCCTTTTCTTTGATGGTTTCTCCATCAATTGGGACTTTCTGGACTTAATTGTGTGTCAATTTTAATATTTTTCACATGGGTTTTTATCACTTTTTTCTGCCTTGCTTTTCTTGAAATATTTTTGTACCCTTTGTCCAAGTATGATTAAAGTTACGGTCTTTGGTTTCTTTAGAGAGTGAATTCAGGATTTTTTTTGGAATTTATGCTAGATTTTTCTTTATATTAAAGATAATTGTTTAATTTTTGCTCTGAAATTGAGGGATTAGGTTCATGTTGAATTCTTTACCCATTCATTTTAATTATTGGAAAATTTTCGTGTGTTGATGGTGTGCTTTCATCTCCCTGGTTTTGGCATTAGGAGAAACCAAAGTTCTTGCTGCAGTTTATGGACCTAAGGCTGGGACAAAGAAGAATGAAAACCCGGAAAAGGCTTGCTTTGAGGTCATATGGAAGCCTAAAACAGGGCAGATAGGTGAGATTCCTGTGTGTAGATAGATTGGTCTTCCTTATGTGTTGAAGAGTGGAGATATGTACACTCTTTTAATCTGTATAAATTTGATAAATGCTTAGGGAAACCCGAAAAAGAATGTGAGATGATATTGAAGCGGACTTTGCAAAGCATCTGCCTTTTGAATGTTCATCCAAATACCACCACATCGATCATAATTCAGGTGATTTTACTGAGCAGTTGAGTCAGTCATGACGTTTGATGATATAGACAACGAGAATAGTAGGAGTATTATAGTTGCTTTCAATATCCAACTAAAGTTCAGAATCACAATTAATAGGTTTTGGAGAATTGAAACTTTATCTTTCCAAAATTTGAATATGAAGTATGAATTTATGACTCTACTAGTTCTCTTGATTAATATAATTTTTATTACAACAATCACTGCTTACCAGAAACAGTAATAGTTTCCTGGCAAACCATTTTTGACCTAGGTTAGCTACTTACATCTGTACATTCTATTGGTAAACAGCAAAGAGGCTATAGTAGTTTAGCAATTTATAGAGTCATTAAAAGAATGCTCGAACAACAAAAATGTAAAGAAAATGAAGTTGGAAAACTAAATCATGTTAAGTTAGCTTGACTTAAATCTAAAGGAAGTATGACTTATCATAAAGCATAGCTGAAGGCTTAATTCCAGTTCATATTAATCCATAGTCTGCCGAATTTCCCTTAAAATCTCAATCAGCACGTGGATTGTTGTTTCTTCTATATTTGTGGTACACATATTTCTTTCAATTTGTGATTCTCAGGCTGTGGTGTTATCATTAATTGTCTTACTCTAAGATTTGTGCTTGCGGGTTCTGAGAGATGTCAAGCATGAATTTTATTTTATTTTGCAGGTTGTAAATGATGATGGTGGTGTATCCTTCATGATCATAGTTATCAATTTATGATACTGGCCTTAAACTTTTTATAGTAAGAATATTTTTCCTTCCACTAAACCATGTTGATTTGGTGGCGAATTTGCTTAGTCCCTCTTTGAGGCTATTATTTTCTATGATGGAATTTCCAGAGGAGGATTCCTCAGAGTTTTCAGAATCAGAAGAGGAGGTTGTCTCTGTTTCTTCTGATTCTTTTCTTGTGAGATTATCTTCAGAGACTTGTGAATATGTTGAAATGTATGGGATTGAGTCATCATGAAGATCTTTCATCATCGAGGAAAGAGGATTTCATTTTAATCAAAACGGTGAAGCTATTTATCATTTTCAGGATCCAATCTCTGGTCATATTTATTTTGATGTATGTACCGAGTGTAAAGGGAGCTTGCTGCTGATTAACTAGAAAAGTCAAAGCAAATAAAACCAGAAGAAACAAAGGGAAAAAGAGTGAAAATTAGGATTTTAGTCGACCTTGTTAAGAAACTATTCTCAGTTGGAATCACATGGACTCCTTTCCTTTTTTCTTTCTTTATTTTCTTTGGATCACATTCATTTGTAAGCGATATTATTGTGATTGTAACAATTATGACTGCTTCATATAAACTTTTTGCACCATTTTACTGGATTTTTCTACTCCTTTGGTCACATGTCCAGAAACTAAACACTTTGTAGGGGATTCAAATTTGAATATGCACTTCACTTTCGTCAGGTAGCATCCTTCTAAGGAGGGATACTTTATCTTTTAGTTGCTATGGACATTAAACAATTCTTGCAGTATTCATGCACCACTTCTTGCTAAATTGCAGTACTTGTTTAAAGTTTGTCTTCTCTCTCTCGCAACTTCCTTTATTTGTTGATGTACTCCTTGATTACAGTTTTTAAGCTTCTCCCATGTGCCATCAATGCAGCTTGTGCTGCCCTCGTGGATGCTGGCATTCCTTTGAAACATCTTGCTGGTAAATGATTTTTTTTTATTCTCCACCTTATTTCAAGGAGAAAGAACTAACTAATTGGTACTAATTGTTTTTGCTGGATACTTCAGCTGCAATATGCTGTTCTCTAGCAAAAAATGGACGGGTTCTTTTGGATCCTAACAAGTCAGAGGAACAGGTGAGTTTTGTTTTTCTTTGTATAATTCATTCTACTGCTTGACAAATTTGGATGTACTTGTTTTCAATTCTGTGTCTGTTTTCTGTTTCAAAAATATATATAGCTTATTTATGTCGTCATTTCTGAAGTATTGTACTCCTGGAGTAGTTCATTCCAATTTCTTCATGAAGCATTGTTCTTGTGCTTTTCTTTTTTATTATTATATTTTTATAGGAACACGATTATGAAACTTTTTTGGTGAAGATATGTCTTAAAATAGCTATTACTCAGTCATATGTACTAACCTGCATCTTTACAAGCATTGTTTAACGATGGCAGAACATGAAAGGATTTGTATATTTAGCTTTTCCCAACTCGATTCAGTCCGTGCTTCCTGAAGGATCATTACAAGTGGGAGGTGAACCAGTGGAACATGGGATTATTACATCTGTCACACATGGTGCAATGTCAGGTGCCTGCTATACATCTCTCTGAGTCTCCAGTTTAATAACTTGAGCTTCTAAACTTCTGTTTTGGGATATTTCGAATGATTGCTACCACACACTGAGTATTTAATCTAGGGCGTCTCTTGATGATAGCAACCTTCTATAATGTGACAGCTGTGCTGTAAGCTGTATAAATTAGAAGTATAGTTGCCATCTAACTTCTTTATCAATCTATGTGTTGTTAGCAGATTGCAGGCTTCAGTTCTTAAGTTGGAAAATGGTTAGTAATGAATTTTGTCTTCCAATGCTTAGTTATGGTATGATTCTGAGATCACACTTTATGGGGTAGTTTACATTTTGACCCTGAGGGATTGGCTAAATGACACAAGGATTCAATCAGGTTTGAGAGCTAAAGTACAACTTCGTCAATGAAGGGTCAGCAACAGTATTAGAAAGTAATAGTAATAGAATTATTGACAAGTATTTGAATTAACTTGGTTACTAAATAGAAAAAGATATAAAAAAAGTAGGACATTGATAGAAGGCAAGGTGGCAACAAGGTTACCAGCCCTTTGCATGTTACTGCTATCCTCAAGCTGCTTTTGCCTGTCCATTGCCTCTAGGCCAAGTCTTGCTCCCTGACCAGAAAATAAAGCGACCTGACCCTTTCGTCTTTACCCTCCCCAGCCATAACTGACATTATCACAATCCTTCCGAAATTCATCTCTTTACCAGACTAACTACCTGGTTTGGCCTAATTTCGCACTCCTGTTGCCGCTGCCAGCCCCTCACCTGCATCCCCTAATATACTTCCAATCAATTGACCTCTGATTCTCTCTCCTCCCCCAAGTGCTGCAATCAGCTTCAATCTCCACACTGCCAAGCTTGTTTTCCTTTCCCATCTAATCGGATTGTGTGTTTTTACACACCCACAGAAGTTACACATACTTAAATCACACACTATTCATGGTGCAGAGAAACCAATAGTAGTCTATGTTTCCTTATAGACATGCCAACTGGATATAGTGATTCACATAGACACCCCACCTTCATATGCACTAGCGGGAAAGTGAGGAGTGCTGCTTGGTGAGAATCTGTCAAGGATGTTGAGTGTTGATTGTTGGACTTTCTTCGTGGAATACTTGTATGCTGGTGGTTTTGGTTGGAGGTTTGGGGAGAAGAAGGCATTTGCGGTGGTCATTGTGTTTATGGCAAGGCATTTTGTGCGAGGACTGTCAGAAGCAAAGAAAAGTTTTTCTGTTGTAATTTATAGCGTTATTATGCTATCTTAGTGGGTGTAAGAGTCATATTGTAGATTTTATTTCCTTGTTCACTCTTTTCTTTGTATTGCCAAATATAACTCTGTGGCTATATTGTCTACAGTGGATGATTACCTTCTTTGTCTGCAACGAGGACGGGCTGCATGTGAGAAGTTATCTGTCTTTATCAGAAGCAGCTTAAAGTGACACATTCCAATTCACCTGTACAACTTTTGTGGGAGTTTAGGATGCTGGGAGGCGGCGAATCATCAGTTTTCTTCTACCTCGGCATCCTCGACTGCTAAATGTTTGATAAGCATTGTTTTCTTTTGGTTGAAATTCCATTTGAGCTTTTGTTATGGGGTGTGAATCGGCTTGCATGAGCCTGTGATGCCATGTACTGATAATCTTCTAGATTTAGCATGTTTCGTCTGTAATCAGCACTGGATGAATGATGATGTATATCTCACTGCAAAGTTCTTTTGCAAGACTACTTATTTTACCCATTTTGTCACTTTTTAAGTCGGTTGTTTTAATCCCTGAAAGTATAGCTGCGGAGTCTCTCATGCATGGAAGATGATAAAAATCAGTTTCAATCCAAACCAATTGAAGATAAGCCATTTTAATAGCAGTGCTTGGAACCTGATATTCTTTGTTTTCTAAATTGCAACAAGATACCGATTCAATTCTATAAATGCATCAAGAGAGAAGCTAAAAGTATAAACGAATTAGTCTATACATTAATAGGCAAATGTATAAACCCAGAGAAACTAAGAAGGATGCCCTAATAACAAAAAAAACTCTTTAAGATCTGCCAATTTTCAATAGTAGTTGTGCAGACTTGTTATCTAATTAGTTTCTAGGCACATTATTCAGACCTCATATACATATTTTTTGGGTTGGTGCCTACGCTGCTGATTAGGAGGGTGTAAAAATGGGTGTATGCCTATGGTTACTGTTTAATAGCAGTGACTGCAGGAAAATGAAGTTTCCTTGGGTGGACTCCATCAGAATTCATAGGGCTTCAAAGACTTTTGGAAACGATTGATTATTAATTTTAGTGGGAGTAAGACGAGGATTTTTTTTTTGTTTTATATATATACATATATATATATATATATAAAGGATAAAATCCTGAATTTTTTCTTGCCTAAAGTCCTAATTAATACCTATTCTTAAAGTTTTCGGTTGGCATGAAATGTTTCTAAATATTTTCATTTAGCATCTCATCCTACGTTAATTCTCATTTGGTGATTCTAAAATTCATTTGTTGCAAGTAGGGCTGTCAACGGGTCGGGTTCGGGCCGGAATTCATTATTTCGGACCCGGACCCGAATTACTATACCGACCCGGATCCGACCCATTTACCTGGCGGGTCTTTTATTCTATGTTCCGGATCCGGACCCGGCGGGTCTCGGATCCGGGTCAGGTCTACCCGAACAAATTTAGCAAAATTTATAATTTCTAATAAAAATGAGAAAAAAATATATTTGTAAACTAATTTCTAACTAATGCAAAGAAAAAACCAAATAAGAAAAGAAATCAAATTGACTTTACTCAAATACAGCACCCTAATCAAATTATATTGATAAATATATATTTTTTAAATTATTAATTCATTTATATCCGGATCCGGGTCTAATACGGATCGGAATACTATATTCCGTATCCGACCCGTTTTTTGTTTGACAAAACGGATCCGGATCCGGATCCGGGTAACGGAATTAAATCCCTACCCATACCCGCAATAATTTCACGGATCCGGTCCGAATCCGGGTCTAGACCCGACCCGTTGACAGGCCTAGTTGCAAGTGCTGTGAATATTTATGAATTGTCCCCCTCCCAACCCCACCCACCCCCCCAAAATTTAAAAAAAAAAGAAGAAGAAATCCAGGCTTTGCCATTGCTCCGAATATTCCACAATTTGATCCTAACATATGAGGTCAGTCTGCGCTAGTATTTTGGTATGACCTTTCTACCAATAGTGCAAACAATGGTCCCTTATCTTGTCTCAAATGAGGCATTACACTTTACTATAGGGATTCTCAATCATCTGTAATCAGCCAAACCAGTTGATGACAAAAACCAATTTAGTACGTTTTTAGGTGTTCATTGCAATTGACAATTACGTGCTCTTTCTTTTCTTCGTCTTCTTCTTTTTCAACATATGCTACTCTTGTCTGACTTGACAAAGTCTAATGGTTAAGGAATTTTCTTGGCAAAGGGGTGAGGAATCTTGAGAAGCAGACCGGGAAAATCATTTGATTCTCCATTCATAGAATCGTTTGGTTCCTTGATATTTTCTTGGTAAACTTTACAATGAAAATTTCAATTTAATAATGTCTTGTCTTTCATTTATAGGGCACTTTAGCCAGAGATTACTTTTCCTTAAAAACAAAACAAAATACTTTTAATTGCCCAAACAAAAAATGTTGTAACTAAATTTTTCCTCACCGGGGGTAAGATAAGACATTTTCTTTGTTCCCTTTTTTTTTTTGTTTTTTCAAACGAATATTATACATGAAATTATATATTGCATAAATTAGCTTTAAGAATGTGTTGTTAATTTGCTTACTACACAATAAACATTAAAACTAGAGCTTGAAAGTCGCCTTGTTGAAGTATCTACAACCTTGAAAAAACTATACTATATTATAATTAGCTCAATTTTAGACTATAGTTAGTTTGAAAAGTCATTGTTAATTCACTTGCATTGTCATGTGTTAAACAAAACAAACAAGAAATCCACGAGGTCTATAACAACAATGAGAGTGTTTTTGGCACAGGAAATAGATTTGGTAAGCTATCAAAATATGCCACTAAAACCCTGGAAGTGTTGAAAGTTCATAATCATGAACCAACAAGCAGCAGCTAATAAATTATCCTAGATCGACCTGTTTTTTTTTGCCTAAATATTACTCCTACTAAACAATAGGGATCACACTAATCACTCTCGAGTGATTTGACAAATTGTAAGAATTGATTCTATCATGGTCTTTTATCAGTATAATGTTGGTCGGATTTGGTGTGAAATAATGAAGTTGTAAATTTATTAAAGGACAAGCGGCCACTAATAAATTTGAATAGTAGGGGAACCACACAAATCATTCTTGAGTAATTCGACAGCCTCAAATAATTAATCCAACTGAGGTTCATCATTATTACTCCCTCCGTCCCACTCTGATAGTCCTGTTTTCCTTTTTCGTCTGTCCCAAATTGTAGTCCACTTTCCATTTGAAAAATGTAGTTGTATTTAAATTTCCTAAAATATCCTTATTTAATGTAAGTTGTTGTTACTATAAACCTACTCCATTTAATGAGAGTTTATTCTTTTTTTTACCATCAATTTAAGTTCCCATAAGGTTGTACTCTAATTAATGTGAGTGTATTTTAGAAAAATAGCTACCTAAATTAATTGTTCCAACAAAGTTAACTACTTTTTCTTAAACTGTGTGAAAAAGGAATCAGAACTATCAAAGTGGGACGGAGGGAGTATAAGTTTGGCTGGATTTGGAATATTGAGAAACGAAAATGGCTTGATTCCCTTTTGTAGGATTTTGCTTATTCGTCTTTTCTTGTTTTCATGAGAAAAAGGTGCGTGATTTCCTATGTTCTTTTAGTCTTAGTCTGTCACTTTCTGCTAACTAGCTATAACAAACACGTAATTCCACTATTGGTTGAAGTAATTAATGTGACATTAATGCATTACACTAGGGTCGATCTAGTGACCTTTCCATTATTAGGTTTAGAATTTGAATTCTGCACCAATAGTGAGAGGTACATAGAAAAGAGTGAGACGATACAAACAATAAAAAATGCATGCTTTATGCTCATTTTTGCGCAATCATTACAGATTGTTCTCTTCATATTCTCAATTATCTGGCATTTTGGAGAGAGAGACTATTGGCCATGATTTTATGGTCTGACAATTCCCTTAATTTTGTAATCGATAATGATCATTCGAATGGCCATACTCAGATTCACTGCACTTTTTAATTTTTAGACAGTTTCCTGGTAAAATTAACTCTGGGAAGCCTTTTAACAAGTATTCCCTGTTAGACAAACTCAAAATTTTCAAATATCTTCTGAATGCTTGAGGCGCTTACTAAATGCATCCAAGTGTTTAATAAGCCATATTGAAATGTAATCAATTTGGAATTGTTTAAAGACTTAAATTTTTTGTCTCTTTATACCGATTAATTTCAATTCAATTTATATATACTGTTTCACCGAACTCTTATGGGGTCATCTACAAGGCTTTTCATCAAGAGTTTAGCCGGGATTCAAGAACGGAGCTCTCCTCTTCCAAGGGCTTGAAATTGGCCTGTGAATTCTTTCTATTTTCTCAGTAATCATTATAGATTTTCCGATAACGATAGACCTCAATTGAGTTGCCAAAGAAGACCAGTCAGCACTTTCCATTTTTATTTTCTCAGTAATCAGCTGAAAACCATTTACTTTCGTTTTTGATGTTTCCTGACCGATCAGATTGATGATGTATGAAAGCAAAGGATATGCAAGGATTGGAGTAATGCCGCAATATGGTGATGCTGATTCGGTCAAGTGGTTCTAGGTTGAAAAGTGCAGTTCATTCCATGTTGACAATTGTTTTGAAGATGGAGAGGAGGTGACTAATTTGCCATAGACGCGTCGATATGAAACTAGCTAATTCCTTGTTGCGTACATCAATTGTTGAAGATGGAGACAGGTAACTAATTTTCACTTTTTTTTAAAATATATTTTTCAATTATTTTTTTTATCTTATGTACGTCAAATCGTTATACTATATTTAAAAAAAAAACTCGAGATAATACCAATCCAAACGGGTTATAAATGATTTGGGTTGGCTAAATTTTGAATATGAAAAAACCAGGTTGTAGTGATTAGATGTAGAGCTCGAACATAAGTTACACTGGGACCTGAATATGGCAGGGACATATTTGAGCGGTTTTGCAGAGGTTTCAAGCCCTAAATAGGGTTGAAGATACTGAAAACACTTCACAAGACGGATCTCTATTTACTCGCGTCCGCGAATGGAGGATGGACATGAAAACCGGTGAGGTGAAGAATATAATTAATTAAGAGGGATCGACTTCCATGGATTTCCCAATAATTAATGAAGGTTTTGTTGGTGTCAAGGGTGCATTATGCGGTAATTTGGTATGTATAACGTCGGATGAAGACACAAATATGTTGTTTTCGCATGCAGGTAAAATAGAAGTATCAAAATGGGTGATTTGGACGGATTTGGACGGGTTGAAATGGGTAATGGGTATAATTAAATTAATTCATTTATACCAATTCAATTAGATGTGTATAAATGGATAAATAAAAAAAAATGAGTTGGGTAACCCATTATCCATTTATAATCCATTTATTTTAACTTTTTGTAAACTCATTTAAATTTATTTTTACAAACTAAATTATCAATTTTTATCACCCTTTGCGCCCATCATTAGTTTTAAATATTTACTTGTAATGCTCAATAAGGCTAATTATCAATTTTTTTTTTCATCTGTGCTCTACGTCGCAAAATTACATACTATTTAATAATTAGACAATAAGACTATAAAAATTTGAACTAAGTACTACAAAAGTTAACATAAAAACTTTAATCACATACTTGGGTATGAAATTTCGTACGTACCAGTCATGTGAAATGAACAATACCATTAATTATGCGGTAATTTGATATGTATAACGTTGGACGAAGACAAAAATATGTTGTTTTCACGCATGCATGCTGACACGGTGCAAAATCATGATACAGGTTGGACGCTGCGTCAAGGAAATCTGCCATAACTATATATAAACACTGCCGTCAGTCCAAAGCGAAGAGACGTGCATTACTTTGATATCAACCAACAACGTGATGGTTAAGGAAACAACCTAGTCGAGGAACATGCAGAGACTATATCTGCAAGTTAACTCAGACTTTGTTACTACAAGGATGGATGGAGAAATGTGTGTTGCACGTTGTAACTGTTTATTCTCTTGATAATTACTAAAATAATTAGTCGTCCAAAATTAATTACAAGAATAGAAGTTTTAACAATTTACAGTATTGCAGTGCTATTAACTTCTTTTTTCTTTTTTGGTAAAAATTGACTTACTTCTCTAGCACAACATATAGAACACCTACAAATGTTTAGAAAACCTTATTCATTGTTTCACTTAGTAGGGAAGCATTATGAAGCAATAGAGAAGTGAATTTAAGAAAGAAAGGAAAATTAGAGAAGAAAGAGCAAATTTTAAAATAAGCAAATTCCAAAATAGTTATCATGGAATTTCAAATTCATGATCGAAGAACTGCTTTTATTAAGCTAAATTGTTAATTAGTTTAGGTGTACTTGTGTTTTGCATCGTATAACTTCTTGCTGTAACTGTTTATAGTTATATTTAATTAAAAACTATATGGTGAGTGAAAAAATAAATTATACTTTTTATGTGTTCCACAAGTTTAATTTTGAGCTTTGAAGGTTTCTTTATTTGAGATTTTTCTTCCAATTTTAGTAATTTATCTTTTTCAATACATTATTTATTTATTTATTCTTAGGTTTAAGGCATTTTCAATAAGCTTAACGGTCAAAGGCGTGTTTAATAAGCCATATTGAAATGTAATCAATTTGGAATTGTTTAAAGAGTTAAATTTTAAGTAAAGCACTTGTTCATGTTTAATATACATGTTAAATATCATTAACAATTCTTTGACAAGCATAGTATATCCTGTAGTGAATTTATAATTCATAAGGATTTAAATCAAACTCGTTTAGTAGGCACCTCACAGTCTTTGCTCAAACACTAATTTCTGGCCTATAAAACAAAGTCAACTTTAATCCACAAGCCTTTTTTAAAAAAAAAATTTTAGCTCTTTAGTTATATGTCCTAACATCTTGCTTTTATAAATGTTCACTATGTTCAAAATTCATTTACATTGATACTGAAAGTAAATTAAATAGTCACAATAACTATGCTCGATTATTTTACTTATTTGAATGCAACAATTCAATGATGAAAGCAATACTTTGATTAACTAATCTTGATGTCTTATTCTTTTGTGCTTCATCTTCTATTCTCTTTCCATTTTTTGAAACTATTATTTCTTTTTTTTTATTAGCAAAATATAGGACTTTTATTAATAAGAGAAGCTCATTACCTTACATTTAATAGCAGCCAAGGAATCATTGTCTTTAATGTGCACAGTTACTATTTATACAAAAGGAATTAATATGCACCAATTATTATGTGATACATTAAGTATCATATTCTATGTCAACAAAAAGAATACAATAATCTATACTAAGATTCTTTTGCTTACAGTTAACCCATAGTGGTAGGACAAATACTAATCTATTGTCAAATCATAACTCTGTAATATATTGGTTCAATTTCTTCTCACTTTTCTAGAGTTTTTCTTTTCCATGAATAACCACCAAGATCCATAAATTTTAGGCATTAAATTTTCAAAAAAAATATCGTAATTTTTAAAATTATTGCATGTATATATTTAGCAAAAAAAAAAACTAAATACTTCAAATTTATTGACTTTGATAGCTTTGCCTCTTAAATTATTAGGGAAATATGATATCACAATGAAATCAAACTAAGTCCCAAACTCAATATTTTTTATCCGAAGGAAAACCATGATAAATTGGCCATTACTGAGAGCAAAAATTAATCCAACTTCGTACAAAAATAAATGTTTCAAAAGTCTAACATTACATGTCCAAATAATAATAATTTTATCATAAAATACTGTTCACATAATTTGCAAGGCTTTCTTAAGAAATTACCTATAAAAGAAAGAACAGGATTGTTGAGAATAAGGCAAACCACTTACATCCAAATATTTTATGAAACAACTTCAAAAGCTTTGAGTATTTTCGAGGTGAAGTTAATGTAAGCAAAGTTAATTTTTAGAACAATTTGATGATCCATTTTATCCAAATTGATTAAGGAATCCATCTTGATCTTGAAACTATTAAAGAATGTTTAAAACTATTCATGTCCCAACGTAAATGCAATTTCTTGGAGACATTTTAGTAACTTTTTTTTTTTACTTCTCTGTAATCGTTGCTTATTTCTCCGTAATTTCTAAAACACATCTCCATTATTTTTGTGAGAAAATTTAGTTCAAAAAAAATTTCATAACATAAAAACTACAAAGTCTTTTAGAAACTTTAATATATAGCGGTTCAACATAGATGATAATATGCTAAAGATGGTTGGTCTTTTTTTTTTTTTTTTTAAATTGGCAGACCCCGTATATGAGGAAAGGATGCCAACTCTATTTTATTAACATCAAAATAAATAAACAAACGGAGGGGACCAAACCAAAACCTCCAATATATGAAAAAAATCCCCATAAATAAGCAGTACTTACTTCGTTACAAAAACAGATCTAAAGTTAAAAATTCTTCAACATCTAGCCTAACTGGCACTTTACATTGTCTAGGCAAATCCGCTATAGATGGTTGGTTCTTGCTATTTCCAAACTTAAACTTTTACACTTGCTATCATTTTATATCCTTTTACAAATTATCTATTCCCTAAAAGTAATTAATTTGCCCATAGTGAATCTCATTTGTAGCCACAATTAACAATTTTGTTCATCATGATGCGTGTAACTTTTCTTGCTTGAGTCTAATTAGTTAAAGTATATAATGATTATTCTCTTCAAAGTCTCCAAAACCCAATTTAATTTATAGGGACATTAACTAGGTAGCCTTCAAGTCCATTGTGCTCATTTGTTAGGAATTTATCTTTCCCTTGCTCTTTGTAAGGTTTAGAGTCTATCTTGTGTAATATAAAAAATTATTCTCCTCAAAAGCACCCCTTCTATTTGTATATAGTAAATTAATTCCTAAAACCCAAATGAAGAAACCTTCATTCTATTATTGAATTCTTTCAAAAGTTATCCAATAATAGTTTCATTCCAATAGAAAATAAATGAATTCAAGTTCGTTATCTATAAGGAACATTCCCCATGATATTTTTAATATTTTTGTTTGCTAATTCCACTTTTCATCCTTTTCCCATTCAGATTGAAGATAATATTTCACTTGGCGGTTAATAATTACTCACTAATTTTCTATTCCAATTTCCTCCTATAAGGCAATAAACCGATAAAACTGAAGAGAAAAAAATTTTCAATTGTTAAATGATGTAAGAGAATTTAGATGTGCCAATTTATGCATGAGGGGGTCTATGAGTTATATTAGTATTAAGTGTTAAGGTAATTTGAAGAGAAATTTCAAACTCATAAAGTTGATAATCACTAAATCTAACATAATATGCGTTCTTTGTACCCCTAAAAAAAAAAAAGAAAAACAAAGAAAATGAAAATGACACAATGTGTCTTCTAAACAGTTCTTATACTTCGATTATGCTAATTCTCAACTCTAGAACCAAAAACAAATAAATAGTACTAGAGTTAGAAGTACAAGTCAATAAACTTGGGCAAATGCTAACATCCAAGCGAGTGTATGACTTTATTTGTCATACTATTGATCAGTATTTTAGATCATCCTCATAAGTAGATGGCAGGTTCAAAATCTCTAAATTCCTTTTCTTTCACTTTTAGTGTTTGTATGACACAAAAAAAAAAAAAAAGAACAATGAAAGAAAGCAAGAAAGAAAAATGAAAGAAACACAATATAGAGATTTCCTAGCTAGTTGAAAGAACTGTCTTTTGTGTTTATGTTTAATTTAGAAATTTCATCGTTAAACAAATTTTAAATAGAACTCGATTTTATTTCTAAAGTAAAACCTAAAGCTTCCCTAAATCAAATTTATTCATAAAGTACAACCACAAAGCCGATATTACAAAAAAAATATCAACACAATAAAAATAAGACATTAGAATTACAAATACAACAAAGTCATTAGAGATTGAAAAGTAAAAACTAAATATTTACTTATATTGGATCTATTTACTTTGTTCGTTGGATGTATAGGAATTCTTTTCAATCAAGGAGGAGTAGGTTTAGAATGATATATAAGCAAACGCGGCCCGAGCTTCCCTTTTCTTTCATTACTTCTTTCTTCACAACTAGAGGAACCACGTCCGCATCAGTAGAAGTGGTGGAAGGCCCGCCTAAGCCAATGGGAGAGCTTCTGCACCTCTCTTCAAGAGATAAGAGTTTTTCCATCGGTCAACAACTAAATCACTAAATTATATTGGCACATTTTAATATAGTATAGATATAGATGACCACGGTATTATGCTTTTGCCCACCAGCGACTAAGTTTCTTTGAGGAACGTCAAGAACAAAATAGTGGATAAGCATTCAAAAACTCATGATTAGGATTGATTACAATTAGAAGTCACGTATGATATCTACCTATGAGGTCATTAAGTTAAAGACTAATTACTCACATGACTAGCATATGAGTAATTTAGTCATCTTTTATTACAGATTTTACTTAGTAATTTTTATTAATTTTTTTCAAAAATTTGCTGTCACATGATTAGATTCTATTAGTAATTGGTAAAAATCAGTCATTATGATTAAATGTACATAGAAACTAAAATAGTTAGGAATGCATTTGCTTTTATCCAAATTTTAGGAACTAAAAACACTCGTAACCCAAATATTTGAGACCAAAACTGCAATTATCTCTTAAAAATACCCTAATTGCACGTTATAAATAAGGAATCAGCAATAATTGGCCTTGATTAAATTTAGTATATGTTATAGTGTCCTAGTACTAATTCGAGGAAAACAAACCTCTACAGACAACGATATTAATGTTGTTTATTTTTTTGCTTAAAAAAAAAAGGCTATTCATGTCCTTTTCCCTCCAAGAATATTTTATCCTTAGTTAGCTTCAAAAAAAAAGGCCATTCATGTCCTTTTCCCTGCAAGAATATTTTATCCTTAGTTAGCTTCAAAAAAAAAGGGCCGTTCATGTCCTTTTCCCTCCAAGAATATTTTATCCTTAGTTAGCCTCTTATATGTTGAATTGAACGAATTTGCCGCTGTGGTATTGAATTTTGTTACAAAGGGTCGGCATAGTAGCGCCTCAATTTATCACCACGTTTCTCATGTAAAATTAAACAAAAGGATTTTTTAAATTTTTTGTGGTCGGTATTGGATTTTTTGTTACAGAGCGATTCCTAACAAAGGAACAATATAATATGCAAAAGAAAAAAGAATTAATGGACCGAATAGACCAAACCCAGTTTTCTAAAGTTCAGTTATTTCCAAAAAAAAAAAAAAATTGTTAAGGATAACGTCTATAAGAGAAAAAGATGAAAAAGTCCTTATGTATTTAGTCTTCCAATTTTTATTTTTTTTTTGTTAATTTTGCACTCAATAGTTGTATCTGCATTCTTATGTTAAAGTTCAATTCCTATATATCGATGTACAATGTTCAAGCAACTGAAAGCAGCTTAAGACAAACCCCACTCCAATGCTAAATTTCGAGTTTCATAATTTTTGGAAATTTTCCCATGGCTAGCACACAAAATGCTGCCTTATCTTTCTTGTCTTTTCTTTTCTTTTCACATTACAAGAAGGATTTCTTTTGGGGAGAGTTGAGGGGGAGTAGAAATGCCTGAATTATTGATTTGCTTGTGATTTGATCCATAACTAACAGTCTTTTTTTTGCAAGAACTAACAGTCAAAACTAACAGCCTATAACTTACAGTCATCATTTCAAGGTTGTTGCAAAATTAATCCAACAGTAAAAATTCCTTATTAATTTCATAGCCGCGTACTTTTCGACGTCTTCATATTTAACTCTCTCTCTATATATATATATATATATATATATCCACAATTTTAACATGTCAAATTTGTAGTACAGCGTTCCTATAAATACCACCACGCGGCATTGCTTCCCAATCGTCAAACTTAACATTTTCACGTCATCCCAAAACCAAAGGAATGGACCTTTCATATTCATATTCATCAGCCACAGTTCCCTTAAGCTCTTGCGCCAGGGGCTGGGTTGATCGAATCAGCAACATCTTCCGGAAAGAAATTGCCGTTGACATCGATCATCTCCCTCCCGTTTCTGTTTTTGAAGTCCCCAAAACGCTCAGCCTTAAAAAACCCGAAGCTTATACTCCTCAGCTCATAGCCATGGGGCCGTACCATCATTTACGCCCCGAGCTCTATCAGATGGAGAGGTACAAGCTCGCTGCCATCAAAGAGATCTCAACCCCAGAGCAGATTTCCAATTTCCAACACATCGTGATCAACAGGTTGAAGGAGATAGATCCTTCTATCCGGGCTTGTTACAATAAGTTCATGGACTATGATCAAGATACGTTGGCGTGGATCATAGCAATAGACGGTTGTTTCTTTCTCCACATCTTGCATTCTTATCTTGTGCACGATGAGACCACGGACAGGAGACTGTTCGGCAACACTATTGTCACGAGAGATATCATGATGCTTGAGAATCAACTCCCATTTGTTCTGTTGAAAGAGATTCGCAAGTCTCTTCAAGTCTCTCCTAATTCCAATGATCAGGGGGTAGAAGGTGATATTGAGTTGATCTCAATGTTATTTCAATTGTGTGAAGCACAATCTCCTGTTAAGTTCTCTATTGATAAGACCAACAAATGCCGTTACCGTAGACCTCTGCATTTGTTAGATATGATGTATCATATGATTGTTAATGTCCCAGGTCCTGCCGTGTCCGGATGCTTAGTAAATGGTCCCATTCAAGTCGTGCCAACTTATACAGAATTCAGGAACTCATCGACCTCTTCATCCTCGTCCTTCTCGACTGATAATGAAGATCCAGAAGTGGCTCACAATAATTTGGAAACACTCTTGGACTTGGTGGAGACCATTGGTCCTAAGCATACCCAGCGATTTCTTAGCCCTGTTAAGTTTGTATCGAGTATTCCATGGTCAACTATTTCTGGGCTGTACAGAAAAGGCAACCTGGGTACTGGAGAGCAAAATTCAGAACATGATGAAATCGAAATTCCGTCGGTATCTCATCTCTGGCGCTATGCTAAAGTGCAATGCAAACCCTTCATTGGGAGCATTCAAGAGATCAAGTTCGTGGAAGAGGAAGCCGCTTTGTACCTTCCTGTAATGAATTTGAACGTGAGCTCAGAAGTGATAATGAGGAATCTGGTGGCTTACGAGGCTGCTATGTGTAAGTCAACCCTTAAATTTGCTCGATACGTCAACCTCATGAATGGGATTATAGACACTGCAGAAGACGTGAAGCTGCTGAAGCAAAATGGGGTGATCAAGGGGGCTCTCACGGATGGGGAAATTGCTGATCAATTCAACGGTATGCAGAGATGTTATGCCGGCTCAGATCACAAGTCTAACATCGAGGTTGCCGTTGAGAAAGTTAACAAATTCTACGGCAAGAAGCTTTTGGTCAGGACGGTTAGAGGGTTGAAGAAGAATTTGTATGCTTCATGGAAATGTCTGGCCCTGGTTTCCACTGGCGCGCTGCTGGTCGTGCTTGGCCTGCAGACCTTTTGCGATTTCTATGAATGCAGCAAGCTCTGGAACTTCCACCAGGGATCGTCATGATTATCTCAATCAGCACCAGGAAGCAAAATGTCTGTTTTAATTGAACAGAGAAGCATATGATTCATTTATTTCTTCTTTTTTTCTTTATTAAATTATTGTTTCTCATGGAAGGTGCACTCGTATCTAGAATACCAAAAAAGGCCAAAAAAATGTTAAGAAAGATATACCTGTTTGCTAATGCTGTCTCGTTTAATTGTAGCTTATTACTCCAAAATGGCCAAAAAAAAAAAAAAAGGTGTATCTAAGTTGTGTAAGATTGAAAATAAAGAGGGTAATGTGAATCAATTTCATCGCAACAAAATGTGATATGCAATGCAAAAAATATGACTTAGGGAGCATTTGATAAAATTAAAATTTAAAACCTGAAAACTGAAACTTAAGTTTGAATTCGCACAATTTATAAAGTCAAATTTGTTTCATAATATGCTGAATTTGAGCACTGAATTGAAGTATTGTATTTTATGTGTATCATACAGTTTACTACAAATATTTTATTTTACTTTAGATGAAAGTAATTTTTTAACTATTACTTTTTAATTTTGATAAAATGAACTAACATGAAAATCGAATATTTTTGTCTAAGAGAGAGTATGTTTAAGTGTGTGTTTGGAAGAAAAAAAGATGCACGTTTTTGTTGTATGATAAACATATAATGTTAGAAAATGTGTGTACGTAGGTGACGAAAATGTGTGAATTTGTGTGTATGTGTTTGTGAGAGAGAGTGTCCGTATGCATATATGACAAAAGCACACATATATGAGAGAGCAAGAAAGGATGTGTATATGTGTAAAAGCGTGTTGGGCAGTGGTGGAAGAAAATGATTTTGGATGAGTATGATTACACTAATTTGAGCATACAGCAAATCAAGTGATTGCATTTTCACTTTAAATTTTGTAAAAAAAAAATTAAGTAGATTTTAATGTATTCAAATGTATGGAAATTTTGTTATTAAATAAGCTTAACAGAAAATTTTTTTCTTAATTCACTAATTTTAATGACTTTTATTAAAAGATTAATATTCGGCACTTAACGGGATTATGAAGCACTGCCTTCTAACTAAACACTAATATTGCCCTTAGGAAATATAAGTAGATTATCCCTCAGTGACCTTCCTACAAAACTATCACCTGCTATAATTGCCTCTGCCAAGTTATTGGACACATTTGCCTTCTTTTTTTTTAAGTAAAATGGTAAATTTTATTAATATCAGGAAATCAGGTTACACACAGATTCTCTTATCATCACTAATACACTCCTCCTTACAGCATATTCCTGAAAACTCTACAAACACACGCTATATCAAAATTTTGGTAGGGATCCCCAACTCCCTTACTGCTAAAGCTGTCCTCTTAATTTGATTGCAGAATGAATCCTTTGACTAGTGAGGAGCAAGTCAAGGAATTTCACAATCCCAAGAGAGTTTACTTTTAAGTACACCACACATGTTATGCGATCCATACTTTTCTCAACTGTTGCTTTGTTGATTACACTTTCAAGTCCCACTTCCTCGATTTGTCCACTATTGCCAATTTTCTTTTGCAAAGTAGCCATAGGGTAAATGAGCATCTTGGTATATGATTTTTACTCCAAGCCAATTTGTACCATTCCCCAGTTGGTTTTTTACATCTGATTGCCTTCAAAGCTGATTCAGTAGAAAAAACACCATTACCACTTGCAGTCCATCTAGTTTGATCTTTGTAATCTGGCGTTGGAACAAAACTTTCAAGTATTAATTACTTTGACATTTTCCAACCTTGAGGCCACTTCCATTTTCCATCTTCAATACACCTAGCCATTGTATCTTGAGAGTTGCACCCAAAGCAGCGTAGAAGATTTTCTGAAAACTGCAATAATAGTGATCCCATGGAATGCCATGCATCATACCAAAAATTTGTTTAATGACCATTCCCAATTAGTATATTCTTGACACATTTGTTGATTTGACGTATGAAATTACTGACCAACATTATTGATTCCATCTCCGGTACTAGGGTATGAAATTTGGTGCATGTAACATTGGTAAAAGACAAAGATATGTTGGTTTCATGCATGCTGATCCAGTGTAAACAAAGATGCACAAAGAGAGATTCTACTGATTAGATATCGAGCCAAATCATGATCCGCACACGAGTCCAGCGGCTTGCGAGTCGATCGCAATTAATTCTGAGTCAAAACTCAAGTTTGGTTAACATCGAATTCAAGTTGAACTCAATCTGATCAATTCGAATTCGAATTCCAAAACATTTGACTTATTAGTTCTTTAAGTAACTCAATTTTATATATTTTTTAAATTTTAATAGTAAAATTATATAAAAATTGACAGGGTGTCGAGTCTGTGCAATAATAATTATCTACTCAAGAAAAAAATACAAATTTTGTATATAGCAGTGAGCAGGGTCGAATCCACAGGGACTGGGGATAATTCGTTTCTTCTAGAGTTCAATGCGTGGGGGATTTTTGGAAAATATAAAACAACTAATTAACTAACTAATGAAACAACTAATAGAAATAAACAAGAATTAATCAATAACCAATACGACTCTAGTCAAAGGTGCAACTTTTCAGACACGGTCCATTCAACTGATCATCGATGCAAAGATAATTCAATTACTCATTAACAGATTGGTTATAGTTGTCATACACGCGATAAACAACCAGCCTTTCCTTACCTTTTCGATAGTCAAGGTATGACCATTAACTATTTCCCTAACCAAGAAATAACCCTAGGTACGACCATAGGATTTAATTCCTAAATTGCGTTAAGAATTAGAAAAACCCAATTCTAACCAACAAACACGCTACGAGGGTTTGTTTAAGTTAGATTATACGTTTCCCTAATATGAAACCAATCACGCTAGTCGCCACTAGTATTAACCAATTGAACAATTACAAATTCAATCAATTAATGACAGTAGATTATTAGATTAATTCGAATATCAGGCCTTTGACATTCAAATAACATAACAAGCATAAGAAATTAAATCAAGAAACGTACAAATACCAATAAATAAAAGAAATAAGTAAAATAATTAGATCTCACAGATGTTCAGAACCGAGTCCTCAAATTGACCTTCGACTAGAAAAAATGAATTAGTTCATTCTCATGGAGGAAATCCCATGCAAAATTGCAGAAGTTATTATAAAAAACAAGCTATGTTTCCCGTCGTTTTCTTAGAAGAGACGAAAAAAGGACCAATAAAGAAAACAAAGGAATCTTCATGGAGGAAATCCCATGCAAAATTGCAGAAGTTATTATCTAAAACAAGCTATGTTCCCCGTCGTTTTCTTAGAAGAGACGGAAAAAGGACCAATAAAGAAAACGAAGGAACTGGACCCTCCAAACCCGCAAAGGAACCGAAGCTCTCCTGCTGATAAGAAGAATTCCCTCTTAACAAGGAAACCTCCTACGTGGTCCCCTGCCGAATTGAGTGAAAGGTTACTAGAAGTCAAACTGTCCCAATTCCCTTATTTTCGTTTTCTAATGCTAATCAGCCTCCCACTATTTTCGTTTTGTCTCTGCCAAAGATAAGGAAAAGAAAAGACAAAAAGTTAAGTGCTCCTCTTTTTTCTTTTTTTTTTGTCGAAACGATAGATGTCCTATAAGTTAATCTAGCCTAGTCTAAGGGGAAGGGGAGGGGGTTCGATGTGAGTACAGACTCCATCGATGAAGGTCAATTAAAACCGCCACAAATTGTGGCAAATTTGTGGGAGACAGGGATTGAACCCCTGACCTCCAGCATCACCTTTAATGGTGATGACCACTGGACCAAATGGCCAGTGGCGTTAATTGCTCCTCAATGTCCTTCTTTTTCGTTTATTCTTCACAGTCAGACTCCTAGTCAGCAACCCTTCATCAGCAAAAAGAAGAGGAAGTCCGTTTCTCCTCTCCCTGTGGGCCAGGTTTGTTGAGCTTTTAGGAGTCTCAATTTTCTTTAGAAAGTCCCTCCTTTTTTTATACTTTTCTGTTTCATTTCCTGAAATTGAGTCCAGATATCAAATATGAGTAGATGTTAACAATTAACATAATATTTGGCAGGAACAAGGGAAAAATTAATAATAAAATTGCCAATAATTAATACCCTATCAAATATTCATAATCTTTTATTATTTGTTAAGAAAATATTATTTTATTCATTTTTAAAAATATAAAAATAATTATTTTTAAGCTCAAGCTTGAGTTTCACTTGACTCGAATATAAATCGAGCTCGAACTCAAACTTTATATTGAGAGTTTGTCGAGTTTGAACTCGATAAAA
The DNA here is from genome assembly GCF_003713205.1 of Coffea eugenioides. NCBI lineage: Eukaryota > Viridiplantae > Streptophyta > Magnoliopsida > Gentianales > Rubiaceae > Coffea > Coffea eugenioides. The sequence goes on along the minus strand of NC_040042.1, from coordinate 40,405,966 downwards.
TTAAATTGAGACTTCGCTTGATAAGATCAAAAATTCGACTTGACTCGTTTGCAAGCCAAGCCCCAACCCATGATATAGGTTTAGACGCTGTGTCAAAAAAATCTATGTCATAATATAAACCAATTGATATCAATCTGTAAGGCAGCAATAAGGCAGAAACGAATTTAGAGTGGGGCAAAGTGGTGCAATTGCCCCCATGAATCCACCAAAATCTTCAGTTTATATCCATAAACATACTATTTTGCCCTCACATTTATAAAAGATTGTTCAATTGTCTCCGCCACTCCAATCAAAATCTTTAATTTGTATGTGTAAGTCAATAATTATGCCATCACATTTATAGCTAGTTTGGGAGTTTAGGAAAGAAAAGAACAGAAACCTTAAGTTAGAAAAGAAAAGAAAAGATTATAATATCTTTTCATGTTATTTAGGAGTTTTGGAGAAGAAAGGAGATGAAATAACTTTCCTTTGTTTGGAAGGGAGAGAATTGAAAAGACAAGATTCAATTTTACGTAAAAACCCTTAAATCTTAAGATACCATGAGAATTTTATTAGGTTATATAGTTATATTTTAATCTTTTAAGGGTAAAAATGGCATATGGTATAATTCATTTAACTCACTCCACTTTCTCACGTTTTCCGCCGATTGTGGGCAGAAAGTTTTTCTGACGTGGAAGGGAGCTGACATCCTTCCGTTTCTTTTCAATTCTTTCCTATCCAAAGTCCCAAATGTGAGAAAGATTCAACTTTCCTTTGTAATCTTTTCTTTTCTCACCAAATCTGCTCTTCCAAACTAGCTATTAGAGAATATCACCCATCATTCGTCAACAAGATATTTACTTGACATTCTAAATCAACAACTTATAAATAAATGACTATACATTTCACTTCTCACACTTGATTAAAGGCACCAACAAACATTAAATTTTATCTTTACGCATTTTCTTCTTCATTCTCAATATGCTTTAAACATGCAAAACCATTTGAAAATTTTTGCTTATTTTTGAACTACGATTGAAACTCACGAAAATTGCTTTTACTTCATTTCACTTTTGCCAAAAAAAAAAAAATACATAGTGATTGTGTACGTAATTTTTTAGGTATATCGTTTATATTATATGTTAAACATATATATCTCAGTGCTTGCCTGGTTACATTTACACATTACATTTACCTCTACTGAATTACACTTCTGGCTCTGTCGCTGTTATAAAGTCATGCATGACCATTAACGAAACAAAATATTATCTCTTCCCATGCATGACTTTGCTAGCCTGAGCACTGTAATTATATTCCAAATACCTTAAAAGCAAATTCACATAATATTGCGCTGATATTCTGCTCGGTTGCTAGGAGTGAAATTTCATTTTCTCAATATGCTTTAAATTTATGGTTTAGAATCGGTTTTGGTGCTCATCGTGGGCAGAACCTATATGAGAAGGCCTGGTAGGGCCGGGTAGAGGAAGACACCCTAAAGCTGTGCTATGAACAGGAAAGGCCAGTTGCTTGTGGGACCAAACAATAAGAACGCAACTCATGTAAAAAAAAAATTTTTTTTTTTTGATATTATAGGGAAAGCCCTTTTACAAATTTGGTCATCATAAAATGGCCTGCTAATTGGAGATATTTTGGAAACTCTCCAAATATACAGGCCCCAACAAAAATGAAAATAAAAAAATATGAATGGCATCAAAGAAACAAGAAAGAAAAAGAGGATCGGGAATGAAGAAAATGGTGAACTTTTCAAATATAGTGTTACAAATTTGTGCTTGAAACAAAAAAAAAAAATAATGACTCATAAGTATTGTAGAAAGATAAGTTAATTAAGTGGAGTGTAAAGATAAATGGAAGAATTAGAAATTTAAATGTGATTACATTATATGGCAATTAATGAAAGCGGTAAATGTTAGTATTATGAACAAAAATGTAATTAGAAATTGGATGAAAATTAAAATTTTGGATATGTGCATGTAGTAGTTGAAGTCCCCCATATTGTTTGAACATGAGTAATAGTGTTTCATTGCAATAAAAAATAAAACATATTACATTAGTAAATAAATTTTTTATCTGAATAAAAAGAAAAAGAAAAGAACCAAAGAAAATTTGTACCATGATACAAATGATGATTGTGACAAGTGTCGACTAATGAAATATTACTAGATTTAAAAAAAGATTTAGGTATTAACTTGAGAATCAGTTAGGCAACAATTGAAAAGTTTGCTTGAATTTTCGGAATAAGGAGAAAGAAGGAGAGGGACAAAAAAAAAGAAAAAGAAAGTTAACGGATTCACTTAAGGATTAATATTCTATATATTGACAGTGTATGTATTATCAGTTTTAGATGAATGACAACTATGCAAATTTTAAATTTGAAATCTAATTACAACCATGAACTTAAATTATGTTAGTAATTAGCTAATTGAAATTAATTACCAAATAACTAATCACCACATCATATCTATCGTTTACAAAAACTAATTTTGATTACTTGCACACACCCAGAACATGTCTTATGCACTAAATATAATCTTAAGTACCAATCATTCATTGAATTTACTTTTTCCTTACTTACAGTTGATCATGGTTGGGGAGTTGCATCGCATATTTCATGAATTTTCACGAAAAAATTTATCTACCCAAATTGTGCCGTCAATCAAGTTTAGCATAGGTCAATTTGTTCCATGTACTTAGAAGGCATTAGGCAAATTGGTTCCTCAAGGAATGAGTTTCAAAATTATTCATTGCGATACTTATCGTTTGATTAAGGTTAATCGGAATGAGTTGATGGATATCATAAGCTCATTTTGTGATTGACTATTATTTTAATAGGGAATCAATATTTACTCACCAATGTAATTGATATTTTTAATTAAAAATAAAAATTTAAAAATACTAGAAGAAATTAAAAGAGTGAAAAAAATTTAGAAAATAGGGTCGGAAAAAAATATAAACCTATATCTATATTTTTAGTTATAAAACACTCTATGGGTTTCAACAAAAAAAAAAAAAATCCATTACTATTAACTGATAAATAATAATGACAGTGATAATGATCACAAAAGGCTAATTTAATTTGCATGGTTCAACAATCGATGATGATTAATTTATTAATTGAATCTATTGTATATCTACATTTATTGTTGTCCTTTAGAAAGTTCCATATTTTTTAAAAGAATTTTCGACTACATAATTCACTTAGTACAGCCGATTACCTTAACTTAGTTGGACCCACAAGGCTTCGATAATGGTCTCACATTGACTTGTTGTGATTGTCGCGGCTCTGCCCACGGTGGCCCAGCATAAGGTTGTGGTAAATTGGTAATATTCTTTTTGCCACCTATCCATTGCTTAAATTTCTTTGCGGAGAAAAAGCTTGACACATGTCAAGAAGTTATGCGTGAAACTGACTTCAAATTGCACATGCGAGCAATGAAACTGGGGTTTAGAATTTACTCGAGCATTTATCTTTCCTCTTGGTCTTTGTAAGGTTTAGACTCCCTCTCGTGTAATAAAAAAAAAAAAAATCTTCTCAAAAGCACCCCTCCTATTTGTATATAGTAAGTTAATTCCTAAAACCCAAATGAAGAAACCTTCATTCTATTATTGAATCCTTTCAAAAGTTATCCGATAATAGTTTCATTCCAATAGAAAATACATGAATTCAAGTTCGTTATCTATAAGGAACATTTCCCCGTGATATTTTTAATATTTTTGTATGTTAATTCCATTTTTCATCCTTTTCACATTCATGTCGAAGATAATCTTTCTCTTGGTGGTTAACAATTACTCACTAATTTTCTTTCCCAATTTCCTCCTATGTAGCAAGAAACCAATAAAACTAAAGGAAAAAAAAATCTCAATTATTAAATGATGCAAGAGAATTTAGATGTGCCAATTTATGCATGAGGGGGGTCTATGAGTTATTATTAGTATTAAGTGCTAAGGTCATTTGAAGGGAAATTCAAACTCATAAAGTTGATAACCACTAAATTTGACATAATTTGCCTTCTTTGTACTCCTAAAAAAAAGAAAAACAAAGAAAATGAAAATGACATAATGTGTTTTCTAAACAGTTCTTATACTTCAATTATGCTAATTCTCAACTCTAGAACCAAAAAACAAATATATAGTCCTAGAGTTACAATTCAATACATATGGGCAAATGCTACCATCCAAGTGAATGTATGACTTTATTTGTCATACTATTGATCAGTATTTTAGATCATCCTCATAAGTAGATGGCAGGTTCAAAATCTCTAAATTCCTTTTCTTTCACTTTTAGTGTTTGTATGACACAAAAAAAAAAGAAAAAAGAAAAAGAACAAAAAACGATGAAAGAAAGCAAGAAAGAAAAATGAAAGAAACACTGTACAATATAGAGATTTCCTAGTTGAAAGAACTATCTTTTGTGTTTATGTTTAATTTAGAAATTTCATCGTTAAACAAATTTTAAATAGAACTTGATTTTATTTCTAAAGTAAAACCTAAAGCTTCCCTAAATCAAATTTTATTCATAAAGTACAACCACAAAGTCGATATTACAAAAATAATATCAACACTGATTAGAGATTGAAAAGTAAAAACTATAAATCTTTACTTATATTGGATCTATTTACTCTATTCATTGGATCTATATGAATTCCTTTCAATCAAGGAGCAGTAGATTTAGATATATTAGCAAACGCGGCCCGGGCTTCCCTTCTCTTTCATTACTTCTTTGTCACAACAAGAGGAACCGCGTCGGCATCAGTCGAAGTGGTGGAAGGCCCGCCTGAGCCAAAGGGTAAGCTTCTGCACCTCTCTTCTAGAGATGACATTTTACTGCTTTCTTCACAACAAGAGGAACCGCGTCCGCAGCAGTCAAAGCGGTGGAAGGCTCACCTGAGTCAAAGGGAGAGCTTCTGCACCGCTCTTCAAGAGACAGGTTTCCTGCTGGAATTGAGCAGTGCTCGTGACCAGGCTCTTGACAATATTCTTCAAAGAGCTTCTTGCATTAGAGAACGACGGTTTAGGATTCGGTTGCCATGATTGCTGAAATCCTGGTAGAAGATTTGAGAATGAACTCTGTGGCCTGTTCCCATAGTTGAAGTTAGGGTGGTCTCTCCAATCCGGATTGTACGTGTTCGAGTATGGATCGTACTGCCTACGAGGTGCGGGCACGCCTCTAGACATTTTCACTTGTTCAGCCCCATCCTTTTGCAGAATAGGGCACGAGTTAGTGGGGTGGCCCACGTTTGTGCAAATTCCACAGACCTTTGCTTGAAACACATTCCCCACAGCTAATTGCCAAACAAAAGATATTAGCTCCGATAGCTGCTGCTGTATGGACGACGTTTCTACCTCATTAACCCTACGGGTAGGATTATTCTCGCGAAAATTGAATTGTTGAGAGTTTTCTGCCATTACTTCGATAAGCTCCTATGCTTCTCTCAGAGTCTTATTTGCCAGTGCTCCCCCACTCGCAGCATCAATGATACTCCTGTCAGATGACTGAAGTCCCTCATAGAAGTATTGGATCAATAGTTGTTCACTAATTTGATGTTGTGGGTTTCTAGTGCACAACTTATTGAACCTTTCCCAATAGTCATATAGGGATTCGCCGAGATACTGTTTAATGCTGTATATTTCTTTTCTTAGACTTGCAACTCGGGATGCAGGGAAAATTTTTTTCAAAAATTTCTTTTTCGGCTGAGCCCATGTTGTGATACTACCTGCAGGTAGGTAGCATAACCAATCCTTTGCTACATCCTTGAGGGAGAAAGAGAATGCTCTAAGTTTGATATGTTCTTCAATAATCCCTGGAGGTTTCATACTAGAACAGACCACATCGAACTCTTGGATGTGTTTATAGGGTTCCTCACTCGAGAGGCTATGGAACGTGGGTAAGAGGTGAATTAATCCGGATTTCAGTTCAAAAGAGGTATTTTCAACTAGAGTTGAAAATGTGATGCACAAAGGCTACTGGGCTAATTCCGGAGCAGCCAACTCTCTTAGCGTTCTTGCATTTGCCATAGGGATGTCCTCTTGACCTGGGTCACTTAAATTATCACCACTCGATTCTGTTGACTCAACCTCCAGGTCCAATCTCTGAGATGCAACGCTAGATTGTTCCTCTCTGAGTTGTCTAGTTTCTTTCCTAGTTTGGTGCTCAGTCTTCTCTATTTTTGGGTCGAAAATCAATTCACCTGTACGAGAAGAACGAGGCATAAACTAGAAAAATGCCAGACAAATCCCAAGAAAAACAACTTAGAAAGAAACAAAATTAACCAAAACACCGTTCCCCGGCAACGACGTAAAAAATTGACAGGTGTCGAGCCTGTGCAATAATAATTACTAAAAAGTCCTAGTTACCACCATAATTAATTATAGAACAAATTCAAGTACTGGAGCAAGGACCCTAAGTGTGCAATGAGTTACTTGATTCACCCTATTTTTGAAGAGTTTGCTTGATCCAATATACCAGAATTGTCTATAAAAGTATTAAATTTGCAAACAATGGCAAGTAGGGTCGATTCCACAGGGAACGGATAGGAAGTTCTTTCTTTCCAAATCAATAGAACAAAATTGGGGGATATTTAATGAAATGAAAATGAAAATAAAATAAACAAGATTCAAAAGTTAACTCACCAAGTACAATTTACTAAAAGTAGCAATTAATAAAATTCTACCCAAAGAATCAACTTTTCAGATACGGTCCAATTAAATAATCATCGATGCAAAGATATTTCATTCACTCATCACTAGGTTGGTTATAGCTATCAACAAACTCTAACAGCCAGTTTTTTCTTACTTTTTTGACTGTCAAGGTACGACCGTTGACTGCTTCTCTAGCCAGAAAATAACCCTAAGTACGACCGTAGGAATTTAATTATCCAATTGCATTAAAGTTAGAAAAACCCAACCCTAACCAATAAACACGCTAAGAGGATTTATTTAAACTAGATCTTACGTTTCCCCAACATAAATCCAATTATGGTGGTTGTCGCTAGTTATCAACTAAACGAACAATTACGGATTCAATTTAGTTAACGTGATAGTAGGCTATTAGATTAAATTAAATATCCGGTTGTTAATACTCAATTAATAAAATAACCATAAACAATTAATCCAGGAAACGCACGAATAGTAACGGATTAGAAAAAACAGTGAAAGTTCGATTAGATCTCACAGATGTTATGGACCGCGCCTTCGTGTCGACCTTTGGGTAGAGGAGAAATCTAGCCGCTCCTCATCGTATCAATCTCATGTGTTTTGATTGATTCCATCCACACAATTGCCAAAGAATTGGGAAAAATGAATTAACGAAGGAACAGACGAAAAATCCTGCTTCTCTTTGTGGGTTTCGTGTTCGTTTGGAAAAGTAAAGGCAAAAGTCTAAAAGAGAATCATACAAAACTAAAGCAGAGAGCCAAATCATCTAATAGGAAAAAACTGAAGCTAATCTCTAGATCCCACGTGAATCTGGCTTTTTTGCCAATTCTCTCAAAGTAGCCGCCGCAAGCCAAGAAAAATATCAGAGTTCAAAAGCTTTTTAGGATTAAAACTTCTTGGGCCCTACCTCCTTTTCGGCCCACCTGAGAGTAGCCGCATCCTAATTCTTTTGTTCCTTTACCAATCCCGCGGAGTCCGTCTTTTAGGTGTCTCTCTTCAGTTTCTGGCGTGGGCATGCCATGAAATAAAAGTCTTCTGAAAATTTGTCTCGGGAGATCACTTTTGACACCAACCGCCTACAATTTACACAAATATCAAATATGAGCAAAAACTCAATATTTAGCACAGTAAGTAGCCAAAATTATGACCAAATAACAGCGCAAAAGGTGCCCAATAATTGCTCTATCATGTAAGAGAATTTAGATGTGCCAATTTATGCATGAGGGGGTCTATGAGTTATATTAGTATTAAGTGTTAAGGTAATTTCAAGAAAAATTTCAAACTCATAAAGTTGATAATCACTAAATCTAACATAATATGCGTTCTTTGTACCCCTAAAAAAAAGAAAAACAAAGAAAATGAAAATGACATAATGTGTCTTCTAAACAGTTCTTATACTTCGATTATGCTAATTCTCAACTCTAGAACCAAAAACAAATATATAGTACTAGAGTTAGAAGTACAACTCAATAATAGAAGTACAACTCAATAAACTTGGGCAAATGCTAATATCCAAGTGAGTGTATAACTTTATTTGTCATATTATTGATCAGTACTTTAGATCATCCTCATAAGTAGATGGCAGGTTCAAAATCTCTACATTCCTTTTCTTTCACTTTTAGTGTTTGTATGACACAAAAAAAAAAGAACAAAAAAAATGAAAGAAAGCAAGAAAGAAAAATGAAAGAAACACAATATAGAGATTTCCTAGTTGAAAGAACTCTCTTTTGTGTTTATGTTTAATTTAGAAATTTCATTGTTAAACAAATTTTAAATAGAACTCGATTTTATTTCTAAAGTGAAACCTAAAGCTTCCCTAAATCAAATTTTATTCACCAAGTACAACCACAAAGCCGATATTACAAAAATAATATCAGCACAATAAAAATAAGACATTAGCATTACAAATACAACAAAGTCATTAGAGATTGAAAGTAAAAACTAAATCTTTACTTATATTGGATCAATTTACTTTGTTCGTTGGATCTATATTCTTTTCAATGAAGGAGGAGTAGGTTTAGAATGATATATAAGCAAACGCGGCCCGGGCTTCCCTTTTCTTTCATTACTTCTTTCTTCACAACTAGAGGAACCACGTCCGCATCAGTCGAAGTGGTGGAAGGCCTGCCTAAGCCAATGGGAGAGCTTCTGCACCTCTCTTCAACCATATAGATAAAGAGGGAACCGCCCCCTGCCACATTGGATGGTCGTCCGCCCATGTGCGTTGTAGGGATTGGCCGCTGGTTATGATGTCAGCTTCCCGTACCAGGTAGTCTTCTTCTTCTTTAAGACAGGTAGTTTTTGCATGGTTTTTATATATATATATTTTTCCCCAAAACAAATGAACTGATGTCATTAGTCATTAGTCATAGTCATCATTAGTCATTAGCGGCAGAACAGCCTCTTGGTTAGAGGTGAAATTACGTTTTGCTCCTTGAGAGTTTGTTTTTTTTACCTGTTTTTTTACTTCTGTATTTGTTGGTAATAATCTCTGCGGGTGTGCCCATCTGTGTCAAATGGCCTCTACCGCCAAATTTCCAATCTTCAACTTCCTTCGGCTTTTACGAACGAGGCATTTAATCCCTGTACGGCCATGCTAGGAAACCTCGTAACCGTTGGGTAATTCGGTCGGTTTCTGCTGGATATCTTTCTTTTTGGGTTCCATTTAGCTTGCTTTTGATTGCTCTGTCTTCTGTTCGCTGCTTTTTGCTATCGCTTGTTTGCTGTGCTTATGGTGAGTGTATTCTGTCTTCACCGTTGCTTTTGCTTTTAAAAATTTTGTGTTGTACTCTTTTAGCTCTGTTTGTCTTACATTCTTTTGTTTCCTGGTTGTTAGCTCTGGAGTTGGTTATTGTTGCATTGCCGTCTTCCATAAACGCAGCTGCAGGTTCTTAGTCTTTTTCCTTTTGCTTTTTTATGCTGCACTGATGCTGTGTATGGTGATGTTCCTTTTGTTTCCAGACATTTTCTGCATTTTCTCTATGTTTTAAATTTCCTCTGCATGTTCCCGGCCTTTTTCCTTTGCTTGTAGCTGGTTACTGTTGCATTGTTGTCTTCCACAACCACAGCTCTAGCTCCTTACTTTTCCTTCCTCGGGTTTTTTTAAATGCGGGTTTGTGCTGTTGCCTTCGTCGATGCTGTGCATATTCGCGTTTGTTTTCGTTGCAGCCATTTTTTTATCATTTTCCCTCGGCTTTTAACTCTCTTCGTTTGTTTGTTGGTCGCTTACATCCTCTCAACCTTGCCTTGTTCGCTACTCATTTTCTTTCATCCTTCTCCATTTTGCACTCTGTTTGTTCACTGTAATGCTTGTTTGTGCTTTTTTTTGTCTATTTTCTTTGCTCTTATCTTCTTTCTCCATGTTATTCATTGTTGCTTCTGCTGTTGTGTGCATGCTAAACCTTTCGTTGTTTTTCTGGAAGCTGTGGCAGTGTGTTACGCCAGTTCTGTTTCACCTGGTGCCCTTTTGGCTTTGGAGACGTGTGCTTCCAGTCAGTGCTTGTTTGAGCCAGTTCAGGTTTTTAAACTATTCTAATCTCCTGTTCCTTCCTTTAGGCATATTCGTTCTTCCTTGTGCTCTTTCATTGTACTCTACATATTTTTATTATTGTCCTCCTGTGTTCGAATTTCTTGCTACAAAAAAAATGTTTTGTCCTCTACTCTGTGCCTCTGTTGCATGCCTCTGTGTTTGTTGCTGTGTGATTGTATCTATTCCATTTCTTCTCTTGCCTGTTCTGCAATCTGGGTGTTGCTGTGTCATTTTTCCTTTGATTGTTGGGCTTAGTTTATCTTCTTCAGCCTTCCAGTCTAAGAACATGGATAGGAATTCAAGGCGTCGTAAACGCTATGCCGAAATGCCAGAGCAAGAAAAGGCCGAGCTTTTATGCCGTCGCCGTGATGCTAATGCTGCAAAGAAAAGAAGGCTTACTGTTCCTGACAATAGTCACGCAAATGGGTCGCCCCTTGGTCAGGGCGAGGGTAGCCAGCATAATTGTCAAACCTCTCTTGTTTGCGCCTTTCATAGTGCTCGTCAGCGAGCCGATAGTAGATGTTATGACGAGTCAGTTCCCCATTTGCCTACCTCTCTTAGTGATCTAAGTGTTAGTGCGGTTAATGGGCGCGACACTGGGGGTATTCAACACTCAGATTGCCGTCTTAATTCTGAATTTACTCCATTAGATCCTCACAATCAAACGTCTTTCTCTACTGGTCTTTGCCGTCTGCCTCTGTTTTCTTCTTCTAGCGGTACAGGTTCAATTGTTTCTGCTTCTTTGAAACCTCTGTTTTGTATTCTTTCCACTTCGCATTTGTTTATTGTCTACCTTGCTGTGTCGGTTGGTGATTCCTGCTGCAGAGCACCGCATGGAATCAGCGTCTGCCGCCAATGAAATAGTTCTGCCGTCTATTTGTAGGGGGGAAAATACGCACACATTTACTGAAATGCTTCATCCTTATCTGCAAACTGGTTGCCAAAATGAGCTTTATGGTACTGTGCAGGATACAAATAATGCTCAGCTGCGTTCTGACAGCCAACTCTCTCCTTCTATACGGCCGAAGGCTCTGCCTACGCCTTTTTTGTCCGGGGGTAATACTATTATTTGGCCACTTTTTCTGATCATAGTTTCTTCTTATCTATCCAGTGTAGCTGTTTACAAAATCAAACCTATTATTTAGCTTTTGATGCTACTGCTTCGTACCAGCTTATGCATCGATTTATATGGTCACAAACTCCTTTCTTTTTCAAAACTATTAGAATTAGTCTCGTTTCTCTAGCATGACGCCTTTTCGCTGCGGACTTACAGCTGTCTCTTGCCGACGTGGCCGCTCAAAACTTTCTAGACTTGAAAGAATCCCTGAGGAATCTCTTGTTCTTCCCAGTGTTCCGGATTGTGAACATTGTGGTACCAAGAGGTTTCACATGGAACCTCCTTCTTTCTGCTGCCGTGGAGGCGAGGTTAAAATTGTCTGTCCTCCCATGCCTTACAGTTTGAAGCGTTTATTTACTGGTTCTGATGAGGAGTGTGAGGATTTTCGAAGAAAGGCTCGCACTTATAATAACAATGTAGCTTTTACGTCATATGCTGCAAAATATGACAGGGAATTAACAAAGAATAAACTTGGAGTTTATACCTTTCGAGTTCAGGGTTAGGTTTATCACTTTTTGAACTCTTTGCTGGCAAACGGTGATCAGGCTAGTGGAATTCAATTATATTTTTATGATACTGATGAAGCATTAAAAAAGATAGCTCAGAACTCTGATAAGCTTCGTGAGGATACTTTGAAGCTGCTTATGAATCTCCTCCAAGATAATCCTTATGCAAAATTTTTTAAAAGTTTAAGGGATGTTCCAAACCTTGAAGATCATAGAATTATTCTCAATTGTAATCCTGGACTCGACCAGCGAGTATATAACCTTCCTACTACGTCCCAGGTTGCTGCTATTTGGACTGAAACTGACGATCATTCAGTTGATATGCGTCCTCACATTCAAGTTTATAGTCACTCTAGCACGAGTTATAGAGTCCAGCCTTATTATGGATGCTGTGATTCTTTACAGTATCCTCTTCTCTTTCCTAGAGGTGAATCTGGGTGGCATTATGGAATTAAGCGATTTCATAAAAAGGGAAAAAATGGAACTTTCTCTGAGGTAGACCCATCTGTTGATCTTTCTTCCATACATACTCCATCGCAATTGTTGGAGTTAGAGCAAAGAGGCAGGTTTTTCCCCCCTTGCTTTTTTTTTACTTCGTTTAGTCATCAGGTGTACATTTTTCCCTTATTATGTCTATATGTCTATCCTTTTTAGTTGCTGACAAGGCTTCGACTGAAGACTATTTTGTGTCTGCTAAAGAATATTATTGCTACAAGTTCCAAGTCAGAGATGATGATGTGTCTATGTTGCTGCACAGTCTTAGATTGTTTCAGCAGTTTGTCGTGGGTTCGTACATTAAGATTGAGATGTCCAGGCTTGACTTCCACAGAAGAAAACAGAATGAGATACGCACAGAGGTGCTCCAAGGAGTTCTAGATAGCATTGCTATTGGTCAGACACAGGGTTCTAGAGTTGGTCGAAGGACCATTTTACCAGCATCTTTTATTGGGGGTCCGAGGGATATGAAACGCAGATATTTGGATGCCATGTCTTTGGTTCAAAAATATGGGAAACCTGACATTTTTCTGACCATGACATGCAATCCTATGTGGAAGGAGATTCAGGAGGGTCTGAGATATACAGAGAAGCCACAGGATAGGCCAGATTTATTGTCTAGAGTTTTTAGAGCTAAATTTGAAGTCCTTAAGTCTGAACTTCTGCATAAACACATTTTTGGAGAGGTTACAGCGTGCGTCTATGCTATCGAATTCCAGAAACGCGGCTTTCCTCATGCTCATGTCTTATTAATTCTTAAGCCAGAGTTCAAATTGTTAAATGCTGAATCATATGATAAAATTGTTTGCGCTGAACTTCCTGACCCAAAAGAACACCAGCACTTATACTCTCTTGTAGTTAAGCATATGATTCACGGTCCCTGTGGAGATATGGATAAAAGTTGTCCTTGCATGAAAAATGGTTCTTGTAAAAGTCATTATCCAAAAAACTTTTCAGATCATACCATTCATGCTGAAGATTCATATCCATGTTATAGAAGGAGGAATGATGGTAGAAAAGTAAAAGTTCGGCGGCATGAGTTGGATAATAGATGGGTTATTCCTCATAACCGATACCTGCTTGCTTTGATCGATTGCCATATAAATGTGGAAATTTGTTCCACAGTGAAGCTTGTCAAATACCTTTACAAATATGTTTTCATAGGACCTGATCTTATCAGCTTTCAGGTCATTGATCAAGCTTCTTGTAGTGACGTCAACGAGATCAGTAACTTTCAGAAAGGCAGATGGATATCTCCGCCTGAAGCATTATGGCGAATCTATGAGTTCCGGCTAAGTGAAATGACTCTGTCCGTTTATACTCTTCAAGTCCATCTTCCTGATCAGCAATCCATTTCTTTTGACAGGAATTCAGATTTGAATTACTTGCTGAAAAAAATTGATTTCTCTAGGACCATGCTGACTGAATTTTTTAAGACAAACAAGTCAAATGCAAAAGCGCAGAACTTAAGGTGTTTATATAGGGAGTTCCCTGAACATTTTGTATGGACTCCTAAAACAAAAACTTGGTCTGAAAGGGAGCACCGACGAGTAATAGGGAGATTAGTTACAGCAAATCCAAAGGAGGGTGAACGATATTTTTTGAGGCTCTTGTTATGCCATGTTCGTGGTCCCACGTCATTTGATGATCTTTTGACTGTTAATGGTGAACTAATGAGCTCTTTTAGAGAAGCTGCTCTTAAGATGGGTTTGTTGGAATCTGATAACTATATAGAAGAAACTCTAGAAGAAGCTGTAGCTTTTCAAATGCCATCATTTCTGCGATTACTATTTGCTACTCTTCTATTCTACTGTTCTCCTACTGATCCTAAACTCTTGTGGACTAGATTTGAAAAGGATCTCTCATCAGATTATGTGCATGCTCAGAAGTTTACTCATTATTCTGATTGTGAGATTAAAAAATGAGTTTTGGAGGACATTAATAGGTCATTAGTACAAATGGGAAAGAGTATAGGTGAGTTTCACTTAGTTGCTAATTCCTTTGCTATGCCTGAACGGAGTACCAGAGAAATGGAGAGTGAGAGAAGCATTGTGGTTGATCCTGAGGATGAGTTGTTGCCTTTGAAGTTGAATCCCGAACAGCGATACGCTTTTGATTTAATTTTACAATCAGTCTTCTCTTCAAAAGGTAAAGCCTTTTTTATTGATGGTCCTGGCGGAACTGGAAAACTTTCCTATATAGGTCGCTTCTGTCTGCTTTGCGGTCTCAAGGTTACATTGCTATCGCTGTTGCTACTTCTGGTGTTGCAGCATCCATTCTTCCTGGAGGAAGAACTGCGCACTCTCGGTTTAAAATTCCTTTAGATTTCTCAAACAATAAAACTTGTCAGCTTAGCAAACAGAGCAGCATAGCTAAGTTAATTTGTGAGTCTAAATTGATTCTTTGGGATGAAGCGTCTATGGCTAAGAGGCAAGCAATTGAGGCTTTTAACAGTTTACTACAGGACTTGAAAGATTCTGATCTCCCTTTTGGTGGACATGTTGTTGTTTTTGGTGGAGATTTTCGACAGACCCTACCAGTTATTGAACATGCTTCTGAACAGGATTTAATTGAATCAAGCCTTCTTAGTTCCCCGTTGTGGTTGTGTATGCATAAGTTGACATTGAAGGCAAATATGCGAGCTCTTTTAAACCCAGGCTTTTCTGACTTTTTGTTGCGAATTGGTGAAGGACGAGAGCCTGTTGATGAAAATGGTGATGTAACACTCCCTTCTAACTTGGTAATTCCCTATCATGACAAACACGAGTCCTTGGACAGGTGATTTCAGTGTCTATCATTCATGTTATCCTTTGAATGGCTATTTAGCTCCTATGTTATACTTTTTTTGACTCCAAATTTATGAAAATTAAATGCAGATTAATACATTGTGTTTTCCCTGATCTGAATCTCTATTCAACCGATCCTTATCAAATGATCAATAGATGCATCCTTTCTCCTAGAAATAGCTCTGTTGATGAGCTTAAAGATATGATGATTGAGAAATTTTCAGGGAAGCTTTATACCTATATAAGTTTAGATAAAACTATTAACCAGAGGTTTCAAGGAGATTATCAGGACTTTCTAAATAGTCAGAATCCAAAAGGACTCCCTCCACATAAGCTGCTCCTCAAAGTAAACTGTCCTATCATGCTTCTCAGGAATTTGAACCCGGCTGAAGGCCTATGCAACGACACAAGGCTCATATGTAGAGAGTTACGACAGCATACCATCTGTGCTGAGATTGTATTTGGTCAGCACAGAGGCAAGCGAGTTTTCATTCCCAGAATTCCTCTGCAAACCCCTGAAAATGAAAAAAATGGTATTCCTTTCATAAGAACGCAGTTCCCCATCCGTCTATGTTTCGCTATGACGATTAACAAGTCTCAGGGATAGACTTTGGATTATGTTGGAGTTTATCTGCGCGAACCTGTGTTTTCTCATGGCCAACTTTACGTTGCACTGTCTAGAGCCAGGACTCCTGATACAGTTAAAATCTTGATTGTTCCTGGAACTTTCGACGATATCAAAATTGATAACAAAACAAGAAATGTTGTTTTTAGTGAAGTGTTTCATTTAGCTACAATGTAACAATGCTCTGTCAAGGTCAGTTTATATAAAATGCTTGCCATTTATAATTGTTATTCCCCTCAGTTTCATCTTCATTCCTTCACCTTCATTCTTGTTTTCTTACTTCAGGATGTCACAGATTCTTCCAATGAAAGAGATTCTTCCTGGCACAAAAAATTGGACATGTAAGGTCACAGTTCAGGAAAAACAACATGTTACATCGTCACTTGCTACTCCAACAAAAAAACAGAAATTCATTTTCTTGGACTCAGAGGTACATAGCTAGCCATTTTACTATCTCAATTCTATGCTCTAAACTGAATAACTAGAGCTTTAAAAGGCTTTAATGCTTATGTTTGAATTTATCGACTGCGGCTTTCAAAGACTTTCCCGTTCCGTTTTGTACTGCCTTAAAAAAGTTTATTGCTTCGAACTACATTGTCACCTCATTCTGTTTTTTTATAGGGATCTTTGGTTGAAGGAATCATTTTCAATAATGACATCCCTAAAATGAGTCCTCTTCTGCAAGTATATAAGAAATATCTTATCACAAATGCAGTTGTGAGACCAATTCCTCCAAAATTTCAGTCTAACGGTCTGCAAACACAGTGGGTTATATCTACTAGGACACTTGTTGAAGAGGTCAGTGATGATGAAGAAGTTGTACCTGTGAAGCTCACCTATACCAAGTTTACCGACCTAATCAAATACATGGATATTAAAGATCAATCTGTGGGTAAGGTTGTTTGATTAAAAATATATATATATTCGTTTTTTCTTTTCTCACAGGGACTTTGTTCACAATTTATTTCTTTTTGTATAGACATCTTAGCTGTTGTTATATCTGCACTGGACCGGAAACAAATTACCAAAGATGGTAAAAAATCCAGCGTGCAAAAGTTTGTCCTTGTTAATGAAGAGTATGAGTTTCTCTCGCTTATAATCATTTCTTACATTCACTTTTCACAGTTTCAACTATGATATTCATTCTTTTCTCTAAAAAACAGCTTTCAAACTGTCAAACTGTCCATGTGGGATGCTTTTGTCGATGATGAAGGCCAGAAAATTTTACAGAACATGCACAGGTTTCCGGTCGTTGTATGTAGAAGAGTCAGAGTTGGCTGTTATAATGGTTACCTGCAAACACTTTGTCAACAGTTAGCTGTTACATTTTTTTCCTCGTGGTGCTTTTTCCCCAAGTCATACATGCTATTTTCTTTTAGGTGTAGCTTTATCTACATGGTTTGACTCTATCATTCTTGTTGATCCACCTGTCCAAGAAGCGAGAGAACTGAAAAATTGGTAATCTCGCAAACATATACTGCTTAGTTTCGGTGCTCAGGCTTCATTTTTAGTTCCCTGTTTGAATGTAACCTGTTATTTTTTCCAACAGGGCAATGAGAAATGAAAAACTTCTTTTGGATATAGTTAACCACAAAGTATACGAGAACTATAATCCAGAGCTCTCGTTTCAGCCAAACCAGAAATTTACTCAGGTTTGCAATTTGACAGGAATGCAAAAGGTATAATACATGTATTTTCCTTGTATGATTATTTATCCGTATGGTTCTCGATGTAATAATAGCTCACCTGACTCTTTCAGGCAGCATGGGTCAAAGTTCGATTCTCTTTTGAAAACATTTTTCAACGATACTGGTACATGGCTTGTAGTGAGTGCTTTCGGTCTACATCAGCAATGCATGGAGTTACTTTCCTCTGTAATTCATGTAAAGAAAAACACTCAGCTCAACCAAGGTAACTTATTACACAATAACAAGCCTTTACCTCGATTTACCTGCAGCCTTTTATATATTTGAATCTGTTTTATCAATAACATCTATTTTTTTTCTGTTTGAGTTGCAACACTGGCTATATGACTGATGTTTCTATGTAGATGCCGCTTTGACGTTGATTTAACAGATGAAACTGGCACAGTGACAGCTTCCATATTTGGAGATCTGGCTGAAAAGCTACTTACCTTCAGCGCGGCTGAAGCAATGGATCATTTTAACCAGGTACCTCTATTATCTCTACGTTGCATTAGTGATGAATCAATGCAATTTTTTAAATTTTCTCCGCGTCACCTTCTTCCCTATTCCATTTATGCAATTTTTCAGAACATAGAGCTGCAGCTTGATCATGTCCATGAATCTCTAAAAACAAAATGGTTTGTTGCGCATATAAAACCTGTTCAGAGTCAAATTGTAGATGCAAAGCAACGATATACTATTATATATTGTTGTGAAGAGTCTCAATACCAAACCGAACAACATCTTATTACTCAGGAAAGTAGTATGGTTCCACTGACTTGCACGAACATTGAATCTGCTGAAACTATTGTTGAAGGTATGCTTTGATTCTTTATCATTATACTTTTTTCCCCCAAATTCTTACATTCTCCCATATTTAAATTTTAAGATTCCTTTCAAGATGCAGGAACTTCTTCATCAAAAAGAAAGCTTTGCCTCCTTAACAGATTTAATGATACTGCGACAGATGATTCGGCAGCCTCGCAATTGATTCAGCCAGAATGTACTGATAACGACCCAGCAAAGAAAGCAAGATTGGAATAAGCATTCCAATGTTCAACAGATAGCCTAGCTTTTTTGTTTTTTGTCAATCATGGCTGCTCATTTTTTATTCTGCTGGAACAGATGCTATTTCTGAATGAGCCAAGCTGTTATCTTTTGCTCACTTCATTGCAGAAATTACAACTGTCTCCTTGCACTTTCTTCTTTTGTTTGCACATGTAAATGAAACAGCCCTTTGAACCATTTCCATCTTCTATGTCAGATGATCCTCTTCACTACCTATGAATTGTCGTATTCTCTGTTATTATTCTTCCTCAATCAATTTACTTTTTTTCATTCCTAATTATACCATAATTTAATGCAACCTTCACTTTTGCATAGCAAATACATTATTCTTTTAATGCTACTGATACTAGCTACAGTTACTTCATGTGCCACTAAAACCTATAAATATTTACATTGTCTGGATTTCTTGTGGTCTCATGTCACTTCAGGCAAAAGTACCACATCTACTTTTTATTATTCTCCTTACTGGTGCGCCTCTGAACATTGTACTGGTTTGTTTTGTTCATGATTCGCTGTGTTTAACAAATACATGCTGGTTTATATACAAATCTTATTCAATTCTTCTTGTTCAGCTTTTTCCCTCTTTCAAAATTGCTCAATTCTGCGCCTTATAAATTATCACAAGTATGACATGCTAAAACTGATATCAATAAAATACTTGACCTAACAACACATCGACTCTTCATATATCATGCCTACTGTATTAACTGTGTCATGTACAACAGTTATGTAGCATACAACTCAAACAAAAAACTGCAACTCTATACAAACAAGTACTCTTCACTATTTATATTTTCAGCTCATTTATTCACTTGCTCGTTTTCTATCTATTCCTTCTCGCTGGTGTTTCTCTTGTCTAACCTTCTTCTGTTAGTTTAATGGCAGAAGGCCTTCCCGCTTCTCTGGCAGATTTTGAACTACCTAACGATTATTCCAGGCCCTACTGTTTTTTATTTAGATGTAGCCATAGAGGACAGGTACACCTTTTTTCCCTTTGCAAGAGTGCCTCTCAGTCTCTCTGTATGTAGATTGCTTAAATCGGCTTGCCTGACTTTATGTTCTGAATCTGCGAACTTCAGGTTTTACCTTCCAGGTTTACATCTCTACTTAATCATCACCAGAAAAATGTCATCGTTCTCAGATATGGAATACGAAGTTGGCCTGTCACAGTTAATAACAATTCGTTTCAGAATGGATGGGATGAATATTGTCGTGACAATATCGTTAAAACCCATGATATACTGATGGTTCGACATACCGGTGGCCTTATTTTCGATGTTCTTCATTTCTGTGAACTCCAGCAACAGGTTTACCTGCCTTGGACAGTTCCATTACCAAGTCTTTTGCAAAATGCTGCTTATCATCAACAAGGCCAGTACATATCTCAGTTTAATTTATATAGCACTTTACACTGTTTTACTTCTTACTCATTATATACTTAATGTCCTTAGATGATACATCCTCACTGATTAGCCAGCATAGAGTGACTTCATCATTGAAACCAGATTTCTGTCAATGCATGGCTGATTCACATTGTTTTTACCAGATTTTTAACGCATCAACTCCAAACAAACTGGTAAGCTATTTTTATGTTCGTTTTCTTTCGTTTGATTTCGCCCATTTTTACATGCTCAGCTTTCCATCTTAACTCTCACCGATCATTACCAGAAAATTCCAAAATTCACTGATTACTTCTTGAATGGTGTAAAGACTCCCAGTATTCTCATCAAGACAGGACATAACATTACAGAAATTGGAGTTAAGGGCAACAAGCTCAAACAAAATTGGAGATCCTTCGTTCTTCAACACCAATTGCAGCATAACGAAGTTCTTGTATTTGTTCCAGAATCACAGACTACATTTGCAGTTTTGATTTTTGATTACGATGGAGCTGAAAAAATATTTCCATGGTACCACACAATCGCTATATAATCAAATGATCAAACTTGCAGTTTCACTGCCTGGTGTATCGTTTCCAGTTGGCCTAATCTGTATGGACATTAGACTATTGCTATGCTCATTTACTGAAGTTTTTCATATTTAATCACAGCCTTGCACCTTGTAATAGACTTTAAAGAAATAAAATGTTTCTTCAGTCTATTGATCATCTTTAAAATTAAATTTATTACAATTTCAATTCCATCCTCCTGTGTTTGTTAGCTTCTTTCGACTTGTTCGCAACAATGAACTATTATAATTAAAATAGGCTTAACAGCTTCTACATCTTTCAAACGTCTTAGCAGTTTATAAACAAACAATTAGACATTACATTGAAACCTGCACCTCGTTCCAGACATATTTTCCAAGCTACTAAGTATTTCCTGCTCTTTGCAGGCCTCCACAAGTCATCCTCAGTACTTTTCTTTCAAACTTTAAAACTGAATCCATCAATTCAAAATTGCTTTTCACTATTGCATCTCTGGACAGAGGGACACACCCTTTTTGCAAATACTATACAATTATGTTCATCATGTAATATCAGCAACCGTAAGTAAAAAATGAACACAGACATCTATTCTATGTTCTTTACTTTCAAGCGTCTTTTCGATCTGATACTATGTATCAGCTTTAATTTATAGATTCAGTCCTACTTCTCTTGTAATTTATTGACAGCGCATCCTAAGCTCTGCAATTCATACTTCATCCCTAGTGGTGGATATGACATCTGCTTAACATGACTTTTTTACCGTACAAATAAAACCAAGTTCCTTTTACTTGCTCCTCTGCTTTTTCTTTCCCATTGCGTATTTATCTCGCGCCATTTTTTAATTTATTTCAGTTCCATTTGCATCTTCCATAAACACAGCTATAAGTTCTGCACCTTTAATGCTTCAGTCCTTTCTTTAAACTTGAGCCCCACTGCCTTTTATTTCATTACACAGGGTCTAACCATGGAACCCAATGACATTCCCTTATCTGCTATTGATCCGTCTCTACTGAATTGGAGTGTTTATCTCCGAGCGATTGAAGTCACTCATACCAAAAGTAATTCCTCCTCTCATCGAATACTCCGCACGTTTGTGTTAGCAGATGATCAGGTGACATTGATCTAGATATTTCTTTTCCATTATGCCTATTATATTTCATCGAAGCATAACTTTTTCCCTTATTCCAGAGTCTTCGAGTTACCGTCTATGCTGCTGAAGATATGCTTGAACAGCTTGCCAACTTGCTTGTCCCTTTCAAAAAATACTACATATCTAGAGCTGCTGTTTGCCAACCACGAACATGTGCCAATACTGATGAATATCCATTTTGTTGGCTCGTCACTCCAAACACCGTCATACATGAAATACAGGAACCTGTTCCTTCATTTCCTTTTTATTTTCACCTAAACCCTTTTTCTATGCTAGATATCTATGCTGATACCGATCATTTGCTGAGTAAGTAGCAGCTTTGACAATCCATTTCTTTCACTCCCGGCAAAGTTTACCAAGCGTATTCTAATATTTTCTTTTAAATAATATATATCAGATGTCATGGGAGTTGTTGTCCATATTTTACCTCCTAAAACAACACCCTGTCATGGATCACCTTCCATTTCTCGAGATTATGTTATTATTGATCAGAGGTAAACCCTTGCTGAGTCATCTCGTTCTTTTCCTATCATCATTTATAAAATCAGAATGCCTTTATCAGTAGACTTTATACTCTCTTTTTCTTCCCAGTATGAAACCAATGATTCTAACCCTTTGGAAAGAATTCGAAGAACTAGATGGTCCCATCATTAGAGCTCCTGGGCGCCATTTTCCCATCATTATTGCGACAAGAGTTAGGGTGACAACAAACAATTGTAGCCATATACTACTCTCTTTTTCTTCAAGAACGTTAAATGCATATGTTTCTTAGAAAGCTGTTGGTTTTAACACTTTTTTTATTTCAATACCAGACCTGAGCTTCTCAACTTCTTATTGTTCAGCCATTACGGTGGCTCCATTTTCGCAACAAGCAATGCATCTTGATTTCTGGTCAGAACTATTAAATATATGATACACTGCTTTCCCATTTACATTGAGCCACTTAAAGACCGTTTCTTCCATTTTATATATATCAGGTACCATAGTCATGCACTTGTAATAGACAAGCTAATTGATAATGGAAGTTACACTGATCCGCGAGTTCTTCTCCCTCCTGTTGCCAATAATAGAATTCTTCGTATTAGTGCTGCACTTCAATAGGTCACTGTCTTGTTGCTATTTATATTCTATAAATCATGTTTACCTCCCTTCTATCCTTATTATTATTATTTTACAGAGAACCACTACTGCATGGATTAGAGGAATCATTGAAATTTCCTTTAGGCCCCAAAAATTATTCTATATGGCATGCCCCCAATGTCATCAACCAAACAGCTTTACAGGCACATCGATAGTTCAATGCGAATACTGTCAGGCTAGCATTGAACTCTTACCAAGGTTTTTAAAGCTCTTCAGTGCATACAATCACTTTACTCAATGAATTCATGAAATCCATACTTTTTTATAACTGTTATACCATCTTCTCCCTTACAGAGCTTGTATTACCATTTTCATTGCTGATTCAAGCAGATCATTGGCTGCTACTGCTATGGGAACTGAAGCTGAAAATTTAATTAACTACTCAACTGCTGAACTCCATTATTTATACGAACAGGTGCCTATTCATCCCTATCCAGTCACGAGTGTTTTCTTCCCTTTATGTTTTCTTTACACTAATTTCTTCCTTTCGTTTTCTTGAACCAGAAAACTGATCTAGCTTCATACCTCATGCGTACTCTGCAAGGAAGGACAAAACTGTTCTACGTTAAACCTTCCTCTTCCAGATTCGCCGGCATCAAATGTGCAGCCTATGAAATAATTACTTCATACGCTATGGATGAACCCATGAACATCAATCACATCAACTTCAATGGCCTTAACATCAACAACTAAGCTTTTCTTCGCTTGCCTTTAATTTTTAAGCTATTTCTAGCCAGATGGCTGCTAGACTTTGAACTTTTTTTATTATTCCCCCATCCATCTGTTATGAGTTATTGCAACTATATTATAGCAATTTATATGCTCTATGCATTATTGTCTGATTTCATTCCACTTTCTTGCCTTTCTCGATTATCTCCGTTAATAGAATCTACCTGGGCATATACATTTTCAAATTTTCCCACCGCGCACTTGCGCGGTGAACCC